>NC_053501.1:41956296-42565296 GCF_905171775.1 Rana temporaria
AAATTTCTAACACTACATCCAGCCCAGTTCTGCAAATAAAATTACACTGACCTTTTTTTTTTTTTCGCTGTAAATAGCGTTTAGCCTTAGAATTCCTATTGACATGCCAATTGATTGACATGCTAAACGACAGCGCACACAGCGCGTCACGACTTCCCGAAGGAAGCTCGGGTCGGCTCGGCTCTATTCGGCGCCTCTATTCGGCGCCTGCGCACTGATGAGTGCCCATCAGTGCCGCCTATGTGTGCCCATCAGTGCCGCCTATGTGTGCCCATCAGTGCCGCCTATGTGTGCCCATCAGTGCCGCCTATGTGTGCCCATCAGTGTCGCATACCAGCGCTGCCAATCAGTGCCACCTCATCTGTGCCCGTCAGTACTACCTCATCGATGTCCATCAGTGCCATCTCATCGGTGCCCATTAGTGCCGCCATATCAGTGCCCGTAATTGAAAGAGAAAACTTATTTACAAAAAAGTTAACAGAAAAAAATAAAAACGTAATTTTTTTTCCAAATTTTCAGCCTTTTTTTAGTTGTTGCGCAAAAAAAAAAATCGCAGAGGTGATCGAATACCACCAAAAGAAAGCTCTATTTGTGGGGAAAAAAGGACGCCAATTTTGTTTGGGTACAGTGTAGCATGACCGCGCAATTGCCATTCAAAGTGCGACAGTGCTGAAAGCTGAAAATTGGCTTGGGCGGGAAGCTGCGTAAGTACCTGGTATGGAAGTGGTTAAACTGTAGTGGAACCAATTGCCTTCAAGAGTCACCTAATTAGTAAATAGAGTCCATCTGTGTTTAATTTAATATTAGTATGAATACAGCTGTTCTGTGAAGCCATCAGAGATTTGTTAGAGAACCTTAGTGAACAAACAGCATCATGAAAGCCAAGGGACATGCCAGACAGGTCAGGGATAAAGTTGTAGAGAAGTTTAACCACTTCCATACCGGGCACTTACGCACCTTCCCGCCCAAGCCAATTTTCAGCTTTCAGCACTGTCGCACTTTGAATGGCAATTGCGCGGTCATGCTACACTGTACCCAAACAAAATTGGCGTCCTTTTTTTCCCACAAATAGAGCTTTCTTTTGGTGGTATTTGATCACCTCTGCGATTTTTTTTTTTGCGCAACAACTAAAAAAAGACTGAAAATTTTGAAAAAAAATTACGTTTTTATTTTTTTCTGTTCATTTTTTTGTAAATAAGTAAGTTTTCTCTTTCAATTACGGGCACTGATATGGCGGCACTGATGGGCACCGATGAGATGGCACTGATGGACATCGATGAGGTAGTACTGACGGGCACAGATGAGGTGGATCTGATTGGCGGCGCTGGTATGTGGCACTGATGGGCACTCATAGGCGGCACTGATGGGCACACATAGGCGGCACTGATGGGCACACATTCGCGGCACTGATGGGCACTCATGGGCGACACTGATGGGCACTCATGGGCGGCACTGGGCACTCATAGGCGGCACAGATGGGCACTCATGGGCGGCACTTATGGGTGGCACTGATGGATACTTATGGGTGGCACAGATGGGCACTGATAGGTGGGCACTGGGCATGGATGGGCACTGTGGGGTGGCACTGATGGACACTGTGGGGTGGCACTGATGGACACTGTGGGGCAGCACTGATTCATCCATGTTGCCAGTCAGTGCCCATTTGTGGGCACTGATTGGCATCTTTTTTTTTTTTTTTTTTCAGACTTTTTTTTTTTTTTGTTGCCCTTTTTTTGTTGGTGGTCCAGGGTGGGCTTCCCTGGTGGTCCAGTGTGGCGATCTGAGGGGGGGCTGCGTTGATAAACAATCAGCGCGAACCCCCCCTGTCAGGAGAGCCGCCGATCGGCTCTCCTCGAAGAGCCATCAACGGCTCTTCCTGTTTTTCATCGTGATCAGCCGTGGTTGGACACGGCTGATCACGTGGTAAAGAGCCTCCGCCGGAGGCTCTTTACCGAGATCGGAGATGCAGGGTGTCAGACTGACACCCCGCATCACCGATCGCCGCTCTGTGCGCCCCCACGGGCGTGCGCGGCATGAAATCCTGCAGGACGTCCATGGACGTCCAGTCAGGATTTCAAAACCACTTCCCGAACGTAAATCGGTTATAGGCCGGGCGGGAAGTGGTTAAAGCAGGGTTAGGTTAAAAAAAAACAATATCTACATTTTTGAACATCTCATGGAGCACTGTTCAATTCATTATCCGAGCATGCTCGCGTTCCCAATGCACTCGTGTCACCCGGACACATGGCGCATCTCAGATCAGCAGGAGGGCTCTGTAATAGGCCCTCCTGATCACATGATGGCCGTGTCCAATCACAGCCATCATGTGATGTAAACATAGAGCCGGTTGCTAGGCGATAGGCTCTCCTCTCCTCACACAGAAGTTGTCGGTGAGGAGAGGAGAGGGATCGTTGCAGCCCAGCTGCTGATCAGTGAGTATGAGCTGTTTTTTTACATCTTTTTACTCACTGATCACCAGCCTAGTGTCACACACAATGTAAAATACACACAGTAAACACACATGTCCCCATACACTAAGGTGACCAGATTTTTAAAATGAAATCCGGGGACATTTTAATTTAA
The DNA here is from genome assembly GCF_905171775.1 of Rana temporaria. Lineage (NCBI taxonomy): Eukaryota > Metazoa > Chordata > Amphibia > Anura > Ranidae > Rana > Rana temporaria. Next base: position 41,958,880 of record NC_053501.1, read on the forward strand.
TTTTTTTATTGGCTAATGGTAAACTTTTTTAGAAGCATATTTTTCTCAAATGATATTTGCAGTGTATGTGGTGTTTATGGAATGATTGTATGATATATATACGTTCTTTCCCACATTTCATCCACGAGATAAAAAAATAATAAAAATACTTCTTAGAATTTTTTGGGATATGACTAGCAAATGTTATGAAGAGAAGATAGAGAAAAACTTGGGAGGGATGGGGCCGCAAAATTCAAATCCAATCCAGGCAGGGGTGGCTCCAGACAATGTTTTTTTTGGGGTGCTATGGTGGTGCTTGAAGTAAAAGCAAGGGTGCTAATGCTGCACGCTACCGCACACCAGTGCAAATCAACCAATGTATTGCAATATAGTAGTGAAGGTGTCTCCTCCTCTGCAAGAATATTTTGAGAATTTGCAGAGCAAATAATGGTGAAACCCGCTACATACAAAAATAAAAACAGAGATGCAAATCAACCCATGTATTATAATATAGTAGTGATGGTGTCACCCTCTCTGTAAAAGATAAGAAATATTGCAGAGCTGCAATGTGAAAATAGTGGTAAAAGCACCTATACATAATCATAATAATCATAATAATAAAATGTACACTTGGGCCCGGATTCTCGTACGAGTTACGCCGGCGTATCTCCAGATACGCCGTCGTAACTCTGAGTCCGAGCCGTCGTATCTATGCGCCTGATTCTTAGAATCAGTTGCGCATAGATTTGTATTAGATCCGACCGGCGTAAGTCTCTTACGCCGTCGTATCTTAATTGCATGTTTACGCTGGCCGCTAGGGGCGTGTACGCTGATTTACGCCTAGAAATATGTAAATCAGCTAGATACGCCAATTCACGAACGTACGCCCGGCCGACGCAGTACAGATACGCCGTTTACGTTAGGCTTTTCCCAGCGTAAAGTTACCCCTGCTATATGAGGCGTACATGAGGCGTACCAATGTAAAGTATGGACGTCGTTCCCACGTCGATTTTTGAAAATTTTACGTCGTTTGCTTAAGTCGTTTGTGAATGGGGCTGGACGTAAGTTACGTCCACGTCGACTAGGCATTGAGCGGGCGCAATTTAATTGGAAAAATCGAGTAATACTGAGCATGCGCGCGCATGCGCCGTTTGTTAAAAACGTCAATCACGTCGGGTCACGATACATTAACATAAAACACGCCCACACTAGCCTAGTTTGAATTACGCGGGCTTATGCCGTATCAGATACACTACGCCGCCGTAACTTAGAGCGGAAAGTGTTTCTGAATACGGGACCTGCCGCTCTAAGTTACGGCGGCGTAGTGTATCTGAGATACGCTACGCCCGCACATAGTTACGCCGCCCTACGTGAATCTGGGCCTTGATGTATATATTTTACATTTTATTATTATGATTATATATAGGGGGTTTCACCACTATTTGCACATTGCAGCTCTGAAAAATGTCTTACCTCTTGCAGAGAGGGTGACAACATCACTACGATGTTCTAATACATGGGTTGATTTACATCTCATGTAATTATTATTGTATGTAGGGGGTTTCAGCATTATTTGCACATTGAAGTTCTGCAATTTCTCAAAATATTTTTGCAGAGGGGGTGACACCATCACTACTATATTGCAATACATTGGTTGATTTGCACTGGATATTAATTTATAGGTGTTACTATCGCACTTATAAGTCCATTTGTACAATTTTATAAATGTTGTATAGGGCAATGCTGCATTTTTTGCTTTTTATTGATTCGCGTTAGATGAGGGAACCAGCTAAATAGATTCTGTTATTGCTTTTGAGATATTTTTAGTTGCATGGTAATTGATTTACCTGATTTGTTATCAACTTATCAAGAGCCAGTGTGAGAAACTGTTTTGAATAGTCAAGAATAGACTATAGGGCCCCATTCACACCTCCGCGACAAAACGCCCGACGCCGGACGCTCGTGCCGCTGGAGGGGAGAATTCCAATTGCTGTCTATGAGATGGTTCACATCTCATAGACGCCGTACGCCTGCCGCCTGAAAAAAAGTCCCGGACCCTTTTTTTCAGGCGGCATTGGCGTTCGGCCATACAAAGCAATGGGAAGGATTTGTAAAAAAAAAAAAAAAGTTACACTATTCGCGGCAAAATACTTGTTGCGGAGGTGTGAATGCAGCCTTACAGTGGTTCCCCAAAAATAAGACCTACCCCCAAAATAAGACCTAGCAAAGCAGCGCTATAACGAAGGTATTTGGCACAATTATATTACAGAAACACTCACATTGTACATTATATACTACTCTAATAGAGTAGATTATAGGATTTTACAAGCATTTTAACTTGGTTCACACTGGGGATTCCTGTCAGGCAGGGAGAGAGAGGGGGAGAGAAGACAGGACACTACATGGTAAGACCTACCCCGAAAATAAGCCCTACTGTGTCTTTTATTGGCAAAATTAATATAAGACCCAGGCTTATTTTCGGGGAAACACGGTAGCCACATACTGTACAGGGGATAAATATAGACAGTTGCTTTTTTTCAGTAGTGTCTGTTGTATAAATCGACTAATTGAGAAAAGATCTTCCTTCAAAGCACATCATTTCGAAGAACCACACACCTGTTATATCTTTCAGTACGTAGTAACTTAAAGAGATTGTATATCGGTTACTATTTTGTTACGTTTAAAAGGATTTTTTCTTACTGTAAAGTTGTCCAGGACCCCAGTGCAGACTTGTGAACTCACCAACAGGCAAGTTTGAGATTTATTTTACAGTTAGCTCAGATAGATAATGCAGTGTAAACTTTTATATTAGGTTTGTTAATGTTCTAATCCCAACTGTAATTCATCTTGAATTTATAGAGCTTGGCGCTCTGTTTCCTTTAATCATTTAGGGCCAGATTCACATAGAACTGCGGCGGCGTAACGTATCGTAGATACGTTACACCGCCGCAAGTTTTCATCGCAAGTGCCTGATTCACAAAGCACTTGCGATGAAAACTACGCTGGCAGCCTCCGGCGCAAGGCGGGCCAATTCAAATGGGCGTGTGCCATTTAAATTAGGCGCGCTCCCGCGCCGGACCTACTGCGCATGCTCAGTTTCGCAATTCCCGTTGTGCTTTGCGCGCCGTGACGTCATTTTTTCGAACGGCGACGCGCGTAGCGTACTTCCGTATTCCCGGACGTGTTACGCAAACGTGTTATTTCAACGCGGGAACGACGGCCATACTTTAAACAGCAATAAGATTGCTGAGTAAAGTTAGGGGCGGTCAAACAACGACTAACTTTGCGACGGGAAACTAGACTAGCAGCGACGTAGCGAACGCGAAAATCCGTCGGGAATCGCCGTAACAGCTAATTTGCATACCCGACGCTGGTTTACGACGCAAACTCCCCCCCCAGCGGCGGCCGCGGTACTGCATCCTAAGATCCGACAGTGTAAAACAATTACACCTGTCGGATCTTATGGATATCTATGCGTAACTGATTCTATGAATCAGTCGCATAGATAGAAACAGAGATACGACGGCGTATCAGGAGATACGCCGTCGTATCTCTTTGGTGAATCTGGCCCTTTGTGATTTTCAGCAGGCAGCTGCCCCTGAATAAAGTTGCATATTTTTTTTACAAGTGTAATTCACTGACGTGGGATTTCAAATGTGTCACCAGACTTTAGGTAGGAGATGTACCCACATACTCATCAAAGCCTACACTTTTGGGCATGTTACATATACATTTTGTTACTGGTATTTAAAAAACTTAGCGCTGCTTTTAACTTTGTCTTTTAACATTCTGGAGAGGACCAGAAACTTAGAAGGTTTGCTTCTTTTCGCTACGTTTATTGTATTTAAGTCTGCATTTGCACACTCTATTCACTATAATTTTTGCAGTTCTTCATTGAAATTCTGAAGGGCATCTTTAAATGATGTAAGCAGGCATGCTCCCAATTCTTTGCTGGTCTCCTCAATTGCAGAATCATAGCTGCCAAACAGTGGTGTGGCCACCAGTATATCTTCTCGAGCAGCTTGCCGTAATATTCGGCACAGTATTTGTTTAATACTGTCATATTTCTGATGATCATATTTTATAAGGCTTACTTCATCCAGGGGGTAGCTGACATCAGGAGGATAGCAGTCTCTTGGTACTGGAAATTCAATGTACCTCAACACAGGCAGGTTTGCAAAAACTCTGAATAGACGCCGAAGTGCTATAGCTGTGACGGGGTTTCCAAGAAATTTTAACTCATTTAATTTGAGACAATGCACTATTCCCATCTCCAGAATATGAATATTCATATCTCCAATATCACATTCCTCCAGAATCAGAACTTTCAAGGTCTGTGAGGCCTTGGACAGAAGCTTAAAGAACGTTGATGGAAAAAGTTCTGCAATGTTGTGACCACTCATATCCAACTGTTCTAAATGTTCTGCATGCAGGCTGTTTGCTAGGTAAGCCATGTCTATATTATTCAGAGAGCAGTTTCCTAGTTCCAGCACTTTGAGTGGTGTGTTTAGTGGACTGAAAAAAATAAATAACAATATATTTAGATGTCAAATAATACAGATGTGTTACCTCTACAATAGTGATTTCTATGGTGATAAAAAAAAAAAATGATAAAATGTGCCAAATAGACATGCTTTGCTCTATTTGCATCCCTAAAAGAAACAGAAAGAGTCACATAACTTGGCTTATTTACAGGCCTCGAAAAGGCTACAAGGACCAAGGTCTAGGAACTCAGCAGTTTACAGACATGGCAAAATCTTACTTGTGTTTTATGAATCACTTACCCAGAACAAGTGTGCATATCAAGAAAGTCAGCGTAAAAAGTCAAAAGTCTTGTGCATACTTGTTTTAGGTTAGGGACATAAAGCATTAAAATAAGAGTCGTCTGATCCCCTTTCCTCTCTGTCTTCTTTGTCCCTTTTTTTTTCTCTGACTTTTTCCCGCTTTCTTTTTATTTTTCTCCCCTTCTTTAGGGGAGACTAGTGATGTTTTGAAGGGGATTCATCCTTACTATTATATAAGGGAAAATTTATTATCATACTTACCGTAATTTTCCTTTCCTGATGGACTCCATGGCAGCCTACGTGTGGGTTAATCCCGCCTCCTCTCCAATGTGATAGGACCCCATACCCATAAAAGTTAACTCACCAGTAGCACCAGTGTTCCGTAACTATCCCGACTCCATAATTTCAGGGTGGGAACTCCGTCTGCCATGGAGTCCATCAGGAAAGGAAAATTACGGTAAGTATGATAATAAATTTTCCCTTTTCCTGACTGACTCCATGGCAGCCTACGTGTGGGAAATAACTAGTCAAACCACACGGGTGGGTATGCTGAACAAAAAATATATTTTAATTTGTCCCGTCCACAGACAAAACTGATAAACCAAAATTTACAGAAGAAAGTGCTGCAGGTTCAACACAATAATGGGACATAAAGGTATTTATAGAAGACCAAGAGGCCGCTCTACAAATGACGTCTGGAGCCACATGACGAGCTGCTGCCCAAGAAGCTGCCATCCCTCTAGTGGAGTGAGCTGTCACCGCCTGTGGAGGAGCCAAGCCCTTTGCACTATAAGCCTGTTGTATAGTCTGGACGATCCAAGTTGCGATTGTTCTCGAGGAAGCCTTTTTCCCTTTGTTCATGCCTGAGTGCAGGACAAACAAATGGTCGGAGCGTCTAAAGACAGATGTAATTTGAAGGTATTCAGTGAGTATCTTGCCCATGTCCAGAGGGTGAGTTTCGTCAGAATCCGGGGACCTAAAAGTAGGGAGAACTACTTCCTGATTTTCATGGAAGACCGACGAGACCTTCGGTTTGGAGCCCAGCATAGGTATCAGAACCACTCGATCCGGGAAGAACGTGAGAAACGGCTCTTTGTGACCAAGAGAACCGATCTCAGACACTCTCTTGGCAGAGGTGATAGCGACCAGAAATGCAACCTTGGCTGAAAAGTCCTTTAAGGAGGACGGGGAGGGCCCCGACATACTGAGTCCGCTTAAGAAGTCGAGCACTAGTGGGAGATCCCATTTAGGGAATCTTGGCTTCCTTTGAGGTCTCAGCCTTGAAGCCCCTCGAAAAAATTGTTTGATTAATGGATGAGCCGCCCAAGGAATTCCAGAGAAGGCTGAAAGTGCCGAAACTTGAACTCGTAGTGAACCTACGGACAGGGGAAGATCTAACCCTGTTTGGAGAAAGCTTAGAATGTCTTGGATTTCCGGATTCCTGAAGGATCTGTTTGAAGATAAGGAAAACTCCACAAACTTGGCCCAAATTCTCCCGTAAACTTTATTTGTGCTTGCTCTCCTAGAGCTCATAAGTGTAGAGATCACCCCAGAGGCGCAGCCAAGGGATTCCAGTCTTTCCCTCTCAAGAACCACACCATCAGTTTCATCAAGGCCGGGCAGGGATGAAAGAGCGACCCTTGGGAGAGAAGGTCCGGCCTGACCGGTATTGGAATTGGGTCCCGAAAACTCAGTTGGATCAGAAGAGGGAACCATGGCCTGTTCGGCCAGTAAGGAGCTATCAACGTAACTTCTACCTCTTCCGCTTGAAGCTTCTTCAAAAATTTCAAGATTACTGGGATCGGGGGAAAAGCATATGCCCTCTGGAATCTCCACCGATCCGTCAGGGCATCCGTCCCGATTGCCTGACTGCAATAACCCCTCGTGTAGAATTTCTCCAGTTTGGCATTGAGCGGGGAGGCAAAGAGATCCACCTGGGGATTGATTCCCAGCGATAATATCCAACGAAATGTTTGATCGTGGAGAGACCACTCGTTGATGTCCACTTGAGTGCGTGACAGAAAATCCGCCTGGGAGTTCTGAATTCCCGGGATAAAGACAGCTGTCAGGTTGACCAGATTTTCCTGGGCCCACTTCATAATGGGATCGACTTCCTGAAGAAGAGAAGAACTCCGTGTCCCCCCTTGTCTCTTGACATAGGATACTGCCGTAGTGTTGTCCATCCTCAGGATTACCGATTTTCCCTTCAGGAGTTGGGAGAAGGACTGCAGGGCACACCAAGCCGCTCGAAGCTCCAGGATGTTCGAGCCTGGATTGTGGAGGCGAGCATCCCACCTGCCTTGCGCCATGCTCGTGCCGCACAGGGCCCCCCAGCCGGAGCCACTGGCATCGGTTGTCACTGTGACCCAGGAGACTGGGGCGATAGAATGGCACTTCAGCAGATTTTTCGGTTGAAGCCACCAAAAGAGGCTGCCCCTCATATTTGTTGATATGTGAATCCGTTGATTCTTGCTCCCTGACTTCCACTGCCTGAGAAAGCCGGATTGGAAGGGACGTAGTCTCCATAATGCCCACTTTACCATTGGTGTTGTAGAGACCATAGTTCCAATGATCTTCAGACATTGGTATGCTTTTAGATGGCGAGTACCTAGGGCCCGAGATATCCTCTCCTGAATCACGGGGATCTTCTCCAATGGTAGAGAGATGGTGTTCTTCACCGTGTTGAATTGAGCCCCTAGATAGACCAGACACTGAGTTGGCTCCAGGTGGCTTTTGGCTAGGTTTAGGAGCCATCCGAACTCGGACAAGATCGAGATAACCTGATCTCTCTGTGCCAGAAGATGAGTTCTGTTCTGGGACAAGACAAGAAGGTCGTCCAGATAATGATAAAGGCGAATCTTCTTCAATCTGATGAGAGCTACTACCGCCAGAAGGGTTTTGGTGAAGACCCGCGGGGAAGTTGTTAGGCCGAAGGGCAGACAAACAAATTGAAGGTGTTCTTGATTGATGTGAAATCTGAGATACTTGTGCAACTCTGCTGCTACCGGGACGTGGAAATAGGCATCTTTTAGGTCCACGGAAATCATCCAGTCGCCCGGCTGTATGGCTTGCTGGATTGTCGATAGAGTTTCCATTTTGAATTTTCTGCGTGTTATGAACTTGTTTAAGTATGTCAGATCTATGACTGGACGCCAGGCACCGCTTTTCTTCTGTACCAAGAAGAGAGGGGAGTATACCCCAAGAAACTGTTCGTCCTTTGGGACGTGTACTACTGCTCCTTGGTTCTTTAGGAGGTCTATGTAGTCTAGAAGAACTTGTCTCTGTTCCGCCGACCCTGGAAGAAGGGTGGAAACGAACTTGGGAAGAGGAGGACTGGAGAAGGACCATGCGTGTCCTGAGGTCACGGTCTTGATGACCCAAAAGTCCTTGATTGAGGCCGCCCAGACGTGCCGATAGAGGAGTAGACGTGCTCCCACACGATCCGCTTGGGCGGGCGTAATTTCAAAAAGACTTCCCCTGATCGCGTCCGCTTGACGCCTGGGTAGTTGGTGTAGGTCTGCGAAAGGAACCTCTACCTCTGCTCCAGTTCCTTCTGAAGTTCCCGCCCGGTCTGTAAGCACGAGCTTCCCTAGCGCGGTCCGGGCTGTGTCTCCGAAATTGAGGTTTCTTTTTCCCGGTTTGACGCCTGTCCTGGGGAAGAAAACCTGACTTGCCACCCGTAGCTTTTGAGATGGCATCGTCTAGCTTATTGCCGAACAGGGTTAATCCTTCGAAGGGGATTTTACACCAGTTCTGTTTGGACGAAGAATCGGCAACCCAGGGACGTAGCCAAAGGGCCCGTTTAGCCGTAACAGATGATAGCATAATCCTTGCTAATAGACGTATTAGGTCAACAGATGCCTCACCTAGAAAAGCAGCCGCCAGCTTCAGTTCTGCGGTTGCTGAGTTCTTGGCTAGTTCTTCGGACACTCCTTTGAGGAAGGAGTCTACATTTTCCGTCCAAGCTTCCATAGCTTTTGATAAAGCCGCCAGGGCAAGAGCCGGTTTGCACGCTGTGCCTGCTAGGCCATAGATTCTTCTAAGGTCTTGATCCATTCTCCGATCAAGACCATCTTTGAAAGACACAGAGTCAGCAAGTGGTAGGGTGACATGCTTGGCCAGCCTGGTTACTGCAGCATCTACCAGAGGAACGTTCTCCAGATGCTTAACATCATCCGGCTTGAAGGGATATAGTCTAGACGCCTTGTTGGCCATGGATGACTTTTTGTCTACCTTGCTCCATTCCTCTTCAAAAATACCCTTTAGTTCTGTAAGGAACGGGAACGTAGGGCGTTCTTTCCCCAAGCGCTTGAAGTATTTTCTCTGCTTGGCCGGGGAAGTAGACTGTTCTTCCCATAAGAGAGCCTCTTTGACAGCTTTGATAAGCGGAGTCACTTGAGCAAAGTCAAACTCCAAGCCTTCTTCGTCACTTTCTAGATCACCCTCTAAGAAGGCCGGGGAAGCGGCTTGAGGCTGGGAGGGACCTGGATCCTCATGGACCTCGATGGTCGGAGAAGCAGACCTGACAGTATTGGTCTGACTTTGTGTGTGGGAAATATTCTCTCTTAGAGTCCGTTGAACCACATGTTCCACCAGAGACTCGATACGATGACCTTCAGTCTCTTTTTCCCCAACCGCCTGGGCGTAGCATCGGTCGCATAATGACTTGCCCTCCGGGACACGAGTGTCACATCCCCAGCAGGCTCTGCGATCAGAGCGGCTATCATGGCGGTGGGAGCGGTGTCGTGAGGAGGAATGTGAACTTCTCCTCCGGTGGGAAGATGTAGATGGAGATCTCCTTTTGGATTTCGATCTGGAAGAGTGATGCGGTCTGGCAAGGTCATGGGACTGGATTGCGGAGATAGGATCTGGATCAGAAGGGCTTTAAAGAGAGACACATAGGGAGGAAAATTGTCAGACAACACATATTGACTGTGACTTCCACCCCTAGCCCCGCCCTTATCCTGCACATACCTTGTGCGTGAGGGCTGGCCACCTGTAGACGGTGACGGGTCCATGACTTAGGACCTGCGTAAACAGCGATACAGATCCGAAAAGGAAGAAAACCTAAAGTGTCAGATAATGGAAAAAATAAATGCATTGTCCCTTTAAGAATTATAAAAACCCTTTTTTTTTTTTTTTTTTAAAACATAAATAAATAATTAATAATTTAATAATAAATTAACAATTTAATAAATAATTTGAATAATAAAAATTTTTAGATGCATGAATCATTGCTCAGATGAGAAGAAACACTATATGTTAGTATAAGCAACATGTGAACAGTAATACAGCAGGGGGAGATCCCTGCTCACTGACCTGGCAAGTTGGAGTATCGCTCCTACAGCTGCACGCCTGATCAGGGAACAACCCAATATGCACAGGCGAGCAGCCGTTTTTCAAATCACCCGCCGGTGACGTCACCTGTCATCCGCGCGCCTGCGCGGTGTAATCAATGCGACGGCGCGTGCGCGGCCGCCGCAGATTCGACAGACTGCGCATGCGCGAAACCAGGCCTCGCTCTGAGAGTGGGCACAGCGCATGCGCGGGGTACTGGCGCTCGCGACCAGGAAGCAAAGTGCGAGCTGGAACGCAGAAGCGCTCCAGCCGCCATGGGGACAAAAAACAGACACAGGCAGACAACATATAATACAAATAGGCGACTGCCATGAAAGAATAGGACCTTGCCAGCCGGATGAGATGTCTTCAGCACACACAGCAAACGCCCAAGGGTTGCTGCAAAGCTCTCCACCCGCCCATGGCTGGGATCCGAGCTGCACCGCTCAGGTGTGCCATCCATTCCTGTCCTGAGAAGTTTCTGAATTCATGGAGGAGGAAAAAAAAGGAACACTGGTGCTACTGGTGAGTTAACTTTTATGGGTATGGGGTCCTATCACATTGGAGAGGAGGCGGGATTAACCCACACGTAGGCTGCCATGGAGTCAGTCAGGAAAGATAATTTTTAGGGTTAGAAATAATAACCTTTGATTTTAGATATTAACCTCCCTGGCGGTATGATTATTTCAGAAAAAAGGTGCTGAAAGCGGTACCATTATTTGCAAGGAAATTTGGCGTTTTATACTGTAGGCTTGTAATTTTTAGGAATAACTCACTTAAATCTGTCCAAACAAGAGTCTAGTAGGCATCCCGGGTATGAATTTTTTTTTAAAACAAAATTATAAATTATAATATAATAAATAATTATAAATAATTATAACAAATAATAATATAATTATAATAAAAATTATTCAATAATGTAATCAACTCAAAATCACTGAAATTTGCTCAGTTGCAGAATTGTCGCTGTCATTACTTTTATTTTTTTATGACGAATTTCCCCACAAATCGCTATCGCACAATTCTGCAAGTGATTATAAATTATTATCGCTGTTTTCTATCTGCTCTAAAACCATTTTTTACATAAAGGGACACTTTTGGTTGCTATGGACAATCTACAGTTTGCAGGCAGAAAGAACAGTTTTTATTATATAAAAGTACATGTAGGGCACTGGGCAGACCACTAGGGACAAGGGGGGTCTGTATTTTTTACATACAGTACTGTAATCTATAAGATTACAGTATAATGTATGTCAGGTGTTTGTTTACCTTTTTGAATTTGGCACCGTTCTCCGCTCCCGTGCGTCGTAACGTCGCAGGGAACGGAGATCAGCGGCACACAGAGGCACTGTGTGAATCGAGCGAGGTCCCGCTAGCTCACACAGCGCGGTGGCATCGCTGGATCCAGGGACAAGGTAAGTAAACACTGCCTGTGGATCCAGCGAGGCGAGCCCGAGTCTGACTCGGGGTTACCGATCGTAGCTGAAAAATGTAACCCCGAGTCAGACTCGGGAATACCGCCAGGGGGGTTAAGGCCTGTTTATTTTAATCTAGCAACATATAGCCAGATTCATAGCGAGTTACACCGGCGTATCAGTAGATACGCTGTCGTAACTCTGAATCTACACCGGCGTTAATTTAAGCGTATTCTGGAAACCAGATACACTTAAATTAGGCTAAGATACGAGCGGCGTAAGTCTCCTACGCCCTCGTATCTTAAAGTGTCATTTTTAGGCTGGTCGCTAGGTGGCGCTTCCGTTGAGTTCGACGTAGAATATGTAAATGACTAGATACGCCGATTCACGAACGTACGCGCGCCCGTCGCAGTAAAGATACGCAGTTTCCGTAAGAGATACGCCGCGTAAAGATAAAGCTGCCCCTAGGAGGCGAAGTCAATGTTAAGTATGGGCGTCGTTCCCGCGTCGAAATTTGAACATTTTACGTTGTTTGCGTAAGTCGTCCGTGAATGGGGCTGGACGTAATTTACATCGAAACCAATACGTCCTTGCGGCGTACTTTGGAGCAATGCACACTGGGATATGTACACGGACGGCGCATGCGCCGTTCGTAAAAAAAACGTCAATCACGTCGGGTCACCGGTAATTAACATAAAACACGCCCCCCATCCTCATTTGAATTAGGCGCGCTTACGCCGGCCGCATTTACGCTACGCCGCCGTAAGTTAGGAGGCAAGTACTTTGTGAATACAGTACTTGCCGCTCTGACTTAAGGCAGCGTAGCGTAAATACGATACGCTACACCGCCTTAAAGTTGCGGCGTCGTCTTTGAATCTAGGTAATAGGGTTTGGTTCAGAGTGTAATTCAGTATGAAAGGATTCCGCTCCTGGTGCAGTTTGAACCCGAAAGGGGCACCAGGAGATTATAAGTATCCTTATTTCTATTGAGTTAGCTTATATAAGGAGTCCTTTATCTCTCTTACATCAATATATATATATATTTTTTTTTTTAATTGTTTAATTTTTAATACTCACATATTTTATTACAATGTATGATCTTTTTTCATTTTTAATTGTATTTTGTTCTCTCCTTCTCAAATCTGAAGGGGGATATTTTTTATCCCCCTCTCTCTGAAAGTCTTTTTTAGTTCCTGCTGACATTTACTAGGTTATGTCCATATTAATATGTATTGTGATTTATTGTAATTTTTTTTTATTTCTGAAAATAAAATAATTTGAAAGAACAATAAGAGAGTCACCATCACAACTAGGCAACTATCATTCGCAGAATGAGAAGTAGCATTAGCAGCCTCCTGCACCATTTTAAATGTTTTCTTTAATATCAGAATGTATAATGCTTTGGCTTCACACGTAAGCATTGCACTAGCACATTGTAATGCAGGGCATTCTGTTCTGCATTCATTTAAAGTGGAACCCCAGCACACAAGTACAGTAGGTGCCAACAGACTTACACTGTGGCACACCAACATGTGTATGCCATGCCTTGTGGTGCTCTGCATTAAAAAAATAAAAATAACAAAAGTCTGTTTTTCCTCCTAAATTAATGACCTTCCTTAAAGAGGAAGTAAACCCTGATGGGTTTTACTTCCTCTTTGTTCCCTGCAAAGTGAAAGCATAATGGGCTACTATGCATTGCATAGTAGCCCATTATGTGCCACTTACCTGCAGAAGAAGCCCGCAGTGTCCCATCCCTCTCATCACGTCCATCTTCAACCCCTTTTCCTTCCAGGGTTGTGGACTCCGGCTCTGCTATTGGCCACAGGTGCGTGACGTCACTCCCACGCATGCGCGCGGGAGCCGATGGTCACAGCACGGGCACTATAGAACCGGCACGTATCATGCCCTTCCTTTAGTGCGTATGCGCCGATTATGTCAGCGGCGGCTTCTATGGCGAATATCACCTAAACTGTAGACGGTACCTACAGGTAAGCCTTATTATAGGCTTACCTGTAGGGAAAATTGATTGTACAACCACTTTGGCACATTTACCTGACAACTAACCCACCGCCAAATTCCCCATCAACCCCGAGACTACATTACTCCCCCCCCCCTCATCTTTTTGGGGGGAAGGTGAGAGAGGGGGTGTGTCCCTGAATGGCAGTTTGGAAATGTGGTCACCCTAAGGCCTCGTACACACGACCGAACATGTCCGCTGAAACTGGTCCGTGGACCAGTTTCCGCGGACATGTCCGACCGTGTGTAGGGCCTAGCGGACATTTTTCCGGCCTAGCGGACAGGTTTCCAGCGGACAAAAGTTTCTTAGCATGCTAAGAAACTTGTCCGCTGGAAACATGTCCGTCGGACATGTCTGATGGTTAGTACGACTCATCGGACATGTCCGCTGGTTATGACGTATGATTCGACGCATGCGTGGAAGCATTGTACTTCCGTGTTAGACAACGTCGGTGTCTTCTACGTCACCGCGTTCTCTGTCCGCGGGGATTTTGGTCTGATTGTGTGTACACACATCAGACCAAAAGCTCCCAGCAGACATGTCCGCTGAAAAGGGTCCGCGGACCGTTTTCATCGGACATGACTGCTCGTGTGTACAAGGCCTTACAGATAAGGATACAACGGATGCAATATCATATTGGTTAAAGTGAGCCTATGCAGAGAAAACCAACCCTGCAGCTGCTTATACTTACCTTTCCATTTACATACTTTTAATTACTTACCTTTCCATTATTTACAAAGAACTAGAAACCCTGTGTAAGCTTCATGTTACTAGTTGGAGCTTACACATGGTTTCTAGTTCTTGTGGTAAATTGGAAGAAGGGTACGACAAAGGCCCTGGTCCCTGAGCAGTAAATTTCCAAGCTTGAGTACTATCACATAAATAGACGGAAAGTCACATAATCTTCTATATCTGGAACTACAGGGTATTTTTATTTGCTCCCATGCGGGAAACAGAGCGGTGCGGAAGAGAAAGGAATGTGCGAATAAGCCACTACAGGGGCTGCCATTAGGCTGAACCTGCTGCTTTGCCCTTAATGGGCCAAGGACACTTTTAAACAAAAGGATAATTTAAACGCAATAACATAGGATTGAAATATTACCATTATTAATAAAAATCATCATTTACCATTATTGACACATTTTTGGGTATTACAGCATTCATAATGAATGAATAGTGACTAAAATAGATACGTTTGAAGGAGATTTAAACCCAGGGCTCTTATTACAACTCTGGAATCACACTGTAAGCATTTACCTCAGCAGTTTCCTCAACCGTCCTGTCAGTGTAGAAAATGAAAGACTCAGCTCAGTCAGATGAACCATGTGGCTTAGTTTCTCTCCAATGGTACTTAAAAGAGCTTCATCCTCTGCTGTGTAATTAGTAACATTAAACGTTTTTGCTGGTAAAGTTAACGAACTAAGCTGAGTGAAAGTGATATTGTTGAAAAGCACTTCCAGATGATGTATTTCTAAGCGCACATTGTGAACGATTTCTAGTTTGTGTATAGAAGAGGGTTCAGCAAGCCTTATTATGTAGAAGAGCTTTCTTAAAGCTAAACTGTCTACTCTAAAATCTACACATCGGATCTTTAGCGGACAGTGACATCTCAACAACAATGCTTGTACCACAAGCTCATAGGTCTTCTCTGTGACAAACAAGTTACACATGACGTCAACATCAACGTCAAAAACAAAAGGATTCAAATCAAGCTTTTGCATGTCAATAAGAAGTTCAAAGCAGATCTGTGAAATCAGTTGAGTTCTTGCCCATCGCCCCAAAGTATTCTTACACTTGCATGGTTGAAACTGAACATCACGTATTCCTGTAAGATCAAAAACTTTTAGTCTTTTGGAATATGTCGGGGAGCAATTTAGGACGTAGTTCTTTAAGCCTTTAAGGCATGCGGTCAGGTTGCGTTGGCATGCCCAATGACTAAGATCTTCAGGGCAATCCACGGTTTTGCCCATCAGTTTGCCAAAGTTGAAAGCTTGTAGTGGCCAGTTTTCCACTAGTATGGTGATGATTTCCTCCTTTTCGTGCAAGAAACACGCCTTCAGCAAGAGGGGATAAAGGTTATGAGCGATATTTCTGATGCTTAACTTGGCATACTCCTGATTGGATATAAAAGCTTCGGCAGCGATAAATCTGAGCGTCTTCATTTTGTATGGATTCTCCCGTAAGTCTTGGCTGCTGTGTTGTGGCTCTTCTGAGCTGTCACTGTGTCATGCTCTTTTATTTTTAGCAGCAGCTGACATAGGAATTTGTTGGGAGATGAAAACCTCCAGCCTCCTGTCACAGTCTTTTTTATTAGCTGGGGATTCTTGGCCAGTACCTCTGTTGACTTGGGTATATTGTAATCAAATTAGTTGTGCAGGAGAAGGATGCAAACACACTATGCGGTTGATTTACTAAAGTAAAATAGACTGTGCACTTTGTAAGCTGTGGAAGGTTGGAGGGCACGGATTAAATACCTATTTATGTGTGACTGTGTGTGCTGCTTATATTGCCTGCTGCACATAGGTGTGTGCAGCCTATTGCATTAGGGTGTGCACCCTTAAGCTCAAACAAACGTGTGTATGTGTCTACATATGTATGACCCTGGCACACTGATCTGCATGCTGGTACAGTGAAAGAGAAGAACATAAACACTTCTCTTATGGCTGAGGCAGTAAGAGGGAGATCTTTCCCATGTTCCTGCTGCTACACAGAGTGATAACACTAATGTGCATGGGGTGATTAGGGTGTGCCTGGGCACACCCGTTACACAATGTGCGCACGCCTATGCTGCTGCATATGTACGGGGACCCTCTGTAGGGTGAACACATGGGGAAAAGAGGACAGAGAAGGAGAGATAGAGCAAGGGGAAAAGAGATAGGGTGGGGGGGGGGGCAGTTAAATAAGCTACACAGAGACAGAGTATAGGAGATGGAAACAGAACAGAAGACACACGGGGGCTCTGCTTTGCTCATTGGGGGATCTATGAGCTGATCCCCACTGAGCAGGGTGACAGAGCCCATTTTGCTGTATGGATGGTCAGATGTCAGACTTTGCTGTCCGTTTAAACACAACTGCAATCTGATCTGATCCGACCGCCTTTCATTTGTTTTTAGCGGACCGGATTGAAGATTACACCCGTTGCTCTAAGGGAATAGAGGGTCCAATTGGGCCTGCCTGAAAAACAGACAGGCGGATCCAATTGGACTTCTCATGTAAAAATGCCTAAAGTGTAATGTGATATATATAGAGAGAAAGGCCACTTTTGGGAGAAAGCCAACATACCTGCATTGTTGCTTTTTTTTTTTTATCAATAACAATTTTATTGGTCAATGGTTAAAATGTACATAACATACAGCCATATAGAGCCCCAGGCCCGCAGGGGGAACATAAAGAATAAACACCTTAACAGTAGCCTAGGGCTTGCATGTTATCTCTGCCTAGCAATTGCAAGTATGCCAGCTTGCCTATTAAAACCAGTGCCGCCAACATGGCGAAGTGCAAGCTGGCCATTGTCCTTCCGGACTAACCACATGTTATGGCTAAACTGAGCAGTAGACTTAACTTCTAAGTATCAAAGCAACCGGAGACACTAGGGGTCTCCAAAGAGAAAAGGAAAAAAAAGAGGGGAAAAGAAAGGGAGAGTGATGGAGAGAGGGAGTGTCGTCATTTCGGCCCATGTACCTTCTCAGGGTGGATCCTCCCGGCGGTGCCACAGTTCCCAGACCTTGTCGTGAGCCTCCTGCCGATCCCGTAACCTGGCCGTCATCCCCTCCATGATCTCCACGTCTTTAATCCTGGCGTATAGGGCTTCAGGGGGAGGGGGAGACCGACACTTCCAATGCAACGCCACCAGGCAGCGGGCTGCTGTGAGAATGTGTCGGGCCAGTTTCTTATATGGAGGCGGTAGTCTTACTGGAGGAAGTCCCAGGATGAAATATTTTGGGGAGGAAGGGATCTTCCTCTCTAGGAGCCGCTCCAGCAGCTGCCGGACCGAGTCCCAGAAAGGAGCAATCAGTGGGCACTCCCAGTATACATGGAGGAGGGTGCCCCTCGCCCCCAGGCACCGCCAGCAGCGGTCCGAGCTAGTGGGATAGATGGCATGGAGGACGTCCGGGGTCATGTACCAGAAACACAGAATTTTATAAATGTTTTCTTTGTATAACGTGCAAATCGAGCTCTTTGCCGCCTGCCCCCAGATCTCGTGCCATTGTTCCACAGGGATCTCCTCGCCCAGGGCCTTTTCCCATTTAATCATGTATGCATGCTTGCCCTTCGCCTCCATGGGCCAGGCATTCAGGCATTGTTGCTTTTTGAGTGAAGTACACATGACCTCATAATTTTATGAAGACAAATTTTTTGGTAAGCAGATGGTATGTACTCTGTTTTTGTAATGGTACTGTCAATGAAGGCGTTCCAGCAACCATCCCAGCAATCTGAGTGACAGAAGAATGCCTGTGCACCGAATGTTTGTTCGGCACACGCGCGTGCATAATGGCATGACGGCGTCGTGCGCGCGCACCTCGTGACAGCGCTATTTAAAGGAGACCGACGCCTTGCTTCTTTGCTGTCTGGTTTACAGCGTTTCCTGAGACCCCTGCTATCTGTTACTCTGATTACCTGATTCCTGTCTGACTTGGCTTATCCCTGACCATCCCTGCTTGCTTCCCGCCTCTGTAGCCATTAAAAAAGCGTCTCTCTCCCCGTTGGATTTTGAATTTATTTTACAGAGAAAGTAACAGGAGGAGATACAGTAAATGAAAAGAAAAGAAGGCCACCTAAGTGCGGCATTAAAAACAGTGGATTTATTGACACAAGATTAAAAAGCACTCACAGGCAGCAGAAGCTGCCCATGAGGCTGCCACCACTCTTGTTGAATGAGCTTGTATTGCTTGTGAAAGAGTCAGCCCCTGTTTCTCATATGTAAGGCTGATCACCTTGGTGACCCAGGTAGCTATGATTCTAGCTGATGCCGGTTCTTTTCTCCTAGTTCCTAATGGTAAAATTAATAATCTATCAGTTTTGCACATCCAGTTCAGCAATGATTGTCTCTGTGCTAGACTGGAGGTTGAACGTAGTCCATGGCAGGGGATTGTTTATACAGCGGGCTGGAGGGGGGAGAAACGAACAGCCATCGCCTCCTCGTGGATGAGCTCTGAACGCCACAGTGCCCGGGGCTGTGCTGCCTGTCACTGCTCTGCTGTGCCGAGTGAGGAAAATGTGCGAGCGGGGGCAACTCTGCTCTGAAGGTTGTAGAATCCTCCGATGGCAGGGACACGTGCCTTGCTAGGCGCTGCAAATCTGCTGATTTGCAAAAGGCATCAATTGCCGCCACTGTGCCCATTAAATGCAGCTACTGTACCCATCAATTGCCGACACTGTGCCCATCAATTGCTGCCACTGTGCCCATCAATTGCTGCCACTGTGCCAATTAATTGCCGCTACTGTGCCCATCAAATGCTTCCAGTGTGCATCCCCCACCCGCCTGGCACTTACCTGTCTCGGTGGCGATGTCCTCCATGCTCCTCTATGTCTTCTCCTGTCCTCTGCTATGATTTGTTCCTCCCTTTTTGTGTCTTCTCGTTTTA
The DNA here is from genome assembly GCF_905171775.1 of Rana temporaria. Lineage (NCBI taxonomy): Eukaryota > Metazoa > Chordata > Amphibia > Anura > Ranidae > Rana > Rana temporaria. The sequence goes on from NC_053501.1 coordinate 41,977,997, forward strand.
CTTTTAGCTTGTTTCCCTGATGACGGCGGCCCCGCAGCTTAGCATCCTCCCTGTCTTCCTGTCATTATGGGCTCAGGCGCATGCGCGGCACACCGTGACTGGCGGCCAGGGCTGTTAACCAGCTATTGGACCGCTGGGTCCTGTCGATGATAAGCTCCGGATTGCACACAACAGGTTAGTGCATCCAATCTAGTACTCGCACACCAACTGCAGATATGCGGTCGGTATTTTGCGTTTTTTAGGCTTGAGCATCATTGTCTATTTCAGTGATTTTTTATTGCCTGACTGCTTTTAACGTTTTTTGGCGGGATTCTGACGCCTCAATGATGTCACATGGAGGGGGTGTCAACCTTTAATTAAATTTTCACATGTTTTGATTGGTGGCTGTTGTATATATATTTTGCTACTGCACTGGTACACTTTATCACATGCCTGACGAAGGGGTCTTGCATCACTCCGAAACGTTGCACCTTTGTGATGTGATTTTTCTGCAATAAAACTTTTTTGGACGTAATTGTACAATCCATGGTGTGCTGGCGAATATGTTCGATGATTTGATGTCTCCAGGACCCTGGTAATCGTTGCAGCACCCACCATTTGTATGAGCCATTTTACCAGGAACGTGTGCGATTGGAATATTGAACAATCACAGCGCCTGTCGTTTCAGCCAATCAGGTGACAGGTAACAAACCCGAGCACCTGATGGGCGGAGAGACGGTTCAGTGTTAGGAAAACAAATGAATATTCGCGTTCCTAACAGAATGCTGAGTAAACTGCGAATGCCCAGCATGGTTCCCCGCTGTTCACCTTTTTGGAAGTCTACTAGAGCCTATGGCTGTAATCAGGTGCTTCCAAAAAATACCCCACCACTGTAATTCACGTGCTCGACCCTAGAAAAGGGGCCAGGCACCTGAATAGGGAGTGGCAGCGGCAACCATAGATAGATTCAAGCAATGAATGAATCTATCTATGGTGATAGACAGGTGGCAGAAGAGAGGGGGTGGCGCCGTGTGCCCTTATCGGACGCACTGGTAGAGCTTAGAATGGGAGGGGGAGCAGGTTTCAGTTTAGAAAGTTTGACTTGATTTTAAATGTTGAAGCCAACCATTATCCTCCTTCCATCTCCTGAATCTGGTGCATGGATTCAGTCAAGAAGGGTAGATATTTGGAGTTCTGGAGCTTATTTGTAAAAAATAAGATCATATATGCCAGGGATAAGCAATTAGCGGACCTCCAGCTGTTGCAAAACTACAAGTCCCATCATGCCTCTGCCTGTCATGCTTGTGGCTGTCAAGAGTATTGCTATGCCTCATGGGACTTGTAGTTCTGGAACAGCTGGAGGTCCGCTAATTGCCTATCCCTGATATATGCAATTAAAACAACAAACTACACAAAAAGGGGATAACAGTTGGACTATGGATCACAGGGGGGTCCATAAGTCCAAACCAACAAGTTCATGAGAGTAAAACCATATACCTGTACATAAACTGTGTATTGAAGCACTAGAGTCAGCTGTCTTCAGAGATAAGGTACAAATGAAAAGAAGCGCCACCTAAGTGCAATATTAAATACAGTGGCATTATTGACACAAGATTAATCCTTTCTCCAGCAATCTCCACTCCTCCTAGTGACATCCATCCACCATGTGGTCCATGCTGGTCAACTAAGACTATACTTTGCTCATGCAGTGGAAAGCAATAGGTTCATTTTAATGTCAGCCCCCCACAACTGCTTAGATCCACCATCCCTTTACTCCCATGCACTCAAGGTAAAATAAGTAAAAGTAAAATAACCAGTAGCATTGGGTATATGTATTGTCCTTTCTCCTATGTAACAACACTATCACATGTGAGCAGTCCTCATCCCTATGTAAGCTGCGACAAGATCGGCCTGGAATTTACACACTCTACCCTTTGCTCTTCCAGGCAAATAGAGCATTGAGGACGTGGAGGTGAACAGAACCTACAGTGGACGCATTGGCAAATCACAGATTCACTTTAATCACTTGAGTTCCAGGTGTTTTAAAATGATCTAGAGATATTTGTGTTTTATTTGTCCTAGGGACATTAAAAAAAAAGCTTATAAAGGAAAAGAGATCGCGCTAAAAAATAACAGTGAATGGTGAACAAAGTTCAAATCAATGTGAATAGTCCCGCCACACGGGCAAATTAATAAAGTAATCTCCCAGGTGCACCAACGAAATCCACAAGAAGAGTGCTTAAAGGAAAGATCCTCCACCAAGGTTAAGAAGGGCCTCTTACCGGATGGAATTGATCTCCAGGTTATAAGAGATCTCACACAGCATGATAAGAGGTACTGGAATAATCACATAGGCAACCACAGCATTGGAATCCTTATCACAGCAAGTCCTCATTAGCCAGAAACTCATCAGGCACTGCTCTCCTACTCTGCTCAGTTTGCTTGCCTTACGATCACCTAAGAATTTAAGCAAGCTTAAACCGGCATCATTGAAATATTTGTGCCAACCACTAAGGTCAGTTTCACCTTTTTGGGGAGCAATTTCCCATCGAAGGCTACGAGGTACTATCTGTTGTTTTATGTATGTATCAAGAAACACTATGTCCCATTGGGTGTGCAGTTCAGAAATGGTGAGGTTAATTACTGCAGCTGCATCACTCCTAAGGCTGTGTGAGTAGGAGAGCAGTGCCTGATGAGTTTCTGGCTAATGAGGACTTGCTGTGATAAGGATTCCAATGCTGTGGTTGCCTATATGATTATTCCAGTACCTCTTATCATGCTGTGTGAGATCTCTTATAACCTGGAGATCAATTCCATCCGGTAAGAGGCCCTTCTTAACCTTGGTGGAGGATCTTTCCTTTAAGCACTCTTCTTGTGGATTTCGTTGGTGCACCTGGGAGATTACTTTATTAATTTGCCCGTGTGGCGGGACTATTCACATTGATTTGAACTTTGTTCACTATTCACTGTTATTTTTTAGCGCGATCTCTTTTCCTTTATAATCTGTTTTTGTGTAGTATAACACTTTTTGATCGCAGCTTCACATATTTTTTGTAAAATAAGCGCAATATTTTCTTTGTACTATTTTGATCTATACCTATTATTGCAGCTATTTTTTATCACAGTTTCACATACTGTTTGCACTTTTTTTTAAATTTTTTGGGATTGATGGATATCTTTGAATTTAGGGCTAACCGTGTGGTTAACACGGAAGGGGTATTTGAGGTCTTTAAAGAGGGCGACAGTGATTTGGGAGGTCTATTTATGCGTTTAAAGAACCTCACCATTTCTGAACTGCACACCCAATGGGACATAGTGTTTCTTGATACATACATAAAACAACAGATAGTACCTCGTAGCCTTCGATGGGAAATTGCTCCCCAAAAAGGTGAAACTGACCTTAGTGGTTGGCACAAATATTTCAATGATGCCGGTTTAAGCTTGCTTAAATTCTTAGGTGATCGTAAGACAAGCAAACTGAGCAGACTGGATGATGAAATTAAGTTAATTAAGGATAAACTGGTTCCATTCATGTCATCTGAAGAATATTTAGATAGGTCTAAAAATTTGCTTAAAGTGCTGGAGAAAGAAGAAAAAGAACAAAAAAATAAAAAGAAAAAGAAGTATAACAGGGATATTGCTGATTACAATTCCCATCTCATCTTTGATTGGCAGAGAAAACTCGCGGCCGAGGAGCAGAGTTTAGCCAATCCTGCTATGGATACGGCTCCTCTTGCTACAGGCACGAGCGGCTTTGGTGGCACTATGACTGCGAATGGAGGGGCACAGGGTCGACCTAAAGCAAAAAAAAAAAAAAAAAAGGCTGCATCACTCCTAAGGGCCCTTTCACACTGGGGCATTTTTCAAGCGCTTTAGCGTTAAAAAAAAGCGCCTGTAAAACGCCTGAAAGAAGCTGCATCTGCAATCCCAATGTGAAAGCTCGAGTGCTTTCACACTAAAGCGCCTGAAAAACACCCCAGTGTGAAAATGGTCTTAGCGTTAAAAAAAAGCGCCTGAAAGAAGCTGCATCTGCAATCCCAATGTGAAAGCCTGAGTGCTTTCACACTGAGGCGCTGAGCTGGCAGGGCGTCAAAAAAAGTCCTGCATGCAGCTTCTTTGCAGCGCTTTAGGAGCGGTTAATACACCACTCCTAAAGCCCCCTTCCCATTGAGGAAGCTTTTTTTAACGCCAAAGCGCCTGAAAAGCGCCTCAGTGTGAAAGGGGTCTTAGCAGCGCTTTACCAGCGTTTTTCGGGCGCTGGCAGTGTGAAAGGCCTCTGAAAGCACTTGGGCTTTCACATTGGGATTGCAGATGAGGCTTCTTTCAGGCGCTTTACAGGCTTTTTTTAAACGCCAAAGCGCCTAAAAAACACCCCAGTGTGAAAGGGGTCTAAGGCTGTGTGAGTAGGAGAGCAGTGCCTGATGAGTTTCTGGCTAATGAGGACTTGCTGTGATAAGGATTCCAATGCTGTGGTTGCCTATGTGATTATTCCAGTACCTCTTATCATGCTGTGTGAGATCTCTTATAACCTGGAGATCAATTCCATCCGGTAAGAGGCCCTTCTTAACTTTGGTGGAGGATCTTTCCTTTAAGCACTCTTCTTGTGGATTTCATTGGTGCACCTGGGAGATTACTTTATTAATTTGCCCGTGTGGCGGGACTATTCACATTGATTTGAACTTTGTTCACCATTCACTGTTATTTTTTAGCGCGATCTTTTCCTTTATAATCTGTTTTTGTGTAGTATAACACTTTTTGATCGCAGCTTCACATATTTTTTGTAAAATAAGCGCAATATTTTCTTTGTACTATTAAAAAAAAAAGCACCAAGACTCCCTAGTGACGTCACTTCCTGTTACAGAGGCTTCATCAAATTTTTTTGCAGTGGTCAGCGGTTGTGTGTAGGCGAGTCTCGGTCTGGGATGTCACAGGCTGGGGGAGATGGGTTTCAGTTTGGAGTATTATTGGTTGGGGGTGGGTGAGGCTGGGGTGTCAGTGGTTGTCATTGTGCAATGTCACTGGTCGGATTGGACAGACAAAACACAAAAGGCTGACTCACACCACAATTTCTGCATATGAGTTTTCACAAATGTTTTCAATGCGTCTCTTCCCTTCTTTTTTTTATTTATCTACATTCAAGACATGCATGTTCCATTGCATTTCTGGTGTGTTAACATGAGATCCGGAATGCTTTCCCTGCAATTTGCCATGTTTCAGATGTGTTCCATTCAGAAAAAAATGCAGCATGTTTTACTTTAGTTGTAAACTAGGGACATGGAAAACACTGCATGCGTTTTTGATGCAGATAAAAAAAAAAAAAAATAAGATGCATCTGCTGTGAACCAGCCCTCAAGCCTAAGGGTCCCAAATTGGTACACCTTGAGTGGGTTGTTAAAGTATGTCCTCATTTTATGTCTTTTTAACAAATGTAAGGGAATCTGATTGGGAAAAATACCCATTTCTGCCATCATGCTTGTGTAGACAGCAGTTATTGTGCAATACTACAAATGTAGCGCTGCACACATGCATGCTTTTAAAACATGAAACTCCGCAAAATGTTGCATTCAACTAGCACTGTAAAGGCATCTCAATAGAACCTGCTGTGTCGAAATAAACGCAAAGCACCTCAAGGGCATATTTCTGCATATAGTCAATACAGTGCGGTCTAGGGCAGCATACATAGATGTCAGTAAGTTTTCATGTATAATATAATGTTTCTAGAATTCCACCCCCTGCTTGCTAGTTCCATCTGACTGTGTCCTTATTGATGATGTTGCAATTTTTTGAGGGGAATAGCGTACTGTATTCTTCTAGTTCACCTATTCTGTGTCTGTATACAATAAGGCAAGTTTGTTGCACTCTTCTAATCATCAGTTGTAGGTGTACTTATACAGTAGGGTTGTCCCGATACCACTTTTTTAGGACCGAGTACAAGTACCGATACTTTTTTTTAAATGCAGCCACGTGTCCCCTTAATTCAGCCATGTCCCTAATGCAGCCATGTCCCTAATGCAGCCATGTGTCCCCTAAGACAAAGCCAAGTCAGCCCCCCCTCCCCCGCCGACATCTAGTTACTATGCGCTGGGGGAACACAACAGCTGTCATTTGCATTTGAATAGCTGTGTGTTCCCCCGCTGCGCCGTCATGTATAGCCCTTCCCCCTTGCGTCGGACGGGTGACCTGTCTATCAAAGTGCCCGGGCAAGGGGCTATACATGACAGCGCGGCGGGGGAACACACAGCTATTCAAATGCAAATGACAGCTGTTGTGTTCCCCCAGCGCATAGTAACTAGATGTCGGCAGCGGCGGGGGAATTGACTTGGCTTTGTCTAAGGCGGCAGCGGCAGCAGCTCTCCTCTCCCCCATACAAGGACTGCTCTGCTCCGCTCTCCGCCCGCACTCCGAAAAAAATAAATAAAAAGCATTCTACCAGGCATCGGGAGTATTTGCGCGAGTACAAGTACTAGCGCATATACTCGGTATCGGTCCCGATACCGATACTAGTATCGGGACAACCCTATTATACAGAATGGGAAAACTACCTCCATCAACTGCTCTGCCCTCAGCATAGGACCTATGTGCATAGACCATAGGCAGTGCACTAGGGGGGTAGGAGAAGGGCATCACAGAAAGCTGAATTAGGGGAAGACGGGAAGCAGAAGTCTGGCTTTGATTACAGTACGATTTGGATCTGAAGTTAGGAACTACAAATTCATTCAAAATAAGCAATATAAATTTTCATGACTGTGCTGTACATATATAAGTAATTTGCAGTAAAAGTTTGTTGTACCCTCCAAGACATGCCTATTCTTTCGACGTGCAAATGAGCTCCATGGCTAATCTACCAGATAAAAGTTGTATGACTTATGGCTCTCTGGTGGCCATATAATTGGCACTGTGGCGACATAAGCAGACGTGAGAGCAGCAGCTGTAGGCCAAAAGGGAGACCAGAGGTATTGGAGATTCTACAAAATAGATGAGAAAATTGCTCTGAAATAGGGGAGAATTATTTGTTAATATTTTCATGAACCAGTTTGTACGACATTTCCGATCATTGCCTTTTGACATTGCTATGCTCAATCTGTGAAATATTCAACCTAAAATAGGAGGGGGGGGGGTGTGGAGTTATGGACTTATAAAAAGGTAGTAAAAGTGCTCCATTTTTATTTCTACAGTATGGATGGAAGCGTCTCTTTAAATGTAAACTCCTAGTTTTGGGCAAAATCTACATACAGAATCCTAACAAAAGCCCAGCAATAAAACTTGAAAACAGGATAGGGTTCTGCATATGTAAACAAGGCAGAGCCTTATCCTGTCAGCGAGGAAGTAATAGATTTTCTTTCCCTGAGAAGCAGGGAATAAAATCTGATTACTTCCCCTAGTTAAAGCATCTCCCACAACAGTACACCAAAACACTGGCTAGGCACACATTTAACCCTTTGATTGAAGATCAAGATATAATATCTAGATATTTAACCCTTCCCAGCCAGTGTCATTAGTACAGTGATGGTGCATATTTTTAGCACTGCTCACTGTATCAGTGTCACTGGTTTCCAAAGTGTCAGTGTCTGAATCAATAACGCAGTCCAGCTATAAGTCACTGAATGCTGCCATTATTAGTAACAAAAAGTTTGCAGACGCTAAAACTTTTGCGCAAACCAATCAATACACATTTATTCTTTTTTTTACCACAAATATGTAGCAGATAAATGATAAACTAATTTATCAAGAAATTCAATTTTTTTATTAGATACGTTTTATAGCAGAAAGCAAAATGTATTTTTTTCAAAATTCAGTCTTTGTTTATATTGCCCAAAAAAAAAAAAATGCAGAGGTGATCAAATACCACCAAAAGAAAGCTCCCATTTTATTTGGGTACAGTGTTGCATGACTGCGCAATTGTCAGTTAACATAAAGGCAGTGCTGTTTAGCAAAAAAAAAAAAAGGCCTCATCACAAAATGGGGTCTGGGGGGATTACATTTTCTGGCAGGTCAAGTGCCTAAAGTAATACAATCATCACAGCTCATGGCAAGAATTCAACAATTCATAGTCCTAAACTAGTTTAATGCAGACCTCTTTAACAACCGCCTTACTATAATAAATCGTGACAGTTATGCCCTAATGTATTTCAGGGAGGTGGAGATCAAGGGAGATTCTCACATGTTGCTCCATTGTTAGAATGTTAGTTCTGAGAGAGCAGCAGGGTATGGCAAGTACGAGTGGGTCAGGGGTTTAAAGAGATTCTGGTAATGTCCCCCGATTGAGCAAAAGGGAGTCTCAAAGCATAGGTCTACTTAAATATACCGACATTGTGCTGTAAAGCCCAAAGCTGAGCTTACAAATCAGAGAAAGTGTAAAATAATAATAATAATAAATAAAAAAAAAAAAAGAAGATTAAATATATTTTTTGTCCACCCAACAGCATTTGGATAAGACCTGCATATTTAGAATACCAACATATTGTAGACATTTATCAAGCAGAGTTAGGTAAAAAGAAAATCCCATAACAGTAGTACTATAACCATAAAGAAATTTATTTTTCCAGTACATGAATTTCCACAAAACTGCCAGTGATCTGGAAGTTTTTTTTTGCATAAATAGGGCATTGTGGCTGTAAATATTGACTAACAATCTATTGTTTAAATTAAGTAATTTAAAAGCAGTACATCTGCGCTGTCATTTATTGTGAAGCAAGGCATCACTTGCAACATAAAACCGGATGATCTGTCAGATCAGAAGTAAAAACTGAGGAGCCATTCAAAAAATGACTATGTTATAATTTTAGTCTCTTTATTTCACAGGTCTCCTGGCCCAATGGCTAGTAGTTCACACATGTGCCACTGATGGCAAAGATGTTGTGAGATGTCCATTGTTAGGAAGGCGTTGTTTACATGTTGTTGAATCCCATCATTCCTTTCATGTTGCCAGCAGCTCCTTGTTGAAATTGTCTCATCATCGACTGAAGGCCTGCCATTCCACCTGCAAACAAAAGAACGTTATATCATCTCTAAGACATCCCACACCACCTTAAACTGCAGGTAAAGGCACAGAAATCCAAAGCATGCAACTTGCAGCATTTTTACTTTCCATTAAATTATTTTTTTATTAAACTTGCTAGAAAATGTCACTACAATTTCCTAGCACAGCCCCCTCCCTTCTACTATGTTGTATCCCTCTCTTCTGGGAGTGTCTAACCAATATGTGTACCCAGTTCCACCACCTCCTTAGACACGGTTCACACTGGGGCGACTCGTCAGGCGACACAGCCGCCTGACAAGTCGCGTCCCATTGTAGTCAATAGAACCGTTCTAATAGGAGCGACGCAAGTCGCTCCGACTTACAAAAAGGTTCTTGTACGACTTCGGGGGCGACTTGCATTGACTTCTATACAGAAGTCATTTTGCAAGTCGTCTTCAGGTCGCCTGGCCGAGTCGCCCCCGAAGTCGTGCCGCCCCAGTATGAACCGGCTCTTACAGAACGTAATATGCTGGCAGCCGGGGAAGGAACCAATGAGAATACTATAAAGTGTCATTTGAGTGAAAGTTCTGACTCTACAGACATCATATCCAAGATGGTGGCGCTCAGCTACAAACTCAGGGCTTTTGGATGTATACATAAGGGAGACTTTTTACACATAAAACATACCCAAAATAAAAAAGCGGAGCTCCAACCAAAAAGACAAGTTCCACTTTAAGGCCTCCTCCCCTGCTCCCGTTTGGGTACCCTCCCCAAAAGTTCCATTTTACAATCTTAACAGGTACCCGCTCCCACCTCCGCTCTGACTGCCTAGGTGATTGGAAGCAGTTATTTTTCCTCCCACAGTCTTCTGGGACACACGACAGGTCTCAGAAGACTGCGCGACCATTCACAGTGGGCAGCAGGCACAAGCCATCACACCCAGTGCCCTATAGTAAAGATACCGACACTGGGAGGGAGAAGACACAGGGTGAAAACGGCTGGTCCAAGCACAGCGCTGGACCATGGGGCAGGCGAGTGGCTGTTTATTAAAAGTCAGCAGCTACAGTTTTCGTAGCTGCTCATTTTTACATAGGAGACTGGGGCGCCTCTTTAGGTCTGGTTCACACCTATGTGTTTCTTAGTGCTTTTTGCAGAAACTCCCTACACTCCATTTAACATGGTTTCCTATGGGGACTTGTTCATATCTATGCTATTTTTTCAACCGCTGCATTTTTTGGAAAGGGTTAGGGACTTTTTTTTTTTTAAACACAAAATGGGGCTTTTTGATTCAATAGACTTCAATGGAGAAGCAGCTGAAAAGCATGTTGTGCATTTCTTTACGCGTTTTTGATGCGTTAATCAGCTCAACAACAAATTGGCCAAAAAAGAAAAAGCACACAAGCACTAATTACCTGTCCAACTACCAACACCACCAAACTCAGCTGGGGTCAAGAAATATTCTTGCTCAAAGACCATTGGTCCGATGCTGCATCTGTCCCCCGGCATCTCTGCACCAAAAACCGAGCCACCAAACACCGCTGAAGGCTCGGTTCTCACAGCTCCCTGAGCAAAGAGCTGCTGCCTGTCAATCAGCAGTTCTCGTGCTCTGCTCCTCCACGCTCACTTGAGTGGTGGGGATCGGCTGTCTCAGTGGCTCGCTAAGCTATGACTAAGCATCGAAAGATGTGAAACATGTCAGCCACCCCTTTTCCTTTTGTCCACCTCTCCTTTTTGACTGCACTGTTTTTGGTTGTTTGGTATTTTTTGAAAATTTCTTTGCTGAATAAAGACATCGTTTCAAGGAGTGCAGCAGTCCAGGAATTTTTTTCCATCTAATGCACCTGTGCACAGCCAGCACCCTTTTTGGTTCAGTGGGACGGAAGCATAGCAGAGGGATCAGCAGTTTTTAGAGCGACATTTTCTTTGGCTCGCTGAGAGGTTAAGACAGCCATTAGTCCAGGCACCTGGCGGACCCAGACTTTCAGAGTCGGGATGACGCAGTGCCTTGACTGATATGTGTGATGTCAGCAGAGAGCGGACTTCAGACCTCTCTCTCTCTGCTGAAAATGGGTCACAAATGGAATTGCACTCCTGTGACCCATAGAAGAAGCCAAGCCGAATGAGCTCAGGCTGGACTTCTTTAAAGCTCTGACACAGCTAATAAAAAATAAATAAAAAAATGATATATTTTTCTTTACAGAATTGTATACCAGGCAATAGGCTTAATACACAGCATGCGTCTATCAGTCAGATTGTATGCATTGCTCTCGGAAAGGTATTAAAACGTAAATTTAGAATTGTATTGCAACATTTATTGTAATTAGAAAGTATCCATTGTACTTACCCATATGCTGTAAAACTCTGGGGTCCATCATTTTTGCCATTTGCTGGTTTAGTTTGGCCATTTGTGAAGGATTTACATTTTTTGACATGTCACCGCCTGTAAACAAAATGGAAAATTTTACAGCTACACAACATGTCCGGCAAAAGACACTGCAAAGTATTGATGAAACTATACATAACAGAACATTATAACTCTCTGCACACAACAGATCAAACCGTGTTGATACTTTAGGGCGAGCCCTGTATGTTATGTTCTATGTTATAAAACGTGGACAATTTCTGAACAACATTTTCTGTATTCTAGGGACTTACCTTTAAATAGTCCTTTGATACCTCCCATTTTTTTAACCATTTGTGCAAACTTTGTATACTGTGCTAGCAGCTCCTGTACGTCTCTTGTGGATACTCCAGACCCTCGGGCCACTCTCTGAATTCTGCCAGGCTGTTTACTGAAGAGTTTGGCACCATCTGTGTTATCAAGTTCTACAAAGAATATGAACAAGGATTATACAATGAGTGACTTTATCTTCAGGTGTATGCTGCAACTGAGATGGGCTTTCTTCCACTAAGGGAAGGGAACACATGAATTCTAAAAGCAAGAACATTTTAACGTATGTCGTTTACAGTAAAGATGGTCAGGAATGAAATACAGGAATTGCCATTGCGGACTGAATACTGAAAATGCTAGTTGACTGGCTGCTACGATTGCCCACTGGCTTCATTACTGACTAGACAGTGACCAGTAAAAAGCCAAATCAATAAATCAGAGAAAAGACAAGAAGTCCTTGCTCGCACACTTGTTCCAGGCCAATGACAAAGTATGACGAAGTAAGAAGGTCATCATGACAGCCAGACAGCAAACAGTGGTCAGCAAAAGCAGCCTCCATCTTCTCTTATAGCAGATTTCTTTAAAGTAAAACTTCCATCACCAACATGGGTGGTGAAAACCAAGTATCAAGGTGGTATAAAACCGAGGATGATTTCAGTAAAAAACAGATTTCAAAATGATCAGCAAGTCCAGATCGGAACTGAAGTAAAAAAAGAAACAAAAATCAAATACCTACCCAAACTCTTCATAAATATAAATTAAATGCACTTATTAACCAACCCAGATTTGAATCTTGTATGAGAGGAATATAGTGGTTATCTGGTTTTCTGCCACCACCACACTTTGATGCCAGGCACCATGTTTGAGCTTATTTCTTGCCCTTTGTAAAAGCCTCATCTGCCCACAAAGAACATGTTACTAGGAGCTTCTATGGCAACTGTAATGCTACTGTTGTATAAAAGCCAAAGTGCATTACAAAGATCTGTCCAGCATTGCACATGAATCTGCCCTCTTTCACAAATGCTGCTACGCCATTCATTCATGAGGAATGCCTTCTTCTCTTGTTGCTGTGTGTTTTTTTACTTCATAAGTAAAATGATCACATTGGAGGACGAGAAAGGCACAACGAGAGCTGAGGAAGGAGACCGCACATACAGGTAGCTCTGCTATGTTAAGGCGGCTGTAGCTGTACAACTGTGCATGCACTGGAAATGTGACTAAATGAGAAACATGCAAAAATAAAATAAAGATCTTTACAGACCAACGCTGGATACACATACAACTTTTGTGGTTTAATTTCCTTTAGATTTAACCAAATAATACAAGGGCCTGTCTGATTGCATACAAATTGAAAGTGTTTAGGTTTGGACTTACATTATATGGTTTTGGTAAATCTAAAGTAAAGTTGTACAAGAAAACTGTATAAAAGTTGTATAGTGTGTAGCCAGCTTAAGACCCCCTTGTGAAGTATTTATTAGTTTTTCATCAGCTGCTCAGCAGTTTCTCATCAGTTTTTTAAGGCCCCTTTCAAACGGTGGGACCGCTCCATGCAGTCCTATGAAGCGTTGGATGTCTGCAGAGACACGTCCGCTGACATCCGACCTGATCCGCCAAAATCAGACGGATGGCGATATGTCCCCATCCGTCCATGGCGGATCAGATTGGGTGAGATCTGATGAAGACGGACATGTTGTCCGTTTTCATCAGATCTCTCTCCATAAAAGACAGAGGCGCTGCACAAGCCCCTCCCCGCTCAGTGAGCAGAGAGGGACTTCTCTCCGCTGAACCAGCAGATGACATCTCCCACTGAGCCGGCGGCCTTGTGTGGAAAAGGGCTTACATCCACTACCAATGCAAAAATGGATGAAAAGCGGACAGTTTGTCAGTTTACATCTGATCGTTTTTTTGTTTTTTTTTAAACTGAAGAAAAATACAGCTTTAAAAAAAACGGATGGGGATGTAAACTGATGTAAATGGATGATCATCCATTTTCCCCATACAAAAGCATTGATGTCCGTTTATCATCCGTCAATGGATGGATGAAAAACAGACAAAGGCCCCTTTTCACATGGGCACCGTCAGTTTAGATACTTTTTCAATGTATCACTTTTATCCGTTGCTTCATCCGTCGTAAGTTTCTTTAATCTCCATTTACATCCATTTACAGCAGTTTCTGTGGCTTCGATGACATTACCCAGAAAGCTTTTCTCCTCCCATGCTGCATTGCACGTTACCACGTGCCTCACGCTCTTTGGGAGTCATGGTGGACCAATTTGGTGTCATAAGGTTAAAGATTTTCTCCCAGCAAGATTTTCTTGCCGTGTTGCCACTCTGTCACTGTGGTCCCGACACGTTTAGTCCCTTAAGTCTGTCCTTTAATACACCAGGTTTATTAGTTGCTCCTGGGAGACACCAGTGGCCATACCTTTTCCTTGGGGATGTACTCCCTATTGTCCAACTACTACCTGCCTGGGTCATAGGTTGAGTTAACATATAAACAAAAAAAAAACTAATTTATTCCAAATGGATCTTAATTGATTGGACGTTGATGGACATTGTCCATTAATGTCAGTTAATATCAGTTTTCATGGATCTCGACGTATCCTTGTACTTTAAAAAAAACACAATAGGAAACAACAATAAGATCGGAAGCGGAGGTAAACAGATGGCAACGGATGGTCATCCATTTGTCCATAGGAATGCAATGTCTGTTGGCGGATGAATGAAAAATGGATAGACGGTCTGATCATGTGAAAGGGCCCAAGAGGTCGGCATGTGTGAAAAGTGGCCATAGGGGTTGATTTACTAAAACTGGAGTGCAAAATCTGGTGCAGCTCTATATATAAACCAATCCAGCTTCCAGGTTTTATTGTCAAAACGTAATTGACCAGGCTGAATTTAGAATGGCTCATAATATTGCTATAGTATAACTGCTATGGTGAAAAGTTGTATAGGTGACTACATAGGTTCAGTTTTAATTATATTCACATTTTGGACTTTTCCTTTCAAAATCCTCTTGCCTAATAAATGAGACTTACATATAACTTCATCTGCTTGTACCTCTGAAAACACAGACAGTAAATGACTGGCAGTTTCTTCAGCAGCTAAGTTCTGCTTATGCTTAGTTTTATCATATGCTCAGTCTGAATTGTCCAGGTACAGTATGCAACAGGTTTACTTTAAGCTCTAGTGTGCCCATTAAAGAAATATATCTACAGATGTTCCTGTTAACGGACTCCAAATAGATTTAAATGTATTTTTTAAAATGACCCCGTCACTTACTTACACTGTAGCTAAAGCACAGAAAAATCAAGTATTTTAAAATGCCTTCTCGCAGTATTTGTGCAATTCGTTATTCACTTACGAATGTGCCATGTGAACTTGCTAGAAAATCTAACTAATCCAGAAAGAGTCATTTTTTTCCACAGCAGCTTCACAGAGGACCAGAAGACATTAACCCCTGCAGTGCCAGAAGTTCACCAGCAGGAAGAGTACCAGGCATCCCCGGGGGCACAGAAGATTTCTATAGGATCCAGCTGCCTGCACAACGTGGGACATACTTTATTATAGGTAAAGTAGCTCACTAAAGCTATAGAGTTTTTAGGGCTAAACCTCAGCTTTAAAACATGAAGTGTTCATAAAATAATGTTTGGCTACACAAACTACACTGTCAATGTAAATGACTGCATAGCCTACATACTTACTATATATGCCAACAATAACCAAAGCTAATGAGGACTTACCCTGGTCATTCATGCTGTCCATTATGGTCATAAGCTTCTTCAGACGAGCCATTGACTCCTGCTCATTGCCCTTACTCATAAAATCTTGTCCAAAGCCTGGAATCATTCCCTGTCAAACACAAATGAGACATTTTTACATACAACCTACAAATGTGTATCTACTTTCCTACCATAATAAATTCAAAATAACCATCATGGGGCAAAGATGAACAACGTACAAGGAGTTTATGGAGTAAGCAGTTCAAGCCTTCTAAAGGCTTATTCACACTGCAGCAGTTTTGCCTCCCAGCCTATCAGGGTGTAATATATTATATACACATATATACATACACACACACACACACACACACACACACATATATATATATATATATATATATATATATATACACACAGGGGCGTTGCCGACAGTGACATGTCACATTAAAGATTGAAGTTGAGAAGCGGGGGGAGGTGTTCTTCTGTCGGAAATCTTACATTAAAGTGAGAATCTGGGGGTGCCGACTTCTTACCTCTTCTCCCATGCAGCCAGCGAGTTGAGAAGTGAGGTGAGGGGGCCGAAAATGACTTCTCACCAGGCAGGGCCTCTAGTAATTTGGGGGGCCCTAAGCGGCTTGCATAGTGAGCCTATAGGGCGGATCGGCCCTGCACACGCGCGCGCACACACACACACACACACACACACACACACACACACACAGCACATTGCAGTAAATGTATAGAACATTTGGAAATGGAAAGAACATTTATCGTTACTCTTCATTCACAGGGATTAGCGTGTAAATCCGTGTGGGCATAACGCACTTACCAAAATCTGGCTAAAAGGACCCATTTTCATGATATTCTGAAACTGCTCGTACATATCTCTCAGTGTAAACTGACCTTAAAATGTAAAGAAAAAAAAAAAAAAGTACACATGAAATACAATTCAGATTTACATAACTATATACTAAAATGCAACACACTTTTGCTACCTATAATTAATACTGCATTAATATTGCAAACTTTCACTATTCATTTTTAAGAATAACTTTCTACAGAACATGCGTCTACAGTGGTTTCCTAAACAAGGGGGACATTTTTGCAATTCTTTCACAAGACATAACAATGCTTAACAGGAGGAGTAAGATGCATCATGGAGACATTTATTACAAGGTTACAGCCCCAGTCAAATCCTCACCTTGGCTGCAACTGAATTAAAGAGATGCAGCCTGATTTGCAACTACCTGTGTTGCCAATATGTTTGATAAATTTCCTTCATGGTGTATATAGATCCCAGCTAAAGAGCCTTCGTATTAACATACATGTGTACTTACCATGTTTTAGTTTCTCTATAAGAGCTTCATTGTCATCTAGTTTCAGCTCATTCACTTTATCAATCAGCCCTTCAATGTCTCCCATTCCTTAAAAAAAAAAAAAAAAAGATCCATCATTTCTAAGCCAATAAGAGACATCTGAACAGATGCAAGATATTACAATTTAATTAAAATCAAGTTAGACAGCTCAATGTACAAAGTGTACAGGTAGTGTAAACGCTCATTTTGCAGTTAGCACTTACCCAGCAGTTTGCTGATAAAAGGCTGTGTTTTAAATGGTTCAAAATCATCTATGTGTTCTCCAGTTCCAATGAAAATGATGGGACTCTTTGTTGCAGCAACCCTGTGGGTAATTGATTATATAAGTTTTAAGAGGACACAAATGTAACGTTTATTTAGCAATGTAATTTTGTAGTCAATGTGGTCATTGGAATTTAGTATGGTACCAAGCCGAGTCTCTTCTAAAATAAATAATGTAAATGGGAAATTAATAGGGTTGTCCCGATACCACTTTAAGACCGAGTACAAGTACCGATACTTTTCAGTGTGTTTATTATTTTTACAATTTAACTTTTCAGTGTGTTTATTATTTTTACAATTTAACCTTTTAAAACATGTATTACAATATTTATTTTTCCGTTTTTATCAGCCCTGTTGGGGCTGAGATATTGGGGGTCTTAAACCCCTGATAGTCCCTTTCTCTGTCTCAAAGAGGAGCCAAGGACACAGATTGCCCAGTCCCTTTCTCTGCAGCCTCAACTGCACTGAAGATAAATGTAAAGGAGACAGCGGCTCCTCTCCATTCATAAACAGACATTGTTACAAAGTTACTATGCTCAGTTATTAATGGACAGAGTGTCAGATCGGGGACAAAAGGGGGGGGGGGGAGCACGGCGGGGGACCCGAGCGGTACACAGAGGGGAGCGGGGGACACAAGCAGTACACGGCGGGGGGACAGGCGCACCACTGACAAAGTATCACAAAGTATCAGATTAGGCATCGGAGCATTTGCCCGAGTACAAGTACTTGGGCAAATACTGGGTATCGGCACCAATACTAGTATCTGTATCGGGACAACCATAGAAATTAAGTATTTAAAAGAGAAGTATGGGTAAAAAAAATAAATAAAAAAAAATTACCTAGATAGATGCAGCATCGAACTGATGCTGCATCAGTTTCTGCCCCCAGCTGCTTCTAAAGGCCCATACACACGATACGACTTTGACAACAAATGTCCGACGGACCTGTTCAATTGGACAATCCGACCGTCTATATCAGGGATTTGCAATTAGCAGACCTCCAGCTGTTGCCAAACTACAAGTCCCATGAGGCATAGCGAGACTGACAGCATCAAGCATGACACCCAGAGGCAGAGGCATGATGGGACTTGTAGTTTGGCAACAGCTGGAGGTCCGCTAATTGCATATCCCTTGTCTATATGATCAATCGGACTATTGTTTTCGCTTTTTCATCAGACAAATGTTGGCTGTAAATGCTCTCAAACTTTGAGAACAAATGTCCGATGGAGCATAATACGATCGTGTGTACACAAGCCCATCGGACTAAAGTCCAAAGTACAAACACGGATGCTCAGAACCAATGCGAAAGATCAGACAATAGCAGAAGTTGCCCAAAGGGTGGTGGTAAAGAGCTGAAAAAACACACGATTTAGTGAAAAATGGCTGAAAGTCCCGCCATGTATATGCAGAACAAGTTCACGGCCAACGCCCATTCAGAGTAAATTCCACGGAAAAGTCAGATGGAAGTCCAATCGTGTGTATGAGGTTAAGACTGATAACCAAGCAATCAAAGATCGTTGATCACTCAGTTTTCAGCCTTCAGTGAGCAAGTCACTGTCAGTCACCAGCTCTCTGCCCCTCTAGCACAGGAGTGCTGGTCTGTGGAGGGGCGGAAGCGACTGGCTCAGTTGAGAGGCTGAGCCAGCTGCCTGTTCAGGCATCTGGGTGGATCCCAACTATAAAATCAGGGCCGATACAGAGCCTGGACCGGCTAAGTGACGTCAGCATGTTTCAGCCTGCTGTCGGCTGAAAACGGATCACAGAACAAAGTGCACTCCTGTAATCCCCAGGAGAACTACAGCCAAAATAGTTTTGGCTATACTTCTTTTAACATTGCCAGTGTAGGAAAACGGAATCATCTTTTTTCCCCTATGTATATTACAAAATAAATATACTAGTATATATTAGTTGAATTAGTTGATTATATTAGTTGAACTGAAGTACATTCATTTCAGTCAATGCTCAAACTTCCAAAATGATTTTGGAAAGGTTGTAACATCAGATTCCCCAGCAGATGGAGCTGCAAAGAAGTATGCAACTCCTCATTTTCCAAAAAGCAATAAGTGACATGTTAAAGCGGGGGTTCACCCTTAGAGGGCACTTTTCCCCCCTTAGATTCCTGCTCGTTTTTACTAGGGGAATCGGCTATTTATTTTTAAATATGTGCAGTACTTACCCGTTTACGAGATGCATCCTCTCCGTCGCTTCCGGGTATGGGCTGCGGGAATGGGCGTTCCTTCTTGATTGACAGGCTCCCGAGAGGCTTCCGACGGTCGCATCCATCGCGTCACGATTTTCCGAAAGAAGCCGAACGTCGGTGCGCAGGCGCAGTATAGAGCCGCACCGACGTTCGGCTTCTTTCGGCTACGAGTGACGCGATGGATGCGACCTTCGGAAGCCTCTCGGAAGGCTGTCAATCAAGAAGGAACGCCCGCTCCCGAAGACCCATACCCGGAAGCGACGGAAGAAGATGCATCTCGAAAACGGGTAAGTACTGCTCATATTTTAATACAAATAGCCGATTCCCCTAGACCGAACGAGCAGGAAGCTAAGGGGAGAAAATTTTTTTTTTTATAAATGGGTGAACTCCCGCTTTAAGCTGACTCAAGATTCGATCTATGGGTAAGCTGGTTGTACTAAAGTTGATCCCTCAATCGACTTCAGCACAAACAGCCTGTCAGATAATTTACATGTGGTCACTGCTGGCAGCCGACAGTGATCATTGCATTCTGCTGGCAGGGAACAACCCCCGCCAGCGTAATACAATAGCGCAGCAGGAGGGATTCTTCCATCAACACAGTCAATTAAGCCATTTTTGTTCCTTCCACCCATGGTGGAAGGAAGGAAAAAAAAAAAAAATATAATCCATGGTTAGCATTAAACAGTGGAGATGCACTGTATAAATGTGCAATCTAAGCACCGAGTTTAGCTTGTAAAACAGGGTAAATTTTAGATAGACTTCATATATTTTTGTTACATCTATGTCATTTTACACATGCCATTAGATGGGTTTGTGTGCAGTTATATCAACAGCATACTTACGCACTAAGAGCTCCTCCTCCTTTTGCATGACCATCCAACTTGGTTACAATGACTGATGCTACATCTACTTTATCCTTAAAGGCTTTAGCTTGGGATTCACAAGCCTGACCAATGGATGCGTCCATGACGTAGACAATATTATCTGGTTGCTGAAATGCAAATATAAAATGTATACATAAAAAGACACAGGAAATGTATACATAGACGCTGAAAAAAAAGATTTTACACCAACTTTATACCATAAACAATAATGCGTACAGGCAACCTAAGCTTAAAATGTTTGTGTGTCTGCAAAACAGTACCAAAAATTGGGTCAAACACATGTCTGACCTCCCTCCAATGTCCACAACCAGTTTTAGGCTTGGTTCACACTGGTGCGCTGTGCAATATCGCATGCGATTCACACGACACTGCAGCGCAAATCACATGCAATGATAGGTTGCATCGCATTTGGACCAAACTCGCACAGGACCCTTTTTTGTCAGCACCAGAATCGGATCGCATGGGTGTTGACACCCATGCAATTTGATTCATGCAAACCGATCTGGGGGTGTCGTTAACTTTGTATTGCCAGTGGTTTGCATAAGGCAGTGTGAGCTGCCTTGCGAATCAGGTGCGATGCGGGAAATCCCGCAGTGGATTTGCAGGGTTCCCGCATCGAACCAGTGTGAAGTGACCCTAAAGTGGAGGAAGACCTCTAAAAGGCAGCTGTGTATTAGAACACATATTGGTCACATGTGTACGTGCATAGGAGACAGCATTGTTCCCAACTTGGGGAAAGCAACAAGTAATATTTACCACCTTCCTATCGGCCATTGTATATATATATATATATATGTATATATATATATATATATATATATATATATATATATATATATATATATATATATATACACATACACATACACACACACACACACACATCCTGGTAGGTAAGTGGTTGTACCAGGATTATGGTTGAGGCTACAACCATGTTCCCGAGGTAATATTTTACAACGACTTTTTCATTTAAAAGCATTCCCAATTGGCTGGGCAGCCGCTGGAATACTTGTACACCGCCACCATCGGGCTCTCCGGAGCAATCGGGAAGCCTGGGAGCGATGCGACTGGCAGCATCCATGCAGTGAGGAACTGGAGCTGTTCCTCCCATTGTGTGACGCAAGTCGAAGCTCGTCGGTTCTTTGTCATCACTTCCGGTTCCAGGCCATTTTTCTGGTCGCATATGGATCAGTAAAGCAGCCGATCAGACCGATTGGCTGCACTGGAGCCCAAAAGGAGAGATGAGGGGGTCAAATTCACTCTGAGGTGGATGGTGGAGTTTTTCTTGCACATCCAATGATTTGTGGCACGGATTGCATTACATACATGCAAGAGTGAGGAACGTTCACTCATTTTTGAATCAGTGGTGAAATTTTGATCACAATATTTTATTGTTTGGACTGGATGATATTCACTTTTATGTCATAATATTTCTGCCTTCGTTGTTTAGACAGATTATTTATATTTCATATGATTTGTTTACCACTGAAAAAGCGCAAAAATATTTGCATTTTTTTATTTTCAGGAGTGCGAGTTCATTTATTGAAATGGTAGCAGCGGTTCTGCTTTGTTCACATAAATGTATTTTCTTATAGCAGCGCACAAGATCTTTATCATATGTTGGGTATCTATTTTACTTGGCATAACATCTTTCACATTGTACAAAAAACGGGCCAACTTCAGACATTTTTTTTGATCCTCCTCCAAAAGCCTATTCTGAAGCATGGCTGGATGATGACATTGGATACAACGCCTTGAGGCGATTTAGTTTGCATTTGCAGCGCTATACAAGTTACTCACTCACTCGCCGAGACGATTAACTGAGAACAAAAAGAATCATACACCAATACTATTTGATCCAGTCAAAATTGGTAATATAAAGTGATTATTTAATAACTAAAATGTAGGAAAAAAAAAAAAAAAAAAAAAAAAAGAAGAAGGACGGTGGGGGTGGAGGAGCATAGCTCTGAGCTTTGGTTTACCTTGTGAACAGAAGCCCCGCACGGACTACATGCCTAGTATACAATAATGTACTAATGATGATGGGTAAGGAAGGCTTACTTACTACAGCATTAGAAACTTGAAGCATTTCTTCAAACAATGAATCTTCCTGCTTGTGTCGACCACTTGTGTCTACAATAATGATTTCAAAGTTTTCATTCTTAAATTTCTCAACGCCTTCATATGCAATGTTCACTGGATCCATCTCTGTGTAACTGTATGAGAAAACATTTCAAAACACATAAAATGTTACACACACACACACGAAAACACTGAATCTAGAGAACACATTTGCATTCAACATAAATAGAGTAACAGCTAAAATGCCTACTAACACGTATCTCAGCTTCAGAATTTAAGATGAAAGTGGTCATGTACAACAAACCGTTTAGCCAATAGATATAATTGCACTTAAAATCGGTTGTATGGCCTGCTTGGCGATTTTTACCCACAGGTAAAGCTATAATAAAGCTTACCTGTAGGTAAAAATGTATATCTCCTAAACCTGCACAGTCTCGAAAATATTCACCCTGCATGCAGCTGCTGACGTATCGTGCCGGAACACCAGAGCTCCTTGTCGGAACAGAGGGCTCCCCGAGCACATGCGCGGTAGTGATGTCATTCTGGCTCCAGCCGCTCACAGTGCCGGAGCCTGCAAACCCGGAAGAAAAGGTTAAGGAAACATGTCCGCTTCCTTAGCGGTGACCGGGTGCTGCTGTGGGGGCTTCGTTATAATGTAAGTATTTCATAATGTGCTAGTATGCTGGAGTGAACGGTCACAACTTTTCCACAGCATTGGCGGATCCGTGGTTCCACGACGCAATTTCTCCCCCACCCTGTGTGAGCTCGCACACCACCTGCAGGGTCGCTCGCATCCTTTTTGGCCCCAGTGGGTTTCCTGGCTTGCCCCTTTTTCAGGAGACTGTGTGGTGTGGCAATTATACCAAACTGTGTGGTCCTCCAGGTCCCATACCAACGTCCCAAGGGCACACCACCTTTCAGGCCTCTGGTGGAGAATTGAGAGTATATCCTGCTCTCATATGTTTTTATTCAAAAATGCTACATCAACTCAACATATAATACATAATATTCTTGCTTAATCACGCCCCTGAAGAAGGAAATGCAGATATATTCTGAAACGCGTCGGTGCAAGAATTTATTTAAACAAATATTCAAAGCATTATGGTGATGTTGATAAAATTGTAAATGTGTTTGAGCATGCTATGTATCTGCATAAACATGTGTTTTATACAATTCTCTTTTTACAAGAAAAATATTTAATAAATCATTATTCTATATACGCCTTAAGAAATCTGTGCCTTAAAAGTCCACTACAAAAGGGGATTTTGTTTTTTCTCTATTTCTATTGGATGCAGCACTTTAATGCTCAACATTGCCAACTCACACCCTTTTGTGCTAGTATGCCGTTGTCTTGCAGGTTTGTTTTTTTCAGCAGTTTACTACCACTTTGAGAGAAATTATGTATTTACAAATAGGCAACAGATAATCAGGAATTGACAAATCTTAGGCCCTGTACACACGATCGAACATGTCTGCTGAAACTGGTCCGCAGACCAGTTTCAGCGGACAGATCCGACCGTGTGTACAGCCTAGCAGACAGGTTTCCAGCAGACAAAAGTTTTAAAGCATGCTTTAAAACTTATCTGCTGGAAACCCGTCCGTCCGACATGTCCGCTGGTTAGTACGCTTAACCAGCGGACCGAAATCTCCCGCATGCGCTGAATAGATTCGACGCATGCGTGGAAGCATTTTACTTCCTGGTTTGCGGACGTGGCGGCGCCAACGTCACCGCGATGTCTGCCCGCCCGCGGGGATTTTGGTTTGATGGTGTGTACAACCATCAGACCAAAATCTCCTAGCAGACATGTCCGATGAAAACGGTCCGCGGACCATTTTCATCGGACATGTTCGATCGTGTGTACAGGGCCTCAGGAGTCAGGAAAAGTCAATGTGCCAAAAGAGAATTACATTGGTCAGCTAAAATGTATAAGTATTTTTTATTCTTAGTGGTATATGTTCCCTGGTTATTTTAGAACTAGAATAGATGGCCAGCTGCAGTCACAAAATTTGTCGTCAAACAATTAATTTAAAACAAAAATAAGTATCCCGTAGAATATGTGCATTTATTGTATTTTATATATGTTATTTACCTGTAAAGCCCCCCTCATGTAGACATCTAAAAGCGCCAAGATTACTGCTGCTAGCGTTGCCATCTTGAATGTGATGTAATGGTATTCCTCTTCACTACTACCCCAGCAGGGAGGGTGGTAAGGAAGTGAAGGGCAGAGGAGCAGGGCTAACACAGATAATCCCAGAAAAGGAGAGGGTTAGGATGTGCATGGAGGAAGGGGGTTGTACTAGGGAACCGACTTCTCCTGGAGTAGCATTGCAAGCAAGATGTTTGCGACAGGGTCCCTTCTACTACATTCACGTATCTAAGCCACGCAGAACTTGCCTAAATCATTTAAGTCATAACATATATAAAAACATTAAACACCAATCATTGTCTGAACACTCGCCACAAGTATGGAAAATCAATAGAGCAGCTTATCCTTGATGGTCTTACATCTATGCACGCATCTTTATAGAAAAATATAGTCAAACCCAAGTTGTGACTCTTTACACTACGAATTCCCAAAACATTCTTTGAATAGCATATCTTTCAGGCCTCATTCATGTATCGGATTAGAATTTGTGTGTGGCAAGTATCAGTATATATCTGCAGGTGGCATAAAAAGGTGTGTGTGATCTGCTGTGGCCAGGAAGTCATCATACTTGCTGCACCACGGCCCACCATGTGAATGAGGCCTGTATCTACCGTATTTGCCTGTGTATAAGGCGACCGGGCGTATAAGAAGACCCCCTAATTTTACAGTCGTTTAAGATTTTTTGCCTGTACTCATCGTATAAGACGACCCCCCGTCCGAGGCTTCCGACGCTTCATATTTCTTCCTTCTGGAGCCATATTCTTCCTCCTTCTTGCTGGAGCTGGAGCCAATCACGGCGAGCGATGTATTCTATTAATGAATACAAAGCCTGCTTGGATTGACAGAGGCTGTAACATCATCAGCCCACGCCTCTCTGACTCTCAAAGCCAATCCGAGCAGGCTACTGTATGTAGCCTGCTCGGATTGGCAGAGGTTGTTACTCCAATCCGAGCAGGCTCTGTATTAATTTGAATACATGGCTCACCGGGATTGGCTAAGAGGAATATACTGTATGTAGCCGAAGCTACATACAGTATTACCGCATATACAGCAGGCATCCGAGCAGTTGACTCGGCGTATAAGACGACCCCTGCTTTTTGGCCATTTTTTTTTTAAGTGTAAAAGGTAGTCTTATACGCCAGAAAATACAGTACTCTAAAGCCTCGTACACACGATCGGATTTTCCGACAACAAATGTGTGATGGCAGGGATTTGTCGGAAAATCCGACCGTTTGTACGCTCCATCGGACAACTGTTGTTGGGTTTTCCGACAACAAATGTTTTATAGCATATTCTCAAATTTTCTGACAACAAATGTGTCTTGCCGGATTATCCGATCGTGTATACGCAAGTCTGTTGGAAAACACACATGCTCTGAACCAATGCCAACCATAGCACAACATTATCAGAAGTTGCCCAAAGGGTGGCGCTAAAGAGTGGGAAAAAAAAACACATAGTTTTGTGTATGTTGGCTGAAAAAGTTCTGCCGTCTGTATGAATACCAAGTTCACGGCCAACGCCCTTCACACAAAATTTGTTCGTTGGAAATCTGATCGTTTGTACGAACTTGGTCTTCAACTTGACTCCCTGCAAAATCACTGGTTGTAACATGTATCTAATTAACCTGCCACACATTATTTGGCTAGAAAATGACCAACGTACGATATATACCTGGCTTCTGAAAGTAAGGCATCAGTAGAAAAATAAGATTCCATGAATTGGAGTAGATTACTAGAAGACTTTAATCAAATAAGCACCTTACAGCAGCAAAAAAGCCTCCCTGTGTTTCATGCTATGGCACTTGGTCACATGGCTATAATTGAGCCTTATGACCAAGCATTGCGGTAAGGTGGGCAAAAGCTGGCGAGTCAGAACCAAGGTAGCGTGGATGAAAGCCGATATGCAGGCAGCAGCACTGTACATTTGTGTAAATTAGTATAAAGTT
This sequence comes from Rana temporaria, assembly GCF_905171775.1. Taxonomy (NCBI): domain Eukaryota; kingdom Metazoa; phylum Chordata; class Amphibia; order Anura; family Ranidae; genus Rana; species Rana temporaria. Next base: position 42,004,222 of record NC_053501.1, read on the forward strand.
CCACCAATCATCATGTCTTTAACTTATAATTAAAACTGAACTAGTATTACTAGGGAAACTCCGGAAAGCCATTTGTTACATTGAACATGAGACTACAAGTTTATACACATTCGTGAAGTATAGGTTGTGTGCCTATGAGCTGAGCTTTGTTACCCAGGATAGCTGGCGATTATAACTGCACAGCCAAGAATTACCACTGCTCTCCATTGGCCAACTAGTGTTTTTTCAACAATTAACTACTACACTGGAAGTTACGTGTAATATAATTCCTAATTTGCACTGTTTACTACAGTCCTAAAAGACGTTCTACAAATTTTACTACTGAATGATGCAAAGCATATAGGAAACACCATACCTGCCATAGAATGGTATTCTGGCTTTTGTAGCATTCTGTTTCAGTTGATCGAAGGCTCCTGTAAATGCACAACAATGTACAGGTTAGGTTTACCAACACAGCGGTGTATTAAGGCCGGTTCACACTAAGAATCACACATGAACAAGCTGTGCCTTCCTGTGCAACTCACATGCAGTGCGATTTCAGCCCATTCATTTTGAATGAGTTGGAATCGCAACAAACCAAAAGTAGGGCATGCCCTATTTTTGGAAACTCACTGTACCATGCAATCCGGTAGAGGGTCAAATGATCCGTTGGCAAATTACTTTGGAGGTACGATAATATTGACACCTACTGCAGTGCGCTTTGAACACAGTGCAGGAAATGCACATGGAATGCAGGTTTCCATCACCACGTTCTAATGTGAACTGGCTCTTAAACAATGCGGCTACAAATGTTAATGAACATATAGAAGACTTATTATGCCCGTTTAATGTTGGCACCATCTGCAGGGAAGCTGCGGTTTTCTGCACTGGATAAACACAGGTCACCACTGGGACACAGAAAACTTTCCATGTGTCCCGTTCACATTTCAATACTGGTGGAATGCAGTATGGGGAAAAACAGCATGACTGCATTTTTTCACAGCACACTGGATGACACCAGGGTTACTTAAAGGGGTTGTAAACCTCGTGTTTTTTCACCTTAATGCATCCTATGCATCAAGGTGAAAAAACTTCTGGCAGTCACCAACTCCCCCCCCCCCCCCCCTGTTTTACTTACCCGAGCCATATAATTTGCTTGCGGTGACGCGCTCTGCCTCTCTCCACGGGGTCCCGGCTCTTGATTGGACAGATTGACAGCAGCGGGAGCCAATGGCTACACTGCTTTCAATCAAATCCAATGAGGCGTCTATGAACGCCAAATTACTTGGGAGTGCGCCCGTATGTTACGCGTGCCTCCATATGTTACCGCACAACACACCGCTCAGCTGTGCAAAGACATGAATGAAGTGTCACTATGTAATAGTTAATAAAGTTAAAAAAACAAGTAAACATTGTGATGTTCCGAGGCGAGCACTGGACCACTCCTTGCCTAGCCAAAAGGTATAGCCTAAGCCAACATTTTGCAAACATTGGGGCCCAGTTACATTTGTGTTGGTGCTTTAACATGCATTACCTCACATGGTAACACATTGCATTAAGGCAATCAAACGTACCAAATGGTCTTGAAAACCATACATGTCGCAAAATGTGAAACACACTGTAATCCAACATGGTGAGTTGCAGCACGCTGCAACTCATATGCATTCAAAATTAATGGCCATTGTTGCACAATACCGCAACGTGAACATGTTAATGGAAACGGAGGAAATGGTAAAACCAGTCAGGTTATTACTTCTGTGTCCCTGCTGGGACGAGTGATGAAAAATCTAACATTCTGCAGTTGTCACTGAAAGAGGCGAGAAGAAATCTTCCAATAAATACACATTTTTAAAAGACGTGGTATATAATCTTCTTTACAGACACTTACCAGCTCTAAATGTGTCGGCACAAATCAAACATGTTTTCCATCCTTTCCTCTGATAATAGTAGGCCAGCTGTAACAAAATAAAGGCAATGTGTTTGTCTATTAGCTAGTCTAATATAAAACCTGTCCACATGATTAGCTGCACTTAAGCCAAGAGGGCCAAAGCAGTACATTCTACATTACCTTTGAACAGGTAGTTGTTTTTCCACTTCCTTGTAACCCTACAAACATTATGACATTTGGCTTTCCTTTAGTAGGTGTCCATGCCTTTACTCCTGGATCCACCAGCTATAAGGAGACAGAAAATTGGCTATAAGCATATCATCATTTCATCACATCACAGCATCAATATACATTTTAGTTTAGCAAGCCGACATCAGCATAAATTGTCAGCTGATATAAAGAAGTGAAAATATTTTAGTCACCGAGTACAAGTAAGGAGGGTCAAAAAAAAAAAAAAAAAAAAAAAAAAAAAAGGAGGGTCAGGACATTTTCTGATCTGAAAACTTGTTCTTGGTCCATGATATAAAGTGGGTGGGTTAGTACGAGAGCATTACTAGCAGCCTAGGGAGGTGGTCAGAAATGGCAACCCTTCAAATTCTCTCATTACAGGTTTACTTTAACCCACTTCCCTACCTGCTCATAGTGATATGACGTCCGCAGGTGGCATCTCCCATCCTGGGCAGGCATCATACAACGTCCTTGGCTTCCCGGCAGTAAAGGGGGTGTGCGCACACCGCCATGTCACTCGGGAGCCAATGGGCATGCCCGGCAGCCGCGATGTCCGCTGGGCACCCACGATTGCTATTGACAGAGCAGGAACGTGGATCTGTGCGAACACACAGATCCACGTCCTGTCAGGGGAGAGGAGACAGATTGAGTGTTCCTAGTATATAGGAACACCGGTCCGTCTGCTCCCCTCATCAGTCAGATAACACATTTAACCCCTTAATCGTCCCCCAGTGTTAACTCCTTCCCTGCCAGTGACATTTATACAATAATCAGTGCATATTTATAGCACTGGTTACTGTGTAAATGTCAATGGTCCCAAACATGTCCGATCTGTCCGCCGCAATGTCACAGTCAGGATGATGGGGCAAAAAAAAAAAAAAAGCAGATCACCGCCATTACTAGTAAAAAAAAAAAAAAAAAAAAAAAAGCCATAAATCTATCCCCTATTTTGTAGGCACTAAAACTTTTGTGCCAACCAATATATACTTATTGCTCTTTTTTTACCAAAAATATGTAGAATACATATCGGCCTAAACTGAGGGGAAAAAAAATTGGGATATTATAGCAAAAAAAATATATATTTATTTTAAATTGACGCTCTTTTTTTGTTTATAGCGTAAAAAATAAAAACCACAGAGGCGGAGCAAAAAATGATAAAAATGTATTTGGGTGCAGTGTTGTTGGGTACAATTGTCATTCAAAATGTCCTTCAGCCTGGACATGAGACAGACTTTGAGATGCTACAGCTTCAAATGCACACTTGTAAAGCTCACAGTATGCAGTAACAATGGAGGAGTTAGGAGCCTGTACAGCTGCGCAAGACTGATCGCAAGGCTGGGAGTTCAATTTTAAAGCAAAAACACCAACATACCTTGACCAGCTCCTTGAAGACAGCATGCTGAATCATTTTTCTCTTATTGAGACCAGATGCCATTTCTTCCAGATCAATTGCAGACCTACAGAAAAAAAAAAAAAAAGTGGTTTTGCTTCAATATATGTTCCTTTTATTGCATGATATCAAAAAGGTAGGTTTTTGGGCAATTTTAAACCACATAGAGTGGGGAAGGTCTAAGTATATTGCCATCTTTTATTCCAATATAGAGGATTTTTCTCACTTCCTTTTGGGGCATTAGTGATCACAGACACAGGATCCAAGAACCTTGCCAACAGTGACAGGAAAAGCAATATGAACAGTTTTATTAGACAGGGAAGGACTTAGAAATGTTATTAGGTTTTCTTTTTGTCTGCATCCTTTCACATCCTGTCCCATAGATTGTGCTCCACCACACTGGAAATGAGGGAAACTCTTCCCAATTGGGAATCAATTATATATAGATTGTTTGTATAAAATATTCACATTACACTAATATTATAATAAGGTGACTTCCATGACACTCATCTTGCACAGTATGTTTGGTATGAAGCAGAACAAAGATAAGAACACTTACTTGACATTTTCTCTTAGTTGCTTTACAAGCTTAATGTTGACATCTGCTTCTAGTAGAGCTGTACATACTTCTTTCAGCATAGCACCGAGCACCTGCAAAGAAAACAGACAAAAATGGTCCTTATCCGATGCCAGCTAACATTGCCTACCGTAACAATGCTGCAAATAGCTGTCCTGACTCGCAAAAAATACAAACAAAGTATATCCCTCTATAGTGTGTACCTGTCTCAATTAAGAGCACCAAGTGTCATTTCTGTCTGCTGCTTTGTTCCTCTGCCATCAGCATGAGTCATTTATGACAAATAGTGACAGCGGAGGGACCTCCAGCAGATTGACAGCCTCAGCTCCGTTCCTGTGTACTGTGCGAATGGGGGTGTATCTCTTCCTTCCAATTAGCTTTCCTCATTGAGCACTGCAGAGTGAAACTTCAGCTCTCTACCACCTTTTTCCTGAACCCTCAGACAAGCTTTTAAATTCAGCACTTTAAACAGATGTAGAGAACAGAGGGCTGCAGATAGACATGTACAACATACATAGGATAATTTGTTTAATCTCCGAGTATCACTTGAGGATAGTCCCTTCACTGGGTATATGTAAGGGTTTACAACCACTTTAAAAGGCGTTGTATACTCTTTTTCGCACAGAAATCTTCTCTATGCAGCAAATATCAAGAGACCGCATATAAAATAGTGACACGCTGGTACAGAACTTCTGTGCTGGCTAAGATATTTCCTCTACAAACTGACCGATGTTGGCGTTGCAGCCTACACCCAGGCACCCTATTGCATATTTTTTGGGACTGCCCTGTGCGCCAAACTTTTTGGCAGCTGGTACTTAAGCTCATACAGAAACTCATGGACATCTCCCTTCAGGATAACCCAGCTGCGGTTCTCCTTAACCCTACTCCCCTATCAAGGAAACATTACCATAAATCCCTCCTCAAACATCTCCTTAATGCTGCTCGGGCCAGCATCCCACCTCTTCGACTCCATTCACACCTGAGCGACAGCCGCGTTCGGCGGTAGCGGCGTATTTTGCCGCGAGTGTGAAACTTTCAATTTTTTTTTTTTTTTTTTTCAAAGTCTTCCCATTGCTGTCAATGGGCAAACGCCAATGTCGCCTGAAAAAAAGGGTCCGGGACTTTTTTTCAGGCGACAGGCGTTCGGCGTCTGAGATGTGAACCATCTCCATAGACAGCAATGGGAATTCTCCCCTCTAGCGGCAGAAGCGTCGGGCGTTTTGTCGCTCAGGTGTGAATGCAGCCTTAAGCAACAGTCTGCGTCAACAGTAGCCCAAAGGTTCGCAAGAGTGAGGGACATTGAGCAAATGGAAGATCTGACTCTGTGCTGCAAGATAAGTCGGAGGAACATAAGTCCAGATGGATTCACTGGAACCTCTTTCGCTTCTCTGACGAATTCACCCATTACATGGCAGGATCCACCGTATAGAATCCCCAGTGCCAGGTCATCGTTACCGATCTGGGCTCCCTGGGGGTAATTGCCCCTCCCCTCCTGTCACCCCCCCCCCCTCCCTTGTGTGTTATTTTTTTCTTCTTCCCTCTCCTTTTTTTATTTCTTTTTTTTGTTCCTCTCTTCTCTCAATAAAAAAAGAAACAAAAATGTGATGAGCACAGATGTTTACCCTGTATTAGACTTAAGCGAGTGGTAGGACTCTGACTGAATATTGACCCTTACCCACATGCAACTGTTTTGTATGGTTATTATTAGGGTTGCCCCGATACCACTTTTTTAGGACTGAGTACAAGTACCGATACTTTTTTTAATGTACTCGCCGATACCGAATACCGATATGTTTTTTAAATGTGTCCCCAAATGCAGCCATGTCCCCCACATATTGCAGCCATGTTGCCCCACATATTGCAGCCATGTCCTACATACCTTGATGATGCCGCACGTGCCGCCGTTAATCAGCGCGCGGGGAACATTACAGCTTTCGTTTGAATAGCTGTATCCCCGCCGCGTATAGACACTCCCCCTTGCGCAGGATTGGACAGATAATCCGTCCAATCCCGCGCAAGGGGGAGTGTCTATACGCGGCGGGGATACAGCTATTCAAACGAAAGCTGTAATGTTCCCTGCACGCTGATTAACGGCGGCTTTGCGGTTTGCGGCGGGGGGGGGGGGGGAACAAGTATTCTATTTCAGTATTGGGGGTATTTGCGGGAGTACGAGTACTCCCGCAAATACTCGGTATCTGTCCCGATACCGATACTGGTATCGGTATCGGGACAACCCTAGTTATTATATTTAATATGCTCATTACAAACTATCGGTAATGTGAAGTTGTTTCTATGCTTGTATCTGTGTCTTTAAATAAGACAAAAAAAAAAAAAGGGGGGGTTGTAAACCATCATCTTTTTTCACCTTAATGCCATCCTATGCATTAAGGTGAAAACAAATTGTCACTGAGCAGACCCCCCCCCCACCCCCCCAGTTTTATTCACCTGAGCCCATTCGATCCCACGGCGGAGACGTGCTCTAACTATCTGCCCGGGATTCTCAGCTCTTGATTGGATAGATTGGTAGCAGTGCAGCCATTGGCTCCCACTGCTGTCAATCAAATATAATGACGTGGGCGCTGGAGCCAAGTCCAGCATTCTATGTCTATGGACGCAAATGCTAGACTCGGGAGCACGCCCGCAAGGTAACCTCCAGGGAGAGCACTTCTCCTAGGGGGTTCACCGATGCGGGGAGGGGCCCCAAGCACCATTGGGGGACCCCAGAAGACTATGATCGGGGCAAAAACAAACTGTACAGTGGAGTATGATATGTTTTTAAATAACAGAGGGTTTACAACCTCTTTAAGGTGAAACCTGTGTTAGTCTTCAAATCAGGCCCCATGTACCTTTTGGAGCCCTTTCAATCTCTGGTCAAGGTTGTGCATTGGGCTTCATTCGCTGCTCAAGTCAAAATGAAGGCCATACCCTTTTTATCAAATGGCAAAACTTCAAAACGGTAAGAATATGCCCTGGCATTTGACAGTTAAAGAGGAAATAACTCCCATGCATAGTTTGTACCTATAGGTATAGGCAAGCCCATAAAAAGGCTTACTTATTAGGTACTGTAAATATCTCCTAAACTTGCACCGTTTAGAAGATATTTCCTATATATTTAGCCAATCACATCATCGTCGCATGCGCTCTAAAGGAACGGCCACCGGTGCCCTTCGTTTAGAATCCTGTGCTGTGAATGACTGTTCCCTGCACATTTGGGTTCAGTGGTTGGAAGGGGCAGAGCATAACTTCAGCAGAAGTCAAAGCATTTGTATAGTCTGGGCGCAGGAACCTACAGAGATAAAAAGGCATCTATCCCACAACGTACACAGGTGACTTGATGGAACCAAAGGGCCTGCACTTCAGCACTGTTGTCAAGTTTGGAATAACTTAGGGTAGGTTGGGTTCGCTTTAAAAATGTTCAGGGTCTTAGAACCATTTTCTGAACAAGAACCGTTCCTCTATAATTATTTATGCACTTAATATGAGTAATCAGTTTTGACAAGAACATCTATCAGAAAATACAAATGTACAAAAGCATTTAAAGGATAAGTTTACCTTTGGGAATATGTAACATGTTCCTGCTGCTCTCTGATCACCCCCCTCTCCCCCTGCCTGTGACAGTGCGCGGGGGATCTTCTCCCCACACCCGCCGTTACAATTTGAAAAGAACTACAAGTACTGACAGACTTTGTGGCTGGCGGCTTGTAGTGCTCAATGAAGGAGCATTGCACTACTTGCAAAAAAAATGCGCATTTATTATTATTATTTTATTTTTATTTTTAACGTGAACCTATCCTTTAAGGGTCCTTTCACACAGAGCGGACCGTTTTTGTGTCCGCAAAAGCTCAGCGGGGATCATCCGTCATCCCCGCTGAGCTGTCGGCGGATAGGGCGGTCCCCGCACACAGTGCAGAGACCGCCCTGTCTCTGCTCCGCTCTCCCCTATGGGGAATCAGATGCAGACGGATCGTCTGTCCGTCTGCATCCGATCCGTTCCGCCGGACGTAAGAAAAATAGGGTTTTCTTCCGTCCGCAAAAGCGGATCCTGACGGACGCGGATGGTCGCGGACGCTCCATCCGCTAACGGACTTGTAATAAACGGACGAGCGGAGCGGACATGTGAAAGGGGCCTAATCCAGTGAGCAAAAAAAAAAAAAAACACAGGGGTAAAAGTGGGGGTATTGACCACGGAATAAAATACAAAACCTAACTGGTTACTATTTTTTTTTTTTTTTTACTATATTCTCTTCCTCAATTCTTTACAAAACTTTCACTTTTTATAAAGAAAAAACATAAATGTCAAAGTCAGTTAGTCACCAGAGATACCTGAATATGGCCAATTGGTACATGTAAATACCATTTTTAACAAATCTTAAAACATTCTTTAAAAATACTTTGAGCTGATTGCTTTTCTTTTGTCATTAGCTCTTCTTTCACTCCAGTCTATACACTGACTAAAAAAAGGGGATATAGTTTCAGTGTGACCAGAGTTCACTCAGCTGAAGCCAGAACCATACAGGATAGGTTCTGATTGGTTGCTATGAGCTACTGCACTAAAGAATTCACTCTACATGCTGGTATAAGTCCATCCAGCAGGAAATGTTAGTAAAGATGGGCAAAAAAAATGTAGACATGGAAGACAATTTACTTAATTGAATGTATTAGAAGAGTAAAAAATCCGGCAGCAGTGCAGTTTGAAAAAAAAAAACCAAAAAAAAACCTGTTACTTTATTTCATCCATCTAAAACATAAAAAGGAACCATTTCTGTTACAGGAATTGATTCCTTTTTAGATTTCGATGGATAAATAAAGAGAGTTTTTATTTCAAGATGCCCTGGTGCCAGACTTATTACTTTTCTATTGGATCTTTGGATGTCTAGTAGTATGCGAGTCAAGCACAGATGTTTTGATCTAATCCTGATAACCTTCATGGAATTTTGGGATTGTAACACTTTCCCGTTAATTTAATTGAATGTGTGTACTTTCATTGGCTGCATTAATAAAAGGCTAAAACCTGCTGGGTATACCAACTACTGTGCCTGGTTACTGGGATTTCCTGGTGAAGAAAATAACCAAAACACTAGAGGACAAATATTATTTTAGCAAAATCTTACCTCCTCATTGATGATTGTGGCATTGCTCAAAGAGCGTAGCGCCGACGTGATCTTCCGTCCTAGGTCCGCTAAAACCATTTTGGCTCTTTTCTGTAACGCTCTTTACCCTAGAACAAAATATACACAAAGCAAAAATAAGTACATTGGGGCTTTCCTTAGGAACACACAATATTCAATGTAAGGGTCCGAGTAATTATTCATCTGCTGTTACATTTTACATATTACCAACCCTTGTATGGAAGAACCGCTTAGTGAGTCACTGATCCAGGACAAGCATGTGGGCATTCAGTGCAAAGAGGGAGAACAATAATAGCAATGCAGATTGTACCTTCACAAATAAGTCAGCAATGAACTCTATGGGCTTGTTCACACGGGCGGCCCGTTCAGGTCCGCCTGCCAGTTTTTTAGGCGGACCTGAACGGGCGTTCCGTGCTCCTCTATTGTGCCACGGATGTCAGCGGTGACATGCCCGTTGACATCTGACCCACCAAAGTGTGACGGAGGAAAAACCTACTTTTCCATCCGTCTGGCGGATCGGGTGATCACGGACAGACGGTCCATGTTCATCCGATCCCCCCATAGGGGAGAGCGGAGAAAAGACAGGGTGGCCCCTGCACAGTGTGCGGGGACGCCCTGTCATCCGCCGGCTCAGCGGGGATCAACGGAGCGATCCCCGCTGAGCAAGCAGAGGTTCACGGGGCGGATCATTACTGATCCGCCACCGTGTGAAAGGTGCCTATAGCGCAGTGATGGCGAACCTTGGCACCCCAGATGTTTTGGAACTAGATTTCCCATGATGCTCAACTACACTGCAGAGTGCATGAGCATCATAAGAAATGTAGTTCCAAAACATCTGGGCTGCCAAGGTTCACCATCACTGCTATAGCAAGTCTTTCCATGACTTGTGTGGGCTTGGAATAGTTTATCTGGTGCAGCTATGACCTTCTGCCTCAACTGTAATTGTTAGGGTGGAATATGTCACACTAGAAACATTGTAGCAGAGATCTGTAGCAGCTACAAATGTGTTTTCTCTGGTGATTTGCAGCTGGATACAGAGTTGCTGCTATATAATTGACTACAATGCTTCTCTGGGTAGCTACAGATCCCTGGTCTATCAGCCATCAGATTTTGTGATACCGAAGCTGGCAATTCTGTAGCTTGCTGCATGAAGTCAATCATACTGTGATCAGATGTTCCAAAGTGATTCATTTACCTAGTTAATTATTTTAACTGCAATTAATTTGTAGCAAAAAAAAAAAAAAAAGGGGATCTACCAGATGGTCACCAGTCATCTCTATGACCGTCGGAGGACATGGGCGCGATGTTATGACGTCATGCCCGGGTCCCCGTATGTAAACAAAGCCGCGATTGCAGCTACTAAGCAACAGTAATCATGAGATCGGTGACATTTTTTTCACCAATCTCATTCTTTCCAGCCTGGAGGAGAGATGCTCCATAAAGAGGACCTGTCACACACATTTCCTATTACAAGGGATGTTTACATTCCTTGTAATTAGGGTTGTCCAGATACCGATACCAGTATCGGTATCGGGACCGATACCGAGTATTTGCACTAGTACTCGTACTCGCGCAAATACTCCCGATACCAAAATAGAATACTTTTTTTTTTTTTTTTTTGTGACATCGAACACAAATTGGATGGCACTATTGGATGGCACTGATAGGTGGCACTGGCATTGATTGAATGGCACTCATAAATGGATGGCACTGATAGGTGGCACTGGCATTGATTGGGTGGCACTGATGAGATGCACTAATAAGCTGCCTCCCTGCACTGATGCACTAATGGGCACTGATCTGCACTGATAGGTGGCACTGGCTAGCTGCACTTTTGGGCACTGGCACCGATGAGCTGCACTGACAGTGATCACTCCTTCAATGATATGTAGTTTTCCAGTACCGTATGCTAAAAAACAGCCCCACACCATGATGTACCAGTTCTTCATAATTCTAAAGAAAATATCTTTGGTCTGTATTGTGGTTTGAAAACGGTCACATGACATTAAAAAAAAGTATCGGTATTCGGTATCGGCGACTACTTGAAAAAAAGTATCGGTACTTGTACTCGGTCCTAAAAAAGTGGTATCGGGACAACCCTACTTGTAATAGGAATAAAAGTGATACATTTAAAAAAATATATATATATATGTAAAGAAAAAAAAAATTAAAACGCCCCTGTCCCCGGTAGCTTGCGCGCAGAAGCGAACGCACACACAAGTCCAGCTGACATATGTAAACGCTGTTTAAACCACATATGTGAGGAATCGCCGTGTGCGTTAGAGTGCCAGGAACAATTCTAGCACTAGATAAATCTAAACTGGTAACCTGTAAAAAATTGTATGGAGATTTTTAAGTACCGAAATTTGGCGCCATTCCATGAGTGTGTGCAATTTTAAAGCGTGACATGTTGGGTATCTATATACTCGGTGTAACATAATCTTTCATATTTTACCAAAAAATTGGGCTAACTTTATTGTTTTGTTATTTTTTTAAAGCAGTTCTCCACCCTAGAGTGAAGTCCCGCTGATCGGCACCCTCCCCCCTCCGGTGTCACATTTGACACCTTTCAGGGGGAGGGGGGTGCAGATACCTGTCTAAAGACAGGTATTTGCACCCATATCCGGCCCGGCATTCACTGGCAAAAGACGGGCATCGCGTCACATCCCATCGCCCCCTCGTTGTGTGCTGGGAACACTCGGCTCCCATCACACAGCGGGAGCCAATCGGCCGGCGCAGAGCGACTCGCGCATGCGCCGTAGGGAACCGGGCAGTGAAGCCGGAGCGCTTCACTTCCTGGTTCCCTCAGCGTGGATGGAGGGGGGAGCAGCAGGGTGACGAGCGATCGCTCATCCTCTGCTGCGGACGCCGCTGGACTCCAGGACAGGTAAGTGTCCTAATATTAAAAGTCAGCAGCTGCAGTATTTGTAGCTGCTGGCTTTTAATATTTTTTTTTGGCGGAACATCCGCTTTAATTCATGAAACAATTTTTTTCCAAAAAAGGCGTTTGAAAAATTATTGCGCAAATACCGTGCAAGATAAAACGTTGCAATGACCGTTGTTTTATTCCCTAGGGTGTCTGCTAAAAAAAAGATATATAATGTTTGGGGGGTTCTGCGTAATTTTCTAGCAAAAGAATGACGATTTGTACATGTAGGAGAGAAGTGCCAGAATAGGCTCGGTATTGAGGTGGGTATAAAAGCCCTGTATTGTAGTGGTTAAACACTGTTTACATATGAGGGTGTGACTTACGTATGCGTTGGGGCGCTGTAAAAAAAAATAAACATTTTACACTGTCGCTTTATTTTTGTATCACTTTTATTCCTATTACAAGGAATGTAAACATCTCTTGTAATAGAAATTAGCTGGTCCACTTTATTGAGAGCTCTGGGGTTAAAATGCACCTCTCCCGCCGCCTATAAAAGTGATCTTGCGCAAAATCCGCCGCTGGGATCACTTTTATCGGAAAGCCGGCCGCCTTACGAAGAAAAGATAACTGGGTTATGGCTGCTAGCTGCTGCCATAACCCAGGTATTTAACATCAAATCACGTATATATTTTTAGCTGGCTCCTAGATTCAAAGCAAAAGACACACTACTGAACACTCCAGCACTAGACAGAGCTCATCACTTTACAAGGCTCTCCTATACAGCCAAGATACTAAAATCATTGCTCAAATCTAACACACCACTAGTGACAATGTCCCATAGGAGGTTGATTTACTAAAACTGGAGTGTGCAAAATCTGGTACAGCTGTGCGTTGTAGCCAATCAGCTTCTTACTACAGCTTGTTCAATTAGCCCGCATTCACACCTAGGCGTTTTTACGCCTGTAGCGCTACGCCGCTGCCGCCAGAGGGCTGAAAACAGATGTCCCTCTATGGAGATGGACGCCTGTCGCGTGAAAAAAGGTCCCGGACCTTTTTTTCAGGCGTCTTCGAGCGTTCGGCTAGGAGATGGGAATCATCTCCATAGAGGGGGTCATCTTGGGGCACATCTAGGCGTTTTGTCGCCGCAAATCGCGGTACAAAACGCCGCTATTTTTACCGCGATTTGCGGCGACAAAACGCCGCGATTTCGTCCGCCTAGATGTGAATGGAGCCTTAAGCTTTGACAATAAAACCGGGAAGCTCATTGGCTACCATGCACAGCTGCACCAGATTTTGCACACTCCAGTTTTAGTAAATTAACCCCATAATATCAGTCTAAGGCTGATCATACACTGACTGTACACCCTCTTTCACCCCCGGGTCACACATACGCAATGCGGGAACCAGCGTGGTTCCAGCATAGCATCTCCCTCGTAGGCAACTGACACTGCGCTCTGCGAACCGCCGCAGATGTCAATACAAAGTTAAAGACACCCCCAGATCGGTTTTCAGAGCGATGTGTAAATTCGGACATGAATGGGATTGATTGGATGTGAACATCGAGTTCTGTCAAAGCTGCAGACACTGGTAGCTGTCACCCAGAGAGACCAAACATACAAGTCAGATCAGATCACTTGCAGCTGAGAAAAAGGCCCCTTGCACATTAGCGGACCGTTCGTCCGTTTACGGACTTGTAATGCATCCCTATGGGATCGCATCCGTTAGCGGATGGAGCATCCACTAACGTCCGCAACGATCCGCTTTTGCGGACGGAAGAAAACCCTATTTTTCTTCCGTCCGGCGGAATGGATCGGATGCAGACGGACAGACGGTCCGTCTTCATCCGATTCCCCATAGGGGAGAGCGGAGGAAAGACAGGGCGGTCTCTGCACAGTGTGTGGGGACCGCCCTGTCCGCCGACAGCTCAGCGGGGATTACGGATGATCCCCGCTGAGCCGACGGACACACACGGAGCGGACACAAAAACGGTCCGCTCCGTGTGAAAGGACCCCAAGGCTGTATTCACACCTATGCATTTTTAATGCTTTTTGCTCTACAGAACGTGTTCCATAGGAAACCACGTTAAATAATCTGTAGTGCAAATCTGCAAAAAGCACAGGTGTGAATCAAGCCTAAGGCCCCTTTCACACTGGGGCAGGACATGCGGTGGTGGTATAGTGGCACCATACCGTCGGAATTGCGGCGGTATTCGGCCGCTAGCGGTGCGGTATTAGCCCCCGCTAACAGCGTAAAAAGGGTTAATACCACCTGCAATGCGCCTCTGCTCTGTTTATCTTGCTCTGTCTGCCATGTATGATCAGACTAAAAATATATTGAAAGCCAAAACCTATTTTGATTTAGATTAGGGAAGGGTTAATTTTTATTTCTTGCTGTGGAGATTCATACTTCTATTTGTCCCAAATTTTTTTTTAAAAATTAAACATTCTGAGCTGTCATCAGAGCAAAGGAGAAAGGGAAAAATCTGTGATAACTCTGTAAGATGGAAAGTTACTTTGAGAGTAACTGCAGTACCCTTGATTAGAGGTCAACCGATATATCGGCCAATCTTTGGCCGTTTGAGAAATCGGCATCGGCTGATTTTTATCCAAATCGGGCCGATATTTAAAAATTCCCGCTAGCGATGCCACGGCTCCGGAGCGGCGGCCTTTCCTGATGCTGTGACCGCGGCGGCAAACAGGAAAGACCGCGGCTTCGGCCTAGCTCCGGAGCCGCGGCCATCTTGGTACACCCAGCGCGGCGTCCCTCCTCTGTTAACACCCACAGAGGAGGTGGGGCCCGCGCTCGTGGGACACACACCGCTCTGGTGTCTGTACTACGGGGGGGCAGAGGGTGGGGGGGTGTCTATACTGGAGGGAGAGGGGGCGACACCATTTTTTTGCACCAGTGCCACCTACCAGTGCCACTTGCCATCTGCCAGTAACAATACCAGCGCCACCATCCAGTGCCATCTGCCAATGCCATCTGCCAGTGCCAATACCACCATCCAGTACCAATTAGTGCCACCTTCCATCAGTGCCAATGCCACCTGCCAGTGCCAATACCAGTGCCACCATCCAGTGCCAATTAGTCCCACCTTCCATCAGTGCCATCCGCCAATGCCACCTGCCAGTGCCAATTAGTGCCACCTTCCATCCAGTGCCATCCGCCAATGCCACCTGCCAGTGCCAATACCAGTGGCACCATCCAATGCCAGTAAGTGCCACATTCTATCCAGTGCCACCTGCCAGTGCGATCCAGTGCCACCTGCCAGTGCCAACTAAAGCCATACGTGCCACCTGCCAATGCCAACCAGTGCTAACTATTGCCACCCAGTGCCACCTGCTAGTGCCATCTGCCAATCAGTGCCACCTGCTAGTACCATCTTTCAGTGCCATCCAGTGCAACCTGCCAGTGCCAATAAGTGCCTTCTGCTAGTGCCATCTTCCTTCCAGTGCCACCAATAAAAAATAAAAATCGGCCTAAAATATCGGCCGCAAAAATCGGCATCATATATCGGCCATCGGCCGCCCAGATTACTAAATATCGGCATCGGCCAGAGAAAAACCCATATCGGTCTACCTCTACCCTTGATGCCAATTCCCCCCTGGGCTCAGGACCTACTTAAAAGGAGCTTGTTTGGCTGTACTCCTATGCATCACAGGAGTGTAGTTCATTCTGCGCTCCTGTGACCTGTATTCCGCAGACAGCAGGCTGAAGTCCGCTGTCTGCTAATGTCACAGTTCCGCTCCAGGCTTGGGTAAGATCACAACAATGGAGACAGGATTCGCCGGGTGCTTGGACTGGCACCCAGCTCAGCTTGTTATCGAGCCGATGAGAATCTGAGCTGGACGCTCTTGCCCCCTCCACAGCCCAGCACTTCAGTGAGCGAGGAGGGGCAGAGCAGAGAGCCAGAGACTGACCGTCGCCAGCACTCTGCTCATGGAGACCTGAGAACCGATCGATTGGCGATGTTGGAGTCGACAGGGGACTGATGCTGCATCCACCTAGGCAAGTGCGATTCTGGAAAAAAAATAAATAAAAATTCCCATTTATCTCTCTTTTAAATGTGACTTTTGTGCAAGCAGGAAAACTGGCACTTCTGCAGATAAGAGCTCCACCGAGTCCCGAAGGAAGAGCCCTGCAGCACCAGTGCAATGTAGGGCAACAGCATTCTTGCCTAGGAGGAAGGAGGGAGAGCTACTCTGTACCACAATAAAGTAAAAGGCAAGGACAGGAAGTGGGATGAAATATCCTCCAGCAAGACAGGCAACACAACATAATAAGATCTTTCACAAAATAAAAGAAAAACAGTTTTGCCTTTACTGCACTTTAAAATATATCTAGAACCAAAATGTTTTGTTTTCAATTGGGTAGTGTGGAGTTTAAGGAGAACTGAAGAGACAGATTTTTTTTATTTATTTTTTTACACCTGTCAGATTTTATTGCGGTCTGTGCCGCCGTTAGGAAGAGTCATTCTATCTGTTATAACTATAAGTGAAAGAAAATCCCACATTTGGAGTTGTCATCAGAACAGGACTAGAAGGGAAATTTTCCAATAGGGGAATCAATTTTTCTCCTTCTCACTTCCTGATTTGGCTATGAGGCAGGAAGTGAAGGGAAATCTCTCTGATGAGACACAAAAATAAAAACACACACACACACACACGACAGTTGTCTTAGCCTTCTATTACTCTATCCAAAATAAGACACATAAAAAATGTTTTGCCTTTAGTTCTACTTCAAAAAAAGCCTTGCAAAGATTATGTTTTTGCTGTCGGTATTCCACAAACAGCACAGGAAGTGAGAGAAAAATCAATTGTCATTGCAACAGGTGTCTCCATTAGAAGATTCCCCCTCTATTCCTGCTGTGGTGACAACCATAAAAGTCTGGATGACCAATCCCTCGGTCTCTGTGACACTGATCACCAGGAGAATTGAGGGGAGGAATGAGACAACTATAACCCTTCACAGAACCTCTCACCACTCCACCAAAAACTTGGCGGATTAGGGGGGGGGGTTGAAGTACAGGCGGCTTGGGGGGGTGGGTTGAAGTACAGGCGGATTAGGGGGGGGTGGGTTGAGGTACAGGCGGATTAGGGGGGGGTGGGTTGAGGTACAGGCGGATTAGGGGGGGGTGGGTTGAGGTACAGGCGGATTAGGGGGGGGGTGGGTTGAGGTACAGGCGGATTAGGGGGGGGGTGGGTTGAGGTACAGGCGGATTAGGGGGGGGGTGGGTTGAGGTACAGGCGGATTAGGGGGGGGTGGGTTGAGGTACAGGCGGATTAGGGGGGGTGGGTTGAGGTACAGGCGGATTAGGGGGGGGGTTGAGGTACAGGCGGATTAGGGGGGGGTTGAGGTACAGGCGGATTAGGGGGGGGGTTGAGGTACAGGCGGATTAGGGGGGGGGTTGAGGTACAGGCGGATTAGGGGGGGGGTTGAGGTACAGGCGGATTAGGGGGGGGGTTGAGGTACAGGCGGATTAGGGGGGGTTGAGGTACAGGCGGATTAGGGGGGGGGGAGGTACAGGCGGATTAGGGGGGGGGGGTTGAGGTACAGGCGGATTAGGGGGGGGGAGGTACAGGCGGATTAGGGGGGGGGTACAGGCGGATTAGGGGGGGTTGAGGTACAGGCGGATTAGGGGGGCGGGTTGAGGTACAGGCGGATTAGGGGGGGGGGGAGGTACAGGCGGATTGGGGGGGGGGTTGAGGTACAGGCGGATTAGGGGGGGGGAGGTACAGGCGGATTAGGGGGGGGTACAGGCGGATTAGGGGGGGTTGAGGTACAGGCGGATTAGGGGGGCGGGTTGAGGTACAGGCGGATTAGGGGGGTTGAGGTCTCAGCAGGGTAGTGCAGACATGATGATGCTCTCCGGGGTCCTCTGAGAGTCGAGGTTCCCCAGCAGCTGGGAATGACCAGGCGGTCAGGACGGTCCATATTACCCGGAAAAGTCTCTTCTGCCCCCGGCGGGACCGCTCAGCCCGGCGCCTCTCCTCCCTCCTCCAATGGGGAAATCCGGCGACCCCCTTCTACAGAACCCCAAACACAGACGAGCTCCCCAGCAGCAACAGTAACTTCCGCTCCCTAGGAAACGTCACCATTTCCAGGTGACCTCTGACCCCATGCCTCTTACTCTTTCCGGAACCGCGTCCATACCATAGAAGCTGCGAAAGGCTAGTGACTGGTCAGAGGGCGGTCCTTCCTTCAATAGTCTCGATGGTGAAGACGCCATCTTGGTACACCCAGAGTGGGAAACTGTTGGTACACCCAAAGTGGGAAACGCGAAAGGTGGGAGATGGACCTGGATCAGGCTCAGAGAGCTATACTCAACGTGCTGACTCAGGTGTCTGCGGATGTCCTGCCCAGGGTTATCCAGTGGATGAGACATAGCAGTAAGCTGACACAGTGACAATCATTGCTGGAAGAGCCATGTGTTTATGTTGTGTTTTCCTTTTTCTTCTCTTATTATTGCAGTGTTTCACTTAGGACTCTTCAACACAATCTCTGCGTCCGCTGCGCATTTCTGCACATTTATTTTTCTTTACCATGTTGTGTTTTCACACGTGCATGCATGTATGCAGTACATTTGCGTGCGTTTTTACTTGTTTACCTGCCTATGTGGTGCGCAGTATTAATTTTGTCAAATAATACATTTTCATTGACTTAATAAATACCATTTTAGTCAACTAAAACTAAATCAATTGAGATGACTAAAATACGACTAAAACTAAAATGGCATTTTAGTCAAAAGAGTATGACTTTTACTAAATAGAAATTTGATGTCAAAACGAACACTGGTCTGTAGTGCATGTTCAAACCTCAATACCATAAATAATAACATATTCGATTTTTCACTCTAATTGTAGAGAAATGCTTAAAGCGGGGGGTTCACCCCAAAAATAATTTTTAACATTACATTCAGCCGAGTTGTCAGAATGACAATCGGCTGTTTTTTTTTTATTTTATCCCCGTACATACTGTATTTTCACCGCCGCTTCCGGGTATGTCTTCTGCGGGACTGGGCGTTCCTAATTGATTGACAGGCTTCCGACCGTCGCATACTGCGCGTCACGAGTTGCCGAAAGAAGCCGGACTGCAAGTGGGCTCTATACGGCGCCTGCGCACCGGCGTTCAGCCCCTTTTTCGACAACTCGTGATGCGCAGTATGTGACAGTCGGAACTTGGAAGCCTGTCAATCAATTAGGAACGCCCAGTCCCGCAGAAGACATACCCGGAAGCGGCGGTGAAAATACGGTATGTACGGGGATAAAATAAAAAAAAACAGCCGATTGTCATTCTGACAACTCGGCTGAATGTAATGTTAACATTTTTTTTTTTGGGTGAACCCCCGCTTTAAATAATGCATTACAATTTAAAGCGGGGTTCCACCCGCGATTTTATTTTTTAAAAGTCAGCAGCTACAAATACTGTAGCTGCTGACTTTTAATAAGGACACTTACCTGTCTTAGGCGCCCGCAATGTCAGCCCCCCCGAGGCCGATCGCTCGATCCTGGCAGCTCCCAACTCCTCCATCCTTACTGAGGGAAACAGGCAGTGGAGCCTTGCGGCTTCACTGCCCGTTTCCTACTGCGCATGCGCGAGTCGTGCGTCGCTTTTGTGAATGGGCGGCTGCTTTCTGGGATACACACAGTTCCCAGAAGGCAGCGCGCCTCATTCTCCAGAAGACAACGTGGGATCGGACGAGGAAGAAGACCTGCCGCGGTATAGGAAGAGGCAGATTAGAAACTTCCGCATAGCAACCGCCCTTTCTGGTAAGTAAAAAAAATATATTTTTTTCAATTTTGTTTTTAATTTTTTTCATGATTTTGCCTTTTTTTTTTTTTAGGGTGGAACTCCACTTTAAGTACACCCATTAGATGTTAGATGACTAGAATGATTTTTAGTAGACTAAAATGATTTTCGTCTACTAAATGTACTAGAGATTTAGTAGAATAAATACGACTAAAACAGTTGCAGAAGACTAAAATGGGACTAGAACTAAAATGCCATTTTAGTTGAAAGACTTATGCCACGTGCACACGACTGTTTTTCATGTCATGGAAAAAAACGATGTTTTTCTCGACGTGATTCCTCTCAAGGTTGCCTTGCCTACACACGATCGTGATAAAAAATGCTCAAGCAAAGCGCGGTGACGTACAACACGTACGACGGCACTATAAAGGGGACGTTGTATTCGAATGGTGCCACCCTTTGGGCTGATTATGCAAATTTCCCTTCTCATAACTTGCTTCTGAGCATGCGCATTTTTTCCCCCGTCATTAAAGCCTACATACGACCGTTTTTCACAAGAAAAACGACGAAGGGAAAAAACGATGAGAAAAAAATAGAACAGGTTCTACATTTTTAATGCCCATTTTTCTCATCGAGAAAAATGCTCTGGAGCCCACACACCAGGGTTTGACAAATTTGCTTGGAATCTAGTAGCCAGCTAAAAAAGTTAGGAGCCAAAAAACGCGCCCCGTCCCGACGAGCTTGCGTGCAGAAGCGAACACATACGTGAGCAGCGCCCGCATATGTAAACGGTATTCAAACCACACATGTGAGTTATCGCCGGGATTGTTGGAGCGAGAGCAATAATTCTAGCTCTAGACCTCCTCTGTAACTCAAAACATGCAACCTGTAGATTTTTTTAAACGTCGCCTATGGAGATTTTAAAGGGTAAAAGTTTGTCGGCATTCCACGATTGGACGCAATTTTGAAGCGTGACATGTTGGGTATCAATTTACTCGGCGTAACATTATCTTTCACAATATAAAAAAAAATTGGGCTAACTTTACTGTTGTCTTATTTATTAATAAAAAAAAGTGTATTTTATTTCCCAAAAAAGTGCGCTTGTACGACCGCTGCGCAAATACGGCGTGACAGAAAGTATTGCAACGATCGCAGTCAGCTCTACACGGCGGGCGCAGGCGCCGCATAGTGCCGACTCGCAGCTCGGCTATTTCTGGAAATCTGGTGACGCGCGTTGTGCGACAGGTCACCTGTTTCACAAGCCGTCAATCATCGAACCGAAGGATGGGAACGCCCAGTCCCGCAGTCTTCGGAACCCTGAGACAGGGATAGGAACGCCCAGTCCCGGAGTCATCAGAACGCGGAAGCCCTGGACCAAATCAGAATATAAAGGTAAGTACGGAGAAAAAAAAAAAACCTGCCAAAAGTATATGCCCTTACTATGCTGCCTCTAATGTTAAAAAATTGTTTTTAGGGTGAACCTCCACTTTAACTTGTAATGCCAACGGCCACCACCCGATAGCGCCAGCTCACAGAAGGAAGAGCTTGGGACTTCGCAAAGCCACGGCCTCAATTACCGGCTGTCGCGGGCGCCAGGTCACAATTTCTTGTCGCAATTGCGACCTGGCGCCCGGGTTTTGTCGTCCCCTGCTACACATGATCCAATTTAAAAAATTGAATTTTTCTCGTCATGAAAAACGGTTGTGTGTACGCGGCATAAGACTAAAACGAAATCGAAATTTGCTGCCAAAATTAACACTAGTGATGCAGAAATTGTAGCATGCTGAACTTTTTTTTTTAAAATGCACATGCATGCCCCGCAGTGGTGTAAACGCAGCTTATTGAAATATGTTCATTCCACTTGCATATGCATTCATTCTGCATTTATGCTGCAACTGGTGTAGATGTGCCCTAGGGGCTGGGTAACCGTAAATCAAGACCTCACTGGCCTCTCTAGCTGCTTATACTGTGAAGTAATTCAATCTTAAAAATTCAAAAAGAATACAGAAACGTTAGCTCTAGTAATAGAAAAATCATGTAGATCTGTTTAGACAGAAAGAAGTTGCTGTTACTGAAAGAGCTTTTATACTTGTAAGCCTCTTTTGAGTGATGAGTGGAATTAATATTTTAAATTGTATTGTAGGTGAAATAGAAGATTTGCTCAGAAGTAACGCTGATGTGCTTCTAAACTGTATTGCTGATGACATACGAAGCAGTCTGCCACTGGAAGCCATGGTTGGATCAGAGAACCAAGTGATAGACATTGTGAGATTTCTAGACATTCGGATCTTCTTTATTCGATAAGGCAGAGTTTAGTATATCGTTAGAACCAGAAATTCTCTGCGTTTTTCATTGTGACTGTATCTGATTGGCTACTGTGTGTAAATACAGATAATCTCTAGAAAATGCATGCATCTCCTCCATTTATCATTTGGGTTATTTTAAAGTGGAGTTTCCATCCCACATTTTTTTTTTCATTATTGTGCTCATTAGACCTAAAAAAGAAAAACATTTTTTTTTTTTTACTCATCTGGAAATGCCTGTTGCTATGCAGTCCCACGAAATCTGTCTTTGGAATCACCTAGGATCCTGACATCATCTCCCTCTAAGGCCCCTTTCACATTGAGGCGTTTTTCATGCGGTACAGAGCTAAAAATAGCGCTGCTATACCGCATGAAAAAATCATGCCCTGCAGGCTTCAATGTGAAAGCCCGAAGGCTTTCACACTGAAGCGGTGCGGTAGCAGGACTGCTTCAAAAGTCCTGCTAGCCGCATCTTTGGAGCGTATAGGAGCGTGGTGTTTACTGCTCCTATACCGCGCCTTCCCATTGAAATCAATGGGAAACCGCGGTAATACCACCCGCAATGCGGGCCGCTAGCGGGGGTTAAAACGTCACCGCTAGCCCCCGAATATCGTGGTAAATACGACGGTATAGCGGCGCTAAAAATAGCGCGGCTATACCGTCACCGCACCTCCGCTGCCCAATGTGAAAGCAGCCTAATACTCCTGGGAAATGTGTGTCATCATTTCCCAGGATGCAGTGCACTTCCCAATTATCACTCCCCATCCAAGACTTCCAGGAAGTGCTTGTAGGCTTCACAATGCCCACAAGCAAAATGACAACGGTGTGGACATAGTTTTATAAACTATCTTTTTTGAATAACTATGCGGATCGGCGGCGGATTGTAAAATAGTAAGTGACCGGATTTATATTATAAAAACGCAGGATGAAAGGACATACATTTAAAAAATGCTAATTGTGGTTGGAACCCCGCTTTAATGACCCTGTCCATCCAGCTATTCCCCGACCTTACACGCACTAATGATCTTCTGTGTTTCTTTACAGATTCAGAGTCTTCAGAGGCCAACCCTTCATGTAGACGCTTTCCTTTATGATGATGATACTGTTGATGCATTATGTGAGGAGGGGAAGATGAGTCGTATTTACTGTATGTCATGTGGATCTAGAAAAACTGCTCCTTTAGGTGAGCCCTACACTAAACACATAATTAATGGGCACTATTTCCTCCAGGGTTTTTTTTATTTTAACCCACTAAATGTATAACCTAATCAAAGACAGTAAATAAAAATAATCACTGCTTACAAAAATGTATACAATTTCTTAACAATCCCAAAAGCATAAGCTATAAATGCCCTCCTGTTTGTAATGATGCATGTACATGAGTATTAAAACACAGTGACTGCTGCAACAGTTAAAGTGGTTGTAAACCCTTAGGTAGAACTTTCACCTATAGGTAAGCCTAGATTGAGGCTTACCTGTAGGTGCTTGCAATATCTCCTTAACCTACACGGTTTAGGAGATATTTGCGAAAAAGACTGAACCGATGTCTACGGCGCATGCGCATGTGCGGGAGTGACATCACGCACCTCTGGCCAATCACAGAGCCGGAGTTCTCGGACCCCGGAAGTAGAGGGGTGAAGAATGCTTGCTCTCTACTAGCGAGGAAGACCGGGACATTGCAGGCTTCTCCTGCAGGTAAGTGACACATAATGGGCTACTAAGCGATGCATAGTAGCCCATTATGCTTTACCTTTGCAGGGAAACAAATAGGAAGTAAACCCATCAGACGGCAGAACATTTTCAGCCAACATGCACCAAACTATGTGGTTTTTCAGCTCTTTAGCGCCACCCTTTGGGCAACTTCTGCTAATGTCTGATGGTTAGCATTGGTTCGGAGCATGCGTGTTTGTACTTTGGATTTTAGTCCGAGGGACTTGTGTACAGACGATGAGATAATCCGACAGAACACATTTGTTGTCGGACAATTTGAGAGCATGGCCATCCAACATTTGTTTTCGGACAATTTGAGAGCATGGCCATCCAACATTTGTTTTCGGACAATTTGAGAGCATGGCCATCCAACATTTGTTTTCGGACAATTTGAGAGCATGGCTGTCCAGCATTTGTTGTCGGAAATTCCGACAACAATTGTCTGATGGAGCATACAGACGGTCGGATTATCTGACAAAACCCTTCCATCACACAATTGTTGTCGGAATATCCAATCGTCTGTACGGGGCTTTAGTACTACACAGGAATAAGGCTGCATTCAACTAGCACCAATGTGAATGACTGTGGTAGGAATCTGCTGATTCCTGCAGCCATTTTTGGCACCTGTGATTGGCTGTTTGTGGCTATTCACAGTCACACTTTGTGTGCATCCAGCAGCAATCACGCAGGTCATCACTGTCCCTCCAAACAGCCATAGATAGCTGTGGTCACCACCAACCTGTCATTAATGTGTATGGGCTCGGCAGCTACAGTCATTTGACGGACTTGTGTACACACGATCAGATAATCCGACATCACACATTTGTTGTCGGACAGTTTTAAAGCATGCTATAAAACATGTGTTGTCGGAAATTCCGTCAAGAATTGTCCAATGGAGCGTACAAACGGTCGGATTTTCCAACAAAATTCTGTCATCACACATTTGTTGTCGGAAAATCCGATTGTGTGTACGAGGCTTAAAGCGGATGCATACCCAAATTTTACACTTTTACCTACAGGTAAGCCTATAATAAGGCTTACCTGTAGGTAAAATTATATCTCCTAAACCTATACGGTTTAGGAGATATTCTCTATGCATGCAGCCGCTGACATCAGCGGTGCATGCACTCTGAATTCCCCCATCTTAAGGTCTGGCAGCCATCCCGGTGTAGTGTCACAGTTTGCTGCCTATCACAGAATGCTGCAGAAGTCACGTGGCGGGCAACTGCGCATGCGCGATGCGTTCCAAACGCAAGTGCGATGTGTTCCAATGGATTTTCGACAGTACACACCAGCGAACCCGGCATTCAGGGCGACGTGGATTTAGAGGAAAGTGGCCGCTCGCTCGGCCTCCTGGCTCTTTTTTTAACATCCTCCAATCCACGGGGATGTTAAGGAAAGAGCCTGGATGCCAAACAAGATTTCACTGGTGTGCACTGTCGTGAATCCATTGGAACGCATCGCATTTGCGTTTGGAACGCATCGCGCATGCGCAGTTGGCCGCCACGTGACTTTCGGAGCATTCTAGGATAGGCAGCAAACTGTGACAATACACCGGAAAGAAAACTCCCACGCGCATTCGTGGGAGTGACGTCATCGCGGCTCCAGCCACTCACAGCGCCGGAGCCGCGTACCCGGAAGACACGGGCTCTGATACGGAGGCTTCTTTCTGAGGTAAGTATTTCATAATGAGCTAGTATGCGCTGCAAACTAGCTCATTATGCCTTTGCCTTGCAGGGGTTTTTTATTTATATTTTCCTGTTTTTTTTTTTTTTTTTTTTGGTGTGGGTTTACTACCGCTTTAACATTGCTTGTTTTAGTATGGTGAGCTGTAATTTTTTTTTCTTTTTTCGTTGTAGTCTGCTGGCTTCAATGTAGAAAACTCCCCCACTTGCT
Source organism: Rana temporaria (assembly GCF_905171775.1). Taxonomy (NCBI): domain Eukaryota; kingdom Metazoa; phylum Chordata; class Amphibia; order Anura; family Ranidae; genus Rana; species Rana temporaria. The sequence goes on from NC_053501.1 coordinate 42,029,940, forward strand.
ATCAATTTCTTGATCACGATTAATAGTGTCCATTATTTTATTTGGCTGAAAAACTAGATACTGTTTGAACAAGGGATGGACAGCAGCAAGTGAGTGTGTTTTGTTACATTTATTCCTGTGTAGCACTACCAGATAGTTTTGTACCTGTTGCAGCTTTTACTGCATTTTAACATTCACGTGCATGCATCATTACAATAGGAGTGAATTTATATTTTATGCTTTCTGGATTAATGGGTCATTTTATGCATTTCTTTGTGAGCGCTGATTGAATTTTACATCCTTGTCCAATTCAGCGCAACTGCTGCAATCTTGCTTTCAGAGTTCTGTTCCTCTTTCTTGTGCTGTAGGAATATATTTTTTTATCTGCTAAATAAAGACAGTATGTAGTGACATTTAATGATGTGTCAAAGCCTCAACCTTTGTATTTACAAAAGAACACTAAGGCGGTAGGAAAAGTGCTCTTTGTAGCCTCTTATGGTAGCCATACACATAGCAGTTTGTGATTCATCTAGAAAAAAGCAAGGAATTGATTGATCAAAAATATCAAGCAATGTACCTTTGTAAAATAAAAATTAGTGCTGTCAAGCGATTAAAATTTCTAATCGCGATTAATCGCATTAATGTCATAGTTAACTCACGATTAATCGCGCCATCCTACCAACACAATGCCGGTGTTTTTTTTTTTTGTCAGCACGTACCTCTTAATCCCGATTTTCACCTGACGGCGATCCCGCGGGAGTGGGCGTTCCCAAGCACTGCCTGTGATTGACAGGCTTCCGAACGGCGCATACTGCGCGTCACAGGTTGCCGACAGAACCCGAACGTCGGTGCGCATGCGCCGTATAGAGCCGCACCGACGTTCGGGTTTTTCCGGCAACCTGTGACGCGCAGTATGCGCCGTTCGGAAGCCTGTCAATCACAGGCAGTGCTTGGGAACGCCCACTCCCGCGGGATCGCCGTCAGGTGAAAATCGGGATTAAGAGGTACGTGCTGACAAAAAAAAAAAATGTTTTAAAGGGTGAACCTCCTTAATCGCGCGATAAAAAAATTGACGGCGTTAAAATGGGTTTGTGTTAACGCCGTTAATAACGCGTTTAACTGACAGCACTAATAAAAATATCAAACAATTTACCTTTGTAAAAGAAAAATATCAAACAATGTAACACACAATATTGTTCCGCACTATACGATCAAACTCAAATATGATCTATCAGTCATAAATTTATTCCAAACAATCTTTTGCATATTGTACTATGTTCAGTTCTCCAATATACTTGGAGTTATTCATTTGATCAGTCAGCAGGGCGTCTTGTCACAGTGCCCAGGGTGCAGTTTACCCCTGTAGTTTTCAGTGCTTTGCATGGTTTAAGGGAGAACCCAGAGGCAGAACAACTTACTACTGTCGCTGCTTGTGTGGACCGGATGTGTACAGCTCCGATTCCTACCGGCCCTCCTTTCCTATTCATCCCATGTGATCAGAGCAGTACAGATCCTGCCTACACAAGAAGCTGCAGTACAATGCTCTGCAGTCTCCCTTAATCGCTTGCTGACCGCTGCACGCCAATGTACGTCGGCAGAATGGCACAGCTGCGCAAATTGGCATACAGGTATGTCCCCTTTAATATGCACAGCCGTGGGTCGCGCGCTGCCGGCGCAACGCTCATGACCCGGTCGGGTACTCCGTGACCTCGCCCGTGGGACCCGATCGCCGCCGGTGTCCCGCGATCGGGTCACAGAGCTGAAGAACGGGGAGAGGTAAGTGTAAACAAACCTCTCCCCGTGCTTCCTAGTTAGACTGTCACTGATCGTCTGTTCCCTGTCATTTTCACAGTATTTAGTGCATTTTTATAGCACTGCTCGCTGTATAAATGACAATGGTCCCAAAATAGTGTCAAAAGTGTCCGATGTGTCCGCCATAATGTTGCAGTCACGATAAAAAATCGCTGAATGCCGGCATTACTAGTAAAATAAATGTATTAATAAAAATGCCATAAAACTATCACCTATTTTGTAGACGCTAAAACTTTTGCGCTAACCAATCAATAAACTCTTATTGCGATTTTTTTTTACCAAAAATATGTAGCAGAATACGTAAACTGAGGAAAGAAATGTTTTTTTATATATTTTTGGGGGATATTTATTATAGCAAAAAGTTAAAAATATTGAATTTTTTTCAAAATTGTCGCTCTATTTTAATTTATTACGCAAAAAATAAAAACCGCAGAGGTGATCAAATACCACCAAAAGAAAGCTCTATTTGTGGGAAAAAAAGAACATCAATTTTGTTTGGGAGCCACGTCGCACGACCGCGCAATTGTCAGTTAAAGCGACGCCGTGTCAAATGGTCCGGATGGTTAAAGGGGTTGTAAACCCTCAAGGTTTTTCACCTTCATGCATTCTATGCACGAAGGTGAAAAAACCTCCTGTGATGCTGCAGACCCCGAGAGCCCCCCTTTTACTTACCTGAACCTGGACTTTCTAGCGACTGGGACGAGCACACCAGCAGGTGTCTCGGGTCATGATTGTATAGATTGATAGCAGCACAGCCATTGGCTCCTGCTGTTGTCAGTCAAATCCAATGATGCAGAAGCTGGGGGGCGGGGCTGAGTCCTGCTGTCTGTGTCAATAGACGCAGCAGCAGGACACAGGAGCGTGCCCGCACGAGTGCCCCGAGGGAGAGCGGCTCTCCAGCGTGGCACGTAGAAGGGGAGAGGTCAGTCTCATTGTACATTTAGCCCACTGATAGAGTGCCTGAACAGATAAGACCTGTGACAGCAGCTTCCCTGCGCTGCTCTACTTAAGGAGACCATCTCTGTATTATACATTACTGCACCCCTCATGCCCCCCACTGTAGTGTATCCTCCTGCGCCCCCCTATACTGTGCCCTCCTGTGCCCCACTGTACTGTATTCTCTTGCCCCCCAATACTGTGACATCTTGCCCACTGACCCATGTACTCTGCCCTTCTGACACCCTGTTCTCTGCGCTGCTCACTTTTTATATTGTTTGGATATTTGTGTTGATTAGTCTTTTTTGGAATGTTTTCTTAGGACACTTTCACACTGAGGCGCTGGGGCGTCGGCGGTAAAGTGCCGCTAGCGGCCGAAAAAGTGTTAAAAGCGCCCGCTTTTAACCCTTGCAACTCTTATTTCGTTTGATCAGCTTAGTCACATTGTATGATCATATTGAAGTGTGTGGCTACCATTGGAGCTTGTAACCTGAGGCATGGCTTATAATATTATCTCACCATAGGAACTGGCATTATAGGCAATATATGATAAAACTGTCCTCACCTGTGTTTGATTTGAAGATCAACTGCAAACAATTACTTTTTTCTAGTTATGGGACCCAAGAGGAATTGTTAGAACTTCTGTTCTGTTTATGTTGTGTATATTGTGAGAGTGATTTTTATATGCTTTTTTTTGTGCTTTCTTTGCCCCATCAAGAAAATTGACCCGAATCATTATACAACGTAGTTTCCCTTTATCGGTCATTCACATTGGGATATAGCTTGACTGATGTGGTTATATGCCCTAGGTATAGGACAGGGATATGCAATTAGCGGACCTCCAGCTGTTGCAGAACTACAAGTCCCATGAGGCATAGCAAGACTCTGACAGCCACAAGCATGACACACAGAGACATGATGGGACTTGTAGTTTTGCAAAAGCTGGAGGTCCGCGAATTGCATATCCCTGGTATAGGAAGTTGTTCCTTCTGATGGGCTGTACCCAAGCACATTCAGAGACAATGGAGGTAAACCTTGACTACTGTGTTTTGCTTAAGCAGAATGCAGAATTTGTTGTATAACGTGTAGGTTAGTAGCAGGACTTCCATCTTGTTGATCTCAGTACTGAATTCCTGGATTTGAAGAAGATCTTGCTATTATCATTACATACCTCCCAACTTTTCAACTTCAGAATGAGGGACAAATGAGCATACCCCCCAAACGAAGTTGTTGATCGGGGGGGGGGGTCCACGGATCAGCGTTGTTGAGCGGGGGGGACGGACCGCGATATTCCCACGAAATCCGGGAAGGTTGGGAGGTATGTCATTAGCATGCCACATCCCATATTATTCTTTATTTGCAGTGTTTGGAGGAATAGGAGCTTACTTGGTGACAGACTCTTGTGAGACCCTTGCCTGACTTTTTATTGAAGACCATGATGAATGCCAAACATGCTCTACTAAATTGCATAAATTCAGGATTTCGCTGGCCATTGTCTTTTTGTTTTGTTTTTATATTTACAGACTTTATTTCACATTCTTTTTCTCTCGTGGAACTCAAGTTTCTATTCCAGCAACTGTTGCCTGATCTGAGTGGGAAAACACTAGTAGATGTGGGTTCCAGACTTGGAGCTGTTCTGTATGCGGTAAAACAGAGTTGCATATATTTTTTTTAGCATGATATTGTGTCTTCATCATCCAAGGCTAAAAGAAGTTAGAGACCACTTACTTTGTATATGAAAAAATTGCCCATTGAAAAGTATCCACAGATGTGAAATTGTTGTTCAAACCAGCCTGATTGAGTGACTTCCTTTTTTGTGTGTGTATGGGGGAGCTCCAATGCAATACTCCCAATGCACACGTGACGGCTGTGTGACGGATCTCGGATTCCCCGGCTGGGCACCTCCGCCAGACCTGTGTCTCCAAACACACCCGCAAGCCAGCAGACTCGCCATAGCAAGCCCTTAACCCCTCAATCACGATGCAAACCACACAGATGTTGAGAGTTAAACATGCAGAGGATAAACTGTTTATTACATACAAAACATACACCTTTAAAGCGGGGGTTCACCCTAAAAACTAATTTTTAACATTAGAGCCAGCATACTAAGGACATTTACTTTCGGCAGGTAATTTTTTTTTTTCTCTGTACATACCTTGATATTCTGATTTGCTCCGGGACTGGGCGTTCCTATCCCTGCCTCAGGGTTCCGATGACTGTGGGACTGGGCGTTCCTATCCTTCTGTTCGATGATTGACGGCTTGTGAAACAGGTCCCCTGTCGCACAACGCGCGTCACCAGATTTCCGGAAACAGCCGAGCTGCGAGTCGGCACTATACGGCGCCTGCGCTCGCCGTTGTAGAGCTGACTGCGCAGGCGCCGTATAGTGCCGACTCGCAGCTCGGCTATTTCCCGAAATCTGGTGACGCGCGTGGTGCGACAGGTCACCTGTTTCACAAGCCGTCGATCATCGAACCGAAGGATAGGAACGCCCAGTCCCGCAGTCATCGGAACTCGAAAGCCCTGGACAAAAACAGAATATAAAGGTATGTACGGAGAAAAAAAAAAATGTCCTGCCGAAAGTAAATGTCCTTAGTATGCTGGCTCTGCTAGATGTAATGTTAAAAAAATTTGTTTTGGGTGAACCCCCGCTTTAAAGAGGAAGTTAACCCTCTTGAAAAAAAATCTGAAAAAAAACCCTGCAAGAAAAAGTCATAATGAGCTAGTATGCATAGAATTATGTATTACTTACCTGAGATCGAAGCCCCCTCTGCAGTGCTCGTTCCTCACCTCCGCCGCCATCTTTCCCCGAGTGTCTTCCTCGTATCGCGGCTCCAGTGCTGTGACTGTCTGGAGCCGGCTTGATGTCACTCCCGCGCATGCGCATGGGTGCCGACACTAACGGCATGATCGCCGTTAGTAATGGCATGCTCAGTGCGCCTGCGCGCCATTGTCCGTAGACATCAGTGCATATCTTTTGGAAATATCTCCTAAACCGTGTAGGTTTAGGAGATATTTCTTGCACCTACAGGTAAGCCTTAATCTAGGCTTACCTGTAAGTAAAAGTGGTCTGTAAGGGTTTACAACCACTTTAAACCCAGTTAGGAACACTCCCCTTATCCTTGTCATAGAGGGGGTAGGGGGCAAGGAAGAACCAATGGTAACTCAACACTTGTACATTGAAACAGAAACTACAGTTGAAACACATAAAGGGATTATGATAAGCAGGCAGCTCCTTCTTAAACATCCCCTGCTGGGATGTATCTCCAGATCCTTTGTCTACGTGCCATGACCCAACACAATTAAACACTGCAACGGGGGGGGGGGGATGTAGCATTACATTACATTATCTCAATGCCATTTTGTCCCCAGGTCTCTCAGTTTCTTCTTGGTCAAAGCCTGTGGGTAGGAGGCCAGTCCACAGCCCCCTGCAAAACACACAGTGACAGTGGGTTCTGTCACAGGCTGTATCTTAGATTGGGTGCTGAAATGACCAACGGCTGGAACCGACTGCAATCATGAGAAGGAAGTGTCACCAGCACACCAGGATCTCCAAAATTCGGTCCAAAACTTTGATCACATAGTATATAAAAAAAAAAGCGATGTTTCAGAGCTATGCAGTACCCCTTCATCAGGCATGTGACGTGAGAACACCCGTTCAATCCAGTTCTAGTGCAGGGAAAAACAAGTCCCTGCATAACTTCTATGCAAATCCAATGCAAGTTCAGCCATACAACTGTATGGCTGAACTCGCATTGCTCAGAGATCACATGTGATCGGTACCTGCGGTGTAGGTGTAAATCACATGCGATCTCTGACATCGCACTAGTGTGAACCCAGGGTTAGTCTCCTTTTTTCACTATTAACCTGATTACTTTTCAGTTGGACAGAAAAAGCCCCTTATTTACAAAACTAAAATGGGTCAGAACATTGATTCATTCCTTGTGATGGAGGGGGCCTATGAGATTTTCGTCAAAGGGAGTTGCAGGGAAAACTTAGTTTGCTATACTGTCAATTTAGATAACCCATGGTGCTCTGGTAACCCTTTTCACATTTATTTGATTCTTGTTAACAAAGACTGTATACAAATATTGAGGGGGGGGGAACAACACTTCAAAAACATTTTTATTGTTAAAAAACAACCATTCTTCAATGAAATGTCTCAAATTAGACAGCCTCTATGCTTACAGAAGTGTGCATGCATTGAGGCTGACCACCTTTTTGGGGTCACCGTTAGGCGAGACCCTCACAAAGCCTCCATGCCATTGGCTGGTGCCTTGTGCTTTTTACTAAGAAAACCCCACAAGTTATATGTTGTATATCAGAACATACTTCCCCTTCACTGCTGTCCAGATGCAGTGAGTAAATGTGTTCTCTACTTTGCCCAACAACAACATGATATTGATTTTTAGCCTTGAGATGCTCTATTTCATATGGCTGATTAAGGGCCAGTTCACACTGCATGCAGTCCAGTGCGTTTTTTTTCTGCATCAAAAATGCATGCATGGTTATATGGTTTCCAATGGCATAGTTCACACCAGTGCAGTCAGTTCCAGGGCTTTCCAGTTCCATAAAAAAAGTAGAACATGCTGCATTATTCCTGCACTGGAAAGCAGTAAAATGCATAAAAAACGCACTGGAACGCATAAAAAACGCACTGTAAAGTAAAAAATTTACAGGAAATAAAAAAAAGCACCTGGAATGCATCTGGAAGCACACCAAAAACACACTGGAACGAATCAAAAACGCTAATGCGGAAACGCATCTGGTGTGCGTTCTGGTAGTGTGAACCTGCCCTAAAGCAGTCTTAGCAGTATAAAAAAAATGAGTAGTCAGATTGTTTCTTTTGTATCAGGCCAATACTGAAAGTAGATTATTTAAAGTGGTATTAATACCAAAAATGTACTATATTGCAGCTTACCAATGCTTTATTAGAGTGTGCCCATGCTGGATGAAGTAGCACAGGAGCACCTTTGGAATGCAGTATTGTTAATCTGAGGTTGAGGGGAGTGTTTAGACATACTAGCAGATTTAGATACACTAAGAAATTGAAGCCAAACCAAAACTCACGCTGCAGTTACACAAGCAGTTACAGCAATAGTTTTGGCCCCTTTCACACTTGTGCGACTTTTCCTGCGACTTTGGACATCAAGTCGTACCCCATGATTCCCAATGATAACCATTCATATCTGTGCGACTTCAAAGTAGTCCCTGTACTACTTTGGTCCGACTTTGATGCGAGTTGGGATCCAGTGACCTCAAGTTTCCCTGAAATCGTGGCAGAAACGCGCAACTTTCAAGTCCCTTGTGAAAGGGGTGTTTGGAATAAAGGTTTTACATGAATAAATAAAAGCTGACCATTTTAAGCACACCTGTCAGTGGTAAATGGTTTGTCTGAACACTGAGGCCCCGTACACACGACCGGATCTATCCGCTGGGATTGATCCGCTGATCAGTTCCAGCAGATAGATCCGGTCGTGTGTACGGTCTAGCGGACATTTCCCAGCGGAAAAAAAAAAACAGCTGACGGATTCCCAGCGGATAAAAATTTCTTAGCATGCTAAGAAATCTATCCGCTTGAATCCAGTCCAGCGGACTGATCCGGTCGTCTGTACAGACTCACCGGATCCCATCCCTCGCATGCGTCGTAATGATTTGACGCATGCGTGGAAGTATTTACCTTCCAGGGTCACGCACGTTGCCGCGTCATCGTCGCGGCGCGGCCACGTCACCGCGGATGTATTCCGCGGGGATTTCGATCTGATGGTGTGTACAGCCATCAGATCCAAATCCGCCAGAGGATTTATCCGCTGGAAACGGTCCGGCGGACCGTTTCCAGCGGATATCCTCTCGTGTGTACAAGGCCTAACTGCTACATTTGCAGGAAAGCTTGTTCTGTTGAAAAACAACAGACTTAATGGCCATATCACCAGGTAAAAATAAAGGAAACAAATGCTAAAAAATGAAGACAAATGCAGCCAATACATCTAAGAATTGGTAAGCTGCAATATGATGCTTGCTTTTGGTTTTTAAACTGCTTTAGGAGAGGCCAGTTATGGTCTTCCAACCCACAATAAATCACCTTTTATGTACCTTTACATAGCTGTAAATTGGATTCTTCATACATTCAGCTATTTAACTAAATCTGAGAAAACCGTACAATGTATGTATTGTTTTCAAAGTTCAGTATTAGAGATTTATAAAAATCCTTTTGTCTTTGTTTGCTTTAATATAGGGTTGTGTGTACAGTTCAGCCAGTAAATTACAAGGTGTGGAAATCAATGCAGAATTCTGCCAGTTACAAGAAAAGATCATAAAGAAGTATGACTTCACAGACAGAATTCAGGTATGGCATGTTATGCCTTGTGTACAATTTAAGGATTTATTTTAAGACGAGATGCAGAAACTTTTGGCAAGTGTCTGGAAATGAAGAATTAAATCAGAGGTAATATACCTACCTACACCTAACAAGCGTGTGAAATGTTATAGCAGCTTCTTTTGTAATCTGCCAATTTGCCAGAACATGATGGTGTAGTCCAGGGGTGTCCAAACTTTTTTCAAAGAGGGCCAGATTTGATGAAGTGAACATGCATGAGGGCCGACCATTTTGCATGACATTCTTTGATCCATTAAAATTTGTTCTAATGCCTTGTACACACAATCGGAATTTCCGATGAAAAAAGTAAGACGGAATTTTTTCATAGGAAATTCCGACCGTGTGTGGGCCCCACCGGACTTTTTCCCGTCGGAGTTTAGAAATAGAACATGTTTGGAATTCCGATCGTCTGTGTCATGCTTAGAATCAAGTCGACACATGCTCGGAAGCATTGAACTTAATTTTTTCGCTCGTCGTTGTGTTTTACGTCACCGCGTTTTGGACGGTCGGAATTTAGTCTGTTAGTGTGCAGGCAAGACTGATGGAAGTCAGCTTCATCGGAATTCCGACAAAAAATTCCATCGGAACTTCCGATCGTATGTACGCGGCATTACTGTAAAATAATTTTCCCAGTGAGGGACACAAGGATTCTGATATAGTTAGGTTATACCGCTGCCTACAGGAGGTTGGGACACTGGCAAAAAGAAACATTGTAAGCCACTCCTTGTATAATCCCTCCTTTACCCATCATGCCTCAGTTCTGTGGGAAAGCTGTTCCCAAAAAGGATAACAAAAAATAGTTAGAGCAGAGCTAAAGAAAAAAAAGTGTCCAACCTCCTAGGACACCAACAAAATCTGAGGCATGCTGGAAAGAGGAGGGGGTTATACAGAGGTTGGCTAGCATTTTTTCTAATAGTCAGTGTCCCAACCTCCTGCAGGCAGCGATATAACCCAGCTGTATCAGAATTCCTATACCCTCAATGGACAAAAAACTAAATTGATTATTTTTTTTTTGGGCGGGGGGATAAAAGCTAGATAACATTGCTCCTATAGGTTGGTAAAGCAACAATGTCAGTACCTAAAATGGATGCCATCCTTTCTGACTTATTGTGCAATTCTTCTCCCAAATATTGCTGTGAAAAGCCAGGAATGATACCATTGCTCTCACGATGAAGATGGAACGCTGGATCATGTACGTGGGAAGATTATAATTTCTTTTAGCTACAGAATCATCACAAATAACATTATTTTATTTTCTGCGGCGTGTAGAAGCGTGTCTTTGCTATATACCAGTCCTGGTTATCAATTATTCTGTATTTCCTCACAGGTTTACCATTCGGATATTTGCTGTCAGCCATCCTTACTGCACTATGCTGATGTGGTAGTTCTACATAACGTTTTTGAATACTTCCTGGACAAAGAGAAGCAAATAAAGTAATGTAAATCTCAGATACCTGTGACATAATGGCAGTGGATAAAATTGAAGAATACATAGTCATACCTGCCCCTGGGTTACATCCAGCCCCTTTGGCTGTCCCTATCTGGCCCTTGATGCTTTCACTGACAGTGTTACCCTCTGAGTATGTCAGCTTCCTCAACTGGGGGGGGGGGTCCTTAAAAATTCTGCACAGTCGCCCATTTTAGTTTGGCCCTCAACAGTCCTAGTTTCTCATGTGGCCCCTTGAGAAAATTCATTGCCCACCCCTGGGGATCTAGCATGACAGTTCAGTAATATCTCAGATTGCGAGTAACGCGGTTGACGAAAGTTTCGCAATATGAGCCATTATTGAAAAAATACCTGACTCAGTTTGTGAGCGTTGTCTCGCAAAACGAGCAGGATTCAAGGCTCTGCGGTGTGCAGTTTAACATTTGGCCTGAGGTGCGGGGGGTGCCGGTGACACTCGGAGCCGCTCGGATGCACTCAAAGCCACTTTGAATGTTTCTGAGTGCATCCAAGCGGCTCTAATCGGTTTCCGAGTGTCTCCAGTGCCCCCCCCACCTCTGGCCACATGCGGTACTGCATACAATAGAAGTCACTGTGGAACTAATTATCTGAGTTTCTATTGACTTCTATGGGGAAAACTTGTTTTGGTATACAAGTGCTTTGGATTACAAGCATTCTTCTGGAACAAATTATTCTCGTAATTCAAGGTACCACTGTACATATTTTTTATGTTGAGTGCATGCATACTATGCAAGCAACCTTCCAGGTTAGAGAGATCACAGTACTGCCCCTGACGATACCTTCATTCATTTTTTTAAATTAGATGGCTATCTTTTTTTTCAAGCGTCAGCCAGAGTCAGAATCTATTTTATGGATTGAGATGCCAGCTTTTAAATGACACAATCGCATATATCCTAATGCCGCATACACACCATCACTTTATGTGATGAAAAAAACGAAATTTTTTGTGAAGTAAAAAACAACGTTTTTGAAACTTCAATTTTCAAAAACGACGTTGCCTACACACCATCATTTTTTCACAATGCTCTAGCAAAGCGAGGTTAAGTTCAGCACTTTTTTCCATTGAAGCTCGCTTCATAACTAGCTTCTGGGCATGCGCGGGTTTAAAAACGTTGTTTTAAACGTCGTTTTTGCTACACACGGTGATTTTTTGTGAAACAAAAAACAACGTTTTGAAAAACGACACAAAAAATTGAAGCATGCTTCAATTTTTTTTCGTCGTTTTTCACAAGACAAAACGTTTTCCCCCACACACGGTCATTTAAATTGACGTTTTTAAAAAACATAGTTTTTTTTCATCACATAAAGTGATGGTGTGTATGCGGCATAAGGCCTGTGCAGTTCTTGATTGTGTTCACAAATGTCTTAACACATATCAGCTCAATGCTTCAGGGGAGAGGAGAAATGCTTCCTCCAGCCTGCAGCAGACTGATCACGTCTTATCAGCCCAAATTCAGTTGGCTGAAGCTGAAGGACTGCTGAATGATAAGATATGTGTTTTTCAAAATATGGAATTGTTGCTGTATTTTGTACCATTTCAGGAATGTATTCATGCAAACTTGCAGTTACTGAAAGCTCCAACTTTATGTCTAAATCTGGATACACACTATACAATTTTCTTTAGATTTTTTCCACTTAGATTTACCAAAACCATATAAAATGAGGTCACACCTCAACACTTTCAATTTGCATGCAATCAGGAAGGCCCTTGTACTACATAGTTGAAGGTAAATCTAACGGAAATTGAACAACAATAGTTGTATCGTGTGTATCCAGCTTAACCACTTTCCGAATAGCCCACTGTCATTATACGTCTGTACTTTGACGTTGAATAAAAAAAAGGGGGGGGGGGGCGGTTTCAGATAAAAGTGGTCTCAGCGTCGGATTTGCCACAAGATCACTTTTATCAGCGATAGGATAGGTGCCCACCCCCCTCCCGCTGTGTCACGGTCATCTCCACCGCTTACCGCTTTCCCCTCAGGCCCCGTACACACGGCCGAGGAACTCGACGTGCCAAACACGTCGAGTTCCTCGTCGAGTTCTGGGATGAAGCCGCCGAGGAGCTCGGCGGGCCGCCTTCTCCCATAGAACAACGAGAAAATAGAGAACATGTTCTCTATTTTCTCGACGAGTTCCTCGGCGGCTCCATCGAGCCAAAAGTGTACACACGACAGAGTTTCTCGGCAGAATCCGGGTTTTGACCGAGTTTCTCTGTGAATTCTGCCGAGAAACTCTGTCGTGTGTACGGGGCCTCAGAGGCATGAAGTTGAGTGAGGGAATGATGGCACCCATACCATTGGATGACGGAAGTGACGTAATTTCCGCCCAATGGTCTTAAAGGGAAAAAAGATTATTTAAAAAGATTTTTTTTTATTGCATTTAAGTGTAAATGTGAGATCTCAGGTCTTTTCAACCCCATATCTCACATTAAAGAGGTCCTGTCATGCTTGTTTCTAATACATGTTTACATTCCTTGTACAGTAAAACCTTGGTTTGAGAGTAACTTGGTTTGAGAGCGTTTTGCAAGACAAGCAAATTGTCTTGATCTAAGAGTAGCGTCATGTCACAACCGAGTATAAAAAAGAAGAGAGGAGCCTCTAAGTGTAGCAATATGGTTACATTTAATGAAGGTACAAAAAAAAGGGGAGATTTTGGGACTTTAGATGAGATGCGTTTTTAAGCAAACAGTAAGTATAAATAAAGTTGTAAATGTTTTTAATCAGGCTCACACTTACACTCTCTGTGGCGAGAGAAGAAACTTCCAGAAGAACAACCACCTCTGCAGCACTCCACCAATCAGGTCTGTATGGTAGAGTGGCCAGATGGAAGCCACTCCTCAGTAAAAAGCACATGATAGCCCACCTAGAGCTTGCCAAAAAGGCACCTAAAGGACTCCTAGACCATCAGAAACAAATGTTTCTTCTCCGATGAAACAAAGATTGAATCTTTGGCCTGAATGGCAAACATCATGTCTGGAGGAAAGCAGGCACCTCTTCACTTAGCCAATACCATCCCTACAGTGAAGCATGGTGGTGGCAGCATCATGCTGTGGGGATGTTTTTCAGCGGCAGGAACCGGGAGACTAGTCAGGATTGAGGGAAAGATGAAGGCAGCAATGTACAGAGAAATCCTTGATGAAAATCTGCTCCAGCACACTCTGGACTTCAGACTGGGGCGAAGGTTGATCTTCTAACAGGACAACGACCCTAAGCACACAGCCAAGATAACAAAGGAGTGGCTATGGGACAACTCTGTGAATGGTGGCACAGCCAGAGCACAGACTTGAACCCAATTTGAACATCTCTGGAGAGATCTAAAAATGTCTGTGCACTGACGCTCCCCATCCAACATGATGGAGCTTTGGAGGTCCTGCAAAAAAAAAAAAAAAAATGGGGGAAAGTGCCAAAAAATAGGTGTGCCAAGCTTGTAGCATCATATTCAAAAATACTTGAGGCTGTAATTGGTACTAAAGGTGCTTCAACAAAGTATTGAGCAAAGGTTGTGAATACTTATGTACATAAGTAATACATTTGCAAAGATCTCAAACAAACTTCTTTCACGTTGTTGTTATTATGGGATATTGTTTGTAGAATTTTGAAGAAAATAATGAATTTAAATCAATTTTGGAATAAGGCTGTAACAAAAAAAATGTGGAAAAAGTGAAGCGCTGTGAATACTTTCCGGATGCACTGTATGTTTTACTGTGAATGTGTTTTGGTATTTTTAAATATTCCATTATATTTTATTTTAGAGCCTGGACATTTGTAATGGAAAATGTAAGAAAGACAGGAAGCCTCATAGTTGCTGTACCAAGCCTAGAGGAATCATTAGACAAACTTCAGGTCAGTATTTTTACCCACTTTAATTGATCATCCACAATAGGAAAGTAATTGCATTAGATCTGTGGTTCTCAACCCTGTCCTCAAGTACCCACAACAGGCCATGTTTGCAGGTTTTCCTTTATCTTGCACAAGTGCTTTAAATCAGAGTCAATGGATTGGTATTTTGGACAGCTATTTTATCTAAAGCCTCATACACACGATCGGACTTTTACATGGATTTTTGTCCGAATGGGCGTTGTCCGTGAACTTGTTCTGCATACACACGGCAGAACATTTTCAGCCAACATTCACCAAACCACGTGGTTTTTCAGCTCTTTACCGCCACCCTTTGGGCAACTTCTGCTAGTGTTGTCTGATGTTTAGCATTGGTTCTGAGCATGCGTGTTTGTACTTTGGACTTTAGTCCGATGGACTTATGTACACTCGATCGGATTATCCTCCATCGGACATTTGTTGTCGAAAGTTTGAGAGCATGCACAGCAAACATTTGTCCGTTGAAAAACCAACAATTGTCTGATGGAGCATACACACGGTCGGATTGTCCAATAAAACAGGTCCGTCGGACATTTGTTGTTGAAAAGTCCAATCGTGTGTATGGGCCTTAAGACTTTTACACAGTTAAAGTGGTAGTAAAGTCATTACTCCCACTTTTACCTACAGGTAAGCCTATAATAAGGCTTACCTGTAGGTATAAAGAATATCTCCTAAACCTGTACGGTTTTGGAGATATTCCCCTCGCAATGCGCCGCTGATTGTAGCGGCGCATGCGCAGCGGGGAGCCTCGGCTAAAGGGCCGGCAGTCGCCGGACCTTGCCGGATTGAAGTCTCCCGTGCGCATGCGCATGTCTCGCTGCTCCAGTCAATCACAGCGCTGGAGCGGAAAGGGGAAGGGGCCTAAGGTAAAGGAAGCTATTTAGGAAAAAAAAATTGTACCTTTACAACCCCTTTAAATATCAGGTTTAGATCAATTCCAGTATTAAACACTAGAATTTTTTTTTTACATTTCTAATGTTTCCATCGTCAAATTTTAAGAAATCAATAGTCCTTTTGTTGTGTATATGAATTTTCCATGCCAAGCTTACTAGAATTATGCTTCTTTTCTCCAGATGAATATACAACTCGATAAATGGGTGGAAAAAGTCAAGCTCAATCCAGACATCTACACTGGGTCAGAGACTGATGAAGAGACTATTCGTCAAATCCATTTGTACAGAGTTCTGTAGAAGAATCCACAATGCGTTTCCTAAATTCATTTTGCACTTAGCATGATGAAGAATTTATTATTTATTATTTTTGGAAGCAGCCTGTTCATGCTCTGCCCAAAGTAGCATCTCATCAGCTATAGTAGTAAAGAACTATCTCTTTTTATTTATTGGTTTGATACCTAGCTATATATTTTATGTATTTGACTTGCTGATACTTTTAAAAAAGATAATAAAAAAATAAAAATAAAACAGCTTTAAAAACCACCTCAGAAATGAGGAGATACTTAAATATTAGATTTGCAAGAGGCAGATTTCAGTTCTTTATCCTACCAGGGGCCAGATCCACAAAGAAATTACGCCGGCGTATCTATCCATACGCCGCGTAATTGTCTAAGATCCCCCTGTCGTATCTTTGTTTTGTATCTACAAAACAAGATACGACTGAATGAGGGCTCGATCCGACTGGCGTACGTCTTAGTACGCTGTCGGATCTTAGGTGCATATTTACACTAGCCGCTAGGTGGCGCTTCCGTAGATTTCCGCGTCGAGTATGCAAATTAGCTAGATACGGCGATCCACAAATGTACTTTCCGGCCGGCGCATTTTTTTACGTCGTTTCCGTAAGACTTTTTTCGGCGTAACGTTACCCCTGCTATATGAGGCGTAGCCAATGTTAAGTATTGACGTCGGGCCAGCGTCAAATTTTCCGTTGTGTACATCGTTTGCGTAAAACGTTCGCGAATAGGGCTTTGCGTAGAATGACGTTCACGTCGAAAGCATTGACTTGTTGCGGGTTAATTTGGAGCATGCGCACTGGGATACCCCCACGGACGGCGCATGCGCCGTTCAGAAAAAACGTCATTTACGTCGGGTCAAGACGTATTAACATAAAACACAACTTAGCCATTTGAATTGCGCGCCCTTAAGCCGACACAGTTACACTACGCCGCCGTAACTTACGGCGCAAATTCTTTCAGGTTACGTAAAATACGCTGAAAGTTACGGCGGCGTAGTGTATCTGAGATACGCTTTGCCGGACGGAAAAATGCGCGCAGGTACGTGGATCTGGCCCCAGGTCTTTAGGATGCATTCGCACATTTGTTTTCATATATTTAAAACACATGATGAGTTAAGAACTTCAGCTACAGAAGATTTTACTCACTCACTTTACCCCCTGCATAACCAGGCCATTAATGCTATTCAGCACTGTACTATTTTACCTGGAAATTTCACGGCCATGCAACACTGTACTCAAACAAAATTTATATAATTTTTTTACCCAAAAATAGAGCTTTCATTTGGCGATATTTGATCACAACTGGGTTTTTTATTATATAAACGTAAATAAAAAAAAATGTTTTACTTTCCGCTATAAAACATCAAATAAATAAAAAAAAAATCTATTTTCTTCATGAATTTAAGTGTTTTCTGCTACATGCCTTTGGAAAAAAATCCCAATAAGTGTATATTGATTGCGTAAAAGCTATGACGTCTATAAACGATTATATATATATATATGATAAGGATTGATCTCTACCACAACTCTAGAGCATAACTATTCTGCCGTTGATCCAAATTATGAAAACATGCAGAGAGCGAGGAACAGACTGCTTGCTTCCTGTGTCCAGCTGCAAAGAGGAGGAGCCTTTATTGCTACTATAGCTTTATAGACAAAATTACATCATTCATATGAACACATTTGATTGGCTTAGTCCATATAAGGGTCTCTTCCTGTGAGTCTATTCTTGGCACGGAGTCCTCGTGGCACACTCATTTCACAAACATTCGCCATCTTCCTTCCTTCGATGGAGGGGCTTTGGAGTGAAGAGTACAAGGGAGGGGTTTGAAGACATCTGTTTTCATTCTTACTTTTGAGCCGAGATTTAACTCTATAATCTGTAACTTCATTTAAGGATATTAACACTGCAATACCTGCACACATATATATGTATGTGTAGCGCTACCTCCTCAGGGGCCGCTGGTTAGATTTGGGATCGGCTTAATTATGTTACCTCAGTTTGCAGCATACAAGCTGTTAGTGTCCGGTCACCCAGATCCCCAATGGTTCGTCTAAGCCCTATTGGATCACCTGCCTCCGGGTTCACCTCAGATCGACTTCCCACCGAACAGCACAACTCGCTTGGGATCTTCTTAATAGAGATGGGGGACCCAGTAAGTCACTGGGGCCCCTTAGCAGCATCAGTTGCTCCGGGCCATGAGGGCCCAAAGTCAGGAACTCCGCGTAGCATGTGCACCCCGGCCTGGTAGGCCATATCGCCGGGGCCCGTGATGTGCGCACACCCTAAAGGAGGGTGCCGCACCTGGAACCAGGAACCCGCGAAGAACCCCGAAAAATGCCGTCTGCCACAGAAATACCCTCCCCCAACATGCCCCGCGAGAGAAACACTGCTCTAATTGGCTGCTGGAGAAAGGGCGCCTCTGCCTGGACCCCTCTGGCGCCACCTGCCATCCAGAGATGGAACTACATCTCTGGAGCACAGGACGACCCACAGGATAGTTCAGGGCGAATTTAAACAAATCAACATGGATGAGAGCAAATAACTCTCTCATCCCACTAAATTTGACATAGCACCTGTACTGAAAAGTACACAGGCGCTACACACACACACATATATATATATATATATATATATATATATATATATATATAGATATCAAGAAATAAAACAATATAAGGAAAGAAAAGCAACATTTGAATGGTTTAGGAGAAAAGTAACAAACACAAAAATATTCATTTTATTTACCCCCCTTAAAATGACTATTTTATCAGTACTGTCCCTATGCTCTCTTTGTCCCTGGTTTGGCCTCCCTACTGTCAACTCTTTTATGTTTCGAAAAAGAAAGAAAGTTTACCGCTCAGAGGTCCCAGAGAACTGCAAAGTGGAGTCCAAACACTTGGGTGCAGGCACATAGTATGCAAAAATGTATAAGAAAGAACCGGGACGGCCGCACTCCAAAAATAAAAATTGTTCCTTTTAATAAAAACTGGTCACAACATGGATGTCACAGCAAAAAATCAGGAAAAAGGGCTAACGCGTTTCACACTCTCATACAGTTTCTTATACATTTTTGCATCTTTTATGTTTCGCATATCGTCCAGACAGGGCTTATCCGTAGTCCTTCTTCAACGAAACTTCAGGAAGCGGTCAAACACTATTCTTTCCCTCACTTGAGAATGTGGTATGTGTTTTTCTTAACAGGTAAGGACGGTAATGGAGGATATGGTCAATACAACAAAACATTATCGTAACCTATATAAGCAGAAACAAAATTGCTATACCTGAGTACAGATGCGTTATCACCCAAAATACTGTCCCCAGGTAATATTCTAAATACACCCCCCTTGTTAGCTAAAATCATGTCTAGGGCCATACGATTTTACAAAGTCATTTGTGAAGTGGCCTCTAGTTGTTCAGCTACACCTTGATGTGCATCCCTGTTTATAGTTAACGAACCTCTGTTGGTTATAGTAAAT
Source organism: Rana temporaria (assembly GCF_905171775.1). Lineage (NCBI taxonomy): Eukaryota > Metazoa > Chordata > Amphibia > Anura > Ranidae > Rana > Rana temporaria. Next base: position 42,049,051 of record NC_053501.1, read on the forward strand.
ATAATTAATCCAATCTACATTCTTATTTGAACCCTCTTTACTAAATTCAATTTTGTAAAGCAACAATCTTACCAGATTACTGTATTTCTCTTCTTACAATACTTTCAATTATAACCATTTTAATTGTGCAGAAGAACATTAATTTATATTGGGCTTTCCTAAATATTTTATTTCTGAAAAAAACTACATTATATTGATTTACACTATTTTTCAGAACCAATCATACAGTATGATCGACTGAACCACATATGCTCTTGTCACACTATGACTGTTTAAACAAACACATGACAGTCTTAGTCCATCCTTCAGTGTAGACAAACATACAGGAAGTTCCACCGTGCTAATACATGGATCCATTTATAAAAGTCTGATAGTGTAAACCCAGTAGTGTAAATAGCAGTAGTACAGTATCCACTTGACCTCTGGAAGATTTACCCCCTTCATGACCAGGCCATTTTTTGCGATACAGCACTGCGCTATTTTAACTGACAATTGCGTGGTCATGCAATGCTGTACCCAAATTAAATGTATGTAATTTCTTTCCCACAAATAGAGCTTTATTTTGGTGGTATTTGATCACCACTGCATTTTTTTTGGCTTACCTGTTTGCTGCTGGGTTTGATGTGTGATCCCAGGCTCTGCATAGCTGATGCAAGTGAGCCCAGGATCTAAAGAGGGTGACCAACACCTGCGCCGCAGAGTAACAAGTGTGCAGGCGCAGAAGCGGCAGCCATTTGGACCAACAGGCCAAAGAACGCATTTGTATATTGCAGGAACTGGCCCATCTGGGTTGGTGTCATTTGAACAGTTTGCCTTCCCCATGTTGAAGGCATGCAGACTGGTATGGTTCAGGAAGAGAGGGCAGCTTGCTCGTCCCCTCCCTTTCCTGACCTGTCTGGCTGCATGCTCGGATAAGGTTCTGGTATGGATTTTGAGGTTGACCCAATGCCATTTTTTTTTTAATTGGTGTAGGGGGGTCCCCTCCGAATCCATACTAGACCCGGAGGGCCTGGTATGGACCTGGACGGGGAATCCAGGCTGTTTTTTTCACCATTTTTTTTCTTTTTTACATTCAACTATCAGTGGGGAACTCCGCTGACAGTTGATGACTCATTGGTTGTTACGGATGTGGCAGCTGGTTCTACGCAGAGGGTAACCTTTTTCTTAACCAAGCTAAAAGGAGCATCCTTTATCCTACTAGCGCATCCTTCATCCTACTGACCCTCATCTATTGCCCTTAGAAACTTCCTATTGCCCCACCAGAGGATTATGTTCCACCTTTATATCAGGAAATTTAAGTACAATATGCAAACTAATTTCACCAAAGCCTACCTGGAGTTGCTTGAATCCATCAGGCCTCTTTTGCAATTTTTTTTTGGCACAGCTCACAAATTTGTCCATTTTGGACCCAGGTTCGTAAAATCTGTTCACTCTATATGTAATGCCTCATACACACGATCGGAATTTCCGATGGAAAAAGTCAGACTGACTTTTTCCATCGAAAATTCCGACCGTGTGAATGCCCATCTGAGTTTTTCCATCGTATATTCCGAGGAATTCCATCTGAGTTTAGATAGAGAACATGTTCTCTTTTACTCCGATGGAATTGCATGGGAATTCCGATGTGAGTTTGGTCGGACAAAGGTCTGATCATGTGCAGGGCTGTGGAGTCGATAGATAAATGTTCCGACTCCGACTCCTCAGTTTTTTGTACTTCCGACCCCTCTGTATTAATATGCAAATGTATTTTATACATTCCTTGAAGGAAAGAAAGGCAACATACTGTACATGTCATTACCACAGGAGTTTTTATAGCCTTAGCTGAATGACAGCAGTTTTTCCAATGGTTTACAGCTTCAGTCTTGAACTATTGACCCTCCATTCCCTTCACTTATACAAGTGTCTCTAGTCCTGCAAAAAACATATTTACTTAATCCCTTATCAGTGAGAGGCTAGGTTACCCATGGGCGCTGCGTTCCCTGTAACAGCAGAACACAACACTATGGAAAGTATAAGTATTGCCGCTCCTAATTGTGCAGTGCGTGCCATATAATGAAGCACATGAAAAGCATGCTTCTTCACGGTCACTTAACGTGTTCGTTTTGCGGTTACGTGAGGCACTGCATGCATTGGTCTTTATTCTTACAGTAGAGAAGTCATTAATTATAACTTTTTGTGAATTGGGACATTTAAACTTGCTTTTTTAATTCCAATCTAAATTTAGTCGGAGTCGGTGCATTGTTTGCCGACTCCGACTACAGGTACCCAAAATCTCCTCCGACTCAACAGCACTGATCATGTGTACGAGGCATTAGGTACAATAAAAATATGCAAAAAAAAAAAAAATGCAAGCAAGAGGGTGCATTCCCACTACTCAAAGAGTGAATGGAGCCTTCCATAAAGCTGTGTTTCTTCTCCATTACATCTTTCATTTCGTAAATATTATTTATCAATTTGAACCAAAGTTGTTTGGTTGTGATGCCGGCATGTCTCCATAACAGTGGGATGCTTGTTCTCCCCACATTGAGAAGGTGGGTGTTGAACCACTTGCCAACCGCCCACCATCAAATGACAGAGGGACGGTGCGGCTCTCGTTCTGGATGGATGTCATATGACGGCGCCCCAGAATGGCTGCTGGTGTGGTGATCGTGGCGTCGCCGTGTTGCTAGGACAAAGCTAGACCCCGATGTCTGTAAAGAGCCATGGCTCTTTAACCTTGTGATCGGCTGTGTCCAATCACAGACGTATTTACACCCACTGACGCGGCTCTTTGACCATGTGATTGGCTGTGTCAAATCATAGCCGGTAATATGTAAATGCAGAAGTGCCATAAACTGTCTCTCCTCGCTTCACACTGACAGAGTGTGTGGCGAGGAGAGCCGATCTGCGGCATCTCCTCGCAGGGGAGAACAAGGAAAGTAATTGGGGCACTTAGTGATCATCAGTACCCTAATTACAGTAAAGCTGCAGTAGTGCCACCAATCAGTGCTCATTACTGGTGCAAGTCAGTTGTGCCTTTTAGTGCTCACCAGTGCCTGCTCATCAATTCCCATCAGTGCTGCCTATCAGTGCCCCTAGTGCAGCCTATCAGTGCTCATCTGTGCGGCATAATAGTGCCTCCTCATCAGAGCACATCAGTGAAGGAGAAAAATTACCTATTTACAAAATTTACTGTCAAAAACTAAGAAAAACTTGTTTTTTGTTCAAAATTTTCGGTCTTTTTTCTTTAGTAAAAAAAATAAAAACCCAGCAGTGATTAAATACCATCTAAAGAAAGCTATATTTGTGTGAAGAAAATGATTAAAAATGTATTTGGGTACAGTGTTGCATTACCGCACAATTGTCATTCAAAGTGCAGCAGGGGGTAAAAGTGCCCTGTATTGAGGTCGTTAAGGAGGGGTGGTTGGGGTGGTAAAAACACAGCTCAGCTGTCTGTTTTTTATTTATTTTTTACTTCCTCCTAACCCCAAGTCAGGTGTAAATGAACCCTCATGTACACTGCTGGTAAACGGACGTTTAGGAGCAGTTGGGCATTTTCAACTGCCCCTGAACTCTCCTCTATGTCATCTTATCAGTACATGTACACAGGGTCATTTATAGTCGTTTCTAGGCAGTTGAGTTTAGAGGCTTTTTTTTTAAAGCACCAAACGCATCTTAACGCGGTAACCCGCGTTTCGTTTACAGGTGTTTTTATTTTTTGGCTATTTGTGATATATATATATTTATATACATACATACATATACAGTGGGGATCGAAAATTTGGGCACCCCAGGTAAAAATTTGTATTGATGTGCATAACGAAGCCAAGGAAAGATGGAAAAATCTCCAAAAGGCATCAAATTACAGATTATACATTCTTATAATATGTCAAAAAAAGTTAGATTTTATTTCAATCATTTACACTTTCAGAATTACAGAAAACAAAAAAATAGCACCTGCAAAAGTTTGGGCACCCTGCAGAATTTATAGCATGCACTCCCCCCTTTGCAAAGCTGAGACCTGCCAGTGTCATGGATTCTTCTCAATCATCGTCTGGGAAGACCAGGTGATGTCAATCTCAAAGGTTTTAAATGCCCAGACTCATCTGACCTTGCCCCAACAATCAGCACCATGGGTTCTTCTAAGCAGTTGTCTAGAAAACTGAAACTGAAAATAGATGACGCTCACAAAGCTGGAGAAGGCTATAAGAAGATAGCAAAGCATTTTTCAGACGTCAATATCCTCTGTTCGGAATGTAATTAAGAAATGGCAGTCATCAGGAACAGTGGAAGTTAAAGCAAGATCTGAAAGACCAAGAAAAATATCAGACAGAACAGCTCGCAGGATTGTGAGAAAAGCAATTCAACACCCACGTTTGACTGCACGATCCCTCCAGAAAGATCTGGCAGACACTGGAGTTGTGGTACACTATTCCACTATAAAGAGATACTTGTACAAATATGGTCTTCATGGAAGAGTCATCAGAAGAAACCCTCTTCTACGTCCTCACCACAAAAATCAGCGTTTGAACTTTGCAAATGAACATATAGACAAGCCTGATGCATTTTGGAAACAAGTTCTGTGGACCGATGAGGTTAAAATAGAACTTTTTGGCCGGAATGAGCAAAGGTACGTTTGGAGAAGAAAGGGCACAGAATTTAATGAAAAGAACCTCTGTCCAACTGTTAAGCATGGGGGTGGATCAATCATGCTTTGGGGTTGTATTGCAGCCAGTGGCACAGGGAACATTTCACGAGTTGAAGGAAAAATGGATGCAATAAAATGTCAGCAAATTTTGGATGGTAACTTGATGCCATCTGTGAAAAAGCTGAAGTTAAAGAGAGGATGGCTTCTACAAATGGATAATGATCCTAAACACACCTCAAAATCCACGGGGGATTACATCAAGAGGCGTAAACTGAAGGTTTTGCCATGGCCTTCACAATCTCCTGACCTCAACATGATTGAAAATCTATGGCAAGATATTAACTCTGCAGGGTGCTCAAACTTTTGCAGGCGCCTTTTTTTGTTTTCTGTAATTTTGAAAGTGTAAATGATGGAAATAAAATCTAACTTTTTTGACATATTATAAGAAAGTCTAATCTGTAATTTGATGCCTCTTGGAGATTTTTCCATCTTTCCTTGGCTTCGTTATGCACATTAATACAAATTTTTACCTGGGGTTCCCAAACTTTCGATCCCCACTGTATATTATATATATATATATATATATATATATATATTTTTAGAAATGCTTTTCAATGCAAATGCGTCAAAACGCCACTAAACGAACAATCTGTCAAGTTAAATCATTCAGGAGAGGTTGTAAAATGTCCTGTATACATCAAGCCTTAAGCCTCTTACACACGATCGGATTTCCATCGGACAAATCCGTGGAGTTTTGTGAGGAGGGCGTTGGCCGTGAACTTGTTCTGCATACAGACAGCAGAACATTTTCAGTCAACATACACGAAACTACATTGTTTTTCAGCTCTTTAGTGCCACCCTTTGGGCAACTTCTGCTTAGGTTGTGCTATGGTTAGCATTGGTTCAGAGCATGCGTGTTTGTACTTTGGATTTTAGTCCCATGGATTTGTGTACACACGATCGGATACTCCGACGGAACACATTTGTTGTTGGACAATTTGAGAGCATGGCCATCCAACATTTGTTGTCGGAAATTCCGACAACAATTGTTCGATGGAGCATACAAACGGTTGGATTATCCGACAAAACACGTTCATTACACAATTTTTGGACAATCCAACAACAATTGTCCGATGGAGCATACAGTGATCGTGTGTACAAGGCTTTAGCTTTACCAAAACCATGTAACACGAAGGCCTACCTGTACAGCCAAATGAGTTTGAATGCAGGCAGGCCTATACATTGCAAAGCTGTTGATAGATCTATTGATGTGCGGACTGGTGTCTGTTGTGTTCTGGCAGTGGGACAATACAACACAAGGCACGGTTACGTTTTGGTGAACTTTATTGAAATGTCAGTTACAATAAAGTTTTGTGAGCTTTATCGAAATGTCAGTTACAATAACGTTTTGTGAGCTTTATCGAAATGTCAGTTCAATAAAGTTTTGTGAGCTTTATCGAAATGTCAGTTAAAATAACGTTTTGTGAGCTTTATCGAAATGTCAGTTACAATAAAGTTTTGTGAGCTTTATCGAAATGTCAGTTACAATAAAGTTTTGTGAGCTTTATCGAAATGTCAGTTACATTTTATGAATTGCTCTGCACTGTAGCTGAGCTGTGGTGTGAAAAAGCACAGTTGTTATCCCTCAGGTGACCTCCGATGTGATGTTATTTTCCACAACGCACTGTGCCAGGGTTGCCAACCTCCAGTAGCATTTTTTACTGACAGAACTTAGAAAATGTACTGTCAGAGCGCAATTTTTCTGACAACCTGAAAAACGACAGAACTCTTATTACAAAACAAAGACAATCGATATTTAAAGCGGTGGTTCACCCTTAGAGGGCACTTTTTCCCCTTAGATTTCTGCTCGTTTTTACTAGGGGAATCGGCTATTTGTTTTAAAATATGAGCATTACTTACCCGTTTACGAGATGCATCCTCTTCGTCGCTTCCGGGTATGGGCTGCGGGACTGGGCGTTCCTTCTTGATTGACAGTCTTCCGAGAGGCTTCCGACCGGTCGCATCCATCGCGTCACGATTTTCCGAAAGAAGCCGAACGTCGGTGCGCAGGCGCAGTATAGAGCCGCACCGACGTTCGGCTTCTTTCGGCTACGAGTGACGCGATGGATGCGACCGTCGGAAGCCTCTCGGAAGACTGTCAATCAAGAAGGAACGCCCGCTCCCGAAGACCCATACCCGGAAGCGACGGAAGAAGATGCATCTCGAAAACGGGTAAGTACTGCTCATATTTTAATACAAATAGCCGATTCCCCTAGACAAAACGAGCAGGAATCTAAGGGGAAAAGGGGAAACATTTTATAAATGGGTGAACTCCCGCTTTAAACAACAATATGGAAATGCTGACAATACACATAGCAAGTGATTTGCCCGCGAATTATCAGCTGCTGACAGTCGTAAAAGTCAGTGATTTTTACAAACTGTCTGTAATTATACTGACAGTTGGCAACCCTGCACTGCGGCCCACCCGAAGGCGGTGTTGTTTTCCAATGGCTTTCTATGCCACCTTGCGGTGATGGGTGAAGAATGCCAGTCCATCACACACAGTGTCTGAGGTGGGAGTGAGAATAAAAGAAATGTCCTGTGATTGTGGAACATGTGACGTTTTTAGTGTAAAGCTTCAACCGAACAGTTTGATTTGCATTGTGGAGGCGGATCTAATTCTAAAGCAATCCATGTGATATTATAAATAAATGCCTATAGAATACTATTGCCATGACCACATGGAAAGAATATAAATCAGCCTGAGTGCAGTAACCCATAGCAACCAATTAAAATCCACGTGGCGTCGGTGTGCCATGAACAGAGGCTCCTGATACGTTGCTATGGGTTACAGCACGCATGGATGAGGCCTCAGGCAGGGAACAGAGCCACCAATCGGAGAGGGCCGTGCTGTCAGCACACAATAGGGGAAGATCCGGATCAGCTTTCCTCTCCCGCCAGCGGCAACACCGACACAACAACACAGCCCGCCACCTCCATCTCTTCCCGCCTACCGGACCTCCTCCAGCTGCTCGCTACCGGAAGTGCCCGGCAGGCCTGGCTCAGCGCGATCACCGGCGAGCTGTCTAAGAGGACGAGGACTACCGGAGATCACATGGGTACCGAGCTTTTATCACCCTCGTGGCGGGCCTGTTCCTCTCCGGTGGTCGCCATGATAAGTTGTGTAATTGTGTGTTATTGTTGTGTCTCCTCAGTGCCATGCCGCTTCTACACCGGAAACCGTTCACCCGGACCCCGCTACCGGCCGACCTGGACCCGACCGAGAGACTCTTCTACTGCCGGGTCACCAACGAGGTGTTCAGGGACTACGAGTGAGTGAGAGGCCGGCTCCGGGCTTTGTTGTCCGGCCATTGTACTCCACAACTTCCCCCGGCACATGTCACTGTGTGAGGGGACCGACCTGTCTGTCTACTCCCCTTTAGTATAAAGTCTGTGCACCCCCATATAATGTACAGTCTGTATACTCTCCCCCCCCCCCCCCCTATAATATACAGTCTGTATACTCTCCTCCCCCCCATATAATATACAGTCTGTTTACTTCCCCCCCAAATAATATACAGTCTGTACTCCCCCCCCCCCCATATAATATACAGTCTGTGTACTCCCCCCCCCCCCCCCCATATAATATACAGTCTGTGTACTCTCCCCCCCCCCATATAATATACAGTCTGTCTCCCCCCCCCCCCCCCATATAATATACAGTCTGTCTACCCCCCCCCCCATATAATATACAGTCTGTCTACTCCCCCCCCCCAATATAGTATACAGTCTGTCTACTCCCCCCCATATAATATACAGTCTGTCTACTCCCCCCCCCCCCCATATAGTATACAGTCTGTCTACTCCCCCCATATAATATACAGTCTGTCTACTCCCCCCCCCATATAATATACAGTCTGTCTACTCCCCCCCCCATATAATATACAGTCTGTCTACTCCCCCCCCCCATATAATATACAGTCTGTCTACTCCCCCCCCCCCATATAATATACAGTCTGTCTACTCCCCCCCCCCTATATAATATACAGTCTGTCTACTCCCCCCCCCATATAATATACAGTCTGTCTACTCCCCCCCCCCCCCCATATAATATACAGTCTGTCTACTCCCCCCCCCCCATATAATATACAGTCTGTCTACCCCCCCCCCCCCATATAATATACAGTCTGTCTACTCCCCCCCCCATATAATATACAGTCTGTCTACTCCCCCCCCCCATATAATATACGGTCTGTATACTCCCCCCCCCCCCCCCCATATAATATACGGTCTGTGTCCCCGTCCCCCCATAGTATACAGTCTTCTTGTATGTAATATGCTAGAATAAGCTCAAGGTGGATCTGTCGTAAAAAAAAGAAAATGCTAGTTGACTGGCTGTTCTGATGACCAGGAGCAAGTATGGATGTCAGGACAGCCGGAGGTCGTCACCTGAGCGTTGCGATTGGTTCAGCGACTCGGGGTGGGGATACGAGGGGGGTGGAGATACGAGGGGGGCCAGTATGACATTTGCCATTTTCCAGAAAGTGAGAACAGCAGTGGCAAAGCCTTCCTGACAGGTTTATTAGGTCAGTGCTGTGGGACTTGATGGCAAGGTGGTTGTCACCGGCTGGAGATTGATGTCCACTAGAGTTTGACATGTCTTTGTTTTTCATTGGCTTCAGTCGTCTGATTTGCCATTTCTGTAAAGTTTGTCGTTGTGTGTCACCGTCATAAAACCTCGGCTCGGTACATTGCACCTTCCTGCACTCATTCACACATGTGGCTAAACATTTGTTTTTGTCATTTATAGATTTCGCTGCGACTTGTTTCTGTCGTGTTTTTTTTCTTTAATACTCAATCCGATAATAAATTGCTGGCTGTAACTTTTAGAGTTTGTGATAATCCTGTGTGATTTCATGCTGGCCATCTTCCTCCTCTTTGTTTTCAGCAGCTTTTGTGTGAGAGACACAATTCCATGACTGTTGTTCCCTTTGAGGACGGCAGACATGCAGAGAGCCTGGTGCAGCTGAGTTGTTGGTTGCAGTGAAATGCATCTGAAGACACAAAGCCTGTGTGTAATCTGAGAGCTTGGCGATATGTATTGTACTGGAAGTTATTGTTCTGCGAGCAATCTACCCACATGTGCTTTTCTAAGTAAAACTTTGTCATGGCCATATTTACATATTCTCACTTCTGATTTGCCACAATTTCACAATCCATGTCAGAATCATTTGGACTTTTTGGTAGAAAATGTTGAGCTTTGCAATATACCGTGTATGTATGTATGTATGTATGTGTATATATATATATATATATATATATATATATGTGTATGTGTATATATATATATATATATATATATATATGTGTATATATATATATATATATATATATATATGTGTATATATATATATGTGTATATATATATATATGTGTATATATATATATGTGTATATATATATATATGTGTATATATATATATGTGTATATATATATGTGTATATGTGTATATATATATATATATATGTGTATATGTATATATATATATGTGTATATATATATATGTGTATATATATATATATGTGTATATATATATATGTGTATATATATATATGTGTATATATATATATGTGTATATATATATATATATGTGTATATATATATATATATGTATATATATATATATATATATATATATATATATATATATATATATATATATATATATATATATATATATATATATATATATATATATATATATATATATATAATTTTTTTTGCATACCTTTTTATTCATGGTTGTGACTCGCTTAGTATTGTTAAATAATGTAGAGGTCCCAATTTAACAGAGAACTATAAGCCGTGTGTAGACAACTGGCTCTCTTGTAAATCTTCCAGGGTCAGACAAGGGTTCTTATGTTGTACTCCAGCCAAAACTTCCAAGTTTTAGGGGAAAAAGTTAGTAATTATATAAGTTGTTTTTATTGCTTATTCATTCTTATTGAGAGCTTTTTTTTTTCACTTCTTGTGTGGTCAATGGGGTGTGAAGAGTATAGAAACGATTATTTCTTTTACTTTTTATTTTCTTGGAGTGCCAACTTATTTCTGCTGTTTTGAGCCCAATTCACACAGGCTTCCTTTGTTTTTCAACCCCAATTCCAAAAGGTTGGGATGCTGTGTAAAATCTACATATAAACCTAATGCAATGATTTGTCATAACCCCATATTTTATTCAAAATGGAAAACTTATCAAATGTTTAAAGTGGATGTAAACCTGTATTATTATTTTTTTATGTCACAATGTACAGTATAAGATTTCCTATCATCTGTGCTCAGTCTTGCCACACAGTTAATCCAGCTCTGAGCAATCCTCTTTTTTTTGTTCAGTGAAATAAAACAGACTTGGGCCCCTTTCACACCTGCGGACCGTATGTCCCCTTTTTCATCCATCCGTATGCGGTTGAAAAGGGGACATACATTGGTCCCTATGAGATCGCGGGTGTCAGTGGAAGAACATCCGCTGACACCCGATCTCGCCCGCTTCCGCATTCCTTCGATTCAGGCCATGAATAAGCACTAAGTGTGAAACGCGTCGCTGTTTGATTTCTGCTGTGTATTTGCAGTGTTTGCTCATGTTCCTTCAATAAAGACAACTCAAGAGTTCTTTGGTGTGCGGCCGTCCATCCGTCCTTTGCTACTTTCCATTGCCTAGTGCATTGCCAGCACCCACATCCACCTGGACTTATCCACAATTGCACTTGGGATTTCCCTGAAGCGGTGAACCCCACCTTCCTCCGATTCTGCAGATGGAGGAAAACTCTATTTTTCCTTCCGTCTGCGGATCGGGTGAACACGGACATACAGTCCGTGTTCATCCGATTCCCCCAATCCCCCCCCCCATAGGGGAGAGCGGAGAAAAGACTGGGCGCCCTGTCATCCGCCGGCTCAGTGGGGATCAACAGAGCGATCGCCGCTGAGCAAGTGGAGGTTCACGAGGCGGATAATTACTGATCCGCCCCGTGTGAAAGGGCCCTTACAGAGAAAAACCTTAGTCCGTTCCGCCCCCTTGCTGTGAATGATAGATTATTTACATATCTCATGCACTAGCCTGGAGACGGGCATTATTTTTTAATTCCCACCCCCACTCCTTTTCTGGATTTTGACTGGATGTTAGTGATTATAGCAGAATTCAGTGTAATAAATACAAGGGAAAATGCATGTTGACAAGGGGAGTGTAGAGGTAGGCGGGGAGTCTACTGACATCACGACTCCACCCACCGAGCTCCAGACAACAGATCCACCCACAGAATCTGCAGTTTTTCCAGGTCTCCTAACAGACAGAGGGGAGACATTCGACAGGTAAGGATACTTCCAGGAGGCATCTATATCCTTATAGATCAGCACCATGGCAGTAGTTTAGAAAGGATGAGAGTGGGTTTACATCCACTTTAACCACTTAACCCCCGGACCATATTGCTGGTCAAAGACCAGAGCACTTTTTGCAATTCAGCACTGCGTCGATTTAACTGACAATTGCGCGGTCGTGCGACGTGGCTCCCAAACAAAATTGGCATCCTTTTTTTCCCACAAATAGAGCTTTCTTTTAGTGTTATTTGATCACCTCTGCGGTTTTTAGTTTTTGCGCTATAAACAAAAATAGAGCGACAATTATGATTTTTTTTTATATTTTTTGCTATAATAAATATCCCCCAAAAATATATATAAAAAAAAAAGCCAAGTTGCCAGGACCCTATTTCTAGTCGCCATGGTGACCGGGATTTGTCGAGCCCTGGTTAGTGTACAGCTTGTATAACAGTGTAAATTTGCTGTCCCCTCAAAATAACTCCACACACAGCCATTAATGCGTAAACCACTGGCAACAAAGTGAGTACACCCCTAAGTGAAAATGTCCAAATTGGGCACAAATCATCAATATTTTTTGTGTCCACCATTATTTTCCAGCACTGCCTTAACCCTCTTGGGCACGGCATGCTCAATAGGGTTTAGGTCTGGAGTCCACCTTTAGCAAGTCAGTGGTGGTCTTGGAGGTGTGTTTTGGGGTCGTTATGTTGGAATGCAGCCCAGTTTCTGAAGGGAGGGGCTCTGCTTCAGTATGTCACAGTACACATTGGCATTCATGGTTTCCTCAATGAACTGTAGCTCCACGATGATGGCCACACTCATGCAGCCCCAGACAATGACACTCCCACCACCATGCTTGACTGTAGGCAAGACACACTTGTCTTTGTACTCCTCACCTAATTGCCACCACACACACTTGACACCATCTAAACCAAATACGTTTATCTTGGTCTCATCAGACCACAGGACATGGTTCCAGTAATCCATGTCCTTAGTCTGCTTGTCTTCAGAAAACTGTTTGCGTGCTTTCTTGTGCGTCATCTTCCTTCTGGGATGCAGACCAATTTGATGCAGTGTGCAGCTTATGGTCTGAGCACCGACAAGCTAACCCTCCAACCTCTGCAGCAATGCTGGCAGCACTCCTATGTCTATTTCCCAAAGACAACCTCTGGATCAACTATGACAAGGCCTGTTCTGATTGGAACCTGTCCTGTTAACCGCTGTATGTTCTTGGCCACCGTGCTGCAGCTCCGTTTCAGGGTCTTGGCAATCTTCGTATAGCCTAGGTCATCTTTATGTAGAGCAAAATAATTTTTTTTAGATCCTCAGAGTTCTTTGCCATGAGGTGCCATGTTTAATTTCCAGTGAACCAGTGTGAGAGTGATAACACATTTAACACACCTACTCTCCAGTCACACCTGAGACCTTGTAACACGAACAAGTGGCATGGAATCGGCGAGGAAAATGGCTAATTGGGCCTAATTTGGAAATTTTCACTTAGGAGTGTACTCGCCTTTTTGTTGTCAGTGGTTTAGACATTAATGGCTGTCTGTTATTTTGAGGGGACAGCAAATTTACACTGTTATACAAGCTGTACACTCACTACTTTACATTGAAGCAACGTGTAATTTATTCAGTGTTGTCACATAAAAAGATATAATACAATTTGAGGGGTGTACTTAGTTTTGTGAGATGCTGTACATATATAAAATAAGGTAAAGTGAGTGCTTAAGAGGTGAAGCTGCTAGCAAAAGGATGACCAACCCCATGATCCAAATCGGTAGTATGAAAAAAGTGCAACGCTGCACGTTTTGTATACTACTGACATACAAAAGCTTATAATTTCATGTACAGTGCCTTGAAAAAGTATTCATACCTCCTTGAAATTTTCCACATTATCATGTTACAACCAAAAACGTAAATGTGTTTTATGTAATAGACCAACACAAAGTGGCACATAATTGTGAAGTGGAAGAAAATTTTTTTTCAAAATGTTTTACAAATATCTGAAACGTTTGGTGTGCATCTGTATTCAGCCCCCTTTTACTCTGATACCCTTCACTAAACTCTAGTGGAACCAATTGCCTTCAGAAGTCACCTAATTGGTAAATAGAGTCCACCTGTGTGCAATTTAATCTTGGTAAAAATGCAGCTGTTCTGTGAAGTCCTCAGAGGTTTGTTATAGAACCTTAGTGAACAAACAGCATCATGAAGGCCAAGGAACACACCAGACAGGTCAGGGATAAAGTTGTGGAGAAGTTTAAAGCAGGGTTCGGTTATAAAAAATAAAACAAATATCCCAAGCTTTGAACATCTCACAGATCACTGTTCAATCCATCATTTGAAAATGGAAAGCGTATGGCACAACTGCAAACCTACTAAGACATGGCTGACCACTGACAGTCTGGGCAAGGAGAGCATTAATCAGAGAAACAGCCAAGAGACCCATGGTAACTGAAGGAGCTGCAGAGATCCACAGCTCAGATGAGAGAATCTGTCCAGAGGACAACTATTAGTCATGCTCTCCACAAATCTGGCCTTTGTGGAAGAGTGACAAGAAGAAAGCCATTGTTGAAATCTATAAGAAGTCCCATTTGCAGTTTGCGAGAAGCCATGTGGGTGACGCAGCAAACCTGAGGAAGAAGGTGCTCTGGTCAGATGAGATCAAAATTTAACTTTTTGGCCTAAAGGCAAAATGCTATGTGTCATGGAAAACTAACACTGCACATCACCCTGAACACACCAGGTGGTAGCATCACGTAGGTACCAGGTGGTACCTGGTGGTAGCATCATGTAGTGGGGATGCAGCAGGGACAGGAAGCTGGTCAGAGCTGATGGGAAGATGATGGGAGCCAAATACAGGGCAATCTTAGAAGAAAACCTGTTAGTCTGCAAAAGATGTGAGACTGGGGCGAAGGTTCACCTTCCAGCAGGACAACGACTCTAAACATACAGCCAGAGCTACAATTGAATGGTTTCAATCAAGGGTCTCTAAACTGTGGCCCGGGGGCCAGATGTGGCCCTTTACTAGCCTTTATCCTGCCCTTGGGGCACTATTCCTCCCACTGACGCCAACAAGGGGGCACTATTTCTCCCACTGATACCAATGATGGGATACTATTCCTCCTAATAAGGGCACTACTCCTGAGACCAACCTTGAAGCCACATTTATTGTCAGAGATGCTGGGCCCGGGACATTTGTCTCCGCTGGCCACAATTTGGCCCTCCTAAAGTCTTAAGGGGGAAAAAAACTGGCCCTTTTTGTTTGGAGACCACTGGTTTAGATCAAAGCATATATAATAATGTGTGTTGGCATGGCCCAGTCAAAGTCCAATCCAATTGAGAATCTGTGGTACAACTTGAAAATTGCTGTTCAGACACTCTGATGGAGCTTAAATTATTTTGCAAAGAAGAATGGGCAAAAATGTCACAATCTAGATGTGTAAAGCTGGTAGAGACATCCCCAAAAATACTTGCAGCTGTAATTACTTTGAAAGGTGGTTCTACAAAGTATTGACTGGGGGGGGGGGCTGAATACAAATGCATGCCACACTTTTCAGATATTTATTTGTAAACCATTTTGATAACCATTTATAATTTTTCTTCCACTTTGCAATTATCTGCAAGTATGGTCTGTAGTATATGCTCTTGCATTAGCTTCAGTCACAGGGAAATTGGCTATTTAATCTGAAAGGTCTTGGTCTGCATTGGTAGACGAGGGCCTGAATCTAAATGTTTCACACTTTTGTGGAATTTTTTTATAACTTTGATAATATATGGCTTTGTATAAGGGTAGCTGAGAGTTGATTAATTGTTTCCACTGTGTTAAAGTGGGAGCAGATGTAGATGTTCACTGGAGCACTATAGCTTTTCCTCGCATAAAATAAAAGCAGTCCAACAAGCGTTCCTGGGGATCTGTGGTGGGCCAAGGGGGTTCGGCAGACAGACTTCCACTGTATGAGGTATCTGTATGGTGGTCACTGAGTAGATAAATATTTCACCCACCCAAAACATTTAAATATGAAGACATTGCCATAAAATATAAATGAAGTCTGTGGCTCACCGCCAGCACACCGCAGGAATGGAGAGCTGTGTTCTGTGTAGTCGCACAGGAGTGAAAGAAATTCTATGCACAATTTTATATTGTCCGATTCTATCTTTAGCTGAGATTAGTTGGAGAAAGGAACATTCCCATAGTTCCTTCCAGTCCTCCATCTAACCCAGGGAAGTCAAATGCCCATTTAGATCGAAGATTTTCAAGTCCTGAGTAGACATAGGGGAGCATAGCCTTATAGATATTTGAGAGGGGCTTACCTAGGGGGTCATCTCTCAGTACAGTCTCAAGGTGAAGTTTTGAATTGTGTATGAAATGCATGCCTGAGCTGCAAATATTTAAAAAATGATATGTTCGGAAGATCAAACTGTGTCTTCAGAGCATCAAATGTCCTCAATTCGCGTCCTGAACAGATCTGGTCCCGATTATGTAATGCCTTTTGCAGCCCAGATCTGGGGATCAGGTATTGAGGCAAATTCTGGCTGGATGGGTTGAACCATATTGTGGTATATGGAGAAACGTGCCTAGAACACAGATGGGTCGCCGCTCTGTCCGAGCCATCATGTATATTTCCCTGTTTCTCTTCCGTGCATGGAAGGACACAGCAGCAAATGACCTTAGGGTTATCTACCTTCCTTTCAGGAGATGACTAGGCCAAAAAGGGTTGTTTTACTGTCGATGTTTTATTTGAATGTGTCTGGACTGAGAACTGGTTTTGGATGTTATATAAAGGAAACCTGTTCTGAGAAAGTAGGAAGGTTGCCACTTTTTATCTCTTCTGGGGAAAGTTTTTTTTTTTTTTTTTTGTGTCTCAAAGTATAATAGGTTATTTTAACTCGCACCTTTTGAATAAGACGGGCAGGTGCTTAGCCTTTCTATATTCCAAGTGGTTAACATTATTCGCTGCCCCACTGGCAAAATCCAATCATGTTGCAGCCTTGGCTGAGTTTACTCGTCCAATGCAGTGTGTGGATTAAGCCATGTGTACAGATTATTGGTGTATCCTATCCTGTAATTCAGCTCTCACCCAGCTTTAATGCTTTCTATATTTCTAGACCTCGTATACAGAAATTTTTAAATATCCCCCCCCCCCCCCCTTCTCTTTTCAACACAGTGAGTTTTTTGAGCGCACAATCCTGTGCAACAGCCTTGTATGGAGCTGCTCCTTCACTGGAAAGTCTGGGCTTACCTTTCAAGAAGCACTTGAATCTGAGAAGAAAGTAAAGAAGAGTTTGCAGAATTTCCCCGAGTCCCTGGCGGTGCCAGTGCTCTATTTGTCTACACTTGCCAGCCATCAGAAATTATCAGACCTGTGCGATGATGTATACGAGTATGTGAAGGATCGCTTCTTTGTTGGGGAAACTGTTACTGTTGTGAGAAACAGCGGTGCAAGGTAATATCTATTGGTTTACGGTACAGACACTGGGGGACTTGTGAAAAATGACTTGATTTATAATATGATGATTGTTGATGGTACAATGACTGAAGTAGTTCTTGATGTTGTCTATTAGGGTTGTCCCGATACCACTTTTTTAAGACCGAGTACAAGTACCGATACTTTTTTTTCAAGTACTCGCCAATACCAATACTTTTTTTTAATCATGTGACGGCAGCACATGTCAGTATTTTTTTTTTTTTTTTTATCTTTAACAATTTGCTTTAATTTTTTACAATTTATTTTTTTACTATTTTATTTATAATGCTTTCTTTTTTTAAGGGGGGGTGGACTGTTTTTCTTTTATTTTTTTTTATTTTTTTTATTTTCTCCAATCATTTTTTTTTTCAGCCCTGTTGGGGGGCTTTGGTGAGATATCAGGGGTCTTAACAGACCTCTGACATCTCCCCTTTTAAGACAGAGAAAGGGACTAGGGACACATGTTCCCCAGTCCCTTTCTCAGCAGCATCAGCTGCGCTGAAAATGAATGGAGTGAAGACAGCGTCTTCTCTTCATTCATAAACTGAAACATTGTAATCACAGTTTACGATGTTTCAGTTATGTGAATGGACCGAGTCAGTAATCACTGACTCTGTCCATTTCGGAGCAGTAAGGAGCTGGATTTACCGGCTCATACCCCGCTCTCCATCCTGACAGTTCCAGGGGGTGAAGGAGGAGCACGGAAGGGGAGAGAAACACGGCGGGAATACACGGCAGGAATACACGGAGGAATACACTATATAGCGGTGATTGGTGCCTGTAACTTCCCCATGCACTGATCACCCCTGACAGTACAAGTATTGGGTGAAGCATCGGGAGCATTTGCCCGAGTACAAGTATTCAGACAAATGCTTAGTATCAGTCCCGATACTAGTATCGGTATCGGGACAACCCTATTGTCTATAGTTATATTTTACAGGCAGAATCTTCATGCTTTGGGAGTAGTCTTGCAATCTTTCAAGTAACATCTATTTAAGTTATAAATGGGTTGTACACTTCAATTGCAGTGTATGGTGACGTATTAAGAAACAAGAAAGATGGAGGTAAAGAGAATGTAATGTGTGTTTTAGCACAGCGGGCTGCAGTACGTGCACTTATCAGCTGTTTCAGCATTTATAATGTTAACTTTTACCTTTTTTGTAAGTATCAGAGTGACACTTTATTCATGTCTCTATTTGAGTGCACTATGGTAAACTCAATGCTACATGTCTGAATTTTAGTGCACTGCACTCCTGGCTGCATTGCAATGTAAACGGATGTTAACCTCAGCATGTTTTTTGATGTCTGTGTCCTAGTGGGTAGTTTTTCATTCACTGCCTGTCCCAAAGGAAGTCTCATTGCCACAATTGCAGAGACCCATACAATGTAGGTTTATTTTCAACAAGCTTCTGGCTGGCTATTAATACTGTTATCCTATGTGTCCATGCACACTATTTTATGCTAGAAGCATTTTTCAAGCTTCAGTGTGTAGGAGCAGAATTTTTTACTTATATTTTTTTTTGTCGTTTCTGGGATTGTTTTCTTGGCATAAATGCTCCTAAACGCTACTAAAATCCTCCTAGCGGCTTTTTTCCAAGCTTTTATTTTCCTAGTTTTTTATTTTTTTTTGCATGTACTGTAAAAATGCTAATAAAACGCTAACACTCCTAAAAGCTACTAAAAGACTACTACAAGCTGTCACAAAAGTCTAGTGTGTTTCTTTTCTTCTACCATTTTTTTGAGCTTATAAAAAAACACCAGTAAACATGGAGCCTTATACAGGGTTCGAGTTTTTCGAAAATCTTTTCAAAGAATTTTCGTTCTAATTTCGCGCCATTAGTGGGACACAACGGCCGATTTTCGTGCGGCTTTTGAATTTGAGTAATCGGACATGTTGTTGGAAATTTTTTGAAAAACAATTTCTAATCAATGATGGGAAAATCGTGTGAAAATATAATTGAAAAAGGAATTCAGTGCAAGAAAAGAAAATTCCCAGACACGAAAATTATTTTCTGTAGCAACATGAGGTGAAATTTGAAGGCTTGGTTGGCCGAATTTTGAAAATCAATGGTGGCACCATCGGATTACAAAACGCACACAACTTCTGATTTTAAAAATAATTTTTTTTTTAATTGTGTTTTCTTTTTTTTTTTTTTCTTAATTTTTTTTTAAAAAGTTGCAACCTTGTAGCTGTATTTTTAACTGGCCTGTAACAAATTTTACAATACCCAAGTCTACCTTTCCTTCCTACCATCCTCGCTCCCTAAACACTTAACCTAGCTCAGATGCCACCACTTCAGCACACTCTCTGGCTTCAGCACTATTCTTCTCACTTCCTCCTATCACAGGGGAAACTGAGGCATGTGGAGCCAAAGGCTGTTACTGACGTCAGCCAAACTCCTATGAGGAGGGAGTAGGGGCTTTTTAATGCCATCTGCTGTTATCATCCTAATGTAATTTTAGCAGCATGCACTATTCTCATCAATCACACTGCTATCTATCTTATTTTAAAACTAACCTTAGATTGCTATGCGACTTGGACAGCCGCACTCCAAAAAACGTTCTTTTAATTAAAATTGATCACAAAATGAACATGCCACAAAAAAAATTGGAACAAAAGCCAACGTTTCGCACTGTAGTTTCAGTGCTTAGTCATAGCTGGTACTATCTATGACTAAGCACTGAAGCTGCAGTGCGAAACGTTGGCTTTTGTTCCAATTTTTTTTGCTGTGGCATGTTCATTTTGTGATCAATTTTAATTAAAAGAACGTTTTTGGAGTGCGGCTGTCCAAGTTTCCTTAGTTTTTTGCATCACTATTGCATTGCCGGCACCCATGGTTTGGTTCCAGTGAGGAGGTTCTTTGAAGACTACTGAGCGGTTATTTTCTCTCTTTAGATTGCTATGTCTTGAGCATTTCCATCTTGCTAGTGGGCATGCGCAGCCCACTAGGATAGTCTTCCGGAATACGGTTCTGCTGAATACCCAGTTTGTACCGCCCGTACCCGCACATTGGCATTCTAACAAACTCGCAGGGCAGGAAACTTCTATGGTTGCCATCACAACTTTTTTGTATTATCGCCATAAAGAGAATAGCTGATGCCCACTGACTCCTGGGAATTCTGACAGACCTCTCCCTGGAGCCAGTGCGCAGCCGGATATTGCGCGCTTAGCCGCAGATGGCAGAGACAGGAAGTGGAGAATGCTTTCTAAATAAGGTTAAAAAATAGCTGTGAAAAAATGCCCATTAAAGAAAGTATGTCAGGGTCTGAAGCGGATGATGTGGAGTTCAGAAAGTGGGTGGAGCTTCGCTTTAACAGCACCTGCGGGGACTAGCAGAAAAAGGGGGGAAGCTGCATTTTTTTGAAACATAGTTGTATTGAGCAGTTAAGTATAACCTCCTTTTTCCCTTTTAACCAAAAAAAATAAAATAATTGTATTAAAGGCATTTTTTTTGTTATAAGTTTTTAAGGCAGTTTATGTATAATTGGCTTAGTAATTTTTTCTAAAATGTTTGCTCTTTTCTATGAAAAGAAGCCTTTGTCCTCAGCTTTGTCTGATTGACAGATGGAAGACCATGGAAGGCTCTGCAACTTGATTTGAAGTGCTTTTTGTTAGTTTGAATATATCCTTTTAAAGCAGTAGCAGCATGTACAAACTTGTATATCCTTTGTGTGATTATCAGTGGCTTTCTTTATATTTTGTATCAGGTTGGAGTGCACAGTTTTGGAGATTAAAGCTCCTCCACAGCAGAATGGCATGGTGAATGGTAATACCGTTGACAATGACACAATTGTCATCAGTGATAGTGATGATGACGAGCCTACTGTACCAGATAGCTGGTAAGCAGAACGTAATAATTAAATCTTTGTTTCTTGCATATTTGTTAAAACCCCAGCTTATTCTGCATCGTCTGTTATGTATAGATTTAATTGCACAGTTACATTAGTCCAGTATGGAAGTCTCCCTGTCTGTTAAATGTTCCTTTTTGTATCTTCCACTCCCTCCTGGCTTCTCAAAGAATCCCTCCAAGCTTGTCTGCCTATCCACCCACAAGTGTCCGTCTAGCACACAGTCTGCCAAATCCTCCGACAAGCCTTCCTCTGCGTCAAGGTGCGCCCTCACTTTCCCAATTGGGAGGCATTTTGTTAACCTTTGTGTATACTTGGACAGCTTGCTTATGACAATTGGGTGCAGAAGGGGGTATCCCAGGACTTCAAATTGGAATTTCATTCCCTTCCCCCTTCGTCACCTTTAACCTTTTGTGTCACCACTCAGATTAGCAGATCTCCATCAATCTCTGGTCATTTGGATCAAGGTATCATTCCCCTGGTTCTTGTGGTAGACGTTTTTACTATCTGCTCACTGTTCCCAAGCCCAAAGAAGACATTCAACCCATTCTGGATCTCAAAGTTCCTGAATGTTTAAAATCGGCTACAAAAATCGCACGGGAATCTAACAATCCTGTCATCGCTTTCCTTCGTCAGGGAGAACTTCTGGTTTGTGTGGACATTAAAGATGCTTGCCTACATGTCCTTATCTTTCCAGGATATAAATGATTCCTGAGCTTTGCTGTGGGTGTACGTTGACTTGGTAAAGCTTCTAGCAGACACTCAGTGGGCACTGCCAGATCTTCAAGATCTTTTGCACCAAGGACCAAGTTGCCATTGTGCTTCAATAACTGTTGAATCCCAGGTTCTAGGGGACAGTTTCTAGAAGTCCTTTTCCTATGATAATAAGAGTTAGACCTTGTAGGCAAGTTAGACTTCCTATTGTACGTTCTATATTTCACTTGTTATGAGTCTGAAGGCTACCACCCCAGGACTTGATCTGTGGGACAAAATCTCTTTCCTGCGGCCTGGAGTCTGGAGCAGTGTTTAGTGTTCTGCACAATCAAGTTATGGGCTTCTGCCCTTTCCATCCTAGTTTCAGAGACCATTGGCTTCTCATAAGACCTTTGTACAGGGAGTACAAAGGTTACTATATATAGTTTAGAAATAGTTACATTTTACATCCCATGATTGGAACCAGTTACAAAACTTCAAATGTGTCATAAATGTTGGAAAATTGATGAGCTGTCCTTCAGTCCCCCCCAATGTGTGAGATGTTGTGATTTGGTAACTGAAAGCAAAGTAAGATCATTTCTGTACAGCAGAGACCTTTAAGTGCCTGCTGCTACCTTCACCATGCTCCCCAGAAATCATACACAACATCCTCACATTAATATGTACATACAGCTACTCAAACCACTTATGTGTCTGCTCTCTGCCTGGCAATAGGTTGCTTAATCACTGAGCAGTGATTGCGACAGGTGAAGGCATTGTGCACATATGTCCTGTAGCTGCATGTTTGTGTTATTTGTTGGGCCTCCAGTGGTGATATAATCTAGAATATCATTGCAAATATATGAGTATAAAAATGAAACCTTGTTAAGCCAAATATGACTCAAGTTCTGATTTTCAGCCAGTATTGCTCATCTGTATGACTACATTTGTGGTTCACTTATTTGTTGAGAGTTGAGTGATAATTTTCAAGCACTAATGCACTACACATTTTTACAATCCAAATACTGTCTGGTTTACGATTTTCAGGCAAAAAGGAATTGGTCTCATTTGCACTTTTTTTTTTTTTTTTATTTGTCTCCTCTAGGAAGAAAATAGAACCAATCGACCCAACTTTATTCAAGTACAAAGTGAAGCCTGTTGTAGAAGCAATGTACGAATCTGTTACCGTTCGTCAGTGCCAAGTCAGGTATGCATATGAACTATGGCTCTTGCAGCACCGCAAGAATAATGCAGCATTAGGCAAGGCAATGATTCAGTGGAATTTTGGGGAAAAAAGCTGCAGGACAGGTGCTTTTATTTGCAGTGTAACTGAAAGGGGAGGCAACTGTCAGAACATGTAATTGCCTTTTTGTTTCTGTATCAATGGCTGCTTTCTTAAAGTTCCCAATATGAAGTGTAACTACTGAAATCTTAACTCTCCACTTCCACTCCCCAATTTAATTACTTAAAGTAGACTTCTAGACACATTTGTTTCCTCTTTTGATTGGAGTGGGGTATGCTAGAAATCTTTTGTGTTCCCCTTGTTAAACATTATTGTGTTTTTTTATTTATTTTGTTTGTTGCATTTTATGTAAATTTTAAACACTAGTACAGTACACACTTTTATACCACTATTTGAATCCAGAAAAATTAGCAGCATATCTCGCAATTTTGGAGGATTTATGGAATTTTGCTCCGGCTATCAGAATTAAAGATGCACTAATACTTTTAGATGACCTTTTTATTTATTTTAGGAAAATTTATCTTGGCTAGTTTGGCATACACAATACAGTTCAGTGGATTGACCTTTTGACCATTTTCTTTATCTTTTTCTAGTCGAAAGTCTTCCATATTTTCTAAAGACAGACTGAAATATTTCTTGAAGCTGCACTGTGAAATACAGAATGGTTTTGTTAAAGCCAAGGTAAAAAGGACTGGAAATTTTGTATATTGGAGGTCATGAAAATTTTGAAAACTTCAACTAACTATCACTTTTTTTTTCTTTTTAATTTTAAGGCAAATACAATTTCAAAGTACCAGATCTTGGAAAAGAATTATTTCCGTTATTTTCCTGATGAACCTCCTAGGTTTGAGCCTTCAGCAGACAGAAAACCTGTGCCAAGGGTACGTTACAATACACATCTGGACAAAGGTTGTTGAGTTGCACGGACATTCTGGAGTGTTGCTCCATCTGATAATGTAGCCTAATGTTGTATTGGATAGTGTAGAAGAGGAAGTAAGATGAAATCATCTCAGTAATTGTGACATAGGCAAGAAAAACAAATTTCTAGTAAATCGCAGAACTTTTTAGAACCTCCTAAAAATTGTATTGTTTTTCAAATGACAGATTTGTTCTTCAGGCGATGGGTGTCAGAACAGAAAGAAAGTAAACATCTCCTGTCTAGTTTTTAATAGCTGTCTCTCCATAGAGGAGATCTAACCAAGTAATTGTACACTATGCAAAACTAAAGATGATCTGGAGTTGGGCTTTCAAGCACAGCTAGCACAAAACTTTTCTCTTTTATGTTCATTGATGGACATGACTCTTCTATTCTTGACCATAGTTATATCACCACCTACAAGAGTAGGACACTAAGCAAAAAAAAACACAGCACTACCTTTGGGTAGTAAACCCCCTTTTCTGCTGTAGGCAAGGCAGTTATATCTGCCTAGTGTTTCCTGGAATTTTACCTGCGTAGACCAGCTGGGCTTGATGGTCACCACCCCAGTCTGGCTAACAAGTGCACGCAGGCCTTTAGCTACGCGCTGGGTCGGCTGTGACAGACCCATCATGGAAGAGGGTGACCAGTGAGTTAAAAATCTCACAGACACATATAACGGGGCACCTGCAGTCCATGTCAGTGTTGCCTGGCCGACAGCCCCCACTTCAGTGGAGAGGAGGATCTGTCATTGGAGCCCTATCTGCATGCTCCACTAGATTGGTAAGTAGATGTCCCCTCCCTGGATGTGGTGTAGAATGAGCACTCTCCCTGGGGTGGTTGGTCCTGTGGGGGGTTCTCCTTCTTCCCCTACAGGTCTTGGCTCCTGTACCTGACCCCTTTTCTTCCCCTTTGGGGCCAGAGTACCTTCATGTGTCAGGTAGCCCTACCTGTGTTCTGGGGCATTTCAGTGCCCCCCTGGTCTCGGCCAGAGATCGTTTGCCATTGTCTTGGTGACTTCATTGCATGTAGTCCCCCTTCCTGGGTCAGTGTGAGGACATGCACTGCTGCCCTTGGCTCTAGCACTAAGTGGTATTGCGTTTTAATTTTGGTCACTTGCTTCAGGGGGGTGCTGACCCAAACTATTTTCTCCAGTTCTTTGTGTCCATTCCTCATTCAGGCACTGGCTCGGGGCGTTGCTATGGTCAAGAATAGGAGAGCTGTGTCCATCAATGAACATAAAAGAAAACCAGGATTTTTTTGTTACCGTAAAATTTCTTTCTCTGAGTTCGTTGACAGACACTTCCCTCTTCTTGGGTGTGGGTTTTTTTTTTTTTTTTCTATCCTTTTTACACTTCTGTGTGAATAACCAGCTTGCCTATGGCAGAGAAGGTGTTTATACTAGCTAGGACGGCCGATAGGTAGCGCTGTGTTCTCTTTTTCTTCCTAGTGTCCTTCTCCTGTGCATGGCGATATAACCCTATGGTCAATAATAGAACAGCTGTCAATGAACTTTGAGAAAGGGATTTTACGGCAAGTGACAAAAAAATCCCATTATTCTTGTCCTTATTTGCTAACTTTGGTAATGTTTAGAAATGTCCCTCATCAAATTTTGTCATTTTTTGCTAATGTTGCTGATTACTGTTGTAGGAAAATGGGCTCACACCCAGACAAAGCCTGCTCGCTGCTGCAAAGGAACGGGAGAGAATCGAGCAGCACAGGAGAGAGCTCAGAGCTATGGGTAAGATCATTTTGAAATGATGGAATAGTAGGGGATTTTCGTTAGTGTCATTGTTTCTCTGTTCATTAAGAGTCGCAGCTTTGATCAATTAGAACTAGCCTCGTGCAATGTAACAAAGGTATGCTGTAAACTATGCCCAGTTTTCTATCTGTGCAGCATTGTTTTCTTACTTTGTGAAGTTTCTGCACAGTGCGGCCATCTCCTGTGTGGGAATCTAAAGTCTGTGTCCTTCTTCTTGGATTCTGTGCATGCTGGCTACCCAGTATGCACCTGCCGAACTCGTGCATGTGCAGTGCACTGCAATTCTGGTCAGCTTTGCAAGGCACAGCCATGCCAAGTTGACCAATATTTTTCATGGACGCCAATGTTAAATGTTACTGGAGTCGTGCAATACCAAGTTGGCCAAGATCTCCCAGGAGCCAATACAAAACCAGAAGAGGAAGTGACATTAGATATAGACATAAATCAGGTAAGTGAACAGAAAAAATTAAAATAAATTGCCAATTCATTTTAAGGATGCACATTATTGCTGTGTGGTGAGGAGTGAAAAATGTGGCTGGAACTCCGCTTTAAAGCGGAGGTTCACCCATAGCCAACACCTTTTCCCCTTAGCTTCATGCTCGTTTTGTCTAGGGGAATCGGCAATTTGTTTTAAAATATGATCCGTACTTACCCGTTATCGAGATGCATCTTCTCCGCCGCTTCCGTGTATGGGCTGCGGGACTTGGCGTTCCTTCTTGATTGACAGTCTTCTGAGAGGCTTCCGACGGTCGCATCCATCGCGTCACGATTTTCCGAAAGAAGCCGAACGTCAGTGCGCAGGCGCAGTATAGAGCCGCACCGACGTTCGGCTTCTTTCGGCTACGAGTGACGCGATGGATGCGACCGTCGGAAGACTGTCAATCAAGAAGGAACGCCCGCTCCCGAAGACCCATACCCGGAAGCGACAGAGACGATGCATCTCGAAAACGGGTAAGTACGGATCATATTTTAAAACAAATAGCCGATTCCCCTAGACAAAACGAGCAGGAATCTAAGGGGAGAAGAGAAAAAAAAAAAGAATTGGGTGAATATATATATAAAACAACAACAAAGGTGTGGCTCCGTCCTGTGACTTAAAGGAGAAGTTCATCTTTTATAATATGTTGCATACAGTGCATCAGTAAAGTATTCAGTGCTTCACTTTTTCCACATTTTATGTAACGGCCTTATTCGAAAATGGATTAAATTCATTATTATCCTCAAAATTCTACAAGCAATACCCCATAATGACAATGTGAAAGTCGTTTGTTTAAAATATTTGAAAATTTATTAAAAATAAAGAACGAAAAAAATCACGCAGTACTTCTGGTTAGGGGTGTCTTTGTATAAGTGCCTTATTACTGCCTGGGAGCTGGTTGGTATTTGTTTTTGTTTGTCACGTAGCTTATGTGTTGTGTTAGTCACTGCTGCATACTTGGTGCTCTGTGTCACCTGTTAGCCAAATATTGGAGGCAAAGCAGGGTCTGATCTTTTTTACCTGAGATTTTTGAGCATGCACTAGTTGTCATGTAAAATTTGATGACCCCTTGGGCAACTTCACTCTGTGGCACCTTTTAACCTTCAACTTGCATACCTTGGAGACCTTATTTAATGCCTTCTGTGGGGTCTCTGGTGCCTCATTAGAGATTTTTATCTCGGAATGTTCAAGTTTTAAGTTGGCCATAGATGCATCGAAATTCGCTGGTTCAGCAAGTATAGAATGAACTTCGATCGATCGGCGGCCGTTCCCATTTAACGGAGATCAATCTAATTCTTACCTTCTATCAAACTAGAATGTTGGGTAACTTTTTTTCGATTCGTCATCTGCAACTGCTGCTGATCAGTGTTTTCCAACAGTGGAGTAGTCCTCACTTGTGTAGACGGAGTAATCTGTTTTGTTAGTGGAGAAGAAAAGGCCTTAGAGTCAGCCTTCATTACACAAAATGGTAGTGACTGAGCCATGTCTTTGCCGATGACCTCCTGACAAAGTAGGCTACCTTGTGGATTGTGGACTCACCTGCTTGGAAGCTAGACAACACACCAGTCATTCTGGAGAAAAAAGTCCTTCCTTTATTTATGGAATCGACCAATCGGCAAAAGTATCAGTATTATGATTCTTCTACTGTCTGGTTTCTAGTTAGACAGTTTTGGCTTTAGCCTTGCTGTCCTAGACAATTTTGGGGCAGGCTAGGGTTTTGAACTAGTCATGAAGTGGACTCCTTTGGGCCAGATTGAGCTGGCGTTTTGGTGCTTTAGGAGCAAGACCTCCAAGAAGACCATGGCTGATGTTCTCTTTTGGATTCACCTTTTTGGCAAAATTATGTACAAGATCATGAAGAATATTATTGGGAACAAGAGTGGGTTTTTACCCCCGTACTATAAGTATGTCAAATGGAGGCTTATGCATTCTGTTAGTACATATTGCTTTTTAAATTCAATATATGCAAATCAAGATGCGTTGGGGTTTTTTTTTTCTTTTTTATTTCCCCCTGCCTAGGGTGCGGTGGTCTCCTACTTTTGATCTTTATATGCTGATTGCGCTTCCTCTGTTTTCTCTTCCTATCGATCAAAGGCTATTTCTCTTGGTGAACTCCTGAGAAAATTTTGAAAATTATTTTACAATTATTTATGGTGGTGGTTTTTTTTTTTGTTTGTTTTTCGTTTTAGATCTGGAAAGAGAGAGATTAAGACGTGTACGTGCTGATCGTATAAAATCCAGAGCCAGAGAAAGACGAGACGAAATAAATCAAAAGGACGAATTCAAGAAGATTGCTGAAGTTGAAAGACTTAAAAAAAGAGAAGAGCGAGAAAGCATTAAGTTAGAAAGAGACAAGGTAATTGTCCTGCTGAGGCTGGGACTTTGAATCTGATGTCATGTAGGACAGTAATTTTTGCTTGGCTATGTGCACTTGTTTTATATTTTCCCACAAAATATTGGCTTCCAACAAGTTGTTTTGTTTAAAAACAAAACTTAATTTTGTTTTTCTCTTGCTTTATAATGTGAAGCATTTGCCTGTGCAAATAGAGAGGGTGAAACTTCATAGCAGTGATGCCCAACAAAAACCAGACAGGGGCTTGTTACTCTTCCTACTCTCTTAAAAATGTTAAATACATTTTGGCATTTATTTACGAAGGTGAAAATTGTGTTATTCGGGTTTTAATTTTCCTTTTTTTATTAGAGCACGGGAGGGTTATAACCCCTGTAAAGTTTTTATTTTTGTTGTGTCCCATTGGGCAGATTTCCCTCAACTTCCTGTCCCATAGTCAAAACAGGAAGTTGAAGAAGTTGACGGCAGAACTAACATTCTCATTGGGAAATATCCGCACTGTTCCTGTTCTGGTGGACAACCCAAAACTTGGTATTTTCTTAAACTTTTGCCAAAGAAAGTGAAAGTAAAACAGGACTAATAGAGCAGTTGAATTTCCCTAACGGGGGCACAGATAACCTCTCTCTACTCTGTCCAAAACTAAAAAAAAAAATTGTGCTTTTAGTTCTACTTTAAGCAGTTGCTCATGGTGACAGTTGCGATTCATAATTGCTTTATAAGTTAAAAAGGTGAAACTGATTCAATAAATTGGAGGAAAGAGAGAGAACACATTCAGTTTTAATACATCAGACCCATTGAGCATGGAGTTAAAATTAAATCTAAAATACTTGTAATTTTCATATTGATATTAAACCTAGAGATAGTTTATGGATTGCACTGTGAGAATAGATGAGTTATTTTTTTTTATTTAAACATTTTCTTCTTTGAAATCAATATCCAGCTTTTTAATTAAACCAGACATTTTGAGTAAATATTTCACATGCACCTTGAGTCTCAATGGGGTTTATAGCGCAACCTCCAGTGTACTCAGGTCTTAAATTAATTTGTGTTAAAATTACTGTAATTAAGATCAGTATCAATTATTCATCACACCAGATACATAAAGCTGTTGTGATATAGACCTTGGCTCATGCATTGTATGTTTTTTTACTTGCTTGACTACCCACTCAAGTTTAAAGTCGCACTAAACACATTATCATTTTTTTTTTTTTTTTTATCAATTGTTCTAATTTTCTAAATACAAGTACAAAGGACAGCAGCATTGAATAATTGCCAGAATACAGTAACTAGATGAAAATGGGTTAAAATGGTTGCGTCCCTTTTTTAAAAGTCAACCAAAAAAAGTTGGATGATTGAACCACCATAAAACAGTAATCAATGTGCAAAAAGTATGTGCAAATACAATGTTCAATAATTTTTTCACTAAATGGCAAGTGACTTAACAAAAAAATAAGGCAAATAGAAAGTGCAGCTACCGTATTTTCCGGCGTATAAGACGACTCGGTGTATAAGACGACCCCCTAATTTTCCAGGAAAATTTTTGATTTTGGGATATACTCACTGTATAAGACTACCCCCTTCTTACTAGTCTTTCTGGAAGCTGAGGGGGAGCCAGAACCGCTGACAGAAACAGGCTTTTTCAAATCTCACTGTGCCATTACATTCCTCACTGTGCCATTACATTACATGCCCCCACATTGCCACTGTGCCATTACATGCCCCCACATTGCCACTGTGCCATTACATGCCCCCACATTGCCACTGTGCCATTACATGCCCCCACATTGCCACTGTGCCATTACATGCCCCCACATTGCCACTGTGCCATTACATGCCCCCACATTGCCACTGTGCCATTACATGCCCCCACATTGCCACTGTGCCATTACATGCCCCCACATTGCCACTGTGCCATTACATGCCCCCACATTGCCACTGTGCCATTACATGCCCCCACATTGCCACTGTGCCATTACATGCCCCCACATTGCCACTGTGCCATTACATGCCCCCACATTGCCATCACTTGCCCCCACTGTGCCTGAACTTGTTGCCCCCCCCCAGTGCAATAACACTCACTTTTTTTCCCCAGCGCTGACAGTCTAACATGCTGCGATCGCGAGCGTGTATTGATTTCAAAACCGCGCCTTCACTGCAGAGTGTTCTGTGATAGGAGGAACAAAAATCTTCCCAGCAGCGCCTCTGTTATGTTTTCCGCCTATCACGGACGTCTTCTCATCTCGTCCGAGGATGAGAAGGCATCTGTGATAGGAGGAACAAAGAACAGAGGCGCTGCTGGCAAGATTTTTGTTCCTCCTATCACAGAACACTCTGAAGAGAAGGCGCGGCTTTGAAATCAATACACGCTCGCGATCGCAGCATGTTAGACTGTCAGCGATGGGGAAAAAAAGTGAGTACTGAGACTGTACCCGGCGTATAAGACGACCCCCGACTTTGGATGTATTTTTTTGCATCCAGAAAGTCCACATATCCTGTGACCAAAAAACAATTGCACTATCTTTTTGAACAATAGCAATATCTCCATGATACATATTAAAGTGTTACTAAAGGATTTTTTTTAAGGTAAAATAAACATGTTATACAGTGTCTTGCAAAAGTATTCCCCCCGGCTTTTTACCTATTTTTTGTTACATTACAGCCTTTAGTGCAATATTTTTTTTATCTGAATTATATGTGATGGATCAGAACACAATAGTCTAAGTTGGTGAAGTAAAATTATAAAAATGTATACATAAAACCAATTTTCAGAAATAAAAAAAACTGATAATTGGCATGTGTGTATCTATTCACCCCCTTGGTTATGAAGCCCAAAAAATCTTTGGTGCAACCAATTACCTTCAGAAGTCACATAATTGGTGAAATGCTGTCCACCTGTGTGCAATCTAAGTGCCACATTTTCTGTCATTAGATATACACACCTTTTTTTTAAAGGCATCAGAGACTGCAACACCTAAGCAAGAGGCACCACTAACCAAACACTGAAATAAAGACCAAGGAACTCTCCAAACAAGTAAGGGACAATGTTGTTGAGATGTACAAGTTAGGGTTAGGTTAGGTTATAAAAAAAATATCCAAAGCTTTGGTGATCCCTAGGAGCCCCATCAAATCTATTGTAACCAAGCGGAAAACATGGCACAACAGCAAACATACCAAGAGACTGTCGCACACCAAAACTCATGGACCGGGTAAGGAGGGCATTAATCAGAGAGGCAGCACAGAGATCTAAGGTAACCCTGGAGGAGCTGCAAAGTTCCACAGCAGAGACTGGAGTATCTGTACATAGGACAACAATAAGCCGTACGCTCCATAGAGTGGCCAGAAGAAAGCCATTAATTTCAGCAAAAAACAAAATGTCACGTTTTCAGTTTGCGAAAAGGCATTTGGGAGACTCCCAAAATGTATGGAGGAAGGTGCTCTGGCATGATGAGACAAAAATCTAACTTTTTCGCTATCAAATAAAATGTTATGTCTGGCGCAAACGCATCACATCATCCAAAGAACACCATCCCCATCAGTCGGGACTGGGAAACTGGTCAGAGTTGAGGGAAAGATGGATGGTGCTAAATACAGGGATATTCTTGAGCAAAACCTGTACCACTCTGTGTGTGATTTGAGGCTAGGACAGAGGTTCACCTTCCAGCAGGACAATGACCCCAAACACACTGCTAAAGCAACGCTTGAGTGGTTTAAGGAAAAACATGTAAATGTGTTGGAATGGCCTAGTCCAGGGATATGCAATTAGCGGGCCTCCAGCTGTTGCAAAACTACAAGTCCCATGAGGCATAGCAAGACTGACGGCCACAAGCATGACACCCAGAGGCAGAAGCATGATGGCACTTGTAGTTTTGCAACAGCTGGAGGTCCGCTAATTGCATATCCCTGGCCTAGTCCAAGCCCAGACCTCAATCCAATAGAAAATCTGTGGTCGGACTTAAAGATTGCTGTTCACAAACGCAAACAATCCAACTTGAAGGAGCTGGAGCAGTTTTGCAAGGCGTAATGGGCAAAAATCCCAGTGGTAAGATGTGGCAAGATCATGGAGACTTATCCAAAGCGACTTGGACCTGTGATGGCCACAAAAGGTGGCTGTACAAAGTATTGCCTTAAGGTGGGGTGAATAATTATGCACATTCACTTTTTCTGTTATTTTGTCCTAAATGTTTGCTTCACATTTAAAAAAAAAAAAAAAAAATCTTCAAAGTTGTGGGCATGTTCTGTAAATTAAATGATGCAAAGGGAAGGGGATGGACCGTAAGCTAAGTTTCTTACCTTAATGCAAGGAATGTAATGTATAAAAACAACATTAGTGAAAATGCAGTAAACATATCTGAAACATTCAAAAGCATAGTCCATGTGTTGAGAGAAAATCAAGTGTTAACAATGTCCAATTGTAGTCATCCTTCATAGCAAGGAAGGAGTTCTCTATGCTGTGCTATTTAGTATTCTGACTGCAGGACTCTGGCAGAATATACTGATCAGGGCTGCAGCTGCTGATTGAATGAAAACTTCTGTTGAGCGGGAATGGCCATAGATGTGTTGACATTCGTCTGTTCCCTGCTGAACCAGCGGAATTTCGACCCATTTATGACTAGTCTAACTCAGGATAGGTTCAGGTAGCGTCTCAAATTTCGGTCTCCTTTCCAGTGCAGATCATTTTTGTTGCTCTATATTTTAGGAGAGAGAGAAAATTCGTGAAGAGAAACGAAAATACGCAGAACGCTTGAAAATGTGGCATAAACGGCGGGAGGATATGGAGTGCGAGGATCTTGAGGTCAGTATGTTACTGGAAGTGCTAGACTGCTTGTTGCATGGTTAAATAATGTACTGGTTTTGTATTTTGTTTCATGTTTTTATTCTGATTGGGATAAAAAGTATTTTTTGATAACATGAAATATAGCATGTGAATCTCATCGCATAGTCTTTAAGCCTGCCAGCAGGTGAGGCGCGATATATATATATATATATATATATATATATATATATATATATATATATATATATATATATATATATATATATATATATATATATATATATATATATATATATATATATATATATATATATATATATATATATATATATATATATACATACACACACACACACACACACACACACATACACATACACATACACATACACATACACATACACATACACATACACATACACATACACATACACATACACATACACACATATATATATATATATATATATATATATAATATTAATATTGTTATTATTTTTGCTCTTTCCTACCACCTGCTGAAAAATGTCTATTTACAGAACTTGAAGTGAAATTTTCACTCAGAGCTTAGATGAGCGATGACACAATTACTCATTTCTTATTAGATTCATCGAGAAATGTGTCTGCTTTTCTGTCTCCATTTGAAAAACTGTAAGGCCGGCCATATATGGATCGAAAATTCAGTTCAGTAGGGACTGGCCAAATTTCGATGCTTGTATTGGCAGGCTGGTTGTACACAAGTCAGTCTATTCGTTTTTTCCACTATGTTCAGTGCCAGCAATGCCAAGTTTTGTATACTGACAGCGGGAAAGGCTTCCAGCTGTCACAAATCGATACCACAGTGGGAAAGCCCCCCCCCCCCATTTACATTGAATGTGTGTATGGTGGGAATCGGATACATTTTATTTTTATTTTTTTAATCCACTGGTTGGGGGAAAAAAATAAAACCAAAAAAATGTGTAGGCTGGCTAACAACTTTCACACTTTTTTTTTTTTTTTTGTGTTTTTTTCTCACCCAACGTGTTCTGTTCAGATGGGCTTATCAAGGTTCAATTGGAGATAGTACAGTAGAAGCAAGGCTGGGCTATCTTTTAAGATTTCATAATTTCTCTGGGAGTCCCATGTCAAAGGTGCATCCAGTATTGCATGTTTATAGTAAAAAAAATTAGTTTTTAAATGCATGGAAAAAAGTCACCTATTGTGCTCTGAGAATTCCTTTGTCATCTATTAGCTGTGTATTTCTAAAACAAAAATTTATTATGGATAGGGAAAAACAGATAAAACATCAGTTTAAAAAGTAAACTTAAAGCTGTACTCCAGGATATCGCTAATTAGACTGATAAAATACATATAAGGACATTTTTACCTGTCTAATTATATGTGTTTTATGCAGTCCTGGGATTCATACTGCTGTGCCAGATATCACTCACTGGTGGGAAGGTGGCACGTATTTTTCTCAGCTGTAGTACAGTAATACTTATAGGTCACCCCCACCCTGTGACTGGAAAGTGATGGGTGCAGGCTGAAACGGCAGACAAATGAGCTAATCTTTAACTCTGCCCTCTCCTTCCATCAGCATTCTCCTTGAACTGCAGCACAACTATTTCCTTATGCTGGTTCTTCCTCTTAGTTTTAGCTCTGCTAGACAGGGACTGCAAACGTTTGGTACTTGTATTGCTTTCCTTTTTAAAAAATTAATAAATTTTTAGGATGTATTAACTAATACAGGGCTGCATGTATTTGTCTATATATCTGCCTGCAGTTCAGCTTTATCCACTTGTCTACTGGGCATTTTACCCCCTTCCCGCCCAGGCCAGTTTTCAGCTTTTTAGTGCTGTCACACTGACAATGACAATTGTGTACCCAAACAAAATTTGTATTCTATTTCTTTTTTTTTTTTTTTTTTTTAAAGATTGAGCTTTCTTTAGGTGGTATTTGATTACCACTGTTAGGTTTTTTTTTCATTTGTTTAGCAGAAAAAAAAAAAAGTTATTTCCTTAGTTTCTGTTATAAAATGTTGTTGTAAATATTTTCTCCTTCACTAATGAGGCCACACTGTTGGGGCTGCACGGATTGTCGGTGTAGAATGCTGATAATCGGCAAATCCTGTTTACACAGTGATTAGCTGTGATTGGACACAGCTGATCATGTTGTAAAGAGCTGCTGTGATTGGCTCTTTACCATGATCTGTGATCAGCTGTGTCCCAA
Source organism: Rana temporaria (assembly GCF_905171775.1). NCBI lineage: Eukaryota > Metazoa > Chordata > Amphibia > Anura > Ranidae > Rana > Rana temporaria. The sequence goes on from NC_053501.1 coordinate 42,084,784, forward strand.
GGACAGCGATCATAGATGCATGCGGGAGAAGTGTAATCACGGGAGGACACCATTGGACGCCTTCCCAGCAATGTGCGACCGCACTGTAGCCGTCATTCGGCTATAGCATGGTTGTGAAGAGATGAAAGTTGACCTACAGCTTTTGTGTTTTTTTGTTTTATATGGTAGTTGTCTAAAATTTTCAGTTTAGGTATTGGTTATTTTGGAGCTTTTACTAAACAATAATCATATCTATTTTAGGAGCTTCCTGCAGCCACTCCTGTAAAAACCAGACTTCCCCCTGAGTGCTTTGGGGATGCTCTTATGGTTTCAGAGTTCCTTCATGCGTTTGGGGACCTGTTTGACCTTAAGGATGAGTTTCCAGAGGGAATGTCCTTTGGTATGTGTGTCTTTATTTTTTATGGGTGCTATAAAATGCTCACTGTATAAATGTGTGGGCTTCATTTTCCAGCATTGTTTTTATATATATATATATATATATATATATATATATATATATATATATATATATTCATATTCTCTGTGTGTATATCATATTATAATTTATAATATTTATTTTTTTCCAGACATGCTTGAAGATGCTTTGGTTGGCAGCGACCCGGAAGGCCCACTGTGTGAACTGCTTTTCTTTTTCTTGAGTGCGATATTCCAGGCCATGTGCGAAGAAGAGGAAGAAGCCGCAAAAGATCACATAACGGAGGCTGAAGCCAGAAGTTGGTTTTTCTTCTTCTTTTTTTTTTTTTTTAAGTTATTTTACGGCTATACAGTTGATTGTGTAGCTTTCGAACTGTGTATGATGAATTGATGCCATGGAGAAACTTCATTTTTATTTTAAAGAGATGAGACTGGTTGGAAAGTTTTTTTTTTTTTTTTTTTTTTTGTATGTGTTTTTTTCTCTTTACCTGTGGTGCAACAGAAGCTAATTGAAATGATTTAGTGCTTGGCTTCTCACTAGCAGAAATAAGTAGATGTACCAAATCAGATGTTTTGTATCTGTTGCTTATGGAGGGAAAAGTGACAGTGTTTCTGCATGGGCCTCTTTAACTTGCCTTGCCTGAACTCCTTTAGCTGTCTGAGCAGCTAGCACTGAAATCGGTAGTGTTGGCAACCATGGGTAGTGTCATCTTCATGATTATGTAATGGTAACCCTAGTGATTGGTTGACAGGCCTGAAAACAGTGTACATTTTTCAGCGCAGCACAGTGTGAGGCAGACCACTGCTTTGCATGATGCAGCTTAATGAAATGTCTGTGACACTCAAGGTATGTTTTTTTTTTATTTATTTATTTTTTTTTTTTTTTTATGCTTTTCAAACTTTTACAAAATACTCATAAAAGTAAGAAAAGAGGGCGGGGGAAGTATACATAAAATACCCGTGACATTTCAATAAAGTTTGCTTTTGAAAAAAATATTTGAACAGTGTGATGTTCCACAATCGGTGCATCTGCACTGCAGTGATCGCACTGTATCAACTGCACACCAGCGCTAATTGCCTTGTTCACACTAACAGGCACACATTATGTTGAATCTTTTTTTATTAGGTTTTAAACAGTATCAGACAATATAGAATGAAAACATGAGTGCGTCAGCTGAATTTAAATAGATGCACAAGTATACATTAGGATCATAATGGATAAATTATCACATGAATATGATAAGACATAGGACACAAAGGCATGGTAAAATGAGCATAGTAACTGCAGAGAAATTAAATTAACCAGTAGACCATCAGGAGCCGAGTTATAACAAAAATGTGCGACAAATATGGCATGAAAATGTAGTGGTGCTACAGTTAGGATAACCATAACCTCATGTCCATAAAAGTGAAAGAAGGTTGGAGGGGAGAGCGTGAAACAAACCAGGAAAAAGGGATAAGGGAGAGTAAAGGGAGGATAAAGCTAAAATGAGGGAGGGAAGGGGAGGAGGTAGCAATCTACACATGGGAGGCTCCAGAGAGTCATCAATGAATTTATCTGCTGGTGGCTTATAGAGGGATTGTGATATTGCGGCAGACTTTTGGAACACTGACACTGCAGGAACCAGTGACACTAATAACAGTGATATAAATATGCACTGCCACTGTACTAATGAACACTGGCTGGGAAGGGTTTAAACATCTAGGGTTACCAAAGAGTTAACTGTGCACCTAGCCAGTGTTTTGTGTACACAGTGTGGCGCTTTCACTGGGGGAAGATTAAATTCTAGTCTCTGCTAGACACAGGATCAGACAACTGATGAGATGAGCCTGGTTTAAATAGGCATATCTCAGTTCTCTGTGCTTTATTAATGATTGGCGGGTGCTGGAGGACATGGAGCCCCCGGAACCCACAGATCAGTTTGTTATGAATTATTACAGCAAGTGGTTAAAAATGTTTGGATAACCGTGAAATTGCTAAGTTTTACAATGCTTATAATTTTGTTTTACAGGATTGAAAGAAGCTTTGGGTGAAGGTAAAGACTCTACAAATTATGCCCTCTTCGCTGTAGCCTCTTTGGCAGCAGCTTGGCCACAGTTAAATCATGGTATGACTTTTTTTTTTGTATTTTTGGGTGTATGAGTGAGATTAATACATTTTGAAAATCCTGTAGGTGTTTGGAAGTTGCGTGTAATTGGTAAGCATGATTAACTTTGATTGCACATGTTACCCGAGTTTGCATGGTACTGAAATTCAGAACAAAGTTCTGTAAAGCCTTATTTGTCTATTTGATTGAATTCAACGTTTTTAAAGTTGAGAAGTACAGTGCACCCGGAAAGTATTTACCACGCTTCACTTCTTCCACATTTTGCTATGTTACAGCCTTATTCCAAAATGGATTGAATTTATTATTTGTCCCAAAATTCTACAAACAATGGCCCATAATGACAATGTGAAAGAAGTTTGTTTGAAATCTTAGCAAATTGTTCATAAGTATTTACAGCCTTTGCCATGACACTTAAAATTGAGCTCAGGTGCATCCTGTTTCCACTGATCATCCTTGATGTTTCTACAACTTAATTAGAGTCCACCTGTGGTAAATTCAGTTGATTGGACATGATTTGGAAGGGCATACGCCTGTTTTTATATAGGTCCCACAGTTAACAGTGCATGTCGGAGCACAAACATGTCAATGCATTTTTGTGCCTCTGTGTTTTTGGAAAGGGTCAAGAGGTAGATATTTGCCAGCTCACCAAGGATCAGCACAGAGTGACGTCCAAATGGGTAGTTAATTACATGGTCACAACACAAGAAAAGTGCAACGTTTCGGAATCACGCATGACCCCTTCGTCAGGCATGTGAGCACATGCCTGACGAAGGGGGTCCTGCGTGACTCCGAAACGTTGCACTTTTCTTGTGTTGTGATCGTGCAATAAACTACCCATTTGGACCCACTCTGTGCTGATCCTTGGTGTGCTGGCAAATATCTACCTTGTGACTTGAACCAGTATCCAGCTGGTTGTTGCTACAGCACCCCATTTCTGAGAGCTTATACCAGGAATGTGTGCGATGGGAATATGAAACATTATTCGGAAAGGGTCAAGGACTTTTTTTGCTTTTCTTGGTTCAATAGATGTCAATGGAGAAGCTGTAGGAAAGCATGTAGTGCAATTTTGCTGCGATTTGCATCTTGGGTTTTCTAAATCTGCCCAACAACAAACTCCCCCTCAGAAAACATAGGTGCAAATTGTGGCAAAATTGTGGTCAAATCACAAAGTCTGTAAAACAACGGAGAAAGCACAGCAAAAAGCACTGCAGGATCGCTCAAAAGCAACATGCATAGATGCGAATCGAGCCTAAGGCTTGCTTAGTCTGTTTTAAAACTTTCTTCTGAAACTCCTTATAAATATATATAGAACAGAAGGTCATTTCTCTGGTGACCTTCAGTTCCTAAACAAAGAAACTTATTCAGCAAAGATGAAGAGCAGCAAAGTACAATGCTTTACATGTTGAAAGGCAGGGCTTGGGTTTTTAGTTGGTTATCTGTTGTCTGTTTTCTTGCAGGCTGCAGTCTGAAGGAGCTAAATCTGGATAGCTGCACTCTTTCAGAGATTCTTCGTCTTCATATTTTGTCTTCGGGAGCTGACTCCAACTCAGCCAGTGCCAAATATCGATATCAAAAACAGGGAGGCTTTGTAGCCACTGATGATGCTTGTATGGAGCTTCGTCTCAATCATCCTGCAATTCTGAAGAAACTGACTACTACTTCTGTTTATTCCTTGTCCCCTGGTAAGAAAAGCGAATTCAGTCACCATATGAAAGTAAAAATCCTACCCAGGATAAGTTTTACTATAACATGTATATCATTGGCCACAAACAGAAATGAAGAAATCGCTTCTTTAAACATGTGAAATTCCTTTTACAGGAAACTTGTCCAGTTCAGTAACATTTTAACCAAATGACCAGACATAAAAAAAAGGTGCAAGCAGATACCTCCCTTATTAGCCAAATTCTTTCTTAAAGAAACTTTCACTAGAACTGAATAGAATGATCAATCCCAGCATATGTCATACCTCTGTACCATGTTACTCTTTTGTCTGCAGATATTCTGGGTTTAGTTGTGGCTTTGTACCATGTGACACTATATATCCTGCTGATAGACTTTGTCCCTTCCACAGCCACTTCCTGCAGCAGCTGGAATATGTACACTTTCCTTTGAAGTGTTTCAGACTCTGCACATGATGTAACTTCCTTCACAGCTCTGATGGTGGGTGGAATTGAATACATCCTAATTGGCATTTAATCACACCCAGTCACACTTGCAGGAAGGGTCCAAACCTCCCAAGTGTCGCCTCACAGATCACAGCATTATTCAATAAGGAAACGCCTTCATATAATATACACAGCCTGCTGTGAAAGCTAGCTGTGCTGCTGCTAGGCAGGATTGAATGGATCACAATTAGAATTCAATCCTGCCCAGTAAAATATGCTGAGGAGGAGGAAGGGGCAGAAGATGCACCCTCAAAATACAAACTGTCTTTTCTTTAGAACAACTATCCCTGTACATTTAGTATTTTCTGAGACCATTAAAAAAGAATTGACAGAGCCAGAGAGCCTTTTGTCACTAGAGCACATAAAATGAAGTTTTCCTTTTGATAAAGAACTGGCGGCACTTTGAAATAAGATTCTTTAAACTGATTACAGCCTTTTCCCAAGTATCCAGATCAACTGACCCAGGCATTTGAGGACATGTGAATACTGAAAGAAGATAAAAGGATGGATCAACAATTTAAGAGGGCTTGTCAATCCATCATGAGAAATCTTAAGCCAGCTATGGCTACTACTTGCATATCTAGAAATTTGGAGTACTGGGTAAACCAGCTAAAAGCCCACATTATACCGGATTCACCCAAACAAGAAATCCTTGATTTGTTCTCATCCCTGCCGGCAGCTGTAGCGTACATTTGCATATGCTTCTGCAGAATCGCAGCCAGGGGAGCACTGTGGTTGAAGACCTGGCCAGGGGATGCGACATCCAAGAGTAAACTCTGTGGTATTCCGTTTATGGGAGATCTTTTATCCTGTCCTGATCTAGATTCGGTTCTAGATAGGATAGCTGAAAAATATAACTTTCGTATTAAGAAGGAAAAGCAACCAGCTAAACGGCTTTTTCGACCTCAAAGGTCAGGAACAAAGCAGTAAGTCCCAGGAGAAAATAAACTGGTCAGCGCAGAAGAGCAAAGGCAATGTCTTTTTCCATTCTCCTGCGCCAACCAATAAAATGCAATGACTCTTCATTGCCAGTGGGAGGAAGGCTTCACGAATTCTTCCCTCACTGGGTAAGCGCGACCGAAAACCAATATTTCTCTCAAGCGTCTTCCAGGACAGCCCATGAGACCTAGGGCTCCTCCTACCAGGACAGGAAACACGTTAACCCCCACCAGATAAAAGGGCGGTCCTCCAGGCCCCATGCCAGTATTAGTGTTTCCTCCGGACGGGGGGTAACATGTTTCAAGGAACCTGGTCCCCTAGGTCTCATGAGCAGAGGCTCTAACGGCTGTTATGGGGTATGTGCTTATTTTTAAACTAACCTCCGTGCCATGTGCAGTGTCCACTGGAGAGGTGGTAATCTGCGGCTCTTTTTTTCTGTGCCTGGAGAGGGCCAAGACCGGATGGCGTCGGGTCCCTAGCGTCTTGGCAAACGCTGCAGCCGTTTGATGGTGACGGGTCCCGCACACAGCATGGCTGTCTCGTGCTAGGATTCCAGGAAGTCACTGGCGCTGGAGGGGCGGGGCTTCTGCGCTCCAAGCTGGCCCACAGGAAGATCCGGAGGGGTCGCTTCCGGGTCATATGACGTCTTCATCGGGCGCCGGAGACGCGGTTCCAGTCTCCAAAACGGCGCGAAAAAGTAGCTTTAAATGGCTGGCTGGTGATCGCTGGTAGAAGCAGCACAGGCTGTTAGAATACCAGTCGGGCGGCATGGATTCTCCTGCAGTTCCTTCTCAGGCAGATGCATCCTCCAACACCAGCACCTCTCAGGTAAGCTCTAAGTATGGACTTTTTTTGCTATCCTGATGAGTGTTCTTCCCCCCCCCCTCCCAATCATAGGATTTGGTGTTAGGGGACACACTTTCCCTTCTCCTGCACGTGGTGATGGAGTATTTATTTGTGGTTTGTTACTTATGGGGGTTATTTATTTATTTATTTATTTATTTTATGTCTTCCAGGGCAAGACCCAGGAAAAATCCCAAGCGCAGCCACATAAGAGAAAGTGTGCGGTGTGCGGTAACAAACTGAGCTCCACTTGGAACAAAGCAGTTTGTCGCACATGTATAGATGCTTTAGTGAAGGATGACCCAGTGACCTCATGTCAAAAAATGTTGACTTCGGTCAGGGATGAGCTTGTTTCTACTTTTGGTTCATTTAGAAATCTAATTGACAAAATGCAGGCTCCCCAACAGGGTACATCTTCAAAAAGAAAGGCTTCAGTGGCTAGCACCCCACAGGTGAGCGTAGAGAGTGAAGACTCTGAGGCTGAAGCCAAATCTACCCATTCTTCTCAGGAAGGCTCAGGGTCAGATACAGAGACTAGGGATAGAGTATCCTCTAAGGGCTCAAGGTTTAAACTGTCTTTAGAAGATGTGAATAACTTGTTAAAAGCCATCTATACTACCCTTGAAATGGAGGAGGAGGAGGTACAAATGTCCAAACATGACCTTATGTACAAAGGGTTTCACAAAAAGAGAAGTAAAAACTTTCCAGTGCACGATTCCCTCCTTGATACGATCAAACTGGAGTGGGAGAATCCAGAGAGAAAACCTTTCTTTTCTGGTAACCTAAAAAGACGGTTTCCATTTGATGAGGACGCAGCGCTACCGTGGAACAAAAACCCTAAGTTAGATGCTCCTCTTTCAAAGGTTTCAAAAAATTCGGACCTGGCGTTTGATGACATGGGTACGCTTAAGGATCCTATGGACAAAAAATGTGACGTCCTTCTTCATAGAGCTTGGGATTCAACTATGGGGAATCTCAAACCAGCTTTAGCTTCCACTTGTGTAGCCAGGAATTTGGAGGAATGGCTTACACAAATCCAAACCCATCTTTTGGCAGGTACTTCTAGGGAAGAGATTTTAAAATCCTTTCCTCTCTTGTTTAGTGCTGTGGGGTTTTTGGCTGATTCTTCGGCAGAATCAGTAAGGATGACAGCCAGGACTTCAGCTTTGGTGAACTCAGCCAGAAGAAGTGTTTGGCTTAAAACATGGTCTGGGGATGCAGCATCTAAATTAAGATTATGTGCGCTGCCGCTGACAGGGGAGCATCTTTTTGGCCCAGGTCTGCAGGAAGCTCTGGAACGTACGGCCGATAGGAAAAAGGCCTTTCCAGAAAAGAAAAAACAGACTGGAAGAAAAATTTTTCGTGGCCAAAACAAAGGCCTGCCATGGCAACAGGGTCCTAAAGAAAAGGACAATAGGCCCAAGAAACATTGGACCGGATACAAAGGCAAAGGTAGAGGAGGTGTTTTATTTAACACACCTTAGCAACCCGCCAAACCACAATGACCAGCTTCTGCCAGTGGGGGGAAGATTGAAGGCCTTTCTCCCACAATGGGCAGCTGTCACCTCAAGTCCCTTCATCCTGGATCTGGTGGCAAATGGGTACAGACTAGAGTTTTCCTGCCAGCCACCAGAACGTCTTTTGATCACCTCTCCTCCCAAAGATCGGGAGAAAGCAAGAGCTCTGGGTCTCCAAGTAGGAGAATTGTTAGACCAAAAAGTCCTGATTCCTGTTCCCCGGTCAGATCAGAACAAAGGGTTTTATTCCCACATTTTTGTCATCAGAAAGCCGTCAGGGAAGTATCGGCTCATTCTGAACCTTCGATCTCTAAATCTATCGATCAGGTACAAGCACTTCAGGATGGAGACAGTGTTCTCTATCAAGAATCTGCTTTACCCAAACTGTTTTATGGCCACATTAAATCTAAGGGATGCTTACCTACATGTCCCGATCCACCCAGCTTTCCAGAAATTCCTGAGAATAGCGGTAAAAATGGGAACGGAAATCAGGCACTTTCAATTTCAGGCCCTCCCCTTCGGTCTGTCCTCATCCCCTCGTATCTTCACAAAGGTATTGGGGGAGGCGCTGGCTCCACTAAGGTTAAAGGCGATAACTATCATCCCTTACCTGGACGACCTATTAATAGTGGCAGAATCTCACCAAAAATTACTAGCAGATCTCCAGACTGTGCTAGACTTTCTTCAGTCCCTGGGCTGGCTGATAAACAGGGAAAAATCTTCCCTAGTTCCAGCCCAGAGGGTGAAGTACCTGGGTTATGACTTTTGCTCAGTAGTCCAAAAAGTTTTTCTCCCAGAAGAAAAGGTCTCCAAGATGGTGCAAGCAGTGTCAACCTTACAGACCAATCAGTTGGTCTCGCTGAGGGAAATTTCAAGGACGGTAGGTCTCATGACCTCGTGTTTCCCTGCGGTACCATGGGCAAGGTTCCATCAGAGACCATTGCAGAGATTCCTTCTGGAAAATTGGGATGGGGACGCCAGGTCCCTAGAGTCAAAAGTTTGGTTACCTACCAAGGTAAAGAGAAGTTTGTGGTGGTGGAGAAAGAATCTGCACCTAACAAAAGGCCTGCCATGGTCCATCTCGATATCCAAGAGGATCACGACAGATGCAAGCGCCTGGGGATGGGGAGCCCACCTCAAAGATCAGGTCGCACAGGGAAAATGGTCCTTGAAGGAAGCAAGAGCTTCATCGAACCAGAGGGAACTCCTAGCGGTTCACAGAGCCCTGCAAGCCTTTCAATCGGAGATCAGGGGTCACAATCTCCAGATTCTGTCAGACAACATTGCGACAGTGGCGTACCTCAACAAACAAGGAGGCACGAGGAGTCGAATTCTTCAAGGAATAGCACAAGAAATGTTGTCCTGGGCAGAAGTAAATCTAGGCTCAATTTCAGCAGTGCACCTGAAGGGGACACAAAACAGTCTGGCAGACTACCTCAGTCGCCACAGGGTGGAGCGAGACAATTGGTCACTTCATCCAGAAGTCTTTGCGGAGGTCACCAACAAATGGGGTTATCCCGAAGCAGATTTGTTCGCGAATCAGGAAAACAGCAAGACAGAGGAGTTCTTTTCTCTAAACCCAGGGGATCGATCTCTGGGGATAGATGCCCTAGCAAATCCATGGCCCTTCGACCTTTGCTATGCCTTTCCGCCGATCAGACTCATTCCGGATGAACTCCGGAAGTTTCTCCTAGAAGAGACAGACCTTATTTTGATCGCCCCCTTCTGGCCCAAGAGGCCATGGTTTTCCCTGCTACAGTCTCTGGTCTCGGAGCCTCCACTGAGACTTCAGAACAGAGAGGACTTGCTGTCGCAGGGTCCAGTGTCACACCCACAGGTGGTTTCATTAAGCTTAACATCTTGGTATCTGAAGAGAAGATACTGAAGGCTCAGGGGTTTTCGGACAAGGTGATTAAAACCTTGGTAAATTGCAGAAAACCAGTCACTAGAGCCATTTATTCCAAAGTTTGGAAAAAGTTTAATTCATGGTTGTCTGAAAACCAAAGATCAACGCATGATGTTCCTTCTATTTTGGAATTTTTTCAAGAGGGTGTCGACAAGGGTCTTTCAGTTAGTACCTTGAAGGTACAGGCGGCAGCTATCAGCGTTTTCCTCCAGTTTTCTCTTTTGGAAAATCCCACGGTAGCTAGATTCTTTAAATCCATTTCAAGGGCCAGGCCGGTAGTGGTAAGAAGTTGTCCAACTTGGGACCTGTCCCTGGTACTTCAAACTCTGGTAGAGTTTCCTTTTGAACCTTTAGAGGATATTTCTGTTAAGCTACTTACCTTAAAAACAATTTTTTTAGTAGCTATTACCTCAGCTCGTAGAGTAAGCGAGTTACAGGCCTTATCAGTGAGGGAGCCTTTCCTCACGATTCTAGAGGATCGAGTTGTATTAAAAACTGATCCAGGTTTTTTTGCCTAAGGTAGCTAGTACATTTCACAGATCACAGGACATTGTACTGCCATCCTTTTGTAGTTCACCACAGGGTGATCAGGAAAAGAAATTTAGTTTTTTGGATGTAAGAAGAACCCTTCTTGCATATTTAGAGGTCACCAAGACCTTCAGGAAGACAGACGCTTTATTTGTACTATTTTCAGGTACACACAAAGGTAAAGGTGCATCTAAAGCCACATTGGCTAGATGGATCAAGCAGGCAATCTCAGAATCCTATAAAATCAGAGAAGTTCCCACACCTTTTGTTACAGCGCATTCAACAAGGGCTTTGGCTGCGTCTTGGGCTGAGAGGGCTGGTGCTTCACCGGAACAAATCTGTAAAGCTGCCACATGGTCCAGTTACTCGACCTTTATTAAGCATTATCGCCTGGATCTGCTATCAGCTCAAGATCAGGCGTTTGGTCGAAAGGTCCTTCAGGCAGTTGTCCCACCCTAGACTGGTAAGTTCTGGCTCATCGTCTCATGGGCTGTCCTGGAAGACGCTTGAGAGAAAAGCTGAGTTAGGCTTACCGGTAACTCCTTTTCTGAGAGTCTTCCAGGACAGCCGGATTCCCACCCGGTTTTGTTGTATGGAAGTTATGTGTTATTAATGCATATGTTTTTCAGGGTAGTCCTACGGTTCTCGAGAAGACTGGCATGGGGCCTGGAGGACCGCCCTTTTATCTGGTGGGGGTTAACGTGTTTCCTGTCCTGGTAGGAGGAGCCCTAGGTCTCATGGGCTGTCCTGGAAGACTCTCAGAAAAGGAGTTACCGGTAAGCCTAACTCAGCTTTTTCTAGACATGCTGTCCCATGGATACAAAATAGTTTTCGGATCCTCCTCCAGAAAGATACTTTGTAACAAACCTATCAACGGGACGCAACAAAAGACCTAGCTATGAAGAACCTGTTTAAAGGATCTGATGCAACAGGGGGTTGTGATTCAGGCATCTCCAGAGGAAGGTCATGCAGGGTTTCTATTACCATATTTTTCTGGTAAAGAAAACATCTGGAAGCTTCCGTCTCATTCTCAACTTATAACCATTAAACAAATCGGTCCTATACAGAAAATTTCACATGGACTCGATCTTTACGGTCAGAAGTCTGTTAACCAAGGAATGCTTCATGGCATCAATCGATTTAAGAGATGCATACCTGCATGTTTCTATAGCCTCTCAGTCCCAAAAGTTCCTCAGGCTGGCAGTAAATATGGGGAAAGGAGGTTCTGCATCTACAATTCAAGGCCCTCCCTTTTTTGGTCTTTCACCTGCCCCACAATTGTTTACAAAAATAATGTCCGAAGCCCTCGTCCCTCTCCGTCTTCAGGGAATTGCAGTAATCCCCTATCTAAACGACCTCCTCTTCATTGTCTCTTCTAGAGAGAAATTGCTGGAAGACCTGGGCAAGGCCCGCAGTCATTTGGAAGCTTTTGTGTTGGATCATGAACCTTCAAAAATCAAACTTTAATTCAGTAGAGCAAAGAAACTTCTTTTTTTTTTTTTTCTGGAAGAGCAGAAAAACAAGGTCAGAAATGTAGCAGTGTGCTACAGACAAATCGGGCAGTGTCGATCAGAAAGGTTATGTCAGCCCTGGGAACCTTAACCTCAACAATGTCGGCCATTCACTGGGCGAGGTTTCATTTCAGGCCTCTCCGGAGTTTTCTTTTAACAGTTTGGGACCACAGTCCAGAAGCCTTGGACACAAAAGTAAAGCCCTCCCACCATGGTCAAGAGGACCCTTTGGTGGTGGAAAAGTCAGTCAATTTGGTCAAAAGGCTTTTGCCATCTTTCCTCAAAAGAAAACGCATTGCTCCCTCAGTTCTTTTCTCTTTACTGAGACAGCGGTTCTCTAGTGATGATGCCTTAGCACATCCCTTGAACGTTCAGCTGGCCTATGCCTTCCCCCCTTCCTAACTAATTCCTTTGGTATTAAGGAAAATACAAACCATTACTCCATTCTGACCGAAAAGAGCCCGTTTCTCTACCAGTCTACAAATGGCAGATAAACCATTCTGTCAGATTCCTCTAAAACAGGATTTACTGCTTCAAGACCCAGTATATTTCCCGGATATAGCCAGGCTAAGCCTCACCGCCTGATATCTGAGGAGCAGCTATTAAGCAAAGGCTTTGTCAGAACCTCCTAGTAACTACTTTGCTCTCTAGTAGGAAGAAAGTGACTAGAGCGATTTACGCTAAAGTTTGAAGAGTCTACAATACTTGGGGGTTGATTTACTAAACGCAAATACACATGCAGTTGCACTCTGCAAGGGCAGCTGCTCCAGAGCTTGGTAAATGAGTAGAAGCTCTGCTGACTTCCATCATTCAATCATGTGCAAGCAAAAATTCTTTTTTTTTTTTTTTTCGTTTTTTTTTTTTGTTTCCTTGCACGTGATTGGGTACTCTTTACAAAGTGAAGATTTAGCAAATTTTACTAAGCTCTGGAGCAACTGCACTTTGCAAAGGGCACCGTCTTTTCGCCTTTAGTAAACCAACCCCTTGGTGTCGTTCGACAAACCGTGAAAATTTCAAGTTGGACTTACCGGTAACTTGTTTTTTAAGAGTCTTTCAGGACAGCAACGACCTGCCTTTGTTTTATGATATGACCATATTTTGATTATATGTTCCAGCTTGGGCTGGAGGTACTCTGCTACAACTGATGAGCTGTGGGGAAAAGCCTCCTTTTAAACTTTGGTGAAAGTGGTGTTTCCTGTTGCAAAGTGGGAGGAGACACTCTTTCAGTTGCTTTCTTGAAAGACTCTTGGGAAAACAAGTTACCGGTAAGTCTAACTTAAATTTTTAGCTCTGCTCGACTTACATTTCCCAGTGACCGTGCCATGGTAGCCAATAATGACCCCTTTTGGGTTTTAGTGAGAGGTGTGGCCCGGCTCCTAGGTGATAAGTTGGGACAAGTAATGACTTTGTGGTATTTATGATGTTGACTACTGTGTGCAGTATAAAAGGTAATGGCCAAAACGTGTGGGGTCTGCTCTTTATTGTAGTGAATAGGAGACAATTAATCAACTTTTGCCATGCTGGGATTTATTCTTCTCCTCTCAGCATGAGGGTAATGGTGGAGTACAGGTAATTTTATCCTTGGTGCCTTATCCTTACACTGTGCCTTTTTAGATGAGAAGCTGAAGATCATCCACGCCCTATGCGGCAAGCTGCTCACGCTAGTGTCCACGAGAGACTACATTGAAGATTCTGTGGAAGAGTTGAGACAAGCAAAGCAAGAGTTCAGAGAGCTGAAAGCCGGACAAAACCGCAGAGAGCGTGAAGAGGCTGCTGCCAGGTTTGTATAAAATTCTCTAACAAAACTTCACATTGGTGTGTATAAAAGATCTTAATGTTCATGGATAAATCAGTGGGTTTGTGAGTTAATCAGGACTGAATACATGTATAATCCAAAGCACCTGTATATCAAAGCAAATTTCCCCATAAGAAATAATGGTAACTCAAATGATTTGTTCTACAACCATTTATTCATAGGTCCATCAGTTCATAGTCCATATAAAAAGATTATAGCAATGTAATGGCTGTGTTACCAAAAAAAGGTCCATCCACATATGGAAGCCTCCACAAGGGGATTAGAAGCAAAATCCACCAGGAGCTACAGAGTATAACAGAGAATAGAGGCTCCTCTAAGTGTAACGATATGGTTGCATTTAATGACGGTACAACAATTGGCAACTCACATGGTTGATTAAAAGAGGCACATCTAAGTATACAGGCATCTGGGGTAAAGCTGTCTGCAATCATGACCAGGAAGTCTACCCTCGATTGGGAAGACTACCCTCTGAAAATGAGGCTTGAACCGCTCATGGAGTGCAGCGTGGAAGAGAACATGTCAATGACGATGTGGACATCTTTACCTCGGATGTCTGCATCCTTAGATGTGCCTGTTTAATCATCAACCATGCAAGTTTATAAATGTTGTACCTTCATTAAAGCGGAGGTCCACCCTAAAGTGGAACTCCCACTGATCGGAAAACCCTCGCTCCCTCCGATGTCACATTTGACACCTCAGGGGGGAGGGGGGTGCAGATACCAGTCTCGGGTAAACTGCGGCACCTCCTGTCCCCCCCCCCCCGTTGTGTTCTGGGACCACTCTGCTCCCAGAACAAAGCGGGAGCCAATCGGCAGGCGAAGCGCGACTCGCGCATGCGCCGTAGGGAACCAGGCAGTGAAGCCGGAGCGCTTCACTTCCTGTTTCCCTCACCGAGGATGGGGGGGGGGCAGCAGAGTGACGAGCGATCGCTCGTCCTCTGCTGCGGACGGCACTGGACTCCAGGACAGGTAAGTGTCCTAATATTAAAAGTCAGCAGCTGCAGTATTTGTAGCTGCTGGCTTTTAATTTTTTTTTTTTTTCAGCGGACATCCGCTTTAAATGTAACCATATTTCTACACTTGGAGGAGCCTCTCTTCTCTTTTAAAGTCAGTTGTGACGTGACGCTACGTGTATATCAAGACATCGCTTGTATATCAAGTCAAAATGTATTAATACATTTTGCTTGTCTTGCAAAATGCTCTTAAACCAAGTTGCTCTTAAACCAAGTTGCTCTTAAACCAAGTTGCTCTTAAACCAAGTTGCTCTTAAACCAAGTTGCTCTTAAACCAAGTTGCTCTTAAACCAAGTTGCTCTTAAACCAAGTTGCTCTTAAACCAAGTTGCTCTTAAACCAAGTTGCTCTTAAACCAAGTTGCTCTTAAACCAAGTGTAACGAATCTTCCCACACTCTGCTTGAGTGCTTTTGTCATATACTGCTTCCTTCCATTCTGAATTTAGATATCAGATATTCTAACCACGAAAAACAACAAACAAGACCGTACTTGTTTGATTGCTGACCATGGACTGTTTATTGGAACCAAAATACAAGTCTTATATACAGTTAGAGGAGGTTCCGCCCTCCTGTTCATATTACTCTAACAATACACTTGTAACCAGAAACCTAAATTAACACAAGCTAATTAACTAATCCCTATGGCCTAATTCACGACACCGATGCATTTTTAGTTCTTTTTGCATTTTGCAGATTTGTACTGCAGTCCATTTAACATGGTTTCCTATGGAACACGTTCTGTAGTGCAAAATGCAAAAAACACTAAATATGCATAGGTGGGAATCAGGCCTTAAAGCAGACGATGTGACTCTGTACCCGTCAGGATTTCACTACAGGTCAGACTTGTTATCACCGAACTTCACACAGTAGATGATACATTATCATAAGTATAAACACAGGACACCTTCTCACAATAGCAGGAGCTCCAGCAGGAGTCGGCCTGTCTCCTACATTGTACAGAGGCCAATGTGGTCAGCTCTCTCAACTAACATGTTGAGTTCAGACCAAGAATAGTCTTTACATATATCCTGGGAGATATTGTGGATAAATATTAAGTATTTTAAGTATTCCAAGATTATATTTTCTCAGTCACCCTGTGCCAGGGTGACTGAGCCACTTTTGAGCACCAGTGAGACAACCCTGTTCAACCCTGCTTGGAGCGGCATTAGAGGACAAACCCAAGTTTGGGTCCAATTTGTTATATATATATTTTTTTTCTTCTTTTCCTTGGCAACAAGACCTGAATATTAATGGTTACATTTTTTGTGGATATTTTAACTCGGAAAGTAAATGTGTATGTAAGGCACTTTTTATAATAAAACCTTTTGCTTTAGGTTTGCATGTTATAGGTGACACCTGCAGTGAGAGTGCTTGTTTTAGTGTATGCTGATGGGTAAGAGTGCTATTAAGGTGGGATTAGAAGAGACCGCACAGGATAGTTATCACCAGTATGTGATGAGCCCTAGTAGTCCAGAGATCTGACAGATGATGGGTATCAAGTCTGTGGAAATTCAGCCTCAAATGTTCTTGTGTTATGCCATAAATCACAGCATGGATAGCTGGCAAGAGTCCAGTATCTCAAAAGTGAGTACACCCTCACATTTTTGTAAATATTTTATTATATCTTTTCATGTGACAACACTGAAGAAATTACACTTTGCTACAATGTAAAGTGGTGAGTGTACAGCTTGTAGAACAATGTAAATTTGCTGCCCCCTCAAAATAACTCAACATACAGCCATTAATTTCTAAACCACTGGCAACAAAAGTGAGTACACCCCTAAGTAAAAATGTCCAAATTGAGCCCGGTGTCATGTGGCTTGTTGGTGTTACAAGGTCTCAAGTGTGAATGGGGAGCAGGTGTGTTAAATTTGGTGTTATCGCTCTCACTCATACTGGTCACTGGAAGTTCAACATGGCACCTCGTGGCAAAGAGCTCTCTGAAGATCTGAAAAAAAAATTTGTTGCTCTACATAAAGATGGCTTAGGCTAAAGGAAGTTTGCCAAGACCCTAAAACTGAGCTGCAGCACGGTGGCCAAGACCATACAGAGGTTTAACAGGACAGGTTCCACTCATGCCTTGTGCTTCTATTGATACACACTGCAACTCGGCCCTGCTCTCTCGATACAGGATTTGACTGTCAGCAGCAGAAACCAATGGCTCCAGCTGCTATCTTTTGTCATCTATGAAAGTAGGAGGAGGGGAAAGCGGGGCTTAAAATGGGGACAACGCTGGATTGAGTGGTGACGGGTAAGTGTTTGCGGTGGGGGATGCAGAGACAAAGGATTTTTACCATAGTGCAGAGAGCACATTAAAGTGGAATTACACTTCACCTGAGCACCACAAACCAAAAGTGCTATTTAATTAATTTTTAATGTTTAGCGAAAACTCCCCCATCCATCCATGTCTCTATGCTTTTTGTTCAGAAATTGTTCAGAAAAACACCCCTCTAGTATTTGACTGTGGTTTCATTTACTTCCTGGAATCTACCTGACCTTGGCTCGCATAAAAGCAAAAGAGGGTATTCTTAGTTGAGAGAGCTCCTACTGAAGACTCCTGGGATGTATGACATAATTTGCCTAGGCATGGAAACCAGATATTACCAGAAAAAAGTTTAAGATAAGAAAATTACATACTTTCTTATCCATTTGCTAATGCTAGCAGCAGAAGGATTAACCACTTCATTACACACGTAAATTCATGATGTCCTGGCAGTAATAGGGGGCCCATGCGTGCCGCCAGAGGCACCCGTCGCGTCACTCGTGAGCCCATGTGCGTGCCCGGCGACTGCGATGTCCACTGGGCACCCGTGATTGCTCGTCGCAGAGCAGGAACGTGGATCTGTGTGTGTAAATCACAGATCCACGTCCTGTCAGGGGAGAGGAGAGACAGAACGTGTGTTCCTAGTATATAGAAACACAGATCGGTCTCCTCCCCAAGTCGGTCTCATCCACCCAAACCCCCCCCCTCGTTCGAATCGCTCCCTAGGTAACACATTTAAACTAGGGCTTTTACTGATCAAAGTTTTTGTGTTCGATTAATCAATTTTTTTTTTTTTTTTTTAATCGACTAATTTCGATTAATTATAACACACATACAGATCCAACTACTTTTAGCTTATCTCCTTGCAGGCTGATTCACAGTGCAGCTACCAACCACTGGAAAAATGGATAGCAGGATACAAAAAACACACAAAGGCAACGCTAGATGGGAATAATATAGAAAGCAGGTGGTGGCGCCAACCTAAAGTGTAGACTAAATGTCAAATAATAATTAATGTTGTATGGGTGATACAATAAAAAATGTTGTATGGGTGATACAATAAAAACAAAAAACCAAAAATGTTGCGTGGTGATCCAAATAACAACCAGAGTAATTCAAAATACAAATAAACTCAAAAAAGTGTTCCAGTGCTAAAATCTCATTCCATCTCTGCTTCATGCAAAAATTAAGTGAATCAATGAAAATAAATATATATATAGTGCAGTGTGCTTTCAACAGTTTTCATACTGTAAGTAAAAAAGTCTTTATGCAAAAGAGTTCCATGCAGTAAATAAATAAATAAATAATTGAAAGTGCTGTGTGCTTCTTCCACGTGAGAACAACGTAGATATAAATCTTCTGTGCAAAAATCGTGCTCACTCCCTGTGGTCCCGCACTCACCAGATACTTGAACCCCTGCAGGGGTAACAGGCGTTCACAGTATAATATACTGACAAATCCCTGGATCTTCCCAGAATCTAAAAAACTCCACCGCTCAGAAGAGGAGACAGACAAATAGATTGCCCAATAGCGTGATACCGTTTAAAAATGATGAACAATTTTATTCACATTTAACAGGGTACTCACATTTGGTAGAAAGGTTAATACACATAAAACATAAAAACGTGCTGTAGCTTAGAGTAGCGTCTGCAGCACGTTTTTATGTTTTATGTGTATTAACCTTTCTACCAAATGTGAGTACCCTGTTAAATGTGAATAAAATTGTTCATCATTTTTAAACGGTATCACGCTATTGGGCAATCTATTTGTCTCCTCTTCTGAGCGGTGGAGTTTTTTAGATTCTGGGAAGATCCAGGGATTTGTCAGTATATTATACTGTGAACGCCTGTTACCCCTGCAGGGGTTCAAGTATCTGGTGAGTGCGGGACCACAGGGAGTGAGCACGATTTTTGCACAGAAGATTTATATCTACGTTGTTCTCACGTGGAAGAAGCACACAGCACTTTCAATTATTTATTTATTTATTTACTGCATGGAACTCTTTTGCATAAAGACTTTTTTACTTACAGTATGAAAACTGTTTGTTGAAAGCACACTGCACTATATATATATTTATTTTCATTGATTCACTTAATTTTTGCATGAAGCAGAGATGGAATGAGATTTTAGCACTGGAACACTTTTTTGAGTTTATTTGTATTTTGAATTACTCTGGTTGTTATTTGGATCACCACGCAACATTTTTGGTTTTTTGTTTTTATTGTATCACCCATACAACATTTTCTCAAATCGCCTTTCAGGACAACCTTGGAGAGAGCGCAGCTCCGCCTCTTCTGTAGGAAACACCCACAGGCTTTAAATCCCTCCTCTTCCACCATGGCTTCAGTTATTGTGTTTCCTCCGCCATGGTGGAAGCATCAGGTTGGAGCCAGGGAGCTGCGTTCTCTCCAAGGCTGGAGACAGGCTTTTCCCTCATTGTTTTACCTTTTTTGTAAGGTGGTGACTGAACCATCCCAGCTCCTCCGCTGTACCTTTTAAGGGGGGATGCTCCGGAGTCCTCTGGTCTCGCCTGCTCACGGGAGCTTTAGGATCCATAGGGGACGCTGCGTCTGGTGCCCGGAGTCCGCAGGTTTTGACCCCGGTGGTCGGGCAGGTACCGTTTCTTTCAAGAAACATGTCCTGCATGTCGGTTCCGGGTCCCGGTCTGGCGGGTGACGTCACGCCGGCGACGCGGCGTTTCCTGTGGAGGCGTGGCGCTCGTGGCTCCTGGCGCCTGGAACGCAGGGACTGGAGGGCGGGTTCTCTGACCGGCGTTTCCGTTTCCGGCTCCTACTGATGACGCGGAGCCCGGGAAATTCAAAAGCCCAGCGTTTTCCTCTACAGCTGTCTCTCTGCAATGGAGGAAAGAGTTACAGCGATGGCGGATGCAGGCGCCGTCAGCACCGGTCAGGCCCAGGTAAGAGGGGTACATTGGTGCCTTTATTCTTATCCTTATGGGCTTTCTATTGTGTTTGGTTGTTTTCCTCCTTATGGGAGCCTGCTTAGCTCTGATGGAAGCCTATGCTGGGCCATCTAGCAGAAACTCTGGTGGTTGCTATGTTCTATCTTTCTTCTTAAAGGGGACATTTTTTCACTCTGGTGGTGGTATTAGCACGGTGGTGGTTTCCCTTGCTTAGCTAAGAGAGCTTTTATTTAAGTCAGTTTAATTTCTCATTTCAGGAGAAAACTGCTAGTAAATCTAAACCAGCAAATCCACCAAGCCAAAGGAAATGTCCTTCCTGTAAAAACCCTTTGAGAGACTCTTGGCAGAAAGCCATGTGTAGATCATGTATTAAAGACATAGTTGAAGAGGAATCTTCTCAGCAAATTAAAGAATTATTTTCATCTGTCAAGGAACTCTCGGACTCACTTAGTTCAGTGAAATCCATGCTAGTGCAGAGTGCGGTCCATATTGAGCCCCAGCAACCACCAGCAAGCCCAAGAGCTTCCACCTCCAGGCCGGTAGTGGTGGACTCTGGGGATGAGGGGACAAGTACTCTTCCCTCACTTGTAGACTCTGAGGAAGAGGAAGAAGAGGATACAGGCAGAACCTCTAAATATAAATTATCCCTGGAGGATGTGGATGAACTTTTAGGTGCAATCTACACTACCCTTGACATTCAGGAGGAAAGAGTACAACTATCAGTCCATGATAAAATGTACCAGGGTATGGATGACTCCAAACATAGAGTTTTTCCTGTCCATAAAGTGTTATCTGACACAGTTAAGAAAGAATGGAAAGACCCGGAAAAAGGTCCCTTCCTTCCTAAATCTCTTAAGAGAAGATTTCCCTTTGAAAACAAAGAATCTGAGGTTTGGAATAAGAAACCCAGAGTGGATGCTGCCTTTTCACAGGTTTCTAGAAGGACAGATCTGGCCTTTGAAGACATGGGGGTCTTGAAAGATGCGATGGACAAAAGAGCAGATGCTCTCCTTAAAAAAGCTTGGGACTCCGCATCCGCCAGCCTTAAACCAGCCATGGCTTCCACGGTGGTAGCAAGAAACCTGGAATGCTGGGTAGAGAAACTGAAGGGCCACATTGAAGCAGGCACCCATAGGAAAGACCTTTTAGACTCCTTTCCTCTAATCCTTAATGCAATTAAATACATGGCTGATGCATCAGCCGAATCAATTAAAATGGCAGCCAGATCCTCAGCACTTGTCAATTCAGCTAGGCGTGCAGTCTGGCTAAAAACGTGGTCAGGGGATACAGCCTCAAAGATTAAACTTTGTGGCATCCCTTTTTCAGGGGATTTTCTTTTTGGGCCAGACTTGGAAACAGTCTTAGATAGAACGGCCGATAAAAAGAAGGCTTTCCCAGCCAAGAAGAAACAGACGTTTAAAAAGAATTTTCGTGCTGTTCAACAACCCTACAAAAATAGAGAAGATGTCAACAAAAAACGTTGGATTCCTCAAAAGGGTAGGGGAAGAGGTGGGGTTCTCTTCAGATCTCCTCCAGATCAAAACCCTAAAGACAAATGACGTAACTACTCCAGTAGGGGGAAGACTGTCATCCTTTCTCCCTCAGTGGAGTCAAATATCCACAAGTCCTTTCGTGAAGAACATCATTTCACAAGGTTACAAACTGGAATTCTCGGAATGTCCGCCAAGCAGGTTTTACATCACAGCCCTTCCAAGAGACCAAGAAAAGGCTTCGGCCATGATGAACCTTTTACAGGATCTGATTCAACAAGAAGTCATTGTCCAGGTCCCGAAACAGCAGGAGGGTCGGGGGTTTTATTCCCATATATTTCTTGTAAAAAAACCTTCAGGCAAATACCGGTTGATTCTGAATCTAAAGATCCTGAACAGATCAATACGGTACAAACACTTCCGTATGGACACAATTTACTCCATCACAAAACTGTTGTCTCCAGGTTGCTTCATGGCATCCCTGGACCTAAGGGATGCCTATTTACATGTGCCAATAGCACCAGCCTCCCAAAAGTTCCTTCGCCTAGCCATCAATCTGGGAACATCAGTATGGCATCTCCAATTCAGGGCCCTACCATTTGGCCTGTCATCTTCCCCCAGAGTTTTCACAAAGATTATGGCGGAAGCCCTGGAGCCTCTAAAACTGAGGGGGATCTCGGTCGTGCCATACCTGGACGACCTATTATTCTTCGCAGATTCCAGGGATCAGCTTGTGACGAACCTCCAAACGTCACAGACTCATCTCAAAAATCTAGGTTGGATTTTGAACTTAGAAAAATCGCATCTAGATCCCTCTCGGGAGATGAGGTTTCTGGGCTACACCCTAAACTCAGTAGTGCAAAAAGTGTTCCTGCCTCAGGAAAAGATAGACAAAATCTTGTCAGCAGTGGGTCAGATCCAGACGAACCTTTCAGTACCAGTCAGAACAGTTATGTCAGTTCTGGGCCTTCTTACAGCTACAATTCCGGCAGTCCAGTGGGCAAGACTGCATTCCAGACCACTTCAGAAAAACATCTTGCAGGTCTGGTCACACCAGGTGCCGTTCGAGAAGCGTTTCAGACTTTCTACGAAAGTGAAACGAGCACTATGGTGGTGGAGGGACCCTTCCAATCTAACGAAGGGTCTCCCATGGTTTTTTCCCCTGGACAAGCGTCTAACAACCGACGCAAGCTCCTGGGGTTGGGGAGCCCACCTGGAGGGTCAAACCGCTCAAGGCAAGTGGTCAAAAATAGAGGCAAGAAAATCGTCAAATTGGCGAGAATTGAAAGCCATTCATTTGGGTCTGATAGCTTTTCAACAGGAGGTCAAAGGACATCATGTACAGATTCTGTCAGACAATACGACAGCAGTGATCTATGTGCTAAAGCAAGGGGGAACCAGGAGCCAAGGGCTCATGGACTTAGCCAATCATCTTCTGTCATGGGCGGAAATAAATGTGGCCTCCCTATCGGCAGTCCACCTGAAGGGATCACAAAATCTCCTAGCAGATCTGCTAAGCAGAAAAAGAGTGGTGGAAGCAGAATGGAGTCTGAACCAGGAGGTGTTCGATATAATATCGGAGGAATGGGGACATCCCCAAGTGGACCTATTTTCAAGTCAACAAAATGCGAAGGTCCAGGAATTCTTTTCAATTCACAGAATGGATCAGGCAGTGGGGATAGATGCCCTGGCACACCCATGGAATTACCGGCTGTGTTACGCCTTTTCCACTAATCCCTCTGGTCCTAAGGAAATTCAGGGAGGAGAACACCAACTTGCTTCTGATCGCTCCTTTTTGGCCAAAAAGGCCTTGGTTTGCAACACTTTTAAACCTGGCCTCAAAACCTCCCTGGAGATTACCATACAGGAAGGATCTATTGACACAGGGCTCTGTGTGCCATCCGGAAGCAAGCAGGCTACATCTAACTGCTTGGTTTCTGAAGAAGACCTTCTAAAATCTAAAGGACTTTCTGATAAAGTAGTTAAAACTCTACTATCAAGTAGAAAAGAGGTAACTAGGTCCATCTACCTCAAGGTATGGAAGAAATTTAACTCTTGGTGTTCTTCCAAAAGTTTCGAAATCAAGAGTACTATTTCAGTTCTGGAATTTCTCCATGAAGGAATGGAGAAAGGTCTAGCCGCCAGCACCCTGAAAACACAGGTAGCGGCTCTCTCAGTTTATCTTGAAAGATCTTTATCCAAAGAAACTTTAATTTCTAGATTTTTTAGGGCTCTGGCTCGAAATAGACCGATAGCCCTCAAAGTTTTCCCTTGTTGGGACTTATCTATTGTTTTGCAAGGTCTCACGGGAGCTCCGTTTGAACCTTTACAGAGTGCATCGTTAAAAAGTTTAGTTCTCAAAACAATTTTTTTAGTTGCCATTACATCAGCAAGGAGAATCAGTGAGCTCCAAGCTCTAGCAATTAAGGAACCCTTCCTTAGAGTTTTGCCAGACCGAGTGGTCCTTCAAACGGATCCAGCCTTCCTACCGAAAGTGGCCTCAACTTTCCATCGGTCGCAAGAAATAATTCTACCAACATTTTCCTCAGTTCCGGCTAATGCAGGAGAAGAAGCTTTCCATACACTGGATGTAAGGAGATGTCTGTTACAGTTCCTTTCCGTCACCAAGGAGTTCAGGAAATCAAACGCTCTTTTTGTGGTATTCTCTGGTTCCCGTAAAGGGGAAAAAGCTTCTAAGAGTACGCTCGGTAGATGGCTTAGACAAGCAATTTCTGAAGCCTATCAAGCAAAAGGAGAAGTTCCTCCTTCTGGGATCGCTGCTCACTCTACGAGGTCAACTGCAGTTTCCTGGGCCGAAAGGGCCGGTGCTACGCCTGATCAGATCTGTAAGGCTGCTACTTGGTCCAGTTTCTCAACTTTTATTCGGCACTACAGGTTGGACTTGCTGTCGGCCGCAGATCAAGCCTTCGGCAGGAAGGTACTGCAGGCAGTAGTCCCACCCTAGGGTAAGTTACTTGGTTATCCTCTCCAAGGTTGTCCTGAAAGGCGATTTGAGAAAGGCCTAGTTAGACTTACCGGTGACGGTATTTCTAAGAGCCTTTCAGGACAACCGCTATTTCCCTCCCTAAATGTGTATAAAAAAGTAAAGTATATATCTATCATGGTGTTGTGGTTCTCTGTGCTTTGTTTTCCAGTGCCGGAGGCCACACAATAACTGAAGCCATGGTGGAAGAGGAGGGATTTAAAGCCTGTGGGTGTTTCCTACAGAAGAGGCGGAGCTGCGCTCTCTCCAAGGTTGTCCTGAAAGGCTCTTAGAAATACCGTCACCGGTAAGTCTAACTAGGCCTTTTTATTGTATCACCCATACAACATTAATTATTATTTGACATTTAGTCTACACTTTAGGTTGGCGCCACCACCTGCTTTCTATATTATTTCACACCTTTCTCCATTTTGTGGGGATTTTTCTGCAGGGGCAGCCCCTCATACTCATTATACTATATACCTTTCAATACCTGAGAGCGTAATTATTATATTTAAATATTCTGTAGCGCAGATTCACATTTTTCTTTTCCCGCTAGATGGGAATAGCATTAAAACTTTTTATAGTCTTCAAGTAGGTAGCAAAATAAATATTGCACTGGAGATAAAATCGATGTAACTACATAACCTGTGAAAATGGTACGAGTAATACCAAACGGTAGCAAAAGCAGTCATAAAAACATGTAGCCAAGTACGATACTTGTATAAAAATGTGTACAACGATACCACTGCTGAATCCAGATGAGGAGGGGTTAACATCAGTCTGTTGGCATGTAGATGTCCCGTGAAGGGAACTATCGCAACTCCCAGTGGATGGTTGTAGAATCCCAGGTTGATAGAGGGAAGTGATAGAGGGAAGTGTAACCGCCCTTGCATGTGGCAGATAGTGAGGTCCCGCCGCCATGCAGATATGAAGGCACAGCAAAGGAGCCCTTCAGATGGACGCAGCAAGCCCCGCCGGTGTCCGTGACGTCACCAGATCTCTGACAACTCCCTGAAGGCCCGAAAGCCGGCGGAGAGGTGAGTACCAATCAAAAAAAATGTGATCGATCAAAATTTTTTTAAGATTAATCGATGAATTAATAGTTAATTTTCCACAGCCCTAATTTAAACCCCTTGATCGCCCCTTCTAGTGTTAACTCCTTCCCTGCCAGTGACATTTACACAGTAATCGGTGCATATTTATAGCACTGATCGCTGTATAAATGGAAATGATTCCAAAATGGTGTCCGC
Organism: Rana temporaria; assembly: GCF_905171775.1. Taxonomy (NCBI): domain Eukaryota; kingdom Metazoa; phylum Chordata; class Amphibia; order Anura; family Ranidae; genus Rana; species Rana temporaria. Next base: position 42,110,454 of record NC_053501.1, read on the forward strand.
CGCAATGTCAGTCACGATAAAAATCACAGATCGCAACCATTACTAGTAAAAAAAATGGCAAAAATCTTTCCCCTATTTCTTGCAAGCGCTATAACTTTTATGCAAACCTATCAATATACAAAAACAAAATATGTAGGAGAATACAGAGCAGTCTAAGCTGAGGGAATTTTTTTTAAAAAATAAAATAAAAAAAATAGATATTTATTATGGTAAAAAAAGTGTTTCAAAATTGGCACACCGCTGAAAGCTGAAAATTGGCCTGGGCAGGAAGGGGATGAAAATGCATTGAAATGGTTAAAAATAGTATATGTTGCTTGAGGAAGTGAAGTTCTGCCTTTAAAGTAAAAAAAAAAAAACAACAACTTTTTTTGGCCTTTTCATCCACTTTGGCCCTTAAAAGGTTAAAATATTTTTGTGTGATGGTATATATGCAATAGATAATGTACAGCTTCAGGAAGTATATGCTGTTCTGTAAATGTGATTGGAACCATTCACTTAAAGAGGATTTTGTTTTTTCCCCCCTGCCTGTGTTATGGTAAAATCCAGGATCCGTAAACGAAGAGAGGAGAAGCTGAAGGAACAAGAGCTGAAGATAAAAGATAAAGAAGATCAATTGAGAGAAGATAATGTGCCTAAAGCAGCAGGGTTAGAATGTGTTTGTTTTTTTGTTTTTTTTTATATTTGTTTTTTTACGTTAACTGGACTATAACGGCTCAGTATAGGTTTTATGTTTTAGTGTGACTCTATATACTTGTTTCTGTATTCTTGTTACCTCACCATATTAGACTATCTTCAGTCAATCATATGCACTTTCCACATGTTTTCAGAAATGAAGAGCAAGAGAATTTGCAGGCTGGGAATGAGAATAAAGATACTGAGCAGAAGGAGAAGGATGCAGCCGCTGAAGATGAAGAGATGCCGCCTCCTATCAAGAAAAGGAGAGGTACCTGTTTTAATGATAACTCCTGATATTTAATTTGTCATCTTCTCCAGTCAGTCCCATCCCCCTACAGTTAGAACACACGAGGGAACACAGTTGACCCCTTCATCGCCCCCTAGTGTTTACCCCTTTCCTGCCAGTGACATTTACACAGTAATCAGTGCATTTTTATAGCACTGATCGCTGTATAATTGTCAATGGTCCCAAAAAATGTGTCAAGTGTCCGATCTGTCCGCCAAAATGTCTTGGTCCCGATAAAAATTGCTGATCACTGCCATTACTAGTAAAAAAAAAAATCATAATAAAAATGCCATTCTATCCCCTATTATGTGCAAACCAATCAATATACACTTATTGTGATTTTTATTACCAAACATATGTAGATCATAACATATCAGCCTAAACTGAGGAAAAAAAATGCTTTTTTAAAAGAATAAAAATAAATTGGGGATATTTATTATAGCAAGTACAAAATATATTTTTTTTGTTTATGGCGCAAAAAAAACCCTGCAGAGATGCTCAAATACCACCAAAAGAAAGCTGTATTTGTGAGAAAAAAATACATCAATCTTGTTTGGGTGCAGCGTCGAACGACCGCACAATTGTCAGTTAAAGCGACGCAGGGCTGTATGTCAAAAAATGGCCTGGTCAGTGAGACTAAGTAAAGACTAAAGCTGACCATACATTATAGAATGCTTTTTTTTTTCTCTTGCGTTCATTGACGGACACAGCTGCTGCTTTTTTGTCAATGGCCAAACAGGGTTTTATAGTCCCACCTACAGGAGTAGGACACTAGGCCGAAAAAAACTCAGCACCTCCTATGGGCAGTCCTCTCTGGGCATGAAACCCCCTCTACTATAGGCCTCCAGTCATTCTGCCTAGTGTCTTCAGGAGTATAGACATGTTTTTTTTATTCTGGGACTTATGTTCCCATAGCTTTTTTTTTTTTTTCGGGAATTTTAACTTTTTTCCTGTGGAGATCGTCTATCCGAGCACACAGGCCCAGTAGCTCTGCGCTAGGTCGGCCGTGACAATGCTATATCCTAGACGTGGCAGCCAGCGAGTTAAACATCTTGCGGGGACACAAATGACCAGGCGCCTATAGTATGTGTCTGAATTTTGTCCCTGGCCGACAATCCTCCCACTTTGGAGAAGAGCATCTGTCATGGGAGCACTACCACATGCTCCAGCTGGATTGGTATGTAGAACTGCCCCCTCCCTTCCTTCCCTGGATGCTGTGTGGTATGCGGGTACTCCCTGGGGTGGTCAGCCCTGCGGGATTCCCTCCACAACTGAAGCAGTAACTCGGCCCCTCCTGCATATGCTGAGGTTGTCGGCCCCTTAGTTTTTACTAAAGGGTCCACTGGTACTGGGGTACACCTGTTAGTCAGTTTCCCCCTTTTCCAAATCTGGGTGTGCCTGGCAGTTGTGGGGGTAAGGTGTGTGAGCAGGTTTGCTCGTCTTCCTGGGGCTGTGCCTGTACCTGTATGATGCCTGGTAGTTACACTGCCACAGCTGCGAGATGATTGGGTTACACTTGCTGCCTGAGTGGAACTTGCTTGGTGGGCAGTGTTTGCAGAGCGCTCTGGCTTGCTCGTTGCTGTGGCCGTCAGGTGCTGGGCAGGCTGTAACGCCGCTCTCCTGCCTTCGGGCGTCGTTCAAAAAAAATAAAAAATAAGTTAGTACCTCACTGTGACTGCACTCTGTGGGAGATGGGCGTATTACCGTGGCCATCGTCGCATTCATGAGGGGGCATTCTCCATCTACTGTTCCAGTGGACAATGTGGCAGTGTAGTGGCCTGTACTATTTCCTGAGGTACCATCTTGCTGGTACCCCCCCCCCCCTTCCATAGTGGGCTCCTCGGGGGGGGGGGGGGAATGGGTTCTTGTGTGCAGACTTGCCCTGTGGTCTGCATTTCCACAGTCGTGATGCTCTCTGCCATCGTTCCCGCACCCCATTGGTGACTGCACTAGTTGATCATGGGGGACATTTGGGCCAATGAACACAGCTGGCGCTGACAATATGGTGGCCGCCCCTGTGTGTGCACTCAGACTAGCTACCCCTGCCTAGGTTTCCGTGTACTTCATATGTTTCTAACTTTTTATAAGCTAGGAATGACCAGCGTGTCTTATGGTCCCCAGGCGCTTCGCAGAGAGTTCGATTTTTGATGAGGTCCTTCTGCATGCAGTGGGCGTTTTCCCCCCTGGGGTGGTTCCTACCGTTTCAGGACCATGGTGGTTCCAGTTAGGGAATCTGTTGCTTGTAGGGTCCCTGCAGTCTGCAAGGCTCAGTGTGTTCTACGTTCACTACTGCTGGGTCAGTGCTCCGGCGTATGTTTGGCCTTGGTCCTGGTGACATTGTAAACTTGAGCCAAGGTTCTGCAACAAGCCTTAACTTCTAGCCAAGTGCCCCTAGTGCAGTGGTTCTCAACCTGGGGTCGGGACCACCTCGTGGGTCAAATGATGATTTGCCAGGGGTCACCAGATCCTGGGCTGTTCCTGAAGCCCACACGGTTCTTCCAGGAAGGGGGATAAGAGGGGGAGGAATAAAGAAAAAGGGAGAGAGAGGAAAATATAGAGAGCAAGAAAGACAGAGGGAAAAATGGGGAAAAAAACAAGGAATTAGGATAGAGAGAGATGAACGGGAAAGAAAGGAGAACAAAGAAGGGTGGTACATCCAAATTATTTGTCTTGCCTTGGGTGCTTTCAACTCATGCTATGAAAATTATTTTACTGTTAGGGGTCCCCACAACTTGGGAAATTTTATTAAGGGGTCATGGCACTAGAAGGTTGAGAACCACTGCCCTAGTGTTTATGGACCTGGTGGAATGGTTGGTCCTTGGATTAAAATTTGATTACCACATCTCTTCCCGCAGCCCCACTTTTCTTCAAACTTTCTGTTTTGGCAGTGGTACCGTTGCTGCAGTGTTGGTTGTGTAACTTGACTTTCAAAAAGGGCTGGGCAGCCCTACCTTTGGAAGGTAAGGGTGTCTTCCGTCGTCAGGCCCAGAAGGAAGGGAGCTGCGTAGGTCAGCTTGTCCAACCTTCACAGCGCATTAGTTAAGTTTTGGAGTCCTTGCCGAGGGCTGTAGTCCTCTGAGCCTGCAGCTCAGTCAAGGCTGGCCTTTGGGGTGTGCGAGCTGTGCGGCCGCACAGGGCGCCATGGGCAACAGGGGCGCCGTGCGGCCATCACAGCTCACAAAATTTGAGTCGCAGCAGGGCTCCCGGCAGAGGATTGAGGGCCACGGACAGCAAGGCGCTCACTGCGGGTGTTATTAATTGCAGAGTGGTGTGCAGCTTCCCCCCTCTCCCTCCCACGGCTTTTACATGCTGGAGGGAGAGGGACAGACCAGTGTGTCAGGCAGCCAATAGCGCTGCTCTTCTGAGTCGGAGGGCGTGACTTCTAAGTTGCTCCACCTATCACCACCCCCTTAGCCAATCAGATTGCCCAGCCCGCCACACTTGATCAGGAGAAGATGATAGTGACCAGAGCAGGGTGGGATGCAGAGGATCCTACATACCTGAGAATAAAGAAGGTATGATCATCATGTCAAATTTTCCTGTGCAGCCTCTGTGCTGGAAAATGTATTTCTCTAACTGTAACGTGTCACCCATTTGTGTAATCCACTTCTTTCTGTACTAGTTTTTAAATGTACTTTCCATCGATTATTAGCCTAGCATGGGTGTGTTTGCGGGTCTCTTACCATGGTGCTGCTTCGACACGCCCGGCTACCCAGATCCCCCTACTTATACCTGTTCTAAGATGGCCGAACCTATTGCCTGACAAAGGAGCACGCATGCTCCGAACACACGCACCGCCCGCTCCACCATCAACCTGGATGTGATATCAGCAGCTCTGAGTGTACTTGAGTCCCAGGAAGCGCTGGGAGCCACAATCACAGCCGGAACCAGCGACAACCTCTATCCTTTACCGCAGACCGTCCTCTCCTGGAGTGAATGAACCTAGTAATACTACTACATGCGATGATATCCTTGTGAGTTTTATTACTTATCCTTGGAATATAATGCTGCACTTAGAGGGCCTTCTATGGGACTGTGTGGGATCTACTTTTTTGAGGAGCGATTGTCCCATTGCCCAAATCTGAGCAGTTTTGTCTTCGCTCGGTTTTCAGTTCCAAGATGGGACAGAGTTCGCCTGTTCCTAGACCTCAAGGCACGGTCTTCATCCTTGTAGGTTCAGATTGCAAGGGACATCAACATTGTCCTTCACCTTGCTATCAGGGATGTGCATTATTGATTTGTAGTGCTGCTCTTCATTTGTGCCTTTGATATCTGGGTGTCCTCACGGTCATGGCCTGGCATGTGCTCTGTTTCCTAGGCACTTTGCTTTTGCATGCAGAGACTTGCTTGCCTTTGATGGACAGGTTGGGGATCTCCATGTGTTTCCTGCAGGACTTCGGTAGGATACTGAGCCCCAGGGAGTCTGTTAACTTCATCCCTGCGTTTTGGAGTATCTGGATCCATGGTTCGTGGCAAGCTTGGCAGATGCGATAGAGACGTTAGTGGTGCCGTGGGCTCCATACAGTCTCATCTACGCCTTCTGCCCCTCCGGCTGATGCCTCGCCCACTGCGTAGGCTTGAGGCAGGAAGGCTTCCTGTTGTCCTGGTTGCTCCAGACTGACCTCCTCATTCATGTTATGCCGCCATGGCAAGGTTGGTGGTGGATGCTCCCTGGTGGCTTCTGCAGAGATCTTCTGTTTCAGGAGCCAGTGTTAAACCCTACTGTTGACATGGCTATTGTACGCCAGGTTCTGAATGGCAGGGGTTGTCTGGCTCAGTGATTCCGACTATGTTTTAAAGGCTCGTAAGTCTACCTCCAGGAAGATTTGTCATCGTACCTAAGGGAAACTTATATATTTTAGTGCAAAGCTTTGAGGTTCCATCCTCGCCCTATCTGTGGCTCGAGTGTCGGCTTTCATCGCAATCTAGGGTCAAGTTTCCGCTCTGGCGATTCTTTCCTTCAGCATCACTTGGCCATGCATTCTTCGGTTCACACTTTCATTCAGGGGGTTCAGCATGAGAAGCCATCTTCTCTGGTTTTGGACAAGGTGGTGCTTTGAATTTCCCACTCTTTTCTGCCAATGGGGGTGTTGGAGTTTGACTTGAACGAGGACATTGTCCCTTCTCTGTGTCCTTGGCCCATGGTACACTGAGGAGGTTGGCTTTGCGTTCATTGGACTTGGTTTGTGTGATCTCTTTGGCAGCCGTTGGAATTGGGAGCAGATTGTGAATGCTTATGCCATTATGAACCGAAACCATTCTTTCCTGTTACGACACACTGCACCTGGGCGGATTGCGTCTCCTGGGCGTGCTGACACTAGGCTTCTGATGCTTATGCTGGCACATTGGCGACCTGGTCGTCTGTGCACATGTTTGCAAAGTTTTATAACATTAGTGTTTTGGCATTTTCCGATGCTGGTTTTGGCCGCAAAAGTTTGCAGGTGGCTGTTTGGGACTCTCGGGCACCTGGTGTTTTTTGGAGTGTGGGCATGTTGCCCTGGGGGTTGTTTTCTCCATTAGTTGGTTTGCCCACCCCTCATTGTGGCACTGCTTGGGGCCCTGCCTGTTTGCTCACGGATAAAGAAGAAGCTGTGTCCGTCAATGACCTTAACAGAAAACTGGATTTTTTTTGTTACTGCAATATCAGTTTCTCTGAGATCATTGATGATGGACACAGCACCCACCCATCTGGTGGTGTTTTTATTTATTTTTTTGACACTGCTTGTGACTGACTGGAGACCTATAGCAGAGAGGGAGTTTTATGCCCCAAGAGGACTACCCATAGGAGGGGTTTTTTTTTCTCCTGCCTAGTGTCCTACTCCTGTAGGTGGGACTATAAAACCCTGTTTGGTCATGAATAAAGAAGTAGCTGTGTCCATCAATGAACTCTGAGAAAGGGTTTTTACGCTGCGTATCAGAAAATCCAGTTCCCTTTCCTTTAGCTTTACCTTCAACTATGTAGTTCGAGGGCCTGCCTGATTTCATACAAATTGAAAATGTTTAGGTTTGACCTCCCATATAGTTTTGGTAAATTTGTACAATAAAATTGTATAATGTATGGCCAGCCCTATTGATCTGTAGTCCCAAGAGAAGAATTGGGAGGGCTTATTAGACAATTTGAGACAGCATAGGAAGTGTGCACAAGACGGCTGTAAATTTCTGAGAATATATGTTTTGCTTTAATTGAACAGATGTAACGGAACGCTTTCTTTGGTGTATTTCCCCGACCAAAAGAACACAAATATGATCGTTGTCGGGGTTACACTTGCACCAACATAATTTTTTATTTTTTTGATAGAAAATTTCTTTTTTTTCTAAAAACGCAAGCCCTGGAGAATAAAACGGTGGCTGTTGCAACTTTTTAAATCGCGCAATATTTGTACAGCTGTTTTATCAAATACAAAATTTTGGGGAAACATTCTTAAATGCATTTTAATGCACACAAACACAATATAATACCCAATTTTTTGGTAACATATATAAAATATGGTAATGTGTCAGATGGCAAACATGTCAAGATTTGAAATTGTACAAGCCTGTGAAATGCCAACTACAGTACCTAAAATTGTCCATAGGTGACTCTAAAAGCCTTTAGAGATTAGCAGTTTAGCGTTAACCATGTACTATGGTGCTAGAATTGATGCTCTCATGCTGATGTTTACAGGGATACCCTGTGTGTGGTGAAATTGTTTACAGGTGTGTGCCAGACCTGTGTGTGCTTTTGCAATTGCACAGGGGGTGATTGTAATTTCATAAGCCCCTTTTAATAGCTTTAGGCAATGACAGGTACTCTTTATGTGGGGGTATCAGGGGTCTGAACATCTGTTTTGATTAGATGATTCTTTGACTGCAATGACCTGAAACTGGTAGTGTAAAAATGCTTGCTACTTCATCTCAGATGAAATTGGGGGGAAAAGCTTTTCCTCCATCTCTGTGGGCAGCCAACCCAACCTCCCAGGAGCCCAGGCCCACTGTGGGAACAGCAGTGGGGAGGAACAGAGAGATCTCTGCATCACTGAACAAGTTATCGGTTTTACAGGAAAACTGATCATCGGCTGACAAAACTATTCCAGGATCATAGCTGCATCCTTAAATTTTGGTTTAACCACTTGCTGCCTAGGGCATTTGTATATGTATGCTGGACAGCAAGCGGTTAAATTGAATCTGTTGCTCCCCTGTATGGGCGAAGCATTTATCACTTTTGGACCAAGTAGCAGTTTCCTTGTACATGAAAGGGGAACTTCACTTCCCCCTAATTTTTTTTTTTATTCAACTTTTGCTTACCTGTTATGCAGCGTTTCCTGTGTTCAGGCAGCTGGTCCACGTTGACACATGACATGTCTGCCCTTTGCTTGGTGTCTCTACTCCTGCAGCCTCCTGAGATATGTGACAAGGTAATCAAAGGAGACTGCAGGAGTGGATATAGGCAAGTGCAGGGACCTTAATGGCCCATACACACGATCCGAATATCGTACGGAAACGGTCATCTAAAGAAGAATCGTACGATAATCGGATTGTTGGTATTGAGCTTTCGAGAGCCGATCCTGACAATTATGAAAATCTTCCTCGTATGATGCCAGATTGTACGATTTTCGTTTAGTTAGTATAGTTGTCGTCCGAAAATTCAAATACCGGACAATATTTTACAACACGTGACATCACTTCCGATATTTTTTATTTTTTCTTGTCGTACGAGAATTTTCATGACTTTAGTAAGTTATTCAATTTTCTACTTGCGACTATTAAGCGAAAAAAGTCGCACGATCGGTCGTCCGATTTTCGGATCGTGTGTACTGGCCATAAGTCACCCAGGAGAGTGAAGGCATTTTTTTTTTTTTCCTAGGCTTTTATTTTACCTGGTGAGTGCAGTAATACTTTTCTTGTCTTAGAGTGACCATGCTTCCTCGCCCAACTGTATCTACTAAGGAGCAGCATTGTCACTCTAGGCTGCTGTTCTGATTTGGACTGCAAACCTATTTCCCCCTCCTTATCTCTTTTATATAGGCCGTGTTTGAAGTTCACAGAAAATAGCTGGAAAGGCTGATAACTTGATTGTTTGAGATTTTAGTTCCGTCCACAGGAAGTTACAAGAACACATGATTTCTGTCATGATCAACTGATTTTTCTGTCCTTGCAGAAAATGTATTTGGCTTAAAGCGGAGGTTCACCCTAAATTTCATGTTTGGCTGAATTAAAACAACAGCCATTGATAATACCTAATCCGGTTTTTGTTTTTTTCTAATTGCCGTCCTTACCTTGTTAATCGAGCATTTCTCTCCCGTCAATCAATGTTTCCCCGCGGGAGTGGGCGTGTATTCAATTTTCCCAGGAGCAGCGCTGTCTCCTGGGAGTGAGTGAGGAGAATCCCAGGAGACGCGCTGTGCTGAAATCCCGCGATATCTCGCGGGTCACGTGACCTACACCGGCCGTTGTGATGGCAACAGTGCAGTGTTTTGACGGCGACGCTCGCCGTCAACACTGCACATGCGCGGGATAGAGCGGTGAATGCTGGGACGTCCGCATTCACTGTATCCCGGAAGGACAAGCTGATGGGCTTCACAGTGCCCACAGTAAACATGGAAATGTCCATCTCGGGATTTTAAAACATCTCCTTTTCGTGACAAATGCAATGCTGCGGGCAGCAAAAACTGGGATACATGGGTGCTTATTTAAACCAGGTAAGAGCGGCAAAAGCATTAAAAAAAAAAAAAAAAAAAAAAAACGAAAACCTGCGTAACCCCCGCTTTAAATAAAGTAAACTAATGCAGCTACCACATTTTAAGGACAGCTAATCTGCTATAGATTATATTTTTTGTTCTTTGGTTTATATATGCTCTAAATACATGTTGGAAATTGTTTTTAAATTTTGTAATTTCTGTTACATAGGCATGAGAAGTCAGAATGGATCCAGAAATCTGGATAAGGAAACAGAACCTGTAGATGAGGAAAAACAGAAAACTGAGAGACAAGAGCAAGAGTTAATAGAGAAGATCCAGCAAGTCACAGCCTGCACGAACATCACCCCTCTAGGCCGAGACCGCTGGTACAGGCGGTTCTGGACTTTTTTCTCTATTCCGGGACTGTTTGTGGAAGAGGACTATTCTGGGATTACTGAAGACATGCTGCAACCTCGTCCTGCCTCACATCGAGAACCAGAAACAAAACCTATAGTCAATGGCCATGGTGATTCTGTGGACGATATAAAGGAGGAACCGGAGGCCCCCAAACCTGTGAACAAAGCAAATCGTTGGTGCTACTACAGCTCAGTTGAACAGTTGGAGCAGCTGATTGGTAGTTTGAACACACGGGGATACAGAGAGAGCACATTAAAGGAAGCATTGGTACAGGAGAAATCAAAAATATGTCAGAAACTGAGTAACTTTCCAGCTGAATGCTTCAATGTTTCAGGTATGTATTAAAAAAATGAGTGGGTTCACACTGGTGTGGTACGGTTTGGGTGCAGTGCGATGGCGCATTTTACCTGTGGTTTTAGGTGCTTTCTTTGGCTTCTGTTCATTTTCATGAAAGTGCATCAAAGTCCTGCATGCAGCATCCTTTTTTATTTTAACAATAGAATAGAACAATAGAAGCATCCTTGATGCGCTTTTAGAAAACGTACAGTCTAATAGAAGTTAATGGGATCGCACCTAAAGCCTTGTGTAAAACGTGCATACAGGTACACTCCGCCCTTATCGCAGCGCACTAGCGCGAACCCGCTCTTAAACACTACAGTCCTACAACATTCAATTGTTTTCTACAGGTGCCATTTAAATGGTTAACTTAAAATTGGGGTATAACCAGGCATGGACGCTCCCAGAAGCCTGGTAACCAGTGCCCCTAAAGCTGTATTAATGTTACCCTTGCATTTCATGGCAGAGACCTTGACAATTTTTGTCTAGCATACCATTAAAAAGCGGTTTTACCAGCTTATCCCTCGATCTCCAAGCAGCTGTCGCTCTTCTCCTGTGACACTCTGGGTTGTGGACGTGCCTGCTGCTGCTCATGCTTTGTACAAAATAACATTTGAGTGCCTGTGACCATCCGAACACTGAAGAGCAGTGGCCCTGGGGAACCCGTCATGCGGAGATAAGAGAGCCAAGTGTTAAGTAAAAGTGCTATACAGGATATATAGACATAGAACGGCTATGTATTCATAGACCCTGGGTTATAGGCTGCTACACTCAGGCGATTGGACACGCCCCCTTCTGGCGTACCTTCATAACCCAACCCTATCCTTGCTGGTGTCCTATAGGTGATGGATCACATCACCCTTATGAAGTCGTTTCTATACTTAACTAGTTCTTATTTACTTCAGATTCTTTAATCAACGTCATTTCCTTCCTACTACAGCAATAGAAGCAGTGCATCAAGATTTCAATTGTACACTAGGCAAAAAGTACATTTAACCCGTGCAGTGGGAGCCCCATTGCAAGGGCAGTTTTTGGATTTTCCCCACGCTTCAGCTTTAAAGTAAAACTTGGGTGGAATTTTTTATTTAGTTTTAGGTTGTGATTCACGCTGTGAAAGATGTAATCCCAAATGGACACCATAAGGTTGCTGTTTGGGCTTTTCAGCGTAAAACGTGTTTCCCAGATTTTTAAGGCATAAGGTTCCTCAGGCACTTTGTAGATGGGGTGATAACAAGTTCTAAGACAATAATTTTAATAATGTAACATGGTCAAGTTCAAAGCATTTAATGTGGCTATTGCCTCCTTTTGTGATAGTTTGGCGCTAATCGCCAGTTGAAGGGATTTTCACTTTCAATACATTTTTATTGAAAAAAATTTGCGATACAAAGCATAGTGTAAGAAACGTTTTTGAAATGGACAGGGAGATGTTAGACAGCTGGAACGTAGCTGCCGAGAATGTAAAAACATCCAACAGTATTAATGGCACAATAACCACCTCAATACAGGGCACTTTCACCCCCTTCCTGCCCAAGCCATTTTTTTAGCTTCCAGCTTCACACTTTGAATGACAATTGCGTGGTCATGCAACGCTGTACCCAAATGAAGTTATAATTTTCCCCCCACAAATAGAGCTTTCTTTTGGAGGTGTTTTACCACCTCTGCGTTTATTTCTTCTGCTATAAACAAAAGGGTGACAAGTTTGAACAAAAACACTATATTTTGCTGTAATAATTATCCATTCCCCCCCCCCCCCCCCCCCCCCCCCCAGTTTAGACCAATACATATTTTTGTACAAAAAAATCGCAATAAGCGTATATTGACTGGTTTGCACACAAGTTATAGCGCCTACAAAATAAGGGATAGATTTATAGCATTTTTTTTTCTACTAGTAATGGCTGCAATCTCTGTTTTTTTTTTTTTTTTTTTTTTTTATCGTGACTGCGATATTGCGGCGGACATATCGGACACTTTTGACGTGATTTTTGGACCATTCACATTTATACAGCGATCCGTGCTATAAAAATGCATTGATTACTGTATAAATGTGACTGGCAGGGAAGGGGTTAACACTAGGGGGCGATCAAGGGGTTAAATGTGTCATAGGGAGTGATTCTAACTGTAGAGGGAGGGGACTCAAAGGGGAGGAGACCAATCTGTGTTCCTGTACTGGGAACACACATCGGTCTCTCGCCTGACAGGACGTTTACACACAGATCCATGGCCCTGCTTCATTACTGGGCAATCGCAGGTGCCTGGCGGACATCGCGGCCGCCGAGCATGCACATCGGGTTCCCAGTGACATGGGGGGGAGCGGGCGCCCCCTAGTGGCTCGGGAAGGCGAGGACGTCATATGACACCTGCCCAGAACGAGAGATGCACCGTCTGGCCATCATATGATGGCCGGTGGTTAACAAGCAGTTGCGGCAGTCCCGAAAAACATTAGGCAGATCAGGATGTCAAGTGTGAACAAACATAATCTGCAACAAATAAATGAGAGCGAAGGAAAGGGGAAGAAAGGATGGCCACAGTAGGAAGGTGGGGTGAAAAGGTAAAGGAGGGGAGTGAACGTCAAGAATGCCCAAAACCAGTACCCCAAAATTGGACTGATCTAATGAAATATAGATCTCCATGGATGGATGGATTGGCGTGTTGTATCCATGGGGTCCATATCTGGTGTAAGGTATAGTAAGGCATACTAAAGATTTCCTGAGGAAAGGATAGTTGAACACGGAATGTATGCGCTTTCAGCTTTAAGACCATGGTCCAAAACCATGTGAACATGGGACATGTGCACCATGTATGTAAAAGGTTGCCCAGCAGCCATGAAAGTACAGGCCAGTATGGGCTACGTGTGATGGGACCAGGTACCATCTGGTAACTGTTTTTAATGCAGACTCGATAGTGTTTACATTAATAGAGCCAGTAGGCTATCGTGGCCCAGATCTGAAACCAATCTTCCCTATTTCTGGTGTTCCAGAGATATGTCTCCCACTTGGAAACATAAACGTGATCATTCTGATGGTTTGAAATATTCAGTTGAGAATATAGATCGGTTTAGGGGAGAGAGGCATATGGTGGCAAATGTGTTCAAATAGTGATAACTCGTGAGGACTTTGGTGTCCTTTTATGAAGCAGTGAATTCTATTCACGGCTTTGTTCTCCGGCATTCACAGTGAAGATTTTTCTCCTCTGTGTGCCTGTTTATGAAGCAGAGAAGATCGCTTCACCCTTGGAGGAGTGAAGTGATCTGCCAACGCTTCAAACAGTGGAGAACGGCCCCTGATACTGGAATCTCGTGAGACTTTACGAGATTACAGTACCAGAAATTCACAAAAAAACCGAGATGTCAATTTATTGAGCAGCGATAAATTATCACAGCTCATTACATTGACAGACCGCATGGTTAATGTAATTAAAATAACGAGTCCCCCTTCAAAATATATATACGTGTGTGTGTGTGTATATACACACACACACACTGTATATACATGTATATACTAGGGCTGCACGATTCTGGTCAAAATGAGAATCACGATTCTTTTGCTTAGACTAAAGATCACGATTCTCAAAAAATTTATGCCAGAATCCCCCCCCCCCTCCCCCAATTTTTTTTTATAAATAAACCTGTGATTTATCTGAAAAATATGAATATATAAAAAAAGAGACCAGTGATATGTCTATAATGTTAAAGATCATAGAACTCCTATGAAAAAAGCAGAATCAAAGTTTGATTGGCGCATGGATACACACAGTTGTACAGAACTGTGAGAAGGATTAATACATCACAAGCAGTATCGCCGGCAACCACTGGGTGGCGCATGGATACAAACTACTGTTGTACAGAACTGTGAGACTTGAAGCGACGTCGGTTTTGATATCGACGGCTTTTGCGTTCCACGCTGGTTACGTGGAACCAGCGGTGAAAACAGAAGAATCGCTGGTCATCCCGCGGGGAGATCGCGGGCTGGGAGAAATTCCGATTCTCTCCGCGATTAATCGTGCAGCTCTAGTATATACACAGCCCTTGGGGCTTTCACACTGGCGAGACAGCAGCGGCTGTTTCAGGTCGCTTTGCAGGCGCTGTTTTTTGCATTCTAGCGCCTGCAAAGTGACCCAGTGTGAAAGGGGGTCATACTACCACCAGTGTCCCTTATTATCGCCACACATGTTATAACGCAGTACTGCAGGAACATTTTCTAAATTTTATAACTGAAAAGAAGAAACATTTTCTGTCTTTTTAGTTTAGCTAACAATAAAAAACCCAGTAGTGATTACCACCAAAGGAAAGCTCTGTTTGTGCGAAAAAAATTCTTATGGGTACATGACCGTGCAATTGTCATTCAACAGCAATGAAAGCTGAAAATTGGCCTGGGCAGGAAGTGGATAAAAGTGGCCGATATTGAAGTTTGTAATGTGCTGCTAATTGCCCAGTTGCTGGCTGAATGTCCAAAAGCTGTATTGCTTAATGGCAGTAGATATATATCGGGGTCACAGCCTGACTGTGCTGTGTCAGGAATGTGTGAATCTCTGAAGTGAATTGACAAATTTTGACATACTTTGGCTGATGTATTTAGCGGTTTGTCTGGAGTTCAGACTTACATTCCTGTAAACTTGTATACTTGCATGTACTATATATAGTACTGTTAAATCTCAAGACCATATAATTTTTTATGTAGAAAATCCACCATCCTCTGAAGAAACAAAACCTGGACGGGGAAGATCATTAAATGCACTTGGTTCCACCCCAATTTCAGGAGACAAGCAGCTAGAACTGCGGCTGTGTGAGCTTTTGCTGGACATTGAAGATCGCATCTACCATGGCAGTCTTGGTACTGTAAAGGTATGTAGTCAGAGCTTGAAGATAAAGCCTTCAGGTATTACCACAGCACTGTATACTGCACTCTGGCTGCTTAGAATAGATGTTCTGTCATTTTATGGATTGAAGATATTTGTTATAGGGATGAGTTGAAGGATCATTAGTGGATATGTACATGGTCAGTCTATATATTGTCTGCTTTCTCATGTGTCTGAGGGTCTCTGGCAACATCTGTTCATGTTTGTAACGGACAGCACACTATAACATCCTAATTAGATTTTATCACTTGGTTTAAAAAAATATATAGATGGAGAGATATCTCTATCTATCTATCTTATAGTGTAGCACCTGTTACGGTTTTTGTGTTGGTTACTGCATGCTCTAAATCAGTGGTCATCAACCCTGTCATCAGGGCGCACTAACAGGCCAGATTTTATGTATTTCCTTGGGGAGATTGAGACTTGAATACTGCAATCACTGAACAGCAAATAATTATTATTACTATACAAGATTTATATAGCACTAACAGTTTGCGCACCGCTTTACAACATCAGGGTAGACAGTACAGTTACAATAAAATTCAATACAGGTGGGATCAGAGGGCCCTGCTCGTTAGATCTTACATTCTAGGAGGGAGGATCAAGTAGGACAAAGGGTAGTAGCTGTTGGGGATGATCAAATGGACAAAATGAAAATACAGTGGTTAGGTGTGGGAAGGATAGGCTTCTCCTGAAGAGGAGGCTTTTCAGGGATCCTCTAAAAGCTAATGGAGAAGGAGATAGATGGACAGATTGGGGTAAGGAGTTCCATAGACTTGGAGAGGCTCTGGAAAAGTCCTGGAGACAATCATGGGAGGAGGGGATGAGAGAGCTAGAGAGTGGGAGGTCTTGAGAAGAACGAAGAGAACGATTAGGTTGGTATTTTGACACTAGGGCAGAGTTGTGGATGGCTTTGTAGGTAGTTGGTATTTTGAATTCAATTTGTTGGGTGAGCGGAAGCCAGTGGAGGGATTGACTGAGAGGAGTAGCAGAGACAGAGCGGTTGGTAAGGTGGATGAGTCTGGCAGCAGCATTCATGATGGACGGAAGGGGGGTTAGAGTATGCAGAGGTAAGCCAATGAGGAGGGAGTTGCAGTAATCAAGGCGAGAGATAACCAGGGAGTCAATTAAGAGCTTTGTTGTGTCATTGGTTGGTTAGAAAGGGGCGTATTTTGGAGATGTTGCGGAGGATGAGGCGGCAAGATTTGGACATTGATTGGACGTGGGGCTTAAAGGAGATTTCAGAGTCCAGGATTACTCCTAGGACCTTCGCATGTGGGGATGGGTTGATAGCTGTGCCATAAATTTTGGCAGGGAGATCAAGGGGAAGAGGCACGTGGGGGAGGAAAAATGAGTTTGGTTTTGTATAGGTTGCGTTTCAGGAAGTGGCGTGACATCCAAACTGATATATCTAATAGTAAATTAGTGATAAGTGAGGAAACTCAAGGAGTGACTTGAGGGGTAGAGAAATAGATTTGAGTGTCATCAGCGTAGAGATGGTATTGGAAGCCGTGGGAGGCTATTGGCTGACCCAGGGAGGAGGTGTAGATTGAAAATAGGAGAGGTCCAAGAACAGAACCTTGGGGGACCCCAACAAAGAATGGAAGAGGAGAGGAGGAAGTAGGATTGTAAGCAACGCTAAAAGTGCGGTTGGATAAGTAGGTAGAGAACCAGCGAAGATTACAGTCACAGAGACCGAAGGCATGGAGTTTTTTTGAGGAGGAGGGGGTGGTCGATCGTATCAAAGGCAGCAGAGAGGTCCAGGAGTAGGAGTACAGAATAGTGTCCCTTAGTTTTGGCCGTTAGTATATATTGTTTGGTTTTAGGAGAGCAGTTTCTGTGGAATGTTGAGGACGAAATCCCGACTGAAGAGGATCAAGAAAGCTATTATCAGCAAGTTGGACGCAAATGACATCACCTGTGATATATTTCAGTTATCTTGCATACCTGGCCTGTTGGTGGGCACAGAACATGTGAAGGCACAGATCTAGAAGGGATCAGAACATGTATTCTCTAAGATGAGACTTTGACACTACATTACTTTGTTGGACTCTTGTATCATCTGTGGAATTTGGATTTTGTATGTTATTGGAAGATCCATTAAATGCGTTCTCTGGAGAGCCTCGTGTGAGTTGCTGCGGAACAACATAATTTATGGTCATTATACTAAACATCTAAAATATTAATTATCTGACCGGAGTACTGGACACTATACATGATCACTACATGAGACAACTTTGGACAGCAGCATTTACAGTCTAGAGAGATTATTGTTAGATGCACTAGCAAATTTAGATATTTTTGACTAAATTAAAGCCGAACTCAAGGTAACATTTTTAAAGAAGTTGCAACAACATTTTTGCTTTTTTTTGGGGGGGGGGGGGGGTAAAGGTTTTCCATAAATGAATAAAAGCTGATTATTGTAAGCAATGGTTGGTCCCAATCCTCTAACTGGCAGTTTTGCTAGACAGCATTGGTCTGTTCAAGGAAGTTGAAAAATAATGCTTACTGACCAAATCAACCTGTGAAAATAAAGGAGAAAAGCTTAAAATGGAGAAAACAAATGCAGCCACCACATCCAAGAATCGATAATCTGCAATATATTACATGTAGGGTTTAATACTGCTTTAAATTGGCAGCTGATATGACTGTGGTGCTTTAATTTTGTGTTGTAGATTTATTGGTCATTGATTAATTCTTGTGTACAGGTGCCAGACAGGCAGTTGTGGAGGGCAGCACTGGAGAATTGTTCTTATGAACTCTTAGACGATGACCCGAAGGACAAATCGCTGAAAGTAGAAGACAATGATGTGGAGGAGATGGAAGTGGATGGCAGTCAAAGCATTAAAGATGGGTTAGTTGTATACTTTTTGGTGTATTTGTACATTAAGCTTTAGAAACTTTGCATAATTGTCTGTAATACCTCTTTTATATTAAAACCCTATAGTACAGTCTATCTCTGGGCAACATACAGTGGGTATATAAAAGAATCAAGCCCCCCCCCTTAAAATCAAATTTTTATGCTTTGCTGCCTGAAATGAAGACAGAGTTTTTGTTTTATCCAGCTGAATTTAGTCAGTGCACCTTTATAACATCCAAGTGAAAGATAGAACACCGACATGTCAGGAAAAAATAAATATATATATATTAAAAAGCAGAAACCGCCGAGTTGGAAAGAGGATCACCCCCCTTGTTTCAGTTTTATTATATTAGTTGTATTTTTTTGTACAGATGGTGGCATGCAGTAACAAATCCATTTTTCATGTAATTCATCTTGTGAACATAAACAAAAAATTATGAACCAAGTTAAATTGCTTGTAAAATCCTATAATCGACTCTCTTACAGTAGTATATAATGTACAATGTGTGTGTTTCTGTAATATAATTGCAGGGAAGAGAGCTCCGGCGGGTCACAGAAGCGCAGATCAGCGCTCTAACGAAGGTATTTGGCACAAATATATTACAGAAACGCACACATTGTACATTATATAGTACTGTATTAGAGTGGATTATAGGATTTTACAAGCAATTTAACTTGGTTCATAATAGGGAGAGAGAGGGGGAGAGAAGACGACACATTAGATGGAATGACCTACCCCGAAAATAAGCCCTTCTGTGTGTGTATTCTGTTGCCAAAATTAATATAAGACCCGGGCAACTTATATCTGTTTTATAATTGTTTTACATCTTTTCTTGTAGGTTACAAGGTGTGAAAAATGAGGAGTCAAGTGTTCCATCCACAAACGCCAGCACCCCTCAGCCAGTAGCTACTTCATTACAGTATCTTGCCCGAGCATTACTACAGATCGAGCAAGGCGTGGAACGCAAGTACTTAAAGGCTCCACTTGGTATGATGGTTTTGGCAAGAATTGCAGGCAGCTAGCAATGCAGATTGCAATGGCAATACATTTTAAAGGTTTTGTTAAGAACTGTGCGATATTGCAATTTGGTGATGTCTTCCATATCAGTACTGGCAGTTCTGTGTAGTGACAATAAATAGTGAAAAGCTAACCACTAAGTACTATTTCAAGCGCCCACTGACTCATCCTTAACATTTACATCCTTGCATTACGGGGTCTTTGTCAGGTGATGCGTGTTTTTTTTTTTTTTGTGTGTTGTTTTTTTTTTTTTTTTTGGAGGGATCAGACCGTTTTTCATATGATGTATCTGCTAAGCTAAGCCTATTTTTTGTCATATTGGCATCAACATTCCACACATCTTTAGCCTAGGCTCACATTGCTGCAGGTTAGAGTTCAGCTGAACTCACACGATTTCAACCAGACAATGCAGTCTGACTTTAGAGGTGATTTGACAGACATCTGTGCGGGTTCCTGCACAGATGTCTATACAAACCACCCCCTCAAAGTTGCCAAAATTAGTTCAGGCACTACTTTAGGAAATCGGTGCGGCGCTGCACCAGTTCAGACAGTGCTATTGATGGCAATATGGGATGTCAAGTCAAATCAAACGTGTCAAATCATATACCAAATTGCTCAAATGTGATCCTGGGCTTAACCTAACTTTCATATAGCTGTCTAGCCTTTTATCATTGACCATGGGGATTGCACATGACTTCCCTTTTATGTCAGCTAACCATTAGCGGATGGATAGTCTGTGCGGCTGCTGCAATACTCACTTGATACTGAGATCAGAAAGAACTTTCAAGAGACAAACTTTCTATCTGTAAAACGCGCCTAAGAATTACCATGTATGGTGACCTGAGAGAGAAATGCTTAGGTATCAGGACCCGCTACAATGTACACTCTGATTTGGGTAACAAACAAATGCAGTATACCGGTATTTAATTTGCAAGGATCCTGGGCTAGTTAAGATTTTTTTTTTACTTTGTAAAACAACTTTGTCATTACTGTTTTGCTAACCCCTACATGACCTTTCTTTGATAGACGTCTGATTTTGTTTCATGATTTTAAAGAAGGGCCCCATCCCCAGCTAAAATAAAAACTTTCCACTGCTTGTTATTTTTAATAGGGGATGCAGACGATACTAAAAACTCAAAATCGGACAAGAAAAAGAAGGAAGAGAAGAAAAAGAAAGAAGATGATCAAACTAGTGAAAAAGATGGTATGTGAATATTTCATTGCCTGCCCATTTATCAGCATGCGTTTACTGCAGTTGTACTTATTAAGTCCTTTTAAGATATTTGCAACAAAGTCAACCTAACCTATAAAGGTCAGTCAGCTTTAATACACTAGCAAGAGACGGGGCAGGTCAGTCGGGTGTATACGAACAGACGGTCAGTTTACATCCGAACGCCCATAGGGGAGAGTGGGCCGTCTCTGTGTCCGCATAAGCAGAGCAGACACGAACCAGCCCTCTGCCTGCTCAACGGAGGGCTGGCCCATGTGGAAGGGACCTTGTACTTCAGTGAACACCCCACCACTTTGTGGTGTTATATCATTGGATCCTTAATCAAACCCTTTACCTACATAGCCCTTGCTTCCTTCAAAAGTCCCTGAGTCAAATCTGTTCACAGGCCCAAGCAAGGATGCTATCACTTCCATCCATGTTGACACTGCACCTTTTGGGTTCTTTCCCACCTTGTACTACTCGGGATGTCTGGGTAAATTTTTTTTTTTTTTTTTACAATTACATTACTTTGTAATGACACTTTGTCACTGACTCCATGTTCAAGAACATGCTGTCCGTGACTCCCTTTGTTGCATCTTCATAGAATATCTCTGGTTCTACTGGCGAACTCTTTTGAAACAGACAATTCCTAGCTTCTCTACTCGGGTCACTGGAACCCTACTCGTGCAGAGATTAGCTTCATTACATGGACCCCTTTTTTTCCTGCACAGACTTTTCTAGCCTATAAACTCTTAGGCTCTGCCCTGAGTTTTGAGATGTGATCCCTGTATCAGGGATCATGGAGCTATCTATTTTGTGAACTCCGAGGTCCTTCCATTCTTGTTTCCTCAGAAGAACGTGCCTTGGCATCAGTCAGCTTCTAGTACTAGAAAAGGTCACTTTGCTCCTGTTGTCGGTGCCCCATCTTAGGTGTTTGTTTTCACTCCACATTCAGTCAGTAGGTACCTTGGCACTTGCCTGCCCATCTCAAGAAACGTCAGTTATGTCTACAGACTCCCACCCATGGATTTCCCAGCATCCCTAATTCCCTCATATTCTTCAGTTGGGCACATTCCAACCTTCCTAACACTTTGATTTTGCACTTCCTGTGCACTCCTCTTTTCAAGAAATTGCTGTTCTTTGTTGCCAATGTGACTTGCTTTGCCACCTTGGGGCCTTACTTATGTGCTGTTGCCCCCCATGCAGAACCCTCTATGTGTGCTCAAATTGGTTACTCTCTTATAAGGGCCTCTTGAAAGAAAAAAAAAAAAAACTACTTCAGTTCTGCCTTGGCTCCCACTGCATTCTTCATGGTAGGGCCCCCTGCGGCCGGAGATCCAAAATGGCGCCGCAGGGGGACCGCAGCTGCGTGGCTCCAAAACGAAGGACGGAGTGAGTAAACCTCCCAAAACTCCTAAGGGTGCCAGCGCTGACCCCCTCCCTACGGACATTAGATACTATGCCCAGAAATTGGCAGGCATCCGTATGGTGGTTGTGATGCCAGCGGGAGACAGGACATGTTGTCCTAGTACTGTTTCTACGATGCAATCCCAGGTTTCCAGTTTCCTACTGATGGGCCCCGGCGTCTTAGTGGGGGCCTGGGCACTAGATTACCTGCTGGCAGTCTGTATTAAGGCCGTATTTCAAGGGATTGTTCATGCTGAAGTTAGAGTGCCATCGCGCTCAGAGGTTCAAACTGTTTTGATGTATTTCTACAGTGCAGCACCGAACTTGCAACACTTTCATGGGCAAATTTTCTGGACATTGCCACATCTACGGTTCACAGGGGATGGAGTCGGGGGAGAGGGGAGGTACACTGAATTGGAGTGGATTACTGTTTCAGGACATGGTTTTAAGTCAAATATGGCAGATGGGTTTAATGTACTTAAGAAGGTGGTGTCCTAGAATGTTCTGGGGCTTGGTGACCCCCTCAAGCGCACGATGGTCTCAACATTGTTGCGAAAATATCTTTTGGTGGGTGGGGAAAGCGTATCATTCCACCCATACCTCCTTCTCCAGGGGGGCGAGTGTCTTGATGCACAGTTTTTTGGATTATCAAGAAATTGGCATGGTGATCGATGCAGAGGGAAGATATGTTATATTACATTGCCGTTTGTTTTCTTTGAAATGTATACTTGCCTTTGTTTATATCCCGCCTCTGTATAGCCACCAGGTCCTGCGGGCAGTCCTGGACTTTCAGTTGGAACGCCTGGAGGTACCTCTGTACATCTTGGGGGACTTTAACTGTTACATGGATCCTCGGCTGGACAAGCACCC
The DNA here is from genome assembly GCF_905171775.1 of Rana temporaria. Lineage (NCBI taxonomy): Eukaryota > Metazoa > Chordata > Amphibia > Anura > Ranidae > Rana > Rana temporaria. Next base: position 42,133,044 of record NC_053501.1, read on the forward strand.
CCCGATGACGGTGGGGCGCGGTACTAGTCGCACGGCCCTGAGGAAACTAGCGGAGGAGGTAGAGTGGGTGGATTTGTGGCGGAGTAGAAACCCTGTGAAGCGCCAATTTTCGTGTTTCTCTAAAACATATATGTCCCTGTCTCGTATTGACCTGTGCATGCTCAGACGCAGCGATGCGATCAGTGACGGAAATAACGTATGCACTTAGAGAAATTTCAGACCATGCCCCGCTGGTTATAGAGCTGGAGGTTTGCCCTCCCTCGTCTCTGCGCAGAGCCCCCTGGAAACTAAATGCCTTTTGGCTTGACCTGCCGGACTCTGCGCTGATGCAGCAAAAAATTATCGACTATTGGGGAGACCAGGCAGATTACCCGGAGGAGGGGGTGGCTTGGGAAGCATGTAAGGCCTTTCTGCGAGGATTGTTCACTACAGAAATTAATGTATTTAAAAAAGTCGGGGGCACAGAGGGAGGGGGTGGAAAAATTGGTACTTGAGCTGGAGGCCAAGTTTGTTGCTGACCCCACCGAGGAGCATAGGGATGCTTGGGTATCTGCTCAGGATGCCCTCGGACGTATCACCCTTTTCCTTTCCCCCCCCCCCCCCCCCCCCCTTGATCTCCGTACGAAAAAGAAAACTGAAGCTTCATGGTGTGAGCGGGGTTAAATGGATACAGTGTGGAGTGGTCCCAGCAAAGTGTTTGCCAGTGTCCAATCACCTGAAGGTAGTGGCATATAATCCATGACCTAAGAGATTTTTTGTGTCCTGTACTGCAAGATATGAAATTTACTGCTGCATCACAATTCCTTTTTGTCTTCTCATCATAGATACTAATGAAAGTGGTCGCATTCCAAGGACAGTACTGGATCGATGGCGTGAATCATTACAGTCATCTGGTAACTTGTCACAGATCTTCCTTCATTTGTCCACCTTGGACCGCAGCATCTTGTGGTCACGGTCCATTCTGAACTTCAGATGTAAGGTGTGCCGTAAGAAAGGAGATAGCGAGAGTATGATCCTGTGTGAAGGCTGCGAGAGAGTTCACCACATCTACTGTGTACGACCCAAACTGAAGGTGAGTTCTTTTGAGGCCTTTTGACGAAAATCTTTTCATTGTGTTCTTTACAGGTATTTTCAGAGACTATTTTAATTGATACGCAGATTGGTTGGATATTGTTTTTTTTATTATTTGATTTTATTAAATTGGGTAATGTTTATTGAAAATTTTTCTTCCAACAATTGCAGTTAGAAAATAATGAACAATTCAACAGAGGTGTCTTGGTTTAGAGGAGAGATACAATACTAAGCCCAATATAAACAAGATGGTATAAAAGATATACAGAACAATTATTGTGCATTAAGGATGAGCTCAGACGTGTTCTCAAACCGCACGTGCAGAGCCCACCAGGAAGTCGGCACTGCGGAGCGATAATCGCAAGCAGTGAGACATTCTCCCGATGCAGAGATCGGGAAAAGTCTCGCTGCCTGTGATTAGCGCTGTGCAGTGCCGACTTCCTGGCGGGCTCTGCACGTGCGGTTTGCGAACACGCCTGAACTCCTCCTTATTGTGCACACAATAATTTAACGTAACTTATGACAATTGCCAACTGTGTACAGCAAGAGGCATACCTGCACAAGATCACCAATGCAATGTCTTATTCAATATTCCAGGAGTAATTGAGTGGAATTGATGGAATACCACATGCAATTGGCAGAGCAGTCACCACCACCCTCCCTTATTCATTTGTTGTGGATGAATAGGGGTGTTTGGACTGATTAGAGGATAACCACAGGGCCCAAGTTTTTTTAAATTTCTTGGGACATCCCCTAAGTTTTTATAGGAGAGCTCTTTTTCATAAATCTAAATGTAGCACTTCACACCACTGTAAAAATGTTGGGGGCGAGGGCAATATCCTTTTTTTTGCAAAATTAAGTTTACAGACCAGCAACAAGGAACTTGTCCACATTAACCGGTTGCCGACCGCCGCATGTACATGTACGTCCAAAGAATGGCACGTACATGCATATGGGAGTACATGTACGTCCCCACCTTTCCGTGGGTCGGGGGCCCCCCCCCCCGGTACGTGCGGCGGTCGGTAACCCGCGGGGAGCGATCTGGGACGACGGCGCGGCTATTCGTTTATAGCCGTCGCGATCGCTCCCCGGAGCTGAAGAACGGGGAGAGCCGTATGTAAAAACGGCTTCCCCATTCTTCACTGTGGCGGCTGCATCGATAGAGTGATCCCTTTTATAGGGAGACTCGATCGATGACGTCAGTCCTACAGCCACACCCTCCTACAGTTGTAAACACACACTAGGTGAACCCTAACTCCTACAGCGCCCCCTGTGGTTAACTCCCAAACTGCAACTGTCATTTTCACAATAAACAATGCAATTTAAATGCATTTTTTTGCTGTGAAAATTACAATGGTCCCAAAAATGTGTCAAAATTGTCCGAAGTGTCCGCCAAAATGTCGCAGTCACGAAAAAAATCGCTGATCGCCGCCATTAGTAGTAAAAAAAAAAAAAAAAAATTAATAAAAATGCAATAAAACTATCCCCTATTTTGTAAACGCTATAAATTTTGCGCAAACCAATCGATAAACGCTTATTGCGATTTTTTTTTTTTTACCAAAAATAGGTAGAAGAATACGTATCGGCCTAAACTGAGGGAATTTTTTTTTTAATATATGTTTTTGAGGGATATTTATTATAGCAAAAAGTAAATATTTCATTTTTTTTCAAAATTGTCGCTCTATTTTTGTTTATAGCGCAAAAAATAAAAACTGCAGAGGTGATCAAATACCACCAAAAGAAAGCTCTATTTGTGAGGAAAAAAGGACGCCAATTTTGTTTGGGAGCCACGTCGCACGACCGCGCAATTGTCTTAAAGCGACACAGTGCCGAATCGCAAAACCTGGCCTGGGCATTTAGCAACAAAATGGTCCGGGGCTTAAGTGGTTAAATGCATTTCCTCATTAAGGGTTTCTTCCAGGATTATGCGTGGGATCTAAAGACACATGGGTTGAACAAACCGTGTTAAGTGTTTGCAAAAAAAAAGACATCCAATGTCGATGAAGTTTGGGTCAGCACCATAACATGTGAATAAGTGTTCCTGTGGCCGTAATACATTTGGGGCAAGTTGGAGATGCCGCCCTCCCACAAGAGTGTAGTTTCTGCACCCTGTGAACAATAAACAATTGGGTACATTTTTGCGAGGGAGGGGAAAGAATACTCTGGTTATAATTTCCAAAGCCTGAGTACATTCATCGTCTATTGAATCAAAGTCCTGTCGCCAGAGATGGAGACTGTTTACTTGTGTTTTGAGCACTAACGGCTACCTGTAGTGTGGAGTAAAGGTCCCTTATAAGCCCTATTTTGGGGCTAGAAGTAATGACCGCCATAGTTTTTGTAATGTAGAGGGATTCAATTTTACCTGGAAAGTCGTGGCCTGACACCACTGTAAAGCATGGCGCAACTGTAAATACTGAAAAAATCGCTTGTTAGGGAGCTGGTAACGCTCTGCCAATGCATTCAAAGGGAAGAAAACATCCTTATCGTACTACTGGTGAAGGAATGATGCCTGCTCTTTTTTTGAACTCAACCCCCTCTAACTTTGCCAATTATGGTAATTTTGGGGTTATTCCAAATAGGCATAAATTATGTGTACCCTATATGAGATGTAAGGATTCTAGTGGATTACCATAGGAAAGGAAAGTAGGAAAACAATGCTTGTAATAGAAATTAGTAGCTGCTAGCAATTTTTCTGGGGCGACTTTGGAGAATTGAGAGAGTCAACTGTTAATCCTGGGTGACAGGCTGGGTCTTGACTCAGCCCTGGGTCGTCCACGACAGGCCCCAGGGGCGGCCGGGGAACTACATGTTCCAGGACACACACATGACCGGTCTCTATGGCCTTGTCACAGTGTGTCTGGCCGACAGCCATGCCGTTAGTGGACGTTGGTTCTGTCCGGGATACCTCCAGCCGGTAGTCGCAGGACGGGTAAGTAGTGGCCCCTTGCCCTGGCAAGGTGGTTTGGCTGGTGTTTTCCCTGGGGGGGGGGGGGTCGACTGAGGGTCCGCCCTGCTTTCCTCTCTCCCTTTCCTCTCCCTCCTTCCCCAGACTGGATAGCGGCTGTGAGGGGGGGGGCCCTCCTGGGGCTTCTTTATTACCAACCGGGGCCCGTGTGTTGTGGGGGACTGTGTTTTTTCTCTGGGGGGTGCTGCTGTGTAGTGTTTGGTGCATCACTGGGGAATTGAAACTGCGCCACGGCAACCATTTTGCCGTGGTCGCGGTTTACATAGCTCGGCGGCCATTTTCCTGTAGCCCGCTGGTGATTTTTACCTCAGACGGCGGCCATCTTGGAAATGTCTTGGCCTCTTGTGACAGTTTTAGCGCTGCAAAACGCTGTGAATCTTCCCCGAGGTGACAGACGCAGCACAGCCAGCACAACAGAGCACATCTCAGGTTTTCAGCGCTCTCTGTAACCGGGTGGGGTGGTGAGTCCCTGGGAGGCCTCTGCTTCTATTTTTGCAGCCAGGAGGAGACCGGTGGGTTGTTATGCCTTGCAGTACACAGCGGTGGGGCAACATGGAACCTGAACCTGGTGTTTCTGCCCCAACAATGCCTGAGTTATACTTTAATCCCCCTGCCGCATCTGTTGAGGCAATGTCGGCTGTCCTTGAGGCGTTTCTCGCCAGGTTTGAAGCAGCTAGTGCCCAGAAGGGGGGTACAAAGCGCCCCCTCCCTGAGCCTGCTTCTGGGGATGTCTCTGACACAGACTCATTGCCAGCTGTTGCTTCAGAATCTGGTTCTGTAATGTCAGATGATGCAGGCTTAACCCACAAGGACTGTGAGGATGACTCTGTCTCGGGGTCAGTGAATGATAGTGAATTTGTTGGAGCTCTTATTTCTGCGGTGTGTGATACTCATAAACTTGAGGATTTGGCGGGGGGACCGGATGTGCCGGTCCCTTTTGGGTTCCGTAAACCACCCAGCACCGCAAAAGTATTTCCCTGTATTCCATATTTGGAGCAGTTGCTCTGTAAGGAATGGGACACGCCACAGCAAGTTTTTGCTGTTCTTAAAAACTTTGCGGTCCGTTATCCCTTTGAGGAGGGCTTTTTGAAAAAGTGTGTCTCTCCTCCATCAGTGGACCCTCCCGTGTCCAGACTGAGTAAAGCCACCACATTGCCTGTGGAAGGGGCTCCCACTTTTACGGACCCCACTGATAGAGTGGAGGCTGTGGCCCGCTCTATGTTCACAGTTGTGGGTTCGGCTGTGAGACCGGTTGTGGCCGGGTCTCTGGTGTTGCAGACACTGATTGAACGGGCAAAGTTGTTGCTGCAGAAGCTGGAGGAGCACGATGCTTCCGAGACCTGCAAGGACCTGGCTGAACAATTGGTTCAGGGTCTAAATTTTGTCTGAGTCGGCCCTGGATACGCTTCCCTTGCTTTCCAGAGCCTCCGCCTATGCGGTGGTACTACTACGCCGCCTTGTGTGGCTGAAATGCTGGTCTGCGGACCAATCCTCAAAGAAGGCTTTGGTGGGTTTACCCTTTAAGGGTGGCCGGCTTTTTGGGGCGTCCCTGGATGACATCATTAAGGATGCCACAGGTGGTAAGAGCACACTGCTTCCACAATCTGGGAAGGTCAAGGAGCCTCGCCGTAGGCAAGGGCCCTCTTTTACTACCCCAAAGCGTTTTTTTTGTGCGCCCAGTGCGACGGTAAAGAATTCGCAAGGTGCTAAGACGCCCGCTGCAGGGCAGAAGCGTCCCTGGTTCCGCAAGCCTGCGGACAAACCTGCTTCCGCGTGAAGGTCTGCCCCCGCCCGTGTCTCGGGTGGGGGGCCGGCTTCGCGAATTCACGGCTCGGTGGAGGTCTCTTCTCTCCGACCGTTGGGTTTGCGAAGTAGTTTCATCGGGGGACAAGATAGTTTCTCTTGTCCACCGAACAGATTTTTTCCTTCCAACCTCCAGCTTCCTCCGGTTCTCCGACAGGCTCTGTCAGGGGCTGTCCAGAATCTACTGGACAGGGGAGTGATTGTACCAGTTCCCTCGTTGGAACGGTTTCAAGGGTTCTACTCCAATCTGTTCGTAGTCCCCAAGAAGGAAGGGGTCCGTTCAATCCTGGACCTCAAGGCCCTCAATTTTTTTGTCAAGGTGAAAAAATTCAGGATGGAGTCGATTCGCTCTGTAATAGCAGCACTTCATCAGGGGGACTTCCTGGCATCCTTGGATATCATGGACGCATACTTGCATGTTCCCATTTGCACAAAGCACCAGAGGTTTCTGCGCTTTGCGATCGAAGAGGACCACTTTCAATTAGTGGCCCTCCCGTTCGGCCTGGCTTCGGCACCACGGGTTTTCACCAAGGTGCTTGCCCCGATACTGGCCCTGCTGAGACAGCGAGGGATCGCTATCGTGGGATATCTGGACGACCTTCTCCTGAGAGCTTCCTCTCAGAGTTAGAGGAGGACGTGTCTATCACGTGTCACTCTCCAAGAGTTCGGCTGGCTTCTGAATATCCAGAAGTCAGTGTTGGTTCCATCTCAGCGACTGGAATACCTGGGGCTAGTCCTGGATTCCGTGGAGGCAAGGGTTTTTCTCCCACCGGAAAAACTCCAGACACTGCATTCTGCGGTGCAGCAGTTGTTGACCCAGAAGTGGTAGTTTCTTTGATTCTGCATGAGAGTTCTGGGTCTGATGGTGGCGTCTTTCGAGGCAGTTCCTTATGCCCAATTTCACACCAGGGAACTACAGAAGGAGATTCTGTTACGTTGGGACAAGCTCCCGTCTTCTCTGGATTACCAGATTCAGTTGAGTCAACTAGTCAAGTCTTCCCTGGTGTGGTGGCTGACATCTCCGGTGCTTCGGACTGGGAAGTCGTTTCTGCCGTGCCAATGGACTGTAGTAACGATGGATGCCAGCCTCTCCGGTTTGGGGCATCCAGTCAGCCCAGGGGCGCTAGACTCAGGAGGAGTCCCGCCTTCCAATCAATGTACTGGAGCTCAGAGCAATCAAGCTGTGCCTTGCCAGGTGGTCCCTGGAGCTGCAGGGCCGACCGGTCAGGATTCAGTCCGACAAGGCCACGGCTGTGGCGTACGTCAATCATCAGGGAGGCACACGAAGCTCGGCTGCAGCGCTGAAAGTTGCGCACATCCTTCGGTGGGCCGAAAGGTCCGTTCCGGCTCTGTCGGCCGTGTACATTCCGGGAGTACAGAATTGGCAAGCCAACTTCCTAAGTCGCCAAACACTGGACCAAGGAGAGTGGTCACTCCACCCAGAGGTGTTTCAGAGTCTGTGCCAAAAGTGGGGCACTCCAGACGTGGATCTCCTAGCGTCCCATCTCAATCGGAAGGTGCCACGGTTCGTGGCCAGGTCAAAGGACCCGTGGGCGGATGCGTTGGTGGCACCTTGGGGTCACTATCGCCTAATTTACGCCTTCCCTCCTCTGAAGCTTCTTCCTCGCCTGCTGCGCAGGGTGGAAGCCGAAGGGATTCCAACAATCCTGATCGCCCCAGACTGGTAAGCTCCTGGTATGCGGACCTGGTGCGTCTGGTGGCAGACGCCCCCTGGCGTCTACCCCTGGGAGAAGATCTTCTGTCGCAGGGTCCGATCTTCCACTCTGCTTTACAGTCGCTGGCTTTGACGGCGTGGCTGTTGAAAGCCAGGTGTTGAAGGACCGGGGCCTATCTGGTTCTGTGGTTTCTACCATGCTCTGTGCACGGAAGTCTACTTCACGAAGGATTTACCATCGTACGTGGAAAGCCTACATCTCTATGTGTGAGGAGATGAAGTGGCACCCCCGTACATACGTGGTATCCAGGATTCTGCTGTTTTTACAGCGGGGAGTGGATCAGGCTCTCGCCTTGAGTACGGTTAAGAGTCCGATTTCGGCTCTGGCCGTTTACTTTCAGCGCCCCTTGGTGTCGCATTTCTTGGTGTGTACGTTTATGCAGGGGGTCCGGCATGTGGCCCCTCCGGTGCGCCATCCTCTACCCCCATGGGACTTGAATTTAGTCCTTTCGGTGCTTCAGGATGCTCCCTTTGAGGACATGCGAAAGATCCCTTTGTTGACTTTGTCACAGAAGGTGGTTTTTCTGGTAGCAATTACCTCGATCAGACGAGTATCTGAACTGGCGGCCTTGTCTTGCAAGGCTCCCTACTTTGTCATCCATAAGGATAAGGTGGTACTGCGACCTCAGCCGTCTTTTTTCTCCCAAAGGTGGTTTCGGCTTTTCACATTAATGAGGACATTGTTCTTCTATCCTTATGTCCTCAGCTTAAAAACCAGAAGGAGGCCACTTTACATTCCATGGATGTGGTTCGGGCCCTACTAGTGTACCTATCGGCTACGGTTCCGTTCCGGAAGTCGGACTCACTGTTCGTGTCGGTGGCTGGTCCCCAAAAAGGTCTAGCAGTCTCGTCAGCCACCATTTCTTGGTGGATTCCGACAGGTTGTGCTTCAGGCCTATGCCCTGAAGTGGCGGGCGCCTCCCTTTCGGGTTACGGCGCATTCGACCAGGGCGATCGGTGCCTCTTGGGCTTTCCGGCATCAAGCCTCTGTGTTACAGGTGTGTAAGGCAGCGACCTAGTCGTCGGTCCACACTTTTTCAAAGTTTTACAAGGTGGATGTGAGTGCATCTTCTGATGCCTCCTTCGGCCGCAAGGTGTTGCAGGCGGTAGTTTAAAGTTGGAGTTCCTCCATTTGAGTATCTCCGGTTTTGTTTGGGGTGTAAGCTTGGTTTGCTGTGTTGTTTTTCCCACCCCACGCCCCCTGGGAGGAGCTGCACTGAGGAAAGTGTTGTTAACACTTAAAGTGCTTTGTTTCTGCCTAACTCTCCTGAAGGAAGCGTATATAACCCTAAGGTCAAAGGCTGCTGTGTCCGTCCATGAACTCGGAGAAATTGATTTTACAGTGAGTACAAAAATCCTATTTTTATTAATGATCATTGATCATAAAGCAGATTTTCCATATTAATCCATAGAACATCATATAATACACATGTTAAACGTCAAAGTGTGATAAAGCAACATATTACGTCAAAGATGATTCATTCCTTTCGACCCAACACATTTCATGGACTTGATCCACTTCCTCAGGAGTCATCAAATGTTTGTTCAAATAATAATCTAAACAGAAACAACCAAAAATATTCAATATGCTTCATCTCGGTATATAGGTTATTAGGGTAACACCCCTGGGCACACACAAGATGGGGGGAAATAAAGGGCTCATAGGTCAGAACCAGCTGAGGGCCCACAGACAGCAGCAACAGGCCCCAGCTGCACCACCTCTATAGGAATCCCCAGTCTGTTCCAAATCATGGTTATGTAATTGGCTAATGCATAAATGTTGAAAACCCATACAAAAAAACAAACCGGATTAAACACAAAGCAACATTAAAAAGTTTGTACCTTTTTAATACCAATATGTTTTCTCCCAATAGCCTCATGCACAAAAGAGATGTTCAACAATACTTAAAGGGCGTATTGGCTAGAAAAAGAGGAATAGTGATATATCGCATATAAATATTTGTACAAATGTAATGTTTCCAAAACCTGTACAGTCTGATCTTGGAGTTCTAGGTTATCTGTTGTATAAAGTCTGACCAATATTCTTATCGCACGCGTTCCTGGTAGATATGGCTCATAAAAATGGTGGGTGCTGCAGCGATTACCAGTTGGGTCCTGGAAACATCAAACAAGCGTACATATTCGCCAGCACACCATGGATTGACAAATTTTGTCCAGAAAGTTTTAATGAAAAGAGATCACATCACAAAGGTGCAATGTTTTAAAGCCACGCAGGAGTAGTGACAGCAGCAGAGGGAGAGCGCACCCCCTCCAAGCCCCACTACCTCTCCCCTCTGTCTGTATACAGCAGATAAGCGTACATTTTTTCCAGCACACCATGGATCGACAAATTTTATCCAGAAAGTTTTAATGAAAAGAGATCACATCACAAATGTGCAACGTTTTGGAGCCATGCAGGACCCCTTTGTCAAGCACATTCTGACAGAGGGGAGAGGTAGTGGGGCTTGAAGAGGGTGCGCACTCCCTCTGCTGCTGTCACTATTCCTGTAGGAGGGGGGGGGTGTGTGTGCACTGGTGTTCTGTTGAGAAATGCCCGGTCAGAACCGCGCAGAACGGAGCCTCAGAACAGCAGAGTTTACTTTACCTGTTGTCGCGTGTGGCCGAGGCACGCTCATTTAGGTGAGGGGTGGATATTTCAATGATCGGCAGTGCTGGGGGCGGAATTTTATCAATGGCCAAACAAATCTGCTAAAGAAATCTTTAGAAAAAGCCGCCCTTCAATTAACTAAACATGCCTTGCAAGCGTTCAAAATGAATAGCACATAAAGATTTCTTTGGCCATTGATAAAAATTCTGCCCCCCAGCACTGCCCATCATTGAAAAATCCTGCCCCTTCATGTAAATATCCGCCTCTCACCTACATGAACGTGCCACGCGAGACAACAGCTAATCCTAAACTTGGCTCTTCTGCCGCTCTGTGCGTCGCAATCGAGTTGCACCTGGGCATTGTTCGATAGCCGGGCACTTCTCGACAGATCACCGGCAGCAGGATTTGGAGGGGGTAGATTTACAACTTACAGACCACCTAATTCTGCATTTATAAACTTTTAGGGCTTTTTTTCACACCATGTGCAGTGTGGTAATGCATGTAAAATCGCCCATTTTCCTGCACTGCAACACGCTGCATTTTGTAGATGCACACAGTTGCTATTTTTAATGGTACTGCAACGCACCCAATAATTGCATGTACATTTGCTCCCACAAAACGATTGGTACCGCAGTACCATGCAATTTGGTGGGATGCAATTTAAAAATCATCCCAGCCCCATTTTTGTGTGTTTCAAGAGCATAAAGCAGACTATTATTGAACAAGCCCTCAAACTTGTGTGCCCCAGGATTGTGCACAGTTCTGAATGGTGCACTGACTGAAAAAAGGTTGAAAAACATTTGCCTAGATGAATGTAATTTTTGAAGCCATACTGATACAGAAATGCAAAAAGAGTTCATAGATCCACCAACTAAGGTCCTGAATGCTGAAAAGAATTTTGTATTTCTTACAGTTTATTCCTGATGGAGACTGGTTCTGTGCTGTGTGCCGACCTAGACGACGAGGCCGCAAACCTGGGCCAAAGCCAAAGCCAAGGCCCCCTGTGGATAATGATGTGGAAGAGGAGGATTTTGCAGAAGAAGATGCGTTGCAGAGAGATTTTGAGAAGGAGGAAGAGGAGACAATCGTGTGTGAGGAAGAGAGGTAGGCGAGGGAAAGGGAGGAGATTCACAGCAGTAGCAAACATGTTATGAGAGAGACATGGGAGGTAGCCATTGCTGACCCCTGTCTGGAAATAAGTCTCCTAGCTGTTGCTCTTACTCTCTATTTTTGATAACAGCCCAGAAAAAAAAATAATAATCTTGGTTCCTTGCTTTTTAGAACTTGTTGGGTTTTTGTTGTTTGAGGTACTGATTCAGAAAATTGCAAGACTGCATCAGTTTAAAGCCTTGTGTACACTGCTGCTGGTTAACGGATGTTTAGGAGAAGTTGGGCATTTTGTTCAGCTGCCCCTGAACCTGTGCAAGGAGAGATTCTATCCTCTCAATTTTTTTCAGCTGCCCCTGAACTCCCCTCTGTTATCTTGTCAACACATGTACACATTTCTAGGCAGTTGAGTTTAGAAGCATTTTTTGAAACGCAATAAAATACGTTCAGGACGGATGTTCAGAAGTATTTGAAACGCCAAATGCCTGTAACAGCTTGTAAACCACAGTAACTCGCATTATGCACATTTCATTTGCAGGCATTTTTTAAATTTTGGGCTATTTGAAAAAAATAAATAAAAATGTTTGTGGAAAAAAAGCTTCAGAACGTGGCATGTAAATGCGGCAAAACCGTAACCTTAGCCAGGACAGCAATTTACATTGCACAGGTTTTAGAAAACTTTATTGCAGAGTCTCTTCTGCCGCTGAATAAACAACAAAAGTTTCCTCTTAATCCAGTGCTGGTGGCTGATGGCTACAAACCACTTGAGGCATACCTCAGAAAAGTAATAATAATGTCTATGCCACAATATGTGATTTCAAAGATTTATTCTGAAATCAAAGTCAAAGGATTTCAAGAATAGAAAGTTAAAATATGGCTGACAAACGGTGTTAAAGCGGAGGTCCCGCGAAAAAAATAAATATTAAAAGCCAGCAGCTACAAATACTGCAGCTGCTGACTTTTAATAAATGGACACTTGCCTGTCCAGGGTGCCCGCGATGTCGGCAGCAGAAGACGAGCAATCGCTCGTCTCTCGGCTGCCCCTCCGTCATCCTCGGTGAGGGAATCGGGAAGTGAAGCCTTGCGGCTTCACTGCCCGGTTCCCTGCTGCGAAGGCGCCTTCCCAGTGATCCCCGCTGTCTCCTGGGACCAGTGTGTTTCCCATAAGGCAGCAGGGAGGGAACGGGAAGTGGATTGACTCCCGTGGGAGTTTCTCCCCGGAAGTGGGTGCAATTACCTTTTTTATACAGGTATCTGCACCCCCTCCCCCTGAAAGGTGCCATATGTGACACCAGAGGGGGGGGAGGGTTCCGAAAAGCGGAAGTTCAATTTTTGGGAGGAACTCCACTTTAAACATCATGCTTGATTATGAACCTCAATCTCGCCCAAACCTCAGCTGACTCGGGCATATCAGGGCGGTGCAGGGGGCACCCAAAAGGTGTGTAGGCACAAAATGTTCCCTGGGCATCATCCCAATCGAAGGGATGGAAGACCACTGGTTGAACCTGTAAGGGTCTGTGATGTAAAGAGGCCCCTAATGGGACCAGGCAGAGGACTCCAAACTGCCAGATAGTGCAGCTGGTGTAGTCCGACAGTGCGCCGGATGTGACGTCCCCAGCACGGAGCGATATTGGACTGACTCGCCACGGAATGGGATGCAGATGCGGTAGTAGAGGATATCTGTCAGCAGGCTTTAGTCATGACAACAGCCTTCCATTTGCTCTACTACCACATCTAGGTTCCATCCCAAGCCTCGTTGTGGTGAGTGTTTCCCTACTACACAAGCTGCAGCATCCTGATATGCCTGAGTTAGCCTGCCGAGGTTTGGGTAAGATCAAGGTTCATAATCGAGCATGATGTTTAACGTTGATTGTCAGCCATATTTTAACTTTTTCATTCTTGGAATCCTTTGACTTTCATAATAAATCTTTTACTCACAAGCTGTGGCATAGACATTTTTAAAGCTTTTCTGAGGTATACCTCCAAGTGGTTTGTAGCCATTACCCCTCTAGCTGCAGAAGGCTAACATTCATTACACAGGCTGCCATATGTTGGTTCTCCAAACAGTGCCTGAACTTTTCAGGAGTACATTTGAGGTTTTTCTTCTGCCCGCTATCTTGTAGATACAGATAGCCCACTGTAGTAGGTAACTTCCTCAATCCTGGGTGATCTGGTGTACCTGATGTTATAAATAAGTTCCAATGTTGTAATAAGGGAACACATACTTATCCAGAACTCAAGTAGACCTATGTGTTCCCAGTATATCAATAGATCCTTGCAGTAAACAAGTGAATGTTAGGACAATAGTCAACATTTTAGGAAATGTAGTAAGCCAATCCAATGAGCTGGGAGTGGGATTTCTGAAGCATGCTGTGTACAGACCACTGCCATTGGAATTTGGCAGTTGTAAAGAATACTAATTGGCTGCAGATTGAAATAGATTTAAATTACAAATGTCTTTTAGTGAAAGTGGAATTTCGATTCAAGTGTGACTATTTTAGTCTTGCTTTACACTTTATACCTTTTTTGTTCTTTTTAGTACAAAAAAGAAAAACAAAGCCAAAGTACAATTGCCTTTAAAGGTAAAAGGAAAGCCTGGACCTAAGAAAAAGTCTGCGAAATCACCGAAAAGTCAGCAAGGAACTCCAAAAACCACTCCACCTGCTTCAAAGGGCAGAGGAAGAAAAGTCCATTCTGCCCCTCCACAAGAAAAGAAAGGTGGAGCTCGTCATTCTGTGCACACTCCACAGCCCAGTGCTGAAGGCCACGAGACATCTCTGGTAGAGTTGGTATCTGCACCAGGCATTGGCCGGGGTAGAGGAAGAGGAAAAAAGATTAAATCTGTTGATAATACCCCAGAGTTCAGCCCCTTTGCCTTTCGTCCATTTACTTTGGAAAACCTTAAACAGATACCTGTTGGACAAGAAGAGGAACAGTTTGAGATCTTTACACCTACTCGGAAAGGCAGAGGAAGGGGCAAAAGGCGATTAACGGGTGAGTTGTCATTATCTTCTGAGAACAGAGAGAAAAGGGGAAGGGAGACCAGTAACAAAAGCAGTATAAAATAAGTCCAGAGTTTAGTCCATGTATAAATCCAGATACACTGTACAAATGGCTGCTAGCTGAAGGAGTAGGAAGCAATTCTGCAAGATAAATCAAAACAGAGAAACAAAGTGCCATCTGAGTGTAGTAAATCGGTTAAAACAACATTAATTAAAAGATTGGCAACTTGCATTGAGAAAAGCTTGTATACATTAGGACCAATGGAGCACGCATGGAAATTCTTGAAGACACAACATTTGTATAGAAAAAAAAATATTGAAATTAAAAAAATGTTTTATTAGAATACAGTCACTTAAATCAATAGTGGCTAAAATTGTAAGATTATGCACCTGGCTGAAGCATTGAAGCTAAGTGATAGAAAATAATGAAGATTGATTGAATGGAAATTAAAGGCAGGACTTGACGCTTAAAGATTTGTTTAGTCCTGGAGGTTTAGTGGCATGTAACGTTAAAATCTATTTTGTTTTGTGTTGTAGGAGGATGCATTAAGGTGAAAAAAACACGAGGGTTTACAACCTCTAACCACTTCAGCCCCGGACCATATTGCTGCTCAATGACCAGGCCACTTTTTGCGATTCGGCACTGCGTCGCTTTAACTGACAATTGCGCGGTCGTGCAAAGTGGCTCCCAAACAAAATTGGCGTCCTTTTTTCCCCCCACAAATAGAGCTTTCTTTTGGTGGTATTTGATCACCTCAGCGTTTTTCTATTTTTGCACTATAAATAAAAATAGAGCGACAATTTTGAAAAAAATTCATATTTTTTACTTATTGCTATAATAAATATCCCCCAAAAATATACAAAACTATTTTTTTTCCCTCAGTTTAGGCCATTGATTGGTTTGCGCAAAAGTTATAGTGTTTACAAAATAGGGGATAGTTTTATGGCATTTTTATTATTTTTTTTTTTACTAGTAATGGCGGCGATCAGCGATTTTTATCGGTACTGCGACATTATGGCGGACACTTTTGACACATTTTTGGAACCATTGGCATTTTTATAGCGATCAGTGCTATAAAAATGCATTGATTACTATAAAAATGACACTGACAGGGAAGGGGTCAACACTAGGGGGTGAGGAAGGGGTTAAGTATGTTCCCTGGGTGTGTTCCAAATGAAGGGGGGGGTGGGACTGACTTGGGTAAATGACAGATCGCTGTTTATACATTGTATGAACAGGTGATAGGTCTTTTCCCCCCCGACAGGACCGGGAGCTGTGTGTTTACACACACAGCTCTCGGTTCTTGCTCTGTAACAAGCGATCGTGGGTGCCCGGCGGGGGGCGTGCGCACGCGCCACTATTGGTTGAAAGGCGAGATGACGTATAGCTACGTGATCTCGCACAGCCGTGCCGACCTGCCGCTGTATAACTGCAGCGGCTGGTCGGCAAGTAGTTAAGATCAGTGTCCATAAGACTTAATGACTGAAATAATAATGTTTAAATCATAATCGTTTAAATCATATACGGTAAAGTCCTCAGTGAAAAATAAAGACTGACATCAGTCCTTCACCATAAAACAACTCCACAGTGCCATGCCTCCACCAATAGTACCTTTCTATAGCGTGTTTCTACTATTGGTGGAGGCATGGCACATGGATCAAGCAGACAAATACTTTTGTCACACTTTCTTGTTCTGCACACTTGTTTTGGTCAGTAGTCACAAAATATGACAGCCAAGTCTCTAATATTCACAGGAGGAGGTCTGCAGTTGCAGTCTTGAATTTCTTTTATGACAGGTTCCCTCTTTTGGTTTCAAATGGTCATCTCTCATCTGCTTGTAAAAACAATGATGAATTCCCTTTCTTTTCCATATCTGCTCTGTTATTGTAGCAGATGAGGCTCTGGATTTTATTGTCAGATGTTAACTGCCATTTCAGTTTCTCCTGTATAAGAAATTGACTTGCTTCTAGAAGTCAATGATTCAAACTTGGCAGATATTGCTCATCAGAGTGGCTGATTAGGTAAACACAAGGCAATTGCAGCTACGGAATCCAAGAAAAAACTTGGCATGAGTAAGCAAATTGGCGTGTAGAAGTTTTTTTGGCCCCTGAATGTTGCTGTATTTGCACTGCGATTACCTAATAAAACATTTTATTAATTGCCCTTAGTGTTTACAGAAAATGGCAAAGAAGAACTTGGCAGAATCTTAGCCACCATTGTAATATACATTTTTGAAATAGAGGAGATATGAGCAGCTACTGTTTATTGTGAAGACTTATATTAGGGAGGCCGTTTAATATTAGAGGAACGAAACTGGGAAAAATTAAAGTTGTTTCCACGGTGATCAATCGGATCAATTGTTTAATTTTATGGGAAATTAAAAGGGTAAACCTAATAGGTCACTATAGGTAACCGTTGTGTTTGATTCCTATTATATACGTATGTAAATGTTCTCTCCATGCATGTGTTCCTTAGGGTGTCTGTCAAAGGCCCATTGAAGAATTCTTGCAAGTCAGGGTAACGCTTTCTCATGGTGGGGCATAATCTAGTGCTGGAAATGTTATTTTCCTGGGAAGTTTGTGTATTGATAAATTCAGCCATGCCCAGATTTTCATGCAATGGATACCATTGCATACTACTTGGTAAAATTTTCTTTTGGGATTAAAATGTGAGCGCCTAGAAAATGTGAGTTCCTTTGACTCTGAGGCCCTGTACACACGATCGGACAAAACCGATGAAAACGGACTGAAGTTCAGTTTCATCGGTCCAAACCGACCGTGTGTGGGCCCCATCGGTCAGTTATCCTTTGGTCCAAAAATGTAGAACCTGCTTTAAAATTCAACCGATGGACGCCTAACCGTCGGGCCGTTATCATCGGATGGACCAACCGTGTGTACGCGGCCTCAAGGTTGCACATATGTATATGTGTGTGTGTGTGTGTGTGTGTGTGTAACTCGAAAAATTTGAATATAATGCAACAGTTCATTTATTTCACTAATGCAACTTAAAAGGTGAAACCAATATATGAGATGGACTCATTACATGCAAAGCAAGATAGTCCAAGCCGTGATTTGTCACAATTGTAATGATTATAGCTTGCAGCTCAGGAAAACCCCAAATCC
Source organism: Rana temporaria (assembly GCF_905171775.1). Taxonomy (NCBI): domain Eukaryota; kingdom Metazoa; phylum Chordata; class Amphibia; order Anura; family Ranidae; genus Rana; species Rana temporaria. The sequence goes on from NC_053501.1 coordinate 42,150,458, forward strand.
ACAATCTCATAAAATTAGAATATTACATGCAATCACTAAAACAAGGATTGTACAAAGAACAATATCGGACCTCTGAAAAGTAGAAGCATGCCTATGTACTTGGTTTGGGCCCCTTTTGCAGCAATTACTGTCTCAATGCGGCGTGGCATGGAAGCTATCAGCCTGTGGCACTGCTGAGGTGTTATGGAAGACCAGGATGCTTCAATAGCGGCCTTCAGCTCTTCTGCATTGTTCGGTCTCGGGTCTCTCATCTTTCTCTTGGCAATGCCCCATAGATTCTCTATGGGGTTCAGGTCAGGCGAGTTTGCTGGCCAATCAAGCACAGTAATCCCACGGTCATTGAACCAGGTTTTGGTGCTTTTGGCAGTGTGGACAGGTTCCTGCTGGAAAATGAAAGGGTCACTAAAGGAAAAAAAATTTTTTGCTGAAATGACTGTTTACAGGGTATAGAGACATAAAAGTTAACTGATTTGCTTTTAAAAATGATTAAAAATAGATTAAATTCAATCATATAATGTACCTGCAGTTTCACTTTCGTTTTTAAACTGGTTTCTGTGAAGTAAAGAGACCCACAGAACAAAAACAAACAAATCCAGGGCAGTGTTTTGTTTTTAAAATGAATCTGATTGGTTATGAGGAGTTTTAGACACACAGCTTGGACCACAGTGAAAAGCTGCCATGAGATTTTTCATAAGGAAACAAAAGAGGAAAAACGGAGGGCGCACCGACCTAGTGTGATACTGATTGGTGGATTTTATTAAATAAATAAAAACAAATCATAATACTCACAAAAGGAGTGTTAAAAACAGGCCTTGAATCACAATGCAGCAAAGAACCAACACCATCGGCATAGCACGATATTGTTTCCATCCGTGACCGTGGCTAGGGTCACGGATCAAAACAATATCGTGCTATGCCGATGGTGATGGTTCTTTGCTGCATTGTGATTCAAGGCCTGTTTTTAACACTCCTTTTGTGAGTATTATGATTTGTTTTTATTTATTTAATAAAATCCACCAATCAGTATCACACTAGGTCGGTGCGCCCTCCGTTTTTCCTCTTTTGTTTCCTTTAGTTTTATGAATTCCAACGATTCGGAGGAGGGCTGCAAGACTTTGGAAGATACCTTTTTATTGAGTTGCTATTGAGTTTCACCTTTTCTTCAAACATCTTCCCAAAAAATACCGGAGCGCAGGAGATTTGTCTTTGTATTTTTCATAAGGAGCCAGACAAGCAGGAAGTGTGGAGATCAGAGCAGAATTACAGCTACTTCAATGAGGACATGAAACCAGTACTGCAGTAAGGTAAAGGAAGCTATTTAGCTAAAAAAAAAAAAAATCCTTTAGTGATCCTTTTAAGTCAGCGTCCCCATAGAGCTTGTCTGCAGAAGGAAGCATGAAGTGCTCCAAAATCCCCTGGTAGAAGGCTGAGTTGACCCTGGACTTGATGAAGCACAGTGGACCAACACCAGCAGATGATATGGCTCCAAATCAACAGAGACTGTGGAAACTTCACACTGGACTTCAAGCATCATGCAGTGTGTGCCTCTCCATTCTTCCTCCATACTCTGGGTCCTTGGTTTCCAAATGAGATGCAAAATTTGCTCTCGTCAGAAAAGAGGACTTTGGACCACTGAGCAACAGACCAGGTCTAGTTTTCTTTAGCCCAGGTAAAGACGCTTCTCATGTTTTTTTGTTTAATGTGCTTTGATACAGCACTTTGGGAACATCCAAATTCTTTTGCAATTACCTTTTGAGATTTTCCCTCCTTATGGAGGGTGTCAATGATGGTTTTCTGCACAACTGTTAGGTCAGCAGTCTTTCCCATGATTGTGATTCCTACTGAACCAGACTGTGAGACCATGTAAAGTCTCAGGAACCCTTTGCAGGTGTTATGGCTCAATTAGATAATCGGAGTGTGACACTTTGAGCCTAGAATATTGCACCTTTTCATAATATTCAAATTTTCTGAGATTGTGGATTTGGGGTTTTCATGAGCTGTAAGCCATAATCGTCACAATTATGAGAAATCACAGCTTGAACTATCTTGCTTTGCATGTAATAAGTCTATCTCGTATATCTGTTTCACCTTTTTAGTTGCATTAGTGAAATAAATGAACTTTTCCATGATATTCTAATTTTTCGAGTTTCGTGTGTGTGTGTGTGTATATATATATATATATATATATTAGGGCTGTTGAATATAATCGATGCAGCGATGCATCGCGATTCCACCCCCGGCGTTTCTGCATCGATGCGGTTGCTTTAAATAATCGATGCATGTTGATGACGTCATCGTCGCGTCCTGCCGCGCGGAGCCGAAGTTTTGCCGCCTTCCCCTGTGTCACACTCGGAGTCCTGAGGAGAGGAGACGGACACGTGCAGCGCCAGCACAGCGTAGCCCTCCCCCGGAGCCCCCCCCCCCCCAGAGCACTCAGACACTTAGCTTTCCTCCGAGTCCCCAGCCGAAGTAAGCGCCGTCTTTTTCCGCCTTCCGCCGACGTCATCCACAGCCGCCCTGTGTCACTTGCTTCACTGGCAGACACGTGAGAGGAGACAGAGTGACACCTGTTGTGAGTTCCGGTCCCAGTTCCCAGAGCTGTCCTCCTTACCATTACTATGCAGCGTGCACTGCAGGCTGCCTGGTACAGGGGGAGAACGTTGCCGACTCACAACTGGCTGCTGTGGGCAGCAGCTGCAGGACTGTGGGAGAGAGACCCCGAGCGAGACAGGCTGCACTTGTCCTCTGTCCTCCTCACAGGCAACAGGAGAGGAGACCTCCAGCAGTGAGTGCAGAACTGACTCGTCATCATCATCATCATCATCAGGTACACAACAGAGACACTGACTGTCACAGTAGTACTACTAGTACACTTATAACTGTAATCAAGGTATATAATATAATATATTATCATATCTTTGATGCACCATGTGGAGTGGACTGTAAAATTCAAATATGGCAAATGTATGACTGTAATAATAATTGTAAATAATAAATATTAATGATGGTGATTGGGTAAACTGAATTATTCTGTATTTCTAAACATTAAACTGAGTTTATGACCATACCATTGCCATTTAATTAATTATGGTTTATGTAGGTCTAGCTCTAATCTATTGTCCAATGTCTTACTGATTGATCAAAACTTCATTACTCACCTTGTTTTGTATGATTTAGCTCATCACTGCCCCACACATGCAATGCAGTGCATGTGTGGGGCAGTGATGAGCAAACCCATAAATCATACAAACAAGGTAAGTAATGAAGTTATGTGAATCAATCACTAAGAGAATGAATACATAAAACCATAATTAATTAAATGGCATATGTTGTTGTAGCTGTTTGTTCAATGCCAGTGTGCCACGAAGATTGGAGAAGGAGAGATAGAGATCACTTTACCAACCGTTTCACTTTCACTGAGTGACCACGGTGGCTAGCAGTAGCACAGATCACAGATAAGATGAGGGTGCATTGTTTTAACACGTAGCAACGGTGCATGGGGTAGAATAATCATCTCCTGAATCATGTCTGCAGTCTCTGACCATCTCCTGTAGCAGGTCTGCAGTCTCCGACCATCTCTTGTAGCATGTCTGCAGTCTCTGACCATCTCTTGTAGCATGTCTGCAGTCTCTGACCATCTCTTGTAGCATGTCTGCAGTCTCTGACCATCTCCTGTACTATGTCTGCAGTCTCTGACCATCTCTTGTAGCATGTCTGCAGTCTCTGACCATCTCCTGTAGCATGTCTGCAGTCTCTGACCATCTCCTGTACTATGTCTGCAGTCTCTGACCATCTCCTGTATTATGTCTGCAGTCTCTGACCATCTCCTGTATTATGTCTGCAGTCTCTGACCATCTCCTGTAGCATGTCTGCAGTCTCTGACCATCTCCTGTAGCATGTCTGCTGTGTTTAGACTTTGCTACATGCAGGAAGTGTTATTGTGTGTTTTTTTTTTTAAGAACAGATAGAAAAAAACATGGAGTACTTAATTTTTTTTTGATGAAAGCCATGCGCACTTGCGCTGCAATCGTGATGCATCGCGGAATCGAATCGAATCGTGGACTTGATAATCGTAATCGCATCGAATCGTGAGATCGGTGAAGATGCGCAGCCCTAATATATATATATATATATATATATATATATATATATATATATATATATATATTTATATATACACATTATTATTTATATATATATATATATATATATATATATATATATATATATATATATATATATATATATATATATATATATATATATATATATATATACACACACACACACACACACACACACACACACACACACACACACACACACACACACACACACACACACACACACACACACACACACACACACACACACACACACACACATTATTATATATATATATATACTATATCTCTGAAGGAAAAACAGGAGAGCATGTCCCTTTTTTTTCCCCCCCAGGCTTCACTAGACTAATTTTGTGCTGTCAGTCAAGTTAGTTTTACCCTCTGGTAAATGTTGTGGGACTCCATTGCAACAATTGCAACACAGGGTAAAACCTTGTGCAAGTCATGTCTAAATAGTGGGATGCTCTAAAACAGGGGTGTCAAACTCAATTTCATCGAGGGTCGCATCGGCATTACGATTGCCCTCAAAAGGGCCGGTAGTATCTGTAAGATTAGATGTCCAGCGCCTCCCCTTTTACATTGGATATTAAGAGCCACTCCACCATCAGAAGTTGAGTCCACCCCTCTTTCCTTAAGCTGCTGCTGGGAAGAAGCTGGATGCATTGCTTAAAAGCAGAAAGTATGGGTCTTGAGGAGGTTCAGAGGAGAGCGAGGGCCACGTGAACGGCCTGGAGGTCCGGATTCGGCCCGCGGGCTTGTTTGACACCTGTGCTCTAGGAAATAACTTTACAGCTTTTATTAACAGGCTATTTTTGCTTGCCTCCCAGAAATCTCTACCAGCGATCAAGGAAACAGGAGAAGCTCTGGTCGACATCAAGGTGTGCATGAGTTATCTGCTTGTGAACAGTTGGTGGTAGATTTGGTGAGGCACGATGACAGCTGGCCTTTCATGAGACTGGTTTCCAAAGCCCAGGTAATCTAAACAGACGTGTTGTCATCGCTATACATATACATACATACGTATCGCACTACCAGTTACCTCTTACCAGTTAGATTTTTTTTTTATTATTGCCGTCTTTTTTTCTTTTTCTTTTCTTTTTTTTTGTGTTTAGGATAGCTTTTTAATTAACAACAAAACCTGGGGAATGCCCAGGGAAAAACCAAGCCTCCTTACCTACCAGCCTGCAGAACAACCAATTGACCTGTCGAACAGTATGCGTTAAAAACAGGGGTTTTGTCTGCACGCATTTGCAAATGCATGCGTGAGCCACAGAGCCGCGCCAAGGCACCCTGTAATCTGTGGTCCTAACACTAAACAATGAGCATCCCCACAGTGGAGGCACGTGCATTCTAATGGATAGATAGGGGCAGGTGGACTGAAGGGGAGCCACCCCTCCTTAAAGGTACAGAAGCACACCAAACACCCAGCATATAGGACAATGGCTGCAAAGGTGTTGGTGCACTGCTGGACCAATATAAGCACCACAGCTTTTTAATTAGCATCTGAAATTGTCTTGATTTCTCAAAGAGAATATATTTTTTTTCTTTCTTTTCTTTTTTTTTAGGTTCCAGATTATTTTGACGTTATCCAGAAGCCCATTGCCTTAAATATAATCCGCGAGAAGGTGAACAAATGTGAATACAGTTCTGCAAGTAAGTAACGTGATGGATCAGTTAAATGTGTCTTGAATTAGTTCTTTAACCGCTTGCCGACCAGCAGCCATCGTTATACGGCGGCATGACGGCTCTCCTGTGCAAATCACCGTAGCTGTACGGCGGCTCGCACAGGCGTGATGGTGGGCGCGTGTCGCTCTCGCGCACGCTGCAGGAACGTGCCCACAGGTCGAACAGACTATGTCTGCCAGCGACTTGCGATCTCCTATTACAGAGGCAGTTCGGGGAACTGCTTTTGTAAACCAGGCGATTCCCCATTCTGATAGGTGACATGACAAATCTACTGTTCCCAATGATCTCTGCCATGTCCCTGGCAGCCTATCCCCCCTACAGTTAGGACACACATGAGGGAACACAGTTAACCCCTGGCGATCGGTGGTGCGGTGTGTCGTCTTAAACACTGCATCTCTGATCTAGGTCAAGAGCCTAAGATGTAGGCCCTTTACCACATGATCAGCTGTGTCCAATCACAGCTGATCACATGGTAATCGGGAAGTGCCGTTTATCAGCTTTCCTCCATTCGCACTGACATGATGCGGGTAGAGAAGAGCCGATCAGCGATGCCCCACCAGTAATGCCAATCGATGCTAACCTATACCCACTTGTGAAGCCAATGAGTGCTGTCTATCAGTGCCCATCATTGCTGCATATTGGTGCCTCCTCATCACTGAAGGATTAAACGTACTTATTTACAAAATGTTCTAACCGAAACAAAAACTATTTTTAATTTTTTTCCACATTTTTGGTCTTTTTTTTATTTGTAGTGCAAAAAATGTAAAACATGGTGGTGATTAAATGCCACCAAAAGAAGGCTCAATTTGTGTGGGGGGGGGGATAGAAATAAAATATTTTTTTGGGGGTACAGTGACGCGCAATTATCATTCAAATTGCAATGGCACTGAAAGCTGAAAATTGGCCTGAGCAGGGAGGGGGAAAAAGCCCCCTTAATTGAAGTGGTTAAAATTGAAAGGCTTGTACACACTATAAGAAAATAGTGCAAACATTTTCATTCAAAGAATTTTCGTATAGTGTACACCAGGGGTCTCCAAACTTTTTACTTCAAGGGCCACATTCTATATTTTACACATATTCGCGGGCCGGAAAAATAATTTATAAATAAATCCACAGTAGAAGAAGAATAGAATTTGACTTACTGCTGACAGCAGGACTGGATGGTGCTCCTATATTCTTTGCTGGCACCTAAACGCTGGAGCATCATGCAGCGGGGCGAAACTTCCAGCGTGTACGAGGCTTTACACCCGTGTCCCCATCCATCAGTGTCCCCATCACTCAGGCTATCCCCACAAATTGGTGTCCCCATTAGAGCCCCCCCATCATTCATCCGAGTCTCCCTGCACATTTGTGTCCCCATCACAGCCCACCCAACCTGCATATTTGTGTCTCCATCACAGCCCACCCCCACCTGCATATTTGTGTCCCCATCAGAGCCATCACCTCCCCTTCCGCATATTTGTGTCACCATTAGAGCCATCAGCCCCCCTCCTCACATAAAAAAAGCAAGGAGAGAGGCGCCTCTGGGTGTAGTAGATTAAAACAATTTAATTTATAAAAACATGATCGTTTCACTCACATTTGAGTAGTGTAAAATAAGCATGTAGAATTTCCTTTGGGAAGGTGAGCTGTCATCCGATGGTAAGTTCCTTCTCCAGTCAGTGGGAGCGCTGTGCGGGGGGGATGTCACTTCATTATGGAGCGATGAACGTCCTTTAGAATGGAGGATTTCCTCAACCCGAGGTGTGGAGCGCAGATGGAGAGCTGGCGAGGATGGATGACGTCACCGCTGTGCGACGCGTTTCCGAGTTTCAAAGCAGCGAGTGGATTGGCTGCTGCACTCCTTTGTCATGTTTTTATAAATTAAATTGTTTTAATCTACTACACCCAGAGGCGCCTCTCTCCTTGCTTTTTTTCCTAGAATTGCAACATGGTCTCTGTTCCCCTTTGATGGCAGCCCTGCAAGTGTATACCCACAACATACTAACCACAGACTGTTTGATTGGTTTATATTAACCATCTTTTATCCATCCCCCTTGTTCTCATATTTATATATGCTGTTCTGACACCTGAGATTTGTGTATCCTTTGCGCATTATTTACTTGTTTCTCCCCCTCCTCACATGTTTGTGTCCCCATAAGAGCCACCAGCACCCCCACATTTGTGTCCCCATCAGACCCCACAGATATTTGTGTACCTCAGTCATCACCCCCCCCCCCCCACATTTGTCCCCATCAGAGTCATCAGCCCCCCCCCCCCACATTTGTGTCCCCATCAGAGTCATCAGCTCCCACATATTTGTGTCCCCGTCGGAGCCATAAGAGTCCTCAACCCCCCCACATTTGTGTCCCCATAAGAGTCAGCCCCCCCCCCCCCACACAAGTGTATCAGCCCCCCTCCTTGCATGTGTCCAGCGCGTCTTCATCACTGGCTTTGCAGAGCTGCTGCACCTCCCAACTCCCGCCCCGCTGGTATTACACACTCGTTACTGGTTAACAGCGAGGCGGGAGGCGGCTACGGGTCTGCACTAAACACCTCATTGGCTGCTGGGATGCCCTGGTCCCAGCAGCCAAGAACACAGTGAGACGCCGGAAGGGATTGCGGGACCTGCGCTGCTTATTGCCTGGGGCGAATATGCAGCGCAGGTTCCACAACTAACAGGGGAACTAAGGATTCAAGCTGCGGGCCGGAAGAAATGGCCTGGCGGACCGGATGTGGCCCGCGGGCCGTAGTTTGGAGACCCCTGGTGTACACCCTTTGACAGCCTATGCCGAATTTGCCTTACTAAAATTTTCAAAGGGGCGAACTCCAAAATTTTTCTTGTACGGGAACAGAACGAATGATTTTTGGTTTTAATGTGTACCATTTTCGTACAAGAAAAATCAGAAAAGAAAGACTGTGCATGATCAGAAACAATAAACAACAAAAAAGCCTTTGTCGTACGAGAACATTTGTAAGAATTTTCGTACAAATTTCCTTTCATCGGTTCCGATTTGCTGGGAGACAGGCAGTGAAATCTACCAAAACCTTTATTTATTTTTTGCTGGCTTTTCGGTTGCTTCTCAGAACTGGTGCTAGTTATCCTATGACCACAATTTTCCAGGGTGTATCTAACTACTCTTGATTTTACATAACAAAGGATCATTTTTATTTTAGCCTTTAAAGTGTCTAGGTCTGTCTTCTGACATGTGATTTTGTATCTCTGCTTTCAGCTGAATTTATAGAAGATGTTCAGTTAATGTTCTCCAACTGCTTTGAATATAACCAACCCGCAAGCAATGAGGCCAATGCCGCACTCCGGTTGCAATCCTTTTTCGTCAACGAGGCTCAGAAACTGGGCTTAGAAGTTCCTATTAGCAAGCCGATTATTCCTCCTGAACCCACCAAAAAGTCGCACATCTGATGATCTCCGTTTTTGATCCGTGAGACTTTGTGGAGTCATGGTTTGCAGTTTCTGTTTTCAGAAAAATTATTTTCCTGCTGAACTGAATCACCAACCGCTACTCATCCGCGTAAAGCAATAAGTCCAGCCGTCTTCTAATGACCAAGCACTGATTTCCTACACCACATAGCACTCAGGGTGATTGATTGCAGCAAATAACTGCTAATTAGGGTCCAACCACGTATGTGTATTTTATATAAGTATATATACTGTATATGTATATCAGATTTACAACTGTTTAACTACTGTTGAGCTGCCTTTTTTTTTTTTTTCTTTCTTTCCTAAATTTAGTTGTTTTTTCTTGTGGATAGCTGGGAGAAAAATGTCTAGGCTAAAACTGACATTTCAGTTTTGGGTGGATGCAAGCAGGTTGAATCACCCCCACCAGATTATCATCTCTTTGGCACAGATTTTTCTACAGCAAAGTTTCTTTCATTCATGTGGGTTCTCATTTTGTTTTCTTTTTAATGACAAAGAATGCAGCAGCAGGCTTGAGATCTTTACTTGGCTTTACAAGAAGGGCTAGCTTCTTAAGTAACTTGAGAACCAGAGAGAGACCAGAGAAAATACCGTACCATTAAAAAAAAATATATAGTTGAGTCTACTTATCCCAAACACTACTTGAGTAAATTCATTGGGGTTTATTTTTGTGGGGTGAATTCAAGCGCAGAGTATTTTGACTATTCTAGATATTTATTTAGTATTCCAAGAAACTTGTGAATTTTTTTGGCTTGTATTTATGGAAATTTTGTACCTGAAGTTAAAGTATTTGTTAAGTAAAATGTTTTCCATGTCTTAAAAACAAAAAACAGTTTCTACTTTTTTTCATGAGGCTGAAAGCTTACTCAATTTCATCTTTCTTTTTTTTTTTTTCACTTTCAGTTACCTGTGTGAAAATAAATAAAAGTGTTACATAATTCTATTCAAAATGGGTGCTTGATTTAAGATATTTTTGTGGTTTGTTAAACATGTGATCCGCTTCTTGTAAACCCCTCAGACTAGAAGTACAGGCAGTATTAGGCGCCAATCGGGTGTGCACTGACAGGGTGGGGGAGCAGAGTTGAGCTCAGTCTGATGCTGCTCCTTCATTGTCCAGTCATAGGCTGTTGGCAGGGAAGTGACCTGTCTGTTTTGCTGGTAAGTGGTAAAGGCTGAAGATTAATACTTACCTATGCCTGATCTAGCGTTGTGCACGAGAGCAGCTGTTCTCCCAGATCTCTCCCTCCTTATTTGCTCAGACACAGCAGTGGCAGTCATTGGCAAAGGACACACAGAGCGGGACTCGGGTCTGAGTGCACACAAGTGCCTAGAGGCGATTCAGTTTGCATGTGTAGTGCTCTACAAGTCACTCATTCATTCATTCAAGTGCCCCTATACCAAGTGTCTTGCTATGCAGGCACTCAATGGGGGGGCGGAGGAGCCCAGACCGACAACTAAGCATCCGAGAAGGATAATTGGTGCTGCTCTGTGCAAAACCATTGCACAGGGCAGGTACATTTGACTTGTTTGTTTGAAAATGAAAAAATCCTATATTATCGCTTTAAGTTAAATGAAGCAAAAGAAAATACCTGGGGTATAGTGGAGCATTGGACCAGGGGTGTCAAGTGATAGAGAGAGAGACGGTTCTCAATGTAATCTCTGACTAGAGCAACTTTAAGTCTATACAGAGCTTCCTTGCTCCAGCTGCAGTTCCATCCTGCTATGCCTGGCACATGTTTTTTAGCCCTGTAAGTGTTTTTTTACAAATAAATAAATAAGACGTTATTATACTATCTTTTTGCTTTTTTATGTGGCTCAATGCATTGGAGCCTTATAACTGCAGCAACACTTAAGGGGCTTAAAACGGTCTTGTATCCAAGCTTATGAAGAGTTTTATTTCTGAATTTTTTTGATTGATGGGGTGTTTGAATTAACATTAATCACAGCCCGTGGTAGATTGATTGAGAGGAAAGGATCCGGATTAAAGTCCTCCTATATGCCTGATGGTCATTTATGGCCTTCTATGTCTGGTGAGTACATTTATTTGTCACCTCGGGTGAAGTACTTCTTGTTTATGCACACTTCACTTTAAAGTAAGCACGATGGTGGCTGTTAGACCCGAATTCAACACTGTTTTATATTAATACGGCCTGTGTATTGATCTGCTTAATATGGACATTTTTGTTTGTATTTAATCTTGACATGCACTGAATAGATTCAACTTGTTGCACCCTTTTTTCTTTATTCATTCCTTGCTCCAAATGACTGTAAGCACTGCAGGAACATGAAAGGAAAATGGTAAGCATATGCTTTGGAGGGTCCATTCAATTGAAGGGGTTGCCATATTGGCAAAGCACAGGTTCAGCTAAACACCAGTTAAATACATTTTTCATATTTGGTTGGCTATAAAAAGTCTACACACCCCTATTAAAATGTCAGGGTTCTGCGATATAAAAAATTAAAATATGAGACAAAGATAAATAATTTCAGAACGTGTTCCACCTTTAATGTAAAAAAACACAGAATTTCCAAGCTCAACTTAGCAACCAACCAAATTCACCTGTCGAACAGTGCGTTAAAAACAGGGGTTTAGTTGCACGCATTTGCAAATACATGTGTAAGCTGCAGGCCCCGTCAAGGCTCCCTGTGTACTGCAGACCCTTACTCTAAAATTTAAAGAGTCTCCTCAGTGGAAGCACATGTATGCTGATGGATAGATGAAGGGCAGATGACTGGAGGGAGCCCAACCCTCCTTAAAGGAGCAGGAGCACACTAAACACCCAGCATATTGCACAATGACAGCAAAGGTGCTAGTGCGTTGCCTGACCACAATGACAATACAAAAAATAACAGTTACTGCCCCTACCTATAACTGGCCTTCACAGCAAGGAGCACTGGAAGGGGCGAACGCATTTAAAAAAACACACAGAATTTCCAAGCTCAACTTACCAACCAATCAGCAACCAACTGAATTCACAGTGCGTTAAAAACAAGGGTTTAGTTGCACGCATTTGCAAATACATTCGTGAACCATAAACTGAAATCTTTTAGGTGGAGGGAACTAAAAACTAAAATAACATGGCTGCAGAAGCGTGCACACCCTTAAACTAATACTTTGTTGAAGCACCTTTTTGTTTTTTACTACAGCACTCAGTCTCTTTGGGTACGAGTCTATCAGCATGGCACATCTTGGACTTGGCAATATTTGCCCAATACTCTGCAAAAACACTCCAAATCTGTCAGATTGTGAGCCCTCTTCAGATCACCCCACATATTTTCGAATTTGGGTCTGGGCCATTCCAAAACGTTATACTTCTTCTGGTAAAGCCAGTCCTTTGTTGATTTGGATGTATGCTTTGGGTCGTTGTCATGCTGAAAGATGAAGTTCCTTTTTATTTATGTTCAGCTTCCTAGCAGAAGCCTGAAGGTTCTGTGCCAATATTGACTGGTATTTTGAACAGTTGATAATTCCCTCTACCTTGATTGAGGCCCCTGTTCAGCTGAAGAAAAACGGCCCCAAAGCATGATGCTGCATCTACCATAGTAAAAATTATAAATAATAAAAAATTATATAATAATACCCAAATAAAAATTTTTATTTGGGTATTATTATATAATTTTTTATTATTTATAATTTTTACTATAATTGCTTTTCTAGCTTGAACTGCCTTTATATGTTGATGCAGTTATATATTGTAAACTTGCAATGTAAATGTTTTGGTCTTAGGTGAGGTAGATGCGGATGACGTCTAAATATATTTTTTATATATTTTTTATATATTTTTAAATAATTGGTTGGTTTTAACCTGATTGCCCGACTGAATATTGTCCCTTAAGATTTAAGTATCTTCAGTCTTGTGTTTGTACACAAGATGGCGCTATTCTCAGGCTATTTTTAAATATACTATTTCGATTTTATTTTACCTTTGCCTGGCGTGTTGCTTTGCAAACACCAGATGGCGCTAGTCAATTGGCTCCTTTTGTGCTGCTATGGCAACCGTATTGTGTATATATAGTGTTGTGGGACGTCTGCGTTGATCCCCGCCCCATGCTGATGAAGTCCCGCCTACATTGGGATGTAACGCGTACGAGGGGGAGGAGCTACGACGACGTCATCCACGTTTGCCTCACAGAGACCTACACACGCTGTACACATTGATCCGGGCCTCTGAGCTGCGGTACAAGCTGCTATCTTTGCACTCGGACCAGAGTGCTTTACAATGTGAGTGGTTTTTAAACTTTTGTTGTGATTATTAAACCTTTTAAGCAGTGAACACTTAGAGTGTTTTTTACTCTTTCTCGGTCCATTGAATGATCTATGGGAGATTATTTGTTTATTGCTTGCTGGTTCCATCTGGTGGACGTTTTTGGAGTTGAACCCTGAAAGCTGCTTGCCATTTACTGTGTGGAGGATATAATATTTGCTTTTTGACCTAGCCACAGGTCGAATCGCTGAGGTGAGAGGCCATCCATTAGCCTTGGTGGAGGATTATCCTGTCCTATGGGTCACAGATCTGATGAAGATTTCTGCACTATATATCACCACTGTATATTTTTTGGAGCACCTTTATCACTTTGCACTTTATGGACTTTATGTATTTATTTTTTATTATGTATCTATTTTTGATTATTTGAATTTTTAGGCATATTCACAGGTGTGTACTGGCTCCTAAGTAACATGAGTTTGAATGTAATTGCTTAATTCTGAACAACGTGCACACTTGCGTAACCACATTATTTTTGTTTTTTTAGTTTTAACTCCCCCCTCAAAAGATTTCAATTTGTTGTTTAACTGAGTTGTACAGTTTAGAGGTCACATTTAAGAGTGGAAAAAGTTCTGAAAATTTTTATTTTTGTCATTTATTTACATCACAGAAACCTGACATTTTAGCAGGGGTGTGTAGACTTTGGTTGGAAGTGTATATCTGTCATGTTTTTGTACCAGTTGGGCAGATTCACCCATTTCTGACACATGTTCCCTCTTATAGCAAATAAAAAGAGAAAACTTCCTATGGAAGAGATGGGTACCTCCTGTGTATTAGCCAATGGATGGCACTGATCTCAACAGAGCCAATAATCGGCAAACAGTACTAGCACACCAAACTGGTCAATAACCACTTTTATTGTGGAAATCCATGCTGTAGGATGTCTCTGTGACAAATTAAATGCTCCTATTGAACAGTGGATGTGTTGGTGACTTTCACTGATTATCTACCCATTTTGACAGACATTCTTTGTATGGACTGACTTTGATTCCCCTGTTCAGTATAAAGGAAATCCTTTTATTTGCTTGCAATCTCTGGGAGGCAAGGAGGTTGCACAGGACACAGTACTTGACAAGATGCTATAGTGCCAGCAAAGCAAGTAAAACTAATTGTTAAGGCCAACAAGCAATGGACAGACAATCCCTAGTGGATAGAATCACACTGCCAGTGTGTCTTAATACTTGTATTTATGGTCTGGCGCTGCACAGGTGGCAGGAGAGGCATGTAACATGCATGTTGCAATATCTTTCTCAGGAGTCTGCTAACCTATAAGCTTTCCTCCTGGTTCAACTAAACCCTCCTTCTGTATAGCCACTCTACCATACAGGCCTGATGGAGTGCTGCAGAGATGGTTGTTCTTCTGGAAGGTTCTCCTCTCTCCACAGAGTCAGGGAGGTGACCAAGAACCTGATGGTCACTTTGACAGAGCTCCAGTGTTTACTGGAGCTCTGTCAGAGTGACCATCAGGTTTTTGGTCACCTCCCTGACTAAGGCCCTTCTGCCCCGATCGCTCAGTTTGGCCAGGCGGCCCGCTCTAGGAAGAGTTCTGGTGGTTCCAAACTTCTTCCATTTATGGATGATCAAGGCCACTGTGCTCATTGGGGCCTTCAATGCTGCAGAAATGTTTCTGTACCCTTCCCCAGATCTGTTCCTAGAAACAATCCTGTCTCGGAGGTCTACAGACAATTCCTTGGACTTTATGGATTGATTTGTGCTCTGACATGCACTGCAAGTGTGCGACCTTATATAGACAGGTGTTTGCCTTTCAAAATCATGTCCAATTAACTGAATTTACCACAGGTGGACTCTAATCAAATTTGTAGAAACATAACAAAATGTGGAAAAAGTAAACTGTGAATACTTTCCGGATGCACTTCTTTTTATTTTCTGGAACTGGATCGCCCTGGAACTGGCAGCACTGGCATGAACTATCCACACTGGACTGTATGTGTTGTGAACTGTTCCTTGATAATAAAAGGTTTTGCCTATAGTTCTAATTTAATGGCCTTGTAATCTGTTTTTTATTTAAACCTTTTTGTAACATCCTCGGAGAGCTGCCGAACCTCTACTTTTCTACTCGCTCCTATTTGTTTGGAACTAGCCGTGCACGTTCTTGGTTGTGGTCACGTGCACTGCTGTATGCGCACTACACATCCCATTGTCCTAATCTTGAGAGTAAGCAAGAGACGGTGGCTACTTTAATACATACAGTGGGACCATGGAGATCAAACATAGCCACCCTTTTAACAGAAAGTCAGTCCAAAAAAAATTGGAAATTTGGCAGTCTAAGGCCGCGTACACACGTACACGCACATCAGACCATCAGTCTGCTTCAGCGGTGAGCCGATGAAAATGGTCCGTCGGAGCAATATTTTTTTTTTTTTTTTAATCCAGAGCTTCTTGTCACCTCAAAACCTAATTTCTGCCACAATGGAGTCATACAAGATTCTCATATTGTGCACTGGACTGACCCCCTTGTTATTGTAGAGGCCCCTGGTCTAAAGAAAGTCTAACAAATCCAGGAAATTGAATTTGCCCTTTGTCCTATTTTCACCAGCCGGCTTAGAATTAACAATACTGCTGTGAGCCAAAAGGTGTCTGCAGTTTCTCGGTGACAACGTGGAGCCTTGTTTTCTGCTATCCCTGGCCTCCTCTTTTGTCCGATTTTGCAGATATTTATTCTACATACATGAGAACTATGACCACATCCTGGACGCCCCAGAAACGGGTAAGTGAACCTTTTATTAACATAGCGCATAGTAACCTAAGTAGAGCTAAATCCAATCGATAAACTAATATTTAACATAGTAATTCAGTTCCAAAAGTTTTTTAATCCTCCTAATGGAGACTAGAGTTGAGCGGACACCTGGATGTTCGGGTCCGAACCCGAACTTAAAAAAAAAAAAGTTCGGGAACCCGAACCCGAACTCCGAACCCCATTGTAGTCAACGAGACACAGACTTTTAGAAAAAAAAATGCGCGGAGGTCCCCACAAATTCAATAACCAGACCCTTCAATTTAAAACAAAAATGACGTGCGGTTCCCCCTAAATATCCATAACCAGACCCGTTATCCGAGCACGTTGACCTGGCCGGACACAGAAAAGAGGGGGGGACAGAGTGCGGCCCCCCCCCCACTCCTGAACCGCACCAGGCTACATGCCCTCAACATGGGTTGGATGTCCCCATGTTGATGGGGACAAGGGTCTCCTCCCCACAATCCTTGCCCGGTGGTTGTGGGGGTATGCGGGCGGGAGGCTTATCAGAATCTGGAAGACCCCTTTAACAAAGGGGACCCCCAGATCCTGACCCCCCCTGTGTGAAATGGTAATGGGGTACAGTGTAGTGAAGTCCTTCATTAATAAAAAAAAGAAAAAAACTCCAGCGATGATAATCCACTCGTTCCTGCTTCAACGTTGTCCTGATCCTGCGACGGCTGCGGGTGAACTTTTTCCAATTATTTGGGTCCGGGTTCGAGAAAAACCCGTACCGAACCCGAACTTTACAGTTTGGGTTCGCTCAACCCTAATGGTGACCATACATTATTCGATCGATGTGCAAATCGGTCAAAACTATAGCCATAACTTCCCTATCAATCAATTGGTGAGGGCAGAATATTATTGAACATTTTGCATCAGTTAGCATCACTGAAATACTTTTTTCATGAATACGATCCTTTTTTCAAATAATCGGATTATGATTGATAACTTGAGATCGTTAGGCTCCATTCACAGCTGCACGTCACGCTAACCCATGTTTTTGTACAACAGTGTAGATTCAAATGGGCTGTCCTACATGTGACAAATACACCAAAAGAAGCTCTTGCATCTTATCTGGCGCTGAGCGTTTTGATTTTTTTACCGCAAATATTGATTTTTATTTTCACAAAGTTCAACAGTTTTCTCAGCCTCACTACAATATCCACTTGTAGCTCTTCAGCCCCTTGAGCTCCTAGTCTCTCACTGAACTCCATGAGTCACTGAGTGAATCCTGTGAGCTCCTCAAGGCTTTTGCTGTGGTATCGCCCACGTTTCCCTGCTGGCTCCCTAGCTTGGCACTCCAGATTCCTTTCAAGCTTCATCCCTGCTGACCGGCTCAGTCCCTGCTTTGACACATAAGGCTGCTCTGCAAGTTTCACCTCCACTGGATGGGTCCCTAACTTGAACTCCACCTGAAATTTCCCAATTCTCCACCATGCCAGTTCGGTGAGGATACTGCTCTGGTACTTCAGTTACTCACTGTGGTCCCTGATAAAGGTGGTTGGTCACTTGGTGGCGACAGCTTTCCTTTTTTTTCTTCCGACCACGACAGGTTCTCCGGCCAGGTGAACCATCACTCTTGGTTGGACTGCCCTCTTACGTCTGGATAGGCCCTCACACAGCCTAACAGCCAGATGCCACTGGGATAGGCCCAATCTCCGGCCTAGCAGCCCTGGCACAGAACACAGATCACCTGACTCCACCCGAATATATAGAGGCACCCAGCAGGCTAAGGGATTCAAGAACACCGCTGCCCATTGGCTGAGATATCCCGTATACCCATAACGTGACCTTGAAATGTTCTGACATCTAATGCTACCAAGTGCCTGGCCACCTAGTGGCAAAAGAGAAAAGCAACATGGCCTAACTTAGGGAGAATTTAATGCATCGCTAACAATACTCTACAGTAGCTACTCCTGACAAGGAATTTGGTGAGGAGCTCCCTGACTAAACCCCAGGGCGCTACATATGAATTTCATTTTGGTACAGCATTGCAAGTCCATGAAATTTCTAGTTAAAGTAGCACAGTGCTAAATAGCAACTAGCATCCTTGCCATGAAAGGGGTAAAACCTTCCGTAAAACAAGAGTTTTAAAGGAAAAAAAATGTTTTGCTGAAATGACTTTACAGGGTATAGAGACATAATAGTTACCTGATTCCTTTTAAAAACGATTAAAAATAGATAAAAAATCAATCATATAATGTACCTGTAGTTTTTTAGTTTTGTTTTTGCATTTAGTTTTAATTTAGCATGTTATGCTGTATTTTTGCTGGACAGAGCCATAGAGCAGTGATGGTTTGGAAAATGAAACTAGAATCTCCCAGTACGGAACAGACAACCAGGAAGTGTCCAGAACAGAGAACAATTACAGCAACATCAGAGCAAAAACGAACAATGAGGACATGAAACCAGGACTGCAGTAAGGTAAAGGAAGCTATTTAGCTAAAAAAAAAATGTTTCCTTTAGTGATCCTTTAAGATGGCACTGGGTATTCTGACAGATGCGGGTACTGAGCTGTCAGAATTACCAGCATTGCAGATTCATCCATCCATGTTTGCCGTGGGTGGGAATATTGAGCATCAAGCATTGTATCTTTGACTTTAATGTGAGGATGATAGGAGAGCCAAAATGTACCCTGACATGACAGTGAAGCACTGACTAATGAAGAGAGGCCCCCAATTCCAAGTGCCTAGAAAATGACAATGGCTGATGCTCTTATAGGCAGCTGCCTCTGCACAGGCCTTTTTGTTTGGCTATAGGAAATGAAGACAGAGAAGAAAGGGAGAACACACAAGACAATATGCCAAAGCTTACCGAGAACTGAAAATGGTACAAACTTTTGCTTACTAACCATCAAAAGTGGGCAGATATTCCATCTTAACCACTTAAGACCCGGACCATTATGCAGGTAAAGGACCTGGCCAGTTTTTGCGATTCGGCGCTGCGTCTCTTTAACGGACACTTGCACGGTCGTGCGACGTGGCTCCCAAACAAAATTGATGTCCTTTTTTTCCCACAAATGAGCTTTCTTTTGGTGGTATTTGATCACCTCTGCCGTTTTTATTTTTTGCGCTATAAACAAAAATAGAGCGACAATTTTGAAAAAAATAACTTTCTTTTTTTTTTGCTATAATAAATACCACCAAAAAAGAATCGCAATAAGCGTTTATCGATTTGGTTTGCGCAAAATTTATAGCGTTTACAAAATAGAGGATAGTTTTTTTAATGGCATTTTTATTAATATTTTTTTTTTTTTTTACTACTAATGGCGGCGCTCAGCGATTTTTTTTTTTTTTTTTTTTTTTTTTTTTTTTTTCGTGACTGCGACATTATGACGGACACATTGGACAATTTTGACACATTTTTGGGACCATTGTCATTTTTACAGCAAAAAGTGCTATAAAAATGCATTGTTTACTGTGAAAATTACAATTGCAGTTTAGGAGTTAACCACTAGGGGGCGCTGAAGGGGTTAAGTGTGACCTCATATGTTTTTCTAACTGTAGGGAGATGGGGCTGGACGTGTGACGTCACTGATCGTCTTTCCCTATGTCAGGGAACAGACGATCAGTGACATTGCCACTGTGAAGAACGGGGAAGGTGTGTTTACACACACCTCTCCCCGTTCTTCAGCTCCTGAGACAGATCGCGGGACACCGGCGGCGATCGGGTCCTGCGGTCATGGCCCCGTGGCTGGGCACTTTAAAGGGTCACTAAAGGAATTTTTTTTTTTAGCTAAATAGCTTCCTTTACCTTTCTGCAGTCCTGGTTTCATGTCCTCATTGTTCGTTTTTGCTCTGATGTTGCTGTAAATCCTCTCTGTTTTGGACACTTCCTGGTTGCCTGTTTCCTGATAACCACAGTACTGGGAGATTTCTCACGGTGGTCACTAATCAAGGAGGTGTGATTACTGTGTGTAAAACGAAACTGGATTGGTGCTGAGGAGTTTTAGACAAAGTATCACTGCTTTCTATTGGCTGACTGCCCTCTAGTGGCTCTCTGTACATCAGAGAACCAGCAAACAACAGCAAAAACGAAACTACACTGCAGGCACAATATATGATTGTTTTTTTTATCAATTTTTAATCATTTTTAAAAGGAATCAGTTAACTATTATGTCTCTATGCCCTGTAAACAGTCATTTCAGCTAAAAAAAAAATTTCCTTTAGTGACCCTTTAAGGGGACGAATAGGTACATGCCTGTGCCCAGCCGTGCCATTCTGCCGACGTAAATGTGCAGGAGGCGGTCCTTAAGTGGTTAAACAAATCGGTATGATCTGAGTCAATACCCAGTTCATGGGAATCATGTCACTCATTTCTAGTTCTAGATCATTTAATAAATTGTGCAACAAGGCCCTTTTAGCTTTTCTGTCATCCTGTAATTATCTCGTGTTTCTGGCTTCTTTGGGTCAGATTCATACAGTAAAATAGAAAATTGAAACTGAAATCGGGCATCAGCTGATTTGTGGAGGAGTGCAAAACCTAAGATCTGCTACTATGGGATCCTGAGGGATAGGGAATGACAGCAGCAGCTGCATCAGCACGAAGGATTATTATGAAACCATAGCATGCTTCACACTCTCTTACATACTGTACTGCTCTCTGTTGCTTTAGGCAAGTCACTGACAGGAAGAGTTAGAGGCCACACGTTTCAAGGTGAATAACACTGATCGATCTGCTATAATGTTTCTACAATGTGTTACAAACTTACAAAGGTCAAAAGATGCCCATTAATTTCAACCAAATCCCATGCACTCAAAGGATGCATTTTGTGATATTTAAAGAGGTAAGATAAAGACATTTTGGAATAACTAACTTCAACATACAGCAACCAATCGAATCAGCTTCAAGAATTAAATGCTAATTAGTGTTGGGCTTCAGTGGCTTAATGCACTATATTGTTAAAGACAAAAAGGGAATGAGATTGCTAGACAGTTAAGATGGTAGAAGTGGGTTTGAACTTCTTGGTGACTGCTTTCTTCTGTTCTATCCTTAATTTTTTTTTATTTCATCTCAGTGTAGCACTACCCCCGTAGGAGCTGCTGGTTTAGATTTGGGTTTTGCACATTACCTCTAATTTCGTTGCCAGGGGAAGAAAATCTATAGAAATTGCAATGTCCACACAAGATGTAAAACCTTCAACTGTTGGGTTTTATTTTTGCTGCATGAAACTTGTAAAGAAAGTGGAGAGTATAGAGAGAAGGGGAAGGTTCAAGGACACGGTACACAATGCACAAAAATATCTGAAGTTCCAATCAGTCACCACTCCCTCTTGAGTGGGTATTGCTCAGGATAGACCCCTCTCACATGGCCTAGCAGCCGGGATGATGCACAAACCAGTATGAGAACAGTCTCTGCCACAGACCGTCTGAGAATGATCATGGATAGCCAGAAATCCTCTGCCACAGGATTTAAGTCCCAAACTTCTAGCCTTACAGTAAAGAGCCTTTAAGCCGATCCGGCAAACTGTAAGACAAGTAGAGCTGTGGATCCCTGTATAACTAAGTCACCAGACCTATCCCGAGACATTAGCTTGCTTTGCTTGGTCTCCTCCAGGGCAGGTCCTCCCACGGTTACCTTTGTTAAGCGCTTCCCTCACTTGGATGGACAGCTTGGGATCCCCTTTAGAATCATAGGCCCCAGCCAACATAGCTGGGCCTTCTCAATAGAGATGCAGCCTCAGACCAATGTGGTCCCTGGGCTGGAATCACACACACATACCTCGCATCAGGAGGACCACGAGGCAAAGGACCCCGAAAAACGGCGTCTGCCCCTTAAGTACCCCTTTCTGGCATGCACAGCCGAGCACCACTCCCACTGGGCTGCTTCCCGAGAAGGGTCACCCAATACACTATGGTTTGCTTGTGTTCCAACATTGACCCGAGGTGGTAACGCCATCTACAGGCAGCAGTGGGAAATCCTATCAAACCCAACCATAGCCAGAACAGGCTAATTTAATGAAATTAAACAGTCTGAGCCCACTTTTTGCGCAGACACTCTCTAAATTTAGAATAGCGCCCCAGTCATTGGGAGCACGGCGCTACATCAGTATTATACAGTGGAAAGATTGTTCCTTTTTTGTGGGAACCAGAAACAAACCTTTTGGTAGGCTCTGGTCTACTGTACCTACTGTAATGGTATATACTGTGTGGCCTGGATGTTTAAATCCATTGAATTGTCCAAACTCCCAGTAGACAGGTGACCTAAAAGGAATATGAACAGTCAGAAGCAATCTCCATCCTTAGACAAGCTTTGTCTACACCTGACATGTACTGTACATCTGCTGTTTAACGCATAACTTAGTAAACACAGTAATTGAAGGTGCAGAATTTTCTCTATTCACCTCAGCCTCATCATATTTGAAAAAAAAATGTAAAATTTGCTAGTGACCCCTCCACCTCATGTGCCTGCTGAATTCACACTCCATATAATGTATGGAAGGATTTTAAGAAATGTAGCGCTCTTTAGATATCACACCAAAGTGAATATAAAGTCCTTTTGCGTTCTCCCCAAACAGTCCTTGATAGGGTGAGTAGGGATATAACCCAGGCAGAAGACCACCACATGCAACAGAAGCACCCACAGCCTATTACCAGTTACAAAGTTACATAGATAGTCAGGTTGAAAAAAGACACATCCAGTTCAAACATAAAAAAAAAAAAAATAGTACAATCCCATATACAAAATTCTATATCCACAGTTGATCCAGAGTAAGGCAAACAACCCCAGCAGAGCATGAGCCAATTTGCTACAGCAGGGGAAAAAATTCCTTCCTGATCCCCTGAGAGGCAATCGGATTTACCCTGGATCAACTTTACCTATAAATGCTAGTACCCAGTTATATTATGTACCTTTAGGAAAGTATCCAGGTCTTTTTTTAAAGCAATCTACTGAGCTGGCCAGAACCGCCTCTGGAGGGAGTCTGTTCCAAAGTTTTACAGCTCTTACTGTGAAGAAACCTTTCCGTATTTGGAGGTGAAATCTCTTTTCCTCTAGACGTAAAGAGTGTCCCCTTGTCTTTTGGGTTGACCATAAAGTGAATAACTCAACACCAAGTTCACTGTATGGACCCCTTATATATTTGTACATGTTGATCATAAACCCCCTTATTCTCCTTCTCAAGAGTGAATAAATTCAGTTCCTCTAATCTTTCCTCATAGCTGAGCTCCTCCATGCTTCTTATCAGTTTGGTTGCCCTTCTCTGCACTTTCTCCAGTTCCCCGATATTGCGATTGACCACCCTATTAAAAGTGGTCAAAACACACAGTAATGCTCCCAGAGTTGGCTCAAAGGACGATCCGATTCATTGGCTATTGCATCCAACTTTAAGCCCTTCCAGATCAGGATGGTCAAACGGCATGCAGAGGTATTTTCCCAGTAAACGGTACACAGAATTGGATCCACAGTATATGCATCTCAAGGGAAGAAACAGGTCCTCATAGTGCAATATGCTTATAAGCTTTAATTTATTAAACATTAAAAAGCAACTCATAAGTTAAAACAGCATGATGGCTCAATTGTGGAAGTTTCAAACCCATAAAATAGGCGCACTCGGCTCTGTTACCGTTACGCAATAACTTCACGTGCTAAGGCTCCACCCTGCGTGTTTTGTCATAAAAATATGTCATCAGGGGCTGGCTAAGCTGCGGCAAACCTGCATTATATACACAGAAGGTGGAAAAGCAATTTTCCCGATGCTGGAACCCAGATATATTTAACACAAATACACCATATGGCCCGACAGCCACACTAGCATCAATACCAAACAAATATCTGGCATATACATTATAAATTCTATATAAAAAACGCTTTCAATTAATAAATATAAGCATAATCCTAAAAGGGAAAAAATAATAAAAGTAAATTTTATTTACTATGAAAAAATGTCATCTCATCCCAGAGCGGAAAGGGAATGTGCGCCATCTTGTGGTACAAAGACTAAATTGCAACCTAATACATAAATTATATTAAAGGATCACTAAAGGAAAAAAATAATTGGGCTAAAATGCACTGCAGTATCGTATAAAGTCTTAATAGGTTATTGATTTAGTTTTAAAAATGGTGAAAAGGGATTAAATCCCTTCATATCTCTTACCTTCTGCGATCTACTTTCGTTTCTGCATTTGATTTCCTCATTTTCGGCGCGCGTTCATGAAAACGACGTTGCCGTCATGCTGGGAACTGCATTTCCCAGAATCCTTTGCGCATCGCGCATTCGCAGTTAAAAAACCGGGACGCGCGCTCTGTGCAAAGATTTGAATAGCCCGCCCACTATACCGCCCAACGATGGATAACACAGGCTGGCTGAAGTGTGGGCGGGCACAGTGAGAGAGGGGGCTGGAGGAGGCAGAGCGGACCCACCCCCTTCCATTCGGCTGTACTGTAATTAATGAAAGAGAGGAGGTGCTGGGGTGTTACAGACACACCCAGTAATTCACACCTCCTTGCAGTCTGGAAGACGTACACAGCGTCCAGACGCAGAGATGTAGTGTACAGAGGAGGGAGCGAGCACGTTACTCCCCACAGCAGGAATTCTCGCTTTGTGTGTCTTTTCTCAGACAACCAGGAAGTGGGGACTGTTCTCCAGTAAGTCCTTGAGGGTAGAGCGCTTCAGCCATTCATACTGTGCCTCCATTGTCCTGTGTCCTCCTGTAGCTGTCCTTTAAAGCTGTGGAATCATACCACAGGGGTTAACGCCGTTTAAGATATTCCATTCCCGAACCCAAGACAGCTATCCACACTCCACAGTCAGGCAAACGAACCCCAATAACAAGATTCAGCTCTGTTTGAGGTTCCACACGAATAGCCTTTATTGAGAAATTCAGGCTCTTATATACAGTTGGTAACCAAAATGAACAATGACCCATCTCCACCCACAACATTACACAAGGAGCCCAATACACATCTTTTTGGTAGACGACATGACTCCGTCTCTGACATTTACATGAGCTAATTGACTACAGCGGATAATTCAGACACCTGACCTTCAGGCTGTCTGCTAACTCACAATACATATGTATCATCAATAGACCTTCACACAATACAGGGTCAATTAGCACAAGCCATCCTAGATTCATTTACATCATACAAGACAGACAGATGACTTGAGTTGATGACATTAACACCTAACAGTATGTGTCCCCACATTATGAATGAGTCACTTTTTCAATTAACAAACAGCAGCCAATTCTCCACAGTTATCCTGGAATATATTGTGGATAATAATTACATAATAGTCCCATCTCAGGTAGTCCAAGATATATTCTGACTGTCCATTATTTTCTGGTTCATGCTTTCTAAGAGCTTCTGGGTCCCACGGGCCCTCCCGTTACAAACACAATTTATGTTGAGCCTTAAAAATGTACTCCTCGAAACGGACCTGAGCCAGGAGGGATAGTGGGAACTCCCCGCATCTATCTCTATGTCTCCTTAAAATAAGTAGAGGTGACAATTGTACCCTCTTGAATTTTGATATTTAAGTCCAGCAAGTGTATATAAGTTATACTGGCTTCATGTTGCAGCACAATGACCTGGTCATTAGCATTAAAGGAGAAGTACAGCCAATGCTCGATTGGCTGCAGTTCGTTTTGCACTCCTGTGACCCGTTTTCGACAGAGAGCGGGCTGAAGTCCGCGCTCTGCTGACATCACAGAAGTCGGTCAAGGCTCCGTGTCATCACGGAGTCGGGATCCGCCAGATCCCTCGACCGACACCCGACTCAGCCTCTCAGCGAGCCACTGAGAGCCTGAGTCGACCGCCCCTGCCCCCTCCACAATTCAGCGCTCCAGTGAGCGAGGAGGGGCAGAGCAGGGATCTATGATTGATAGTATGCTGCTCTCTGCTTGGGAAGCTGTGAGAACCGAGCGATTTGGTAGCAGGGGTTAAGTCCTGGGGAAAAAAGTGTGGGAACTCCCACCCACCAAAAAAAAAAAGATACGCTCATATGCATAATTACTAAACCGCATGTTTTTTTTTTTTTTTTTCGATCCACTGTACCTTGGTAATCCTTTGTTACTGGCCGATTCCTGTATATGGATTCATCGGGTAATGTGCGGGTATTCCATGACAAAAGCTCCCAGGAGACATTGCGGCATCGAGGAAGTGACGGAATACCCGCACACTACCTGATAAATCCATATACAGGAAGCGGCCAGTAACATAAAGGATTACGAAGGTTCGCCTGCCCCTGACAGTGACTCGAGCTGGGCATCGCCGCTTAGTGAAGGATTGGCTCGGGCGGCTAGGCTGCTCGGCTGCTCTCGGCTGCTCTAGTCCTGCAAAGGGAACTGCGTTCCTGCTAAGAAAGAAAGGGCAGGGACTCCATTCCCACGCGTTCCCGCAAGACTTGAGCCCTGATTAGTAGTGTTCGATCACTTGGTTCTCAGTGTAGATGTGCTGCGGATTAGGATTGGGTTATGCTCTTTAGTGTCAAAGCATACTCAAATCTCAAAATGAACGGGCTCAAATCGCACCGAACTGAATTGCATGTGAATTGAACAGGAATGCGGTTCCTGTGTGATTCACATACTATTCATAGTGTGAACAAAAGCTAATGCTGGCCATTCACTAGACGAAAAATCGGCCGAAAATCGCTCATGGAGACACTTTGTTTGTTTTTTGATAAGATAATGGGCACAAATCGTTAATCGTTTGTGATGTTTTTGTGGAAAAAAAAAACGAACGGCAAGTTTGGAAAAATTTTAACGGCCGAACGATAAATCGTAAGGTTAATGCGTTTTTCGTCCAAAAAAAAAAATGAATGCTTGCTACTGCGCATGTTTGAAAACGCTATAACCCGAAGGTAAATATTTGTATCAAAGAACGTTCACGTCAAAAGATCATGATACATTTCACCAACTATATAACCTGCAACCTCTTCACCTTTACCTTTTATGTATGTTTAAAGAATTCACTACACAAAATATGCAATATTAAAACTTTATTGCAAAATGTTTGTTTTGAAAACAAAAATAAAGAAATCCTGTTCAATATTTGTTTTCCTTGTTGTTTTTTTTTGTTCGTATACAAGAGAACATATTTAACATTAATAAAGACAGCATTTTTTTTTTATTACACAATAGCGCATAATTTTTTTGAGTAAACAAGCGAGCATATATCTTTTTTTTTTATTGCACAAGAGAGCATAATTTTTATTAATTAACCAAAAGAGCATAATTTTTTTTTTAGTACACAAGAGAGCATATTTTTTGGGTTTACAATCGTGTGGAAAAAATGTTATTTTTCAATTTGAATAATAAACATTATGCATGTATCAAGCAATGCTTTTAAATTATCTCTCATGGTTTTTAAACCTTCTTTTTTTTTTTTTTTCCAAAAATATCAGTATTTATTGGCCCGCAGAATAAACATGGTTTGAGATTGTCCTTGAGGTTTGTGATGTCAGTCACCCATACTATAAGTGTATGTCAAAAGATGGAAAAGTGAATGTGCTAGAACACAATATAATTGAACTAGGGCTGTTACTGATCAAAATTTTTGTTTGTTCGATTAATCGTTTTTAATCGATTAATCGACTAATTTCGATTAATTATAATGCACATACAGATCCAACTACTTTTAGCTGATCTCCTTGCAGGCTGATTCCCAGTGCAGCTACCAACCACTGGAAAAATTGATAGCCGGATACAAAAAACACACAAAGGCAGCGCTCGATGGGAATAGCATTAAAACTTTTATAGTCTTCAAGTAGGTAACAAAATAAATATTGCACTGGAGATAAAATCGATGTAGCTACATAAACTGTAAAAATGGTGCGAGTAATACCAAACTGTAGCAAAAGTAGTCATAAAAACGTAGCTAAGTATGATACTGGTATAAAAATGTGTACGATACCACTGCTCAATCCAGATGAGGAGGGGTTAACATCAGTCTGTCGGCATTTAGATGTCCCGTGAAGGGAACTATCACAACTCCCAGTGGATGGTTGTAGAATCCCAGGTTGATAGAGGGAAGTGTGACAGCCCTTGCGTGTGGCAGATAGTAAGGTCCCGCCGGCATGCAGATATGAAGGCACAGCAAAGGAGCCCTTCAGATGGACACGGCAAGCCCCGCCGGTGTCCGTGACGTCACCGGATCTCCGACGGAACTCCCGGAAGCCGGCGGAGAGGTGAGTACCAATCGAAAGAATTTGGATCGATCCAAAAAATTAAAGACTAATCGATGAATTAATAGTTAATTTCCACAGCCCTAAATTGAACTTTAACCCTTTCATGCCTATGTATGACATTTGGTGTTTACAAGTTAAAATCCATATTTTTGGCTAGAAAATTACTTAGAACCCCCAAACATTATATATATATTTTTAGCAGAGAATCTAGAGAATAAAATGGCGATTGTTGCAATATTTTATGTCATACGGTATTTGTGCGGCGTTGTTTTAAACACAACTTTTTGGGAAAAATTTACTTTCATGAATTTTAAAAAAATGAAAAAGTAAAATTAGACCAATTTTTTTGCATAATGTGAAAGATGATGTTATGCCGAGTAAATAGATACCAAGCATGACACGCTTTATAATTGCACGCACTCGTGGAATGGCGACAAACTACGGTAACTAAAAATCTCCATAGGCGACGCTTTAAACTTTTTTTACGGTTACCAGGTTAGAGTTACAGAGTAGGCCTAGTGCTATAATTATTGCTCTCGCTCTTACGATCGCGGCGATACCTCACATGTGTTATTTGAACACCGTTTTCATATGCGGGCGCGACTTCCGTATGCGCTTTCTTTGCTGCGCAAGCTCGCGGGGAGGGGGCCGCTTTAAAAAAAAATTTTTTTGTTTTCTTATTTATTTATTTATTTTTTCTAATATTAAATTTTTTTTTTTTTTTTTTTACATTTTGATCACTTTTATTGCTGTCACAAGGAATGTAAACATCCCTTGTGACAGCAATAGGTCGTGACAGGTACTCTTTATGGAGGGATCGGGGGTCTAAAAGACCTCCGAGCCCTCCTTTGCACTTCAAAGTATTCAGATCGCCGAAAACGGCGATTCTGAATACTGTGTACTTTTTTAAATCCGGCGCCATTGGCATCTGAGAAACCCGGAAGTGACGTCATGACGCCGCTTCCGTGGTTTCAATGCGGACACTGAATCAAAGCCGCTTACGGCTTTGTTTCAGAGCGCGCCAAGACGCTGGAGGGGCCGGATCGTGGATTGGGTCTCCCGGTGGGACGGGAGACCCGGTCAGAGCGGCGAAAGGCGGCGGGAGGGGGGGATGTCCCCTCCCGCTCCTCCGGCATAACAACCGAGCGGCTTTTAGCCGCATCGGTTGTTATGTTTGGAAAGCCGATCGCCCGCTCTAAACAACGGTACCGGGATGATGCCTGCGGCTGCAGGCATCATCCCGGTATAACCCCTGAAAGCCGAGGACGCATATATGCGTTCCGTCGGCGTGAAAGGGATAGTAAAAGTGACTGCCTGCTCAAATCTCAGTGACAGCTTCGCTCCAAATGTTTTTCTATACCAGGCCTGACTTTTAAATGTGCAAATGAGTCACGAACAATAATAAAGTGCTTGTTCTCAACATTAAAAATAGTAGAACTTTTGTGCAAACTTCTGCAAATAATTATCTAAACCAAAAAACGGACATGAACCAAAAAGACACATCTTAAATTTTAGTTAGTGTGTCAAGAACAACCAGAAATTGGTTTTGGACAGAGGTCAAGTGATCTTTGACTTTGTCTAATTCAGGAGGAGCACTTCAACAGATCAGATAACAATCTTTGGTCAGTGACTGTATTTAATTCCTGTTCCACAGTCAGATGATGTGCTGTTGAAGATAAAAAAAAAAAATCTATGCGCCTGATTCAAAGAATCAGATACACCAGAATTTGTCCAAGATATGACTGACGTAAGTCTCTTACGCCGTCGTATCTTCCGTAGATTTATGCGTGGAATATGCAAATGAGCTAGATACGCTGATTCAGAAACGTACTTACGCCTGTCGGATTTAGCTACGTCGTTTACGTAAGGCTTACGTCGGCGTAACGTTACCCCTGCTATATGAGGCGCAGCCAATGCAAAGTATTGACGTCGGAACAGCCGTCAAATTTTACGTTGTTTACGTAAGTCGTATGTGAATGGGGTTGGGCGTAGGTTACGTTTACGTCACAGGCATTGAGCCAGCGTATGTTAGGGAGTAAATTCGACGTGATACTGAGCATGCGCCGTTCGTTCGGCGCTTCATTAACATGGGGTCACGATTCATTTAAATACATCACGCCCACCTTCCACCTACATTGAATTACGCCGGCTTACGCCGGCGGCAAGAGCTTTGTGAATACTGATCTCCCCTCACTATCTTACGGTGGCGTAGCGCATATTAGATGCGCTACGCCGCACTAAAGATACTCCAATGTATCTGAATCTAGCTTGCCTGTGCTGCTTGTGATGGTTTCACAGGAATGCTGTGCCTGGTCTGCTTCAACGTCTGTAATACTTTGGCCTGGTTCAGCATCATCCTCATCAGGTCCTTTTTCGGTAACTGGAGATGGTGTCATCAACCATAATAATATTCAGTTCTGTTGTCACAGTGCTGTTCCTAAATGCTTTCTTGGGGTTTTCTGTGTTTAAAAGAAACCAAAAAAATGAGTATGCATGCTAAAGAATCTAGTTTCCATACATGAAGACATTGCAGGCAGACTACATGGATTGCATACCTAGCTGAGAGAGCAGAAATGGCATATTAATGGCAAGTATTTTTAATTACCTTTTTGATAAATTTCTGTATTTTATACAACTGTGCTTCCTCCCTATGTTTCAAGTCAGACCATCTCTTGCACAGCTGGTCCTTTGTTCGGTCCACACCATACTTCTTCCCAAGCACATGGATAACCTTCTCCATGATGTCATCTTTTCTTCTATTGGGCCTAGGGTAGCTTTTGTGTCTCCCATCATAGTCATTTTTCTCCAAAATCTTCACCATAGTTTTCATTTCTTCCAGGGACATAGGTGTTGCCTTTTTTTAAAAACTTTCCAGCCTCATTCTTTTAGAAAGGGCATGCTCCTTCTCTTCTCTTGCAAACTCCCATATTGCACTGCGGTGCACTCTGACCCAGCACACAGAACGTTGGCACGTAAGATTATTCTGAGGAGAGGAACGCGCAAACACACGAACGATTACACGGACCAAAATTCCGAAAATTCTTTACAATTGAAGGTAAGCAGACCAGTTCAATAGTTATATGATATTAAGATTTTGGGGTAGAATGTTAAGTAAATCATGATGTATTGTGTTTTATTACAGGAGCAATGGTGGACAAATTCACATCCCCACATTTCCTTCCCCAATTCATAGATATGTATAGGGAACTGTCTTGATTATGGAAAGTGCACTCTAAAGAGTACTCAGACAGGCAGAAGCGCAATGAAGCGTATAGTAAATTGGCAGAACTATGCACTGTGGTGTATTCTAAATCCGATGTGGCCTATGTGAAGCAAAAAATATCACATTTGCGTACCATATTTTAAAAAGGAATTAAACAAAATACACGATTTCAAGATATCTGGTGCTGGTGAAGACCAAGTGTACGTGCCACGTCTGTGGTACTTTGAAAGCTTGCGTTCTCTCACGGAACAAGAAGAACCCAGAGCCTCTGTATCTAGTTTGGACAGTAGTGTGAGTGCTACCAATTCTGAAGATGGGACATTAGAGGAAATTGATAAGTCCGTTAATTTAACCACTTAACCCCCGGACCATATTGCTGCCCAAAGACCAGAAGACTTTTTGCGATTCGGGACTGCGCCGCTTTAACTGACAATTGCGCGGTCGTGCGACGTGGCTCCCAAACAAAATTGGCGTCCTTTTTTCCCCACAAATAGAGCTTTCTTTTGGTGGTATTTGATCACCTCTGCGGTTTTTATTTTTTGCGCTATAAACAAAAATAGAGCGACAATTTTGAAAAAAATGAATATTTTTTACTTTTTGCTATGATAAATATCCCCCAAAAATATATAAAAAAACGTTTTTTTTCCTCAGTTTAGGCCGATACGTATTCGTCTACATATTTTTCGTAAAAAAAAATCGCAATAAGCGTTTATTGATTGGTTTGCGCAAAAGTTATAGCGTTTACAAAATAGGGGGTATTTTTATGGCATTTTTATTAATATATTTTTTTACTAGTAATGGCGGCGATCAGCGATTTTTTTTTTTTTTCGGTACTGCGACATTATGGCGGACACTTCGGACACTTTTGACACATTTTTGGGACCATTGGCATTTTTATAGCGATCCGTGCTATAAAAATGCATTGGATTACTATAAAAATGCCACTGGCAGTGAAGGGGTTAACACTAGGGGGCGGGGAAGGGGTTAAGTATGTCCCTGTGTGTTCTTACTGTGGGGGGGGGGGGTGGCCGTACTAGGGGAAACACTGATCATCTGTTCATACATTGTATGAACAGAAGATCAGCGTTTCCCCCGCTGACAGGAGCGAGAGCTGTGTGTTTACACACGCAGCTCCCGGTCCCCGCTCTGTAACGAGCGATCGCGTGTGCCCGACGGCGATCGCGCCCGCTGGGCACACGCACGGGAGTCGGGGGCGCTCAAAGAGCCACCGTATAGCTACGGGCTCTCGCCCAGGAGAGCCGACCTGCCGCCGTATAATGACGGTGCGCGGTCGGCTAGTGGTTAAGCCAAATTTATTTTATTATTCACTTTGCTATAAACAGAAAAAAATGTTTTATTCAATGATAATACTGAAGACATTACACCACAAATATTTTTTTTTACAAATGTTATTATCTTTAAAGTTTTTCCTGACAACAAAAAAATGACACACCGGTTTTTACTGAAGAAACAATATAATAATTCTGCCACTGACATTATATTTTTACATTTAGAGATTGTTTTGCACCAGGACCAAGAAAATATTGCATATAGTCCAGACGATTCTGACGGTCTATTTGACTAGAGAGACGTGGTGGGGCACGGCCTAGGTCTGAAAGCCCTTCAGAAGCGTTACGCCACTCACCAGGCATGACATCCCCAGACAGAGTATCTTCCCGGTCCATCATGGTTTGTGACATGTAGGTGGAGCTAGAACATATTATAAAATTATGTAACACACAGCAACAATGAACCATAATGTCAATTTTTTGGGGGGTTACATTTATTGGTGTATGGAAGATACGAAAGAGATTGGCCATAATCCCAAAAGCATTTTCTACCACTCGTCTAGCACGAGATAATCTGTAATTAAATATTTTCTGATCAGGTGTAAGGTTTTTAAGGGCAAATGGTTTCAACACATGTTCAGATAATGCAAATGCGTCATCTGCAACAAACACAAAATTAAGGCCTTCCACTGTGTCCTCTTTGGATGGTAGATTTAGTAGTCCATTTTTTTTAAACAATGAGAAAAAACGTTTTTCTCAATTACTCCGCCATGTGAATTTCGACCATTTTTGCCAATGTCCACAAACATAAACTCATACTTTGCATTCACGATTGCCATTAGGACAATGCTGAAGTAGCCTTTATTATTGTAATAGAAGGAACCAGATTTTGCTGGGGGTGTTATGCGAACATGTTTTCCGTCTATGGCACCACCACAGTTGGGGAAATTCCAATAGTCGTTAAATTGTTTTGCTGTTGCTTTCCATTCCTCCACAGATGCTGGGAGCTGTAAAAGGTAAAAATATGAACATTTTTAGTATGAAATTATTAAGACATTGTTTTATTTGGCAATATTATACAGGATCTATTTGTCAATGAGACGCAGACTGTGGCATCACCAGCAGTGATTCAAACAAAAAAGAGAAAGACAACACAACAGGCTACAGGGAACTTTCTCTTGCAAGCGACTACAGCACTTAATCAGAGAAGGGATGAATGCGATGACCTGGGTGGATTGACGGCCAAAAAAATACGCCGCATGTCAGAGGAACAAAAACAATTGGTGGAACCCTTACTTCTGCAGCTACTGAATAAAGGGTTAAGAGGGGAGCTTACTAGCAACACCTATTTAGCTGAGCAGAAACCCACAAACACCCAACCATCCCAACATCACCCAATGAATCAGTGGCCCGTACCATATCCAAAACAGGATCGTCCCCAAGGCCACTGGGGACATGATTATAACTACACGTCTCTGTGAAACACGTTTTTTTATTTTATTAATTTACAGTTATGTTTGCAGCTTCAATGTTGAAGGAAGCAGTGTTTGTCAGACTTTAAAAATAAAACCATTCTGTTTATTATCTTTAAGTATTTGTCTTGCAGTATTCTTATGATTGCTTGGCAGGTCTCGGGTATGATGCGGCCGAGTGACTGGGCAGAGATTTCAGGGGTGAATTTGAGGTCTTCAAAACTTCGGCCAGTTGCCAGAAAACGTAGTGTTGCTACCAGTCTCTGCTCCGCTGTGATGCTAGTTCTTAAGACTGTGTATTTTTTGGTTATGAGTGGTGAAACTTGACTCAGTAGCAGCTGAAAGGACTCATCAGGAATCCTCAGATAGTTGCGATAATCATCAGGATTGTTTTCCTTTAATTCTCTAACCAATCTCATATGTGAGAAGTTATCCTGGTTCTTCAGCCACTCTTTACTCCATAACCTTCGCTTTTTGGGGGGGGGGGCTGCTCTGCTTGCTCTATAGCCATCACTCCAAGCATGACTATTGCAATGGTCCTCTCATCCACATCCATATTGAAGGTGGGGCTGATGTAGGTGATGCAGTAGAGATGCTTACTACGCTCAAGGTTCGTTCTGACGAACGTACGTTGCTTTTCTGGGCGTATACGCAAGCACAGGGAGCAGAGGTCAAAAAATTTTTGTCACTTCCTTTTTCAATGAAAAAACGATACATTAATGTTCTCCAACGATTTATCGTTCGAATATCGTTACTACATGATGGCGTGATCGTTTGCTCTCACGAACGTATGTTCGTTTTCGAGAGCGCAATCGGACGATTTTTCGTCTAGTGTATGGCCAGCATAAGTTTGTTAGGACAGACAGTGTTCAAATGTAGTTACAATTAAAAATGAAAATCTGCCCGCAGAGTACAGACAAAGTTAATCATGTGCAAACACAGCTGCCCAGCCCCCTCACAAACAAATATCCATGTACAGTAGCATGTTTTCTTGCTGGAGGGTGCAGAGTAGGGCATCTAAAAAGATAAGCTGCAATTTAAATGTTTTTAAAGTGATTGTAAATTTAAAAAAAATTAAATACCAAACAAGTTTCTACTTACCTGCTCTGTACAATGGTTTTGCACAGAGCAGCCCCCGATCCGCCTCTTCTCGGGTCCCCCATTGGCCCTCCTGGCTCCTATTCCTGCCGAGTGCCCCCATAGCAAGCTGCTTGCTATGGGAGCACTAATGCAGGCTTGCTCCAGAGCTGCCTCTGTGTGTCCATGGACACAGAACGGGAATTTGCCCAACCCCCTGCTCTCTCCTCAATGGCTGTGATTAACAGTTGTGGGAGCCAATAGCTCCTGCTGCTGTATCTGAGCCAATAAGGAAGTAGAGAGCCAAGAGAGCCTCTGCTCTCGTGCACATTGGAAGATTGAGATTGGGCTCCGGTAAGTAACAGGGGACTGGGGGGGGGATTGCTGCATGCAGAAGGTTTTTACCCTAATGCATAGAATGGATCAATAATCAAGCTTCGGTGTGGCAAGTGATATTTAACTCCGCTTTCCAAAAAATGTGGTTAATCACAGTTCATTGATGATTTGGCGGAGGATTACATTTTCAAATAGGGCCAGGCAGATTTTTATATGTTGATGGTTTACTACTCATAACACAGAGCGTAAAGGCGAAGCAACATTTGCACTTTTTATCATTTAAAAACTGAAATTTCATATTTACTTGCAATATCTTTGTGTAATATTAAAATTTAGTTTTATGAACTGAATCATTTAAATGTGACAAACATGCAAATAAAAATAAAAATCAGGGAGGGGGCAAATACTTTTTTTCACAGCACTGTATTTGATCTTCTCTAAGTCCACATTTAAAAAAAAAAAAAAAATGAATGCACATATATTTACAGAAAAAACGCTGTACATTAATTATTCTTTGTTAATAGACCTGCAAAGTATTGCAGTGGAGATCAGTGGACTGCAGGTACCATGTCTGGCTCCTGCAGAATCTTTCTCCAGTTCCATGTCCATACTGTGGTATGGACGTTGAGTGCAGTGATTTGTGTTCCATTGAGAACTACAAGTACGTCTGCCTCGTCCATATAAATGAAAATTGACAGCGGTTGTGGAGAAGAACCCCTGTATGCGGTCACAGCACACGGGAGAGGGGGGGGGTAGGGGTTCCCAATTGCACCATGTTACACCCAAAATACAGGTAGAGTTAGCCTTTAAAGCAGAATTCAACTTTAAAAAAGCTAGCCAATTATCTTTTCTACCAAAAAACTTCTTTCATTTCCTTCTAGCAATGTTTTAAAATTATGCATTGACTGTGGCATAAGCGTTATATATATATATATATATATATATATATATATATATATATATATAATATACATACACAAACATTATAGTACGTGCTCCTGGACCACCAAGGGCCTTTTTTCTACTTTAGTAAAAAAAGAAACCGACATTTTTTTATTCAAAAATATATATATATTTTATATATGTAGATAGATAAATACACACACAGTATATTATATAAAATGTCCTTTAGAGCCGGTTCACACAGGGGCGACCTGTCAGGCAACTCAGCCGCCTGACAAGTCGCAGTCCGCTCTATTCAATGGAACCGTTCTAATAGGAGCGACGCAAGTCGCTTTGACTTAGAAAAAGGTTTCTATACGACTTTGGGGGCGACTTGCATTGACTTCAGTACAGAAGTAATTTTGCAAGTTGCCTCTCAAGTCGTCTTGAGATCGCCTTGCCGAGTCGCTCCCAAAGTCGTGCCGCCCCAGTGTGAACCGGCTCTAACTGTACCAATTTTTAATTGTTGACTTTCTATTCAAACTTGAGCAGCAAAAATAAACACATTTTTACTATACATGTGTATTTTTAATCTTTTGTTTAAATCAATTAGAATGTATATCGCAAACAGTAGCCAGCAATTATGTGTTACGTACTGGTAGACTAGAATTCACACGAAATGAAATTCCACCACTCTGCGAAGGTCTGTCTGGCAGCGATCCATGCTGCATTGCTGGCAATAAAGAGTTAAGTGTGCCCTGGTGTAAATGACTGAGCTATAGTGCAGCTGTCAGTACAGCATGTGTGCTATGAGCAAGAGCAGGGCATTGAGTGACTGGCCGCCTGCCTTTCCTAAGCTCCCCACCCTACCTCCCCTGCACTATATTACACTTCTGTTCATCAGACTAGCCTCTCTTTGCCTTCCTCACTCTCCCCTCTGCCTGTCCTCCCTACAAATCTAAGCATTGTGACTCTGCTCTTCTCCAAATTCGACTTCTCTCCTCTTGTTTCCAGCAGTTGCCTGACACTCTGCCCTCTTCCAAATTGCCTGGATTTCTTAGCAAGCGTGGACTTTAGCAGCAAACCCAAGATATAGAGATTTCCTTATACAGACCACATCATGGTAAGAATGTTTGATTAGCTACTGTTCTAGTAAATTATTCTTTAAAGATTTTTTTTTTTTTTTTAATCATGTATGTTTTTTGATGTTCTTTACAGGATTAAAAAAAAAAGTAACTTTTGTTAATGTAAAGGGCTTTATAGTGATTTGTTTCTGAATGTCTGGCGGTTGGTCGAATGAAGCGCCATTTATAGAAATGTTTAGTTAAAAGTGCAATTCACATAGCAAGCAGCCTTTAGAGATGACGCAAAGTCCTTGTAGTAGGGAATAGATTACTTTGAAATGTTTATATCTTATAAATATCAATGACAGATTGCCATCCAGTGCTGTCAGCTTCCAGTCATTGCTCACATAGTTCTGGAAGTGGGTAACTATAAGAGGGGGTCACTTTGTTCCCCACCCCTCATGAGTCACCTAAACTGGAAGCTTCTAGAGTCTCTCATTTACCAGCTGAGCAGTTTAACAAAAAGTTCAGTTTGTTAAATCTGCACATATAGTGTACTTCTGTGAGCTAATGGAATAACTGCAAGGTGAAAACATTATATCTATTTTTCCCCACAATGACTGCTCCTTATGCAAGAACACCTTAAAAGGGCAAGCGATTGGGGATAATCCTCAGCATGGTTCTTGTTCGGGAGTTCAGACACAGAGGACCTTTCCATTACTCTTTCCTCTGTCTATGAGAGTTATGTAATGTTTACAGTTACGATCGTGGCTCAGCTGAAGTTTAAATATCCAAAATTAAAGCTTTGTGAAGTCTCAGAACTGGATAGGCAGGGCATAGAAGCACTCGAGTTCTGGCTCCGTTGACCCTGCCTTGTCTATTACCCAAGCCATCGAAGGCCTTCATTGAAAAGCATGATACAAAGTTCAGTTGTATACAGATGTCTATAACAACTTGTTTTTAGCTGACAGCATTTTAACTCAGAAGTTTATTTAAGATTGAACAGTGTTTATTGCAGATTTCTTTAAAGATGAACTTCAGAAAAACCTCCAGAAAAATATGGGTCCATATCTGATATGTAGAGGGCCACTGGGGATGCTGTAAATCAATGGTTCTCAACTTCATTCCCCAAGTACCCCCAACAGGCCATGTTTTGGGAATTTCTCTTAGATAAAATAGCTGTCCAACATACCAAGCCATTGACTCATTTAAAGCACCTGTGCAAGATAAAAAAAAGCGTGCAAATATGGCCTGTTGGTGGTACTTGAAGACTGAGGTTGAGAAAAATTCGCTGATCACCACTGTTACTAGTAAAGAAAAATATTAATAAAACTATCCCCTATTTTGTAGACGCTATAACTTTTGCTCAAACCAATCAATAAACACTTAAGATTTTTTTTTTTACCAAAAATATGTAGAAGAATATGTATTGGCCTAAACTGGGGAAACTTTTTTTTTATAGATTTTTTGGGCATATTTATTATAGCAAAAAGTAAAAAATATTGCATTTTTTTCAAAATTGTCGCTCAAATTTTTGTTTATAGTGCAAAAAATAAAAACTGCAGAGGTGATCAAATACCACCAAAAGAAAGCTCTATTTGTGGGAAAAAAAGGACGTCGATTTTGTTTGGGAGCCACGTCGCACGACCGCGCAATTGTCAGTTAAAGCGACGCAGTGCCGAATTGCAAAAAGTGGCCTGGTCTTTGGCCAGCCAAATGGTTCAGTGGTTAAGTGGTTAAAAAGCCATGTCTCCATGCTGGAAAATGTTTTTCACTTAAAAAAATATACAGTCAATGAAAAAGCTTTTACCTACTATTGTCAGGGGACATGTCTATTCTATCATAGGCAACTGCTAAGCTAAGACTGGTTTAATATGAACTTCGAGAATGATCGTTCTTTTTAAACTTACATTGGTCCAGCTTGGTTACGTTGAATTCTTCATATTCCACATCCGGAGGATAGCTGGGAATGCAGAAATTTACTACAGTAGCCTGTGCCACATACAGTCTCTTCCAGGTCCTATATAAAGAAATAATTCCGGAAGACTGCACTTCCAAAAATCTTTTTATTGAAGCTTCATATGACAAGTGGTTGACAGATGGAGCAGAGGACAAAGAGGTAGACGCGTTTAGTGTGAATGTTAGCGCCTAGTCATTACACCAGGTCCTAGTAGAGCATCTTGCCTTCTGTACTCTGAACACAAGGGGTCACTCATTCAGCACCTCTGCCATTCCTCTATTGTTGTTTTTTTTTCCCATTGAATATACGCATTCTCTGAATGGCTGAGGAAGAGGTCTTGATGTCATCTGCCCTTTATCTGTACTACTTCTAATCAGAGCATACTCTCTATTCACTGTAAAAAAATAGAAGACTTTCTATGATTGGCAAGGGTATCAACCAAGTGACCCCCTTACGTTCTATGATTGGCTGAGATATCAAGCAAGTGACCCCTTATGTTGAGTGTACAGTCGGTAAGTTGTTCGAGCAGAGCCCAGTACTGACTGTATGTTGCACAGGTTGCTGCAGTGAATTTCTGCATCACCAGCAGTCCTACAAGTTTGACATGAAGAATTAGATGTAACTAGGCTGGACCAATGTACGTTTTTTGTTTTTAAAAGATTATTTCTAGTGTTCAGCTTTAAGGAAATTTTCATGATAAACCTAAACTATTAATGTTATGACCTTAAAAACATTACTAAACCTATATAGTTTAAATGTCATTCACTGATGTGACATACAACCTTGAATCTTTTTACAATAACCTGAGCAGGTTGCCATGTATTAGTTCATTACAGTGGAACCTTCGGATTACGAGAGCAATTGGTTCCAGGAGAATGCTCATAATCCAAAGTACCCGCATATCAAAGCGAGTTTTCCCATTAAAGTTAATGGAAACAGAAATAATTTGTTCCGCATTGACTTCAATGGCATGCAATACCACATGCGGCCAGAGGAAGGGGGTCATTGGAGAGCCTCGGGAACACACGGAAAAGCCAGAGGACAAGCTTGGGAATGTCGTATTTCCGAGTCTTTGCGATCAATTCAGAACTGCTCCAAACGGCTCCTGCGCCCCCGCCTCAGGCCAAACGCGGTACTGCACACCGCTTTGGCTTGAATCCTGCTTTTTTTGCGAGACAACACTCGCAATCAGAGTTAGGGTTTTAAAAAAATACAGTGCTCTTATTCAAAACACTTGTTAACCGCGTTACTCGCAATCAGAGATTCCACTGTATTTGCTCACCATTCGTCCCACCTCCTCCAGACATTTCAAGCACTGTACAGGTTATATATGGACACAGAAACTATATATCCCTTGGACACAGCCAATCACAGATCGCCGTGAACGGCCAATCGGAGTGGCTGTTTGCTAGGCGATCTGTGCGGCCAATGAGAGATGATCTCATAGGTTTACATATGAGATCATCTCTCATTCCCGGCTCTCACAGACAGCGCTGCTGTCAGGGAGAGAGGAGACCGATCTGTGTCTCTTGTACATAGAGACACAGATCGGTCACCTCCTCCAGTCACCCCCCCCCCTCCACCTACACAGTTAGAACACTATATAGGACACACATTTAACCCCTTCCTCAACCCCTAGTGTTAACCCCTTCCCTGCCAGTCACATTTATACAGTAATTAGTGCATTTTTATAGCACTGATTGCAGTATAAATGTGAATGGTGCCAAAAATGTGTCAAAAGTGTCCGGTGTGTCCGCCATAATGTCGCGGTCGCAATAAAAATCGCAGATCGCCGCCATTACTAGTAAAAAAAAAATATATATATATATATAATAATAATTCTGTCCCTTATTTTGTAGGCGCTATAACTTTTGCGCAAACCAGTCGCTTATTGCGATTTTTTTTTTTTTTTACTAAAAATATGTAGAATACGTATCGGCCTAGACTGAGGATAACATTTTTTTTATTATTATTATTTATTATAGCAACAAGTAAAAATTATTTTTTTTTTTCAAAATTGTCGCTCTATTTTTGTTTATAGCGCAAAAAATAAAAACCGCAGAGGTGATCAAATACCACCAAAAGAAAGCTCTATTTGTGGGAAAAAAAGGACGCCAATTTTGTTTGGGAGCCACGTCGCACGACCACGTAATTGTCAGTTAAAGCGACGCAGTGCCGAATCACAAAAAGTCCTCTGGGCAGGAAGGGGGTTTAAGTGCCCAGTAAGGAAGTGGTTAAGCATAGAATGCAATAAGATAAATAACCTTCTGCCTTTACAACTCATTTAAAGGGTCACTAAAGGAATTTTGTTTTTTAGCTAAATAGCTTCCTTTACCTTACTGCAGTACTGGTTTCATGTCCTCATTGCTCGTTTTTGCTTTGAAGTAGCTGTAATTCTGCTGTGATCTCCACACTTCCTGGTTGCCTGTTTCCTTATAACCATCATACTGGGAGATTTTCACGGTGGTCTAAACTGTCATTACTGTGTGTCTAAAACTCCTCAGAACCAATCAGATTCATTTTAAAAACAAAACTATGCCCTGGATTTGTTTGGTTTTGTTCTGTGAGTCTTCCCGACTCACCTCTCACCCGGAACTTCATGTATGTACCTTTAAAACCGAAAGTGAAAGTAGAGGCACATTATATGATAGATTAAATTCAATTTTTAATCATTTTTAAAAGGAATCGGTTAACTTTTATGTCTCTATACCCAATAAACAGTCATTTCAGCCAAAACATTTTTTTCCTTTAGTGACCCTTTAAGGTTAAAGTGCAGCTCTGAACTTCATTTGGAAGAGGTCCTTTAAATAACAGGGTGCAAGATAAAGCATAAATTTAGCCAATGACAACCTTTTCTCTCATTTTTGTTTGGATATCATAGGGTCAAGAAAAGAGGGAAAATATACCCAATAGGGTCACAGACATAAATAAATATCTGAGCGAAAATTACTGTAGTATTTAAAAAGATCAGGAGCTCCCAGCCCTCCTTTTAGTTTTCAATGACCGTAAACCCAGTGGGTTGAATGAAAAAAAAAAAATTCCGGTTGGAGCTGCTGTACTAATGATTGGATGTTAGTGCAGCGATCTCCCCTGCTGTTTTTTTTTGTGTTCTGATAGGGGGGAGCCTCCCCCACCAGAACATTCTGGTCAGTGCTCTCAGCCAATGGCTTTGTAAGGTTTGTAAGTTTGAGAGGGAGGTGAGATCATTATTGGTTAACAAGAAATCATCTGCAAACAGGGATAGCTTATATATTTTTTATGTTTCACCTCAAGTATTTTTTTTTTTATTTTTTTTTTTTTTTAAGTACTTGAATAAGAAAGGCCTGGATTCTTTCCTAAGTGCACACAATATAACTGGTTACTGACAATTACAGGTAAAGTTTATCCAAGGAAAATCTGATTGCCTCTCAGGGGATCACGAAGGAATTTGTTCCCCTGCTGTAGCAAATTGGATCATGCTTTGCTGTTTTTTTTTTTTTTACCTTCCTCTGTATCAACTGTGGGTATAGGATTGGGTATATGGGATTGTTTGATATTATTTTGTATTTATTTTTAGGGTTGAACTAGATGGACTTGTGTCTTTTTTCAACCTGACTAACTATGTATATTTCATGCTGCCGTTTTCAGTCTCCTCTTTTTGTACCCTATTGTAAAAGATTTTGGGCCAGATCCACAAAAGGGATACGCAGGTGTATCTGCTGATACGCCGTCATATCCCTGTTTCTATCTATGCGGCTGATTCATAGAATCAGTTACGCATAGATATCCCTAAGATCCGACAGGTGTAATTGTTTTACACTGTCGGATCTTAGGATGCAGTACCGCGGCCGCCGCTGGGGGGAGTTTGCGTCGTAAACCAGCGTCGGGTATGCAAATTAGGAGTTACGGCGATCCACGACGGTTTTTCGCGTTCGCTACGTCGCCGCTAGTATAGTTTCCCGTCGCAAATTTACACTTTTTTTTTTGCTGCCCTAACTTTAGTCAGCAAGTGTATTGCTGTCGTTCCCGCGTCGAAATTTAAAAATCAACGTCGTTTGCGTAAGCCGTCCGGGAATACGGAATTACGCTACGTGCGTCGCCGTTCGAAAAAATTACGGCGCGAGTTCGGAAACGGAGTATGCGCAGTACGTCCGGCGCGGGAGCGCGCCTAATTTAAATGGAACTCGCCCCATTTGAATTGGCCCGCCCTGCGCCGGCCGGATTTAGGATACACCGCCGCAAATTTCCAGGTAAGTGCTTTGTGGATCGGGCACTAACTTGGAAAAATTGCGGCGGTGTAACTTAAATCCGAAAAATTAAGTTGCGCCCGGGCTTCGTGGATCTGGCCCCTTGTGTCTACATAAATCATTAATAGTAAAATTAACATACTTACTACCACAACATGGACAACTTTATATAAACTAAGGACACAGATGGTCAATGGAAAAATGATAACCAGCTAAAATTGCGGTCTATCAGTTTTCAGTGTTTACTGAGATGTGCGCCATTACTTTTACACAGGGCTGCCAGGTGTCCATGAGTTCCATAAGGCCTCTTGCACAAGTCCATTAACATATCTGATAACCAGACCTGGACTGCTCT
This sequence comes from Rana temporaria, assembly GCF_905171775.1. Lineage (NCBI taxonomy): Eukaryota > Metazoa > Chordata > Amphibia > Anura > Ranidae > Rana > Rana temporaria. The sequence continues at coordinate 42,194,723 of NC_053501.1, forward strand.
AACCAAGCACATGCTCTAAAAATCCAAGCAGCTGTTGTTAGTGTCAGAGCTAATAGAAACCATTTCCTCTTGCAGTGATAAATACCCCTAGCAGTATGCTTAGCAGTGATAATACAATCACACTGTTCCAGAAAAGGATTTTCAAAATCTTAAAAACTACACAGACGTGTGCATCAAGATTATATATATATATATATATATATATATATATATATATATATACACACACACACACACACACACACACACACACACACACACACACTCTGAGATGGCCCTGGGAGAAAGCTTAATTTCTAAAAGATCAGCTGTGTGTTCACAGCGTCTCCCCGCAGGGATGTAGTCCCAAGGGAGAAGGCGAGCACGCTGACTAATCCCCAGCCAGAACGGCTCGGATGATGGTGGAAAGCTTACTGAGGAACAGGAAGTGAGAAATTCAGACAAAGAAAAAAAACATTTAGAAGGGAAATCGAAGGAAAAAGGTTAGTGAACCAACAATGCACTAGCTTAAAGGAACCTATTTAGAAAATAAAAAACAAACCTTTACAACCCCTTTAAGAAATGCATATCTCACAGGCCAGTTTACCACCCACTTCCTCAGTACAGAGCTCCCCCCCCCCCCCCCCAACCTGACCTTTGCTTCCAATACAGGGCTATCCTTTCACCACAAATCCTCTCTACCCTACCTAAAGAACACTGGAGAGAGGAGAGAATGGCAGCTACCAAAGTGCAAAGAAAACTTATAGTTGCAGTGTGCAGGCTGCCAACATGGGCTTAAGGAGGAGACACTAGAGCAGGCGTAATGAATCAAAATTCAAGGAGGTCTGGTTGCTAAAATTTTCTCTGTCCGAAGTTCAAATTTCTCTTTAATAAAACATAACATTAGGCCAATCACAGCCACATTTCAAGAAAAATAAGGTGTCCCCATAAGAGTATCTCTCAGATCAGTCACCCCATCAGAGTATCCCCTTACATCAGAGTGCCATTTTACATAAGGTGTCCCCATCAGGTTTTATCCATCAGAGTGCCGCCCTACATAAGGTGTCCCCATCAAAGTACCCTCATAGATCAGTTGGCTTGTATTTTTAAGTTATTTTTTGTAATTTTGTTTTTTACTTATTTGCTCTTTCTTTATTGAGTGATTTGTCATGTACCATTCTTCTGGTTTTTTTCCCAATAAAGACCAACCTTGTTGTTTAAAAAAAAAAAAAAAAAATTGGGAGGTATGTAACTGTTTCAAATCTTACTTTACAAAGGTTTTAGTGAATCCTTGACTTATCAAGTGCTTGCATCAGGGAACAGTGGCCAAGTGACTTGATCTAAACATTCCTAATTAGGCAATAAACTTTGCAAAATGATTTAACTCTGCTGAGCATGTGTGCTTTGATTGTGGATACCCCAAGACACAATATAGAGAAAAAAAGGTTATCATATAGATTGTTTGGTTTTAAAGATAATGTATAGTCTTTTCAATATTTGTTTAGATATACATTTATGATCCATTCAGACTGTTGCAGTACCAAGTGCTATGCATGTTGAATGGCATCTAAACGTACCTGTTCAGCACACAGAAATCTGCAAGTCCATTAAAATCTGTGTTGTGGTGCGTTGGAAGTCCTATTTAATTTGAATAGGTACCATTATTGCAATACACATCAATGCATGAAATACCACACATTGCACACAGAAACACACTGCAATAGTCTAAATGTGGCTACAAAAGAGATCACCTTGATGGAAACCATTATCAATATGTGATAATATAAAAATAAACTTTTTTTCTATGTGTAATTACAAATGTTGAGCTTACTGCAAGCATGCCTTCATAGAGGTGGAAGCACATTCAGACATGTCTGGCAGGAGCTAATCTTGGACATAACTCCCAACTGTGCCTCATTTGAAGGAACTGTCCCTCATGAAGGAACTGTCCTTCATTTCAAGGAACTGTCCTTCATTTGGAATCAAATCCCTCTGCCCTCTTTCCCCCATCAGTTACCGCTATGTTTGTTCTGATTTACGGACCTTTATATATATATATATATATATATAAAAAAGTTACTATTTGTGTATGACACTGCGTTACACTTTTCATCCAACCTTTACATTTTTGCTTATGTAGTTTAGAAAATCCAGAATAACAGTGAAAAAAACACCTGTGGGTTTAATAATTTTAGCATATTTATTCTTCATGGTCTACATCAGGGGTCTCCAAAATGCGGCCCTTAACTTGCCTTTATCCGGCCCTTGGGGAACTAATCCACCCACTGATATGAGACACTATTCTGACATCTAACACCAACAATGGAGCACCATTTCTTCTACTGACACCAATAATGGAGCACAATTGCTCCCTATATTACCAAAGATAGGGCACTATTCCTCCCAATCTAATACCAAATGTGGTGAGGTTTACTCCTACTGATGACAGAAAAAATTCCACTCCCGCTGGCCATCGATCCGGCCCTCCTATAGTCTGAAGGACAGTAAACCGGCCCTTTGTTTAGAACAGGGGTCTCCAAACTTTTTACTTCGAGGGCCACATTCTATATTTTACACATATTCGCGGGCCGGAAACATAATTTATAAATAAATCCACAGTAGAAATAGAATAGAATTTGACTTACTGCTGACAGCAAGATTGAATGGTGCTCCTCTATTCTTTGCTGGCACCTAAACGCTGGAGCATCATGCAGCGGGGCTAAACTTCCAGCGTGCATGAGGCTTTACATCCGTGTCACCATCATCTGTGTCACCATCAGTCTCTCCATTCATCTGTGTCACCATCATCTGTGTCCCCATCCATCTGTGTCCCCATCAGTCTCTCCATTCATCTGTGTCCTCATCTGTGTCCCCATTCATCTGTGTCCCCATCAGTCTCCCCATCCAACTGTGTCACCATCATCTGTGTCCCCATCAGTCTCCCCATTCATCTGTGTCCCCATCAGTCTCCCCACCCAACTGTGTCACCATCATCTGTGTCCCCATCAGTGTCCCCATTCATCTGTGTCCCCATCAGTCTCCCCATCCAACTGTGTCACCATCATCTGTGTCCCCATCAGTCTCCCCATTCATCTGTGTCCCCATCAGTCTCCCCATCCAACTGTGTCACCATCATCTGTGTCCCCATCAGTCTCCCCATTCATCTGTGTCCCCATCAGTCTCCCCATTCATCTGTGTCCCCATCAGTCTCCCCATCCAACTGTGTCACCATCATCTGTGTCCCCATCAGTCTCCCCATTCATCTGTGTCCCCATCAGTCTCCCCATCCATCAGTCTCCCCATTCATCTGTGTCCCCATCAGTCTCCCATTCATCTGTGTCCCCATCAGTCTCCCCATTCATCTGTGTCCCCATCATTTTCCCCATCCATCTGTGTCCCCATCCATCAGTTTCCCCATCCATCTGTGTCCCCATCCATCAGTTTCCCCATCCACCTGTGTCCCCATCAGTCTTTCCATTCATCTGTGTCCCCATACATCTGTGTCCCCATCAGTCTTCCCATTCATCTGTGTCCCCATTCATCTGTGTCCCCATCAGTTTCCCCATTCATCTGTGTCCCCATCAGTCTTCCCATTCATCTGTGTCCCCATCAGTCTTCCCATTCATCTGTGTCCCCATTTATCTGTGTCCCCATTTATCTGTGTCCCCATTTATCTGTGTCCCCATTCATCTGTGTCCCCATTCATATGTGTCCCCATTCATATGTGTCCCCATCAGTCTTCCCATTCATCTGTGTCCCCATCAGTCTTCCCATTCATCTGTGTCCCCATTCATCTGTGTCCCCATCAGTCTCCGCATTCATCTGTGTCCCCATCATCTGTGTCCCCATTCATCTGTGTCCCCATTCATCTGTGTCCCCATTCATCTGTGTCCCCATCAGTCTTCCCATTCATCTGTGTCCCCATTCATCTGTGTCCCCATCCACCTGTGTCCCCATCCACCTGTGTCCCCATCAGTTTCCCCATTCATCTGTGTCCCCATCAGTCTTCCCATTCATCTGTGTCCCCATCAGTCTTCCCATTCATCTGTGTCCCCATTTATCTGTGTCCCCATTCATCTGTGTCCCCATTCATCTGTGTCCCCATTCATCTGTGTCCCCATTCATCTGTGTCCCCATTCATCTGTGTCCCCATCATCTGTGTCCCCATCATCTGTGTCCCCATTCATCTGTGTCCCCATCATCTGTGTCGCCATTCATCTGTGTCCCCATTCATCTGTGTCCCCATCATCTGTGTCCCCATTCATCTGTGTCCCCATTCATCTGTGTCCCCATCAGTCTCCGCATTCATCTGTTTCCCCATCAGTATCCCCAAAAATTGGTGTCCCCATTAGAGCCCCCCCATCATTTATCCGAGTCTCCCTGCACATTTGTGTCCCCATCACAGCCCACCCCCGCCTGCATATTTGTGTCACCATTAGAGCCATCAGCCCCCCTCCTCACATGTTTGTGTCCCCATAAGAGCCACCAGCACCCCCACATTTGTGTCCCCATCAAACCCCACAGATATTTGTGTCCCCATCAGAGTCATCACCCCCCCCCCCCCCACATTTATGTCCCCATCTGAGTCATCACCCCCCCCCCCATATTTATGTCCCATCAGTCATCAGCCCCCCCCCCCATTTATGTCCCCATCAGAGTCATCAGCCCCCCCCACATTTGTGTCCCCATCAGAGTCATCAGCCCCCCAACATTTGTGCCCCCATCAGTCTACAACCCCCCCTCCACGTGTGTCCCCAGCAGAGTCATCAGTCCCCCAAAATTTGTGTCCCCATCAGTATGAAAAACCCCCTCCACGTGTGTCCCCAGCAGAGTCATCAGTCCCCCAAAATTTGTGTCCCCATCAGTATGAAAAACCCCCTCCACGTGTGTCCCCATCAGAGTCATCAGCCCCCAGATGTTTGTGCCCCATCAGCGCCATTCAACCCACCCCCACACAAGTGTATAAGCCCCCCTCCTTGCATTTGTCCAGCGCGTCTCCACTCTCCATCACTGGCTGTGCACTGCAGACCTGCTGCATCTCCCGACTCCCGCCCCGCTGGTATTACACACTCGTTACTGGTTAACAGCGAGGCGGGAGGCGGGAGCAGGGAGGCGGCAACAGGTCTGCCCTAAACACCTCATTGGCTGCTGGGATGCCGTGGTCCCAGCCAGCAGCCAACACACACAGTGAGACGCCGGGAGGGATTGCGGGACTTGCGCTGCATATTGCCTGGGGCGAATATGCAGCGCAGGTTCCACAACTAACAGGGGAACTAAGGATTCACGATGCGGGCCGGAATAAATGGCCTGGCGGGCCGGATGTGGCCCGCGGGCCGTAGTTTGGAGACCCCTGGTTTAGAAAGTATGGAGACCCCTGGTCTACATAATAGGAGCGTTTTTGTGTACATGCTTTGTGTACCTTTCTCATCTCAAGAAGTTTGTAGGTATCAGCTGAAAATATCCAACATAGATGATCTTAATTTCTACAATGACTGGTCAGGTGAAGGATGTAGTCTAATGGTGTCCTAAAGCAGACCATACATGGGTCGAATTCAGAAAACAAATTCTTAAGAAAATCGTAAATAAGAATTTTCTTTTCATCATTAGTGGCCTGCAACAACGACTGATTTTCGAGCGGCCTTTGAATTTCAGTAATCTAGCATGTTGAAAAGGTTTGGAAAAATTACCAAATTTCTAATCAATGATGGAAGAAAATCATGTGAGAAATATAATCGAAACAGAAATGCACATTGTAAAGTGTTTCATTTGTTTGCAAAGGACACCTGTAAAACCATGGCTGGGGTCCTTGCACAAGAGCATGGCGGAAAGCGAAGACCTGAAGCCTTTTGCCATAGCCTGTAGGTCCTACACACCTGAGATGTGACCTGGAAAGAAAACGATTCCCAGCTACCAATTTTATTTTCTGTAGTAACATGAAGGCTTGGTTGTTCGAATTTCGAAACTAATGGTGACACCATCAGATAACAAAATGTTTGAATTTGTTCGGGATTCGACCCATGTATGACTGGCTTTAGGAAGTGTTGCCTGATTTGGTAGAAACTGTTGTTTCAAATAATATATATTGTTTAGTGCAAAATTCTAAAACGAAAAATACATTTTCTATGATGTTTATTATAAAATACTTGTATGCTTGAGTAGGATAGCTGAGCACAAGTATACAATGGTAGATCTGGGAACTGAGTCAGAAAGTGAGACACACAGAAGGTCTTCCATGAAGCCAGAGATAGTCACAGAACCAGATTAGGTAGATTGCTGGGTTAATGCCAGGAAAGTCAGTCAGCTTGATTGTTACTTGATTGTACAAATTGTTATAAATGTGTAAAAAACAGACGTTGACTGTCAACCCCTTGCTTCCTTAAAGTGGAGGTTCACCCAAAAAATCTATTTTTAACATTAGATTGCGCCTAATTACGGGAAGCAGAATTGGGTGTTTTGATTGAAATCAATGCAGTACTTACCTTTTTTGAGATAGATGTTCTCCCGCCGCTTCCGGGTATTTGCTGCGGGACTGGGCGTTCCTATTTGATTGACAGCCTTTCCGACCATCGCATACAGCGCGTCACCAGTTCCCGAAAGTAGCCGAACGTCGGTGCGCAGGCGCCGTATAGCGCCGCACCGACGTTCGGCAACTCGTGACACGCTGTATGCGACCTTCGGAAGGCTGTCAATCAAATAGGAACGCCAAGTTCCGAAGACCATACCCGGAAGCGGCGGGAGAACATCCATCACAAAAAAGGTAAGTACTGCATTGATTTTAATCAAAACACCCGATTCTAATTCCCGTAATTAGGCCCAATCGAATGTTAAAAAAAAAAATTCAGGTGAACTCCCGCTTTAACCAAAAACAAATGGGTTTATTGGTTGTAAATGTGTGTTAATGTTTTAAATACTTGTTGCTGTCAATAGTTTGTAATTATATATTTATATAAATGAAGACATCATTCCATACTTTCTAATTTGCAGTGGTACATAATGGGTGCTTTATTGCTCCTTTTCACAAAGCAACTGACTCGCTAAAAAGAACGCACTCCCTAAGTAGCCAATACCTTGGCTCAACATTTTTTGAGTTATTCTTGTAGCTAATATACTTTGCCTCTCTGGGTTATAGCTTACATATAATACCTTCAATTAATTTAATATTGGAAATGTGTAAGAGCAAGCATGTATAAATGTGATAGTCCCACCAAAAAAATTAAGTTAAACACATTGCACACAAAAAACTTTAAACTATGCTATACTTAACTTCTTAAACAACAAAAAGTGTTTCAACAGTAAATGGCTTGGGATAAACATAGATCTATAATAGTCAGACAACAAGGTTAATGAAAAAATAAATGAATAGATAAAATGGGAAGACTCGATGGACTAATCATTTTTTTTCTGCCGTCACTTTTCTATGTTTCTAAAATGACACAGGAACCACCACTAGCATAACATAACTGCCATATGTGCAATTTAACTAAACGAAAAATCCTCTAGGTCCAATAATTTGTTACTCACATATTCTGCATTTTGAAGAGAGGGAATCGCAGGTATAGTTGACTAAACAAACCAAAAATAAAATCAACCTCCTTCCTCTTGTATGTCTGTCTGCAGCATACATTTATTGCAAAATCCTTACAACACTTGAAACTTATGCCTTGTACACACAATCGGAATTTCCGATGAAAAAAGTCAGACGGAATTTTTTCATCGGAAATTCGGACCGTGTGTGTGCCCCATCGGAGTTTTTCCTTCGGAAATTCTGACGGACTTAGAAAGAGAACATGTTCTCTTTTTTTCGGAAATTCCATTTGTCTGTATTGAACCTCGACGTAGAAAAAAATACGCATGCTCAGAATCAAGTGGACGCATGCTCGGAATCAATGAACTTAATTTTTCTCAGCTCGTCGTAGAAATGGGTGTGACGGTGTGTATGCAAGACAGCTTGAACGGAATTCCGTCGGAAAAATACATCTGAGTTTATGCCAATGGAAATTCTGATCGTGTGTACAAGGCATCCACTCTGATGGGTTCCACTCCATCAGAGTAACCATATGGCCTCTGATGCAGCCTTTTGGAGCTGGCGTAAACGGTCCGGCTGATTCTTAATCTTCTATACCGCCCCCCCCCCCTCTTTTCCCAGAGGAGCAACTTACCAGGGACTGATAAGTATTTTTTGTATATTTTTCTGCCATAATGCCTTTGGGGAATTTATGATCATCTTACTTGGCTTGAAATGATGGACACTTTGGATATTTCACTGTTATGCATACTGATTTCTTCCACTTAAGTCCCCATTATCCTTATTGAAGGACTGCCTGAATAGCTGGTGTGTGAGGGAGGTGTAGTGGTGTCGCCAGGGCTTTTTTTCAGAGGGAACTTGGAGGAACTCGGTTCCACCACCTCTGGCCCCAGACCCTTTGGTGCCTTCTCACCACAATCAATTGTAAACACAGAAGTCCGGTTTCTGTGTTTACAAGTGACAGCTCTGCACTCTGTGTGTAACCCCCTGAACTCTGCACTCTGTATGTAATGCAATCCTGGTATTTAATGCCCCTTTAAGACCCTTCTACTGTTTGTGAAATCTGAATGGGGTCGTGGTTGAGTTCCTGCACCTATTTTCTGAGAAAAAAAGCTCTGGGTGTCGCCATCTGTATTCCAAAAGCTTCATGGGGAATGACCTAGTTTACTGACAGTATGACATATCCTCCTGTTGACCACTATGCCTGGTTGGACATCTGGGCTATGAACGAGGGATCCGAGAAGAGGTGGATCTGGGCTGCTCTGTGCAAAACATCTGCACAGAGCAGGTTAGTATAACATGTTTGTTATGTTTATAAAAAAAAAGTAAAAAAAAAAAAAGAACAAGACTTTTTTTTCACTTTTAAATTTTTTATTCAAAGTTTTTCAATTTTACAACACTACAAACATACAACAAACTTAACATTAGTATATCAAAATGTATAATTATAAATGCCTTTACATACAATCCTCAATAATATATAAAAAAAAAAGAAAATACTTACAGACTAACACATTAAAACATAATAATGAAATAAAAAAATAAAATAAAAAGGAAAAATTAAATAAAATAAATAAAAGGGAAATCCCCCTCTCTCCCCTCCTCTCTGCCTGAAGACCAGGCCACCTCATCCCTCCTCCCTCCCTCACTCCTCTGAACTTTCATCTCCCATCCTATATTTTACCCCTCTTCATTCTATACAAGACTTTAGTATCACTTTAACTATTAAAGTTATGTTCCACAATAAACTGATCACCCCCATCAGCATTTTTCTGAGTTGCTCTGGGCTGCAGATTGACTGTGTAAGGGAAGTATGTGACAAGTGAATGACAAATGAGAGAGATCGAGTGTAAAATTGGGTTGTTTCTGTATCTAAATATAACGTTGGCTAGGCATTTATTAATCTTGGCTAATACTGCCTGAACATAGTAATAGGATTAAAATCTGAGAACATACTTGTGGGTAGTCATGCTGGAAATTGAGCTTGTTTTGTAAACACGAAAAATCACATGAGACCATGTTGAAAAGTCATAATGACGGGGCAAAGACAAGAGAGGTGTGGCAATCACAAGACATATAGAGAAATTATAAAAATTATTTACAGTTGAAGTCTGTGAGTAACATATATGACCTGGTCTGTGACTAGTATTAAGTTTTCGCATTTTTCCCAGTCCCCCGAATAACAAAGTTTTGATCCTGCCAGTAGATCTGTTACTTTTCCCCTTACTATAATAGAGTGACCATTCTGTTCATTTTGCAGTGAAACCACACAGCATTGTTGTCATCTGAACTTTATGTAACCTACACTTTCTGAGCAGTTACAACTCAATTTTTTTGAAAAAAAAATTGGTTTACGCCATATGAATAAAAGTTGACATCGTACGCAATCCTGCCAGTGTAAAGAGCATGTTTTAATGGTCTTTTCTTTCAGCTTCAGGAGGGTTTTAGCATCCCTATACAAGTCTATAGCAATGCAAAACCCAATGAACACAAGCCCTTTTCCTGGACAGCTTAACCTGTTACATGGAGGGGGAAAAAACAATTCTACAGGTCGGATCACCAGATAATAAAAGTTTGTTACATGGGTGTTGGAAAGCAACATGGTTTAATATCATATTTCTGGAGTTTTACTTCCTGGTTGATACAGTCAGGTGGCCTAAGTTGGAAGTTGCAAGTTGACCCAGCACGGTGTTGATTCATGCCTCCTGGCAAGGGGAGTAGAGCTTGGCTCCAGACCACCTGGTGTAATAAAGATGGAAGTGCTTGATTAACACATCTGCAAATAAAGCTTAAAAAAAAGCCAATGCTGCCATGATGACTGATGGGCTGAGTTCAAAGAACAGCTGTGATTGAGGATTTGACCAGGGTCGGGTGACAATGATACATGGACAAACGCTGTCCCTAGTGGACACTACAGCAGGCTTCCTGGAGGATGGACAGATATTTTAAAGGACTGCCTCTTATCTCTTTTCCATTGGATAGGAAGCTAGATGAGTGTGGTGTATGGGGGGGGGGGGTCACTCAGGCAAGAGAGTGAAAAGTCACTCTCTTGCCTGATGGCTCTCTTGCCATCGAGCCCAGCTGAAGTATACTGCTGACCACCGAGGACAACTTTAGGCAAATGTTCTTGTTTGCTTGTTCTTTTGTTTTATATGTTCTAATATTTTCTTTTAGTATTTTATGTTAGCATTCCTATTTTCTTGGAAATAAAGTAAGACACTTTTTTTATTTCTTTTTATTAAGCAGTGTGTTTATTTAATAGCTAACCTTATTATTGTACCTTCACCATTAACGTTATCAGAGCTTTGCCAGACTAGATAACTAGGAATAGACAAGGTAATACATATCTATGGAATTAATAGAGGGAATCTATAACCACCTAAATATTTATTTCAATGGGGAACTTAAAAAAACAAAAACTGCTGTGTTAATGACACAATGACATGAACAACACACACCATTCTTATTTTGCCTACAGTTACAATTTTAATATAGAATTTGGATCCCCTCTTCTTTTAGCAAAGTACTTTGGAATTCTTTACTAAGGCAAGCAGTAAAAGGGAATTGAAAGCTGGCCATACATGTGTAACATTACCCCCGGAGGAGCTGCTGAGTTTTTCAGGTGGCATGTACCTCTATTTTCTCGCTGTCCAGGGTAGTAGAAGAGAGTTGAAATCCAGAGTGGGTATTGCTCACCCGGATAGGTCCCTCTCACTGGCCTAGCAACCGGAATGGCGCACGGAATAAAGTACTGTCTCTGCCACAGACTTTCCCTTATGAGGAGACACTTTCCGTCCAGAATCCGCTGACACAGGATTCAGCACCCGGATCTCTCCAGATTAGCTTCTGTAGAACTCGGATCTGACAGGCGATCACCATCAAGCCTCTCAGTGTATGGTGCATCCTTTGATGAATTTTCAAGGCCTTCTCCCAAGATACCAGCCTCTTGCATGGTCCTCTTCAGGATAGGTCCTCCCCTGGCTTCCTTCATCAAGTGGCTTCTTCCGGCAGGACAGACAGCACAGGATCACCTTGAAAGCGCAGACCCAGTCTGATTACTGGGCCTACTTAGTTAAACCACAACCCCGGACGAACGTGGTCCCGGAGCCAGGATTCTGGAGCACGCAACACCAGCCAGGTGGGCCACGGGTGGTGGGATGACAAACCGATGACGACCCCGGTCCAATGGCATCTGTATCTTAAGTACCCCTCCCCAGCATGCACAGCGGGACGATCACTCCCACTGATTGGCTGCCGAGGTTAACACCCAATACACCCTGACTCTGCTGCTGCCACCCTTGGCCTGGGATGGTAATAACACCCCCAGGCGAACAATGGTGGTTACTCCCAGCACAGCCATGGCTGGAACAGAGGCTAAATTGCCCATAATTACATCTGCCTAAGTCAATTAACAACTCAGACCCCCTCTAAATTTAAAGCAGTGCCTGTTGAACAGGAGCAGGCAGCTACACAGGGATAGAAGCTCGGATGGTTCAGCAGGGACCATCCAAGATTCAAAACAGAACACAATAGCGCTGTGGGAGACATTCCACAATTGCCTGATGATGTTGATGGGGGATTTTAATTCCTTTCTTCTGTGGTAGAATTAAAGAAAATTCTGACAGCAAATGTCTGATGAAGCCTACACACGGTCAAAATTTCCGACAACAAGCTCCCATCGAACATTTGTTATCGGAAATTCCGAGCGTGTGTATACGGCATAAGAGTATTCTACTAACTACTGTTGTTCTACTAAGAGTTAGAAATAGAAAGATGTGAGATGGAAGTGACTGACTCTGGAATAATAGCTGGTACCAGATATAGTGTTTGCAGCATCTCTTCAACTAATGATCTTCAATAAAGTAGACTAGAAAGTTTGCAGTATTATGATGTGGCTAATAAATCTAAGTGAACTGCAAGACTCGGGGACTAACCTTGGGACCTTGCACTAACAAAGGGGGAAAGAGGCAATGCTTTTGGTACTGCACCAGATTGATGATCAACTAGTGGCTTCTACTGAGCCTCTACTACTGTTCCCCTTCCCCAACTGCCCACGGCCCTCAAGAGAACATGCTACACATGTAGAACTGACCACCCACCCTGCAGGTTCTCATCTTCGCCCTAGGTGCTGGACATCTCTGTTCCGACATTGAACAGCAGGTATACTTTAATGAAGGCCCCTTCATCAGCACTGGCTCACTTTCATTTCACTACTCCTTTTGCTCCGTTCTGTGACAGGAGTGAACTAAAAACACTGGTAGTTCCTGATTTCCCTTTAAGAGTAAAAGCAATAGCACTTTTTTTTTAAATGAATGTTCGTTATATTTAGGGTATTTCACAATAGTTCCTAGAGTGGTTAATACAATTATTTTAAATACTCGCCAATATTTTTCTAACGGTTTTATTAACAAGATAACGCAATGATGCCATTATTTGTCAATGCAATACAGAGCATACCTTTAATATCTTTCTACACTTTTAGATTTTAACTTAGCTGAACAGCTTTAATTATAATTGAAATATAACTGTGCTATGACTAACGGTTTTATTATGTTCCTTAGTAGCAAATGATAATCCCTTCCAGTTTTAGGGCATGAAATCATTCAGAAGTCATTGTGAATGTCATATCTCCAAAAAAGCTAGGGGCTGTAGTATCTTTATATTGCTTTATCATTCGACTAGCCTATATCCTATCCTATTCTTTGTATTCTATTATATACCTATTTTAAAAGGCATTCTCTAATTGGACGAGGTAGAGTTTGCAAAGTCATCATCCCCTTTTATGTGCCTCATTCACTGAAACAAATACAAGATGTTCTCTAAATGGCAGAGATGGTATAATAGCAAGCAACCAATGTAAATTTAAAACTAAGATCATTCCTAGAGTTCAGCTTTGAGGGGTTAGATCACCTTTACAAAAAAATGTAAAGGTGAACTAACAGTAGACCCCCCCCCCTATGCACTCTACTTGCCTCCGGGGTTGCCGAGATGTCAGCCAATCCAGCAGTCCTGGGATTTGAAATTCCCACTGTGCTCCCATTTCTCCATCAGCCATCTCTATCTATGTGATGGCACTGACCAGTCCGTTTCCATCGTGTCCGTCCTGGAAGTGCTGACAGAGAAGAGGGAGAACAGTGGGGATTTCAAATCCCCAGAACAGAGGAGCAGCTGCAGGGTGCTGATAGCGTGGACAACCCTGGAAGTAAATTTTTTCTTTAAAGGTAAACTAATACTATAAGTAAATATATAATGTACAGTCATTGCTTTTTTTAAAAAAAGCACAATAGATAAAATGTAAAGTAACTTATACAGCCCAGAAACATTTTCTTGCAACTGTAGTTATTGGTTGGTTTTACATACAATGCAGTAGTGTTAACAGAGGGCTAAACTATATTGAACACCAAGTTTCAGAACATTTTCCAAGAATGCAAGGCTAGATGTGTTCATAGTGAAATGATTGGGCATTTTCTGTGCGGTGTGTAAATTTATTTTTAAGCATATTTGGCATCTGTGATGGCTGTGGTGTCAGACCCCAGGCCACTTACACCAACTAGGGGAAAAAAGGCTGGTCAAACTCACAACGCACTGTCAGAGATATGCGAAATTGGCCTCACCCTGCTCAAAGATTCTACAGCTTGCAGGACCATTGTCTAAGTACCAGCAGACTGCGAGTAATTGTCACTGGGTATGGTTAACTACACAGTTAACCCTTTATACCCCAAATCAATCACAGCCACCAGATATTTATCATAAATATCAATGTTTACAATATAAGCAATAACAATTATGACCACCGACAGGTATATCCAGAGATTTACTATATAGTAGCGATCTTCAAAGAAACTGGGATTCTTTAAGTTCTGCGTTAGTGCATTAGAGACGATATTAACATTTTTCAAAATATTGTTTAATAATAGTAAAGGTGAAACGGTGCAAAAAATTTACATAATAAGAGGAGTATTACAAAGGAAAAGACAGATAATAATGCAACAGAATAACAAAAGGTTTTAAAAGTGAAAAATACTTTACAAAGTCTGGTTTGGTGAGTTTGGCAAAGTCCAGTCAATGAACAAGATGGATCCATATCTCTCATAAAGCTTGGATGATGTTCCTGGTTTGATGGTAAAGGAGAGTTCTAGACTGTTGATGAGGACCACTCTTTTTTGGTTCTTGAGGAGCATGTTGAAAGAACTGATCTGACCAATGGGAAGGTCTGAAGTGTGGCTGATGTGATGTCAGTGTTTATGACCATTCAGCTATCCTACCATTTACTATAGTTTACTACGTATATTAATTAATCTTGGAATACCTACAGTTGTATTCTGGTAACTTGTATATTATTGTACAGCGTGAAATTACTGTTTGAATGAATACAAATATGATGGGTATTGGATGGCTGTTTCACCTAGTAGAGGTAATGTGTTCAGTTTGTCTCCAGTACCCTCTGAAGCCTCGTACACACAGTTGGATTTTTTGGAAAACGTGCTCATTTTGAAGTTTGTTGGCAAAAAGTCTGACCGTGTGTATGGGCCTTAATATAGTGGTGATTGGGCTTAAAAATGCTGCTAATTAATTGATACAGATAAATACAAGGTATGTCTATTAAATAACGAGACTGTGATCCCACCTAGTAAACAAAGCAGTCATAACCGGTTATAACTGTATGCGTGGTGACCTTGAACGTGTTTGAACCTGTATGACAAGCAGCAACACTCTATGACGTTCAGTTGATTGTGAGTCACCATGTAGTTTGGTTGTTTTTTCTGTAGTGTGCCATAAAAAAGCTTATTTTAAAAGTCGAAAAACATGTCAATTTAAAATTGGTACAGATCACTCACTGTGTTCATTCATAATGAAAGCCTAGAGTTTGAATGAACAGGAAGCCGCTCAGGGCATTTCTCATTCATTCACTGTCCAGTGTAGCTGACGGTACAGACAAAAGGGCTGGGGAATCTCTGTCCTCAACCCCTTTCTTTGTCACAAAATTGAGATATCGGAGGTCTGTTTAGATTCTTTTAGTGTGGCTCCAAAAAGAATTGTAAATAAAACAATCTGTAAAAAATAAAAAAAACTACTGACACCATCCACTGCACTACTGACACAGTCCATGATTTAATACATTTTAAAATTATTTGTTTACATTTACAAGTGTGTGTCTGTCTGTGTGTGTATATCTATATATATCTATATATATATATATATATATATATATATATATAATACACATACACACACACATGCATGTTTGAGCTTTGGGGTGCACACCCTAATGGAATAGTCTGTGCACACCGAGAGCACGACAAGTCCTCTTTACATAAAGATCTGCGGTATATAAGTCTGCTGAAAGCTCAGGAGTCATCTGTTGATAAGGACGCCATGGACGGCTTCTCAGCTCGCTCCTTAAAGCGGTGGTTCACCCTCAATAACAACATTCTAGCATTAAATTAAGCATAGTAGCGCGAGCTACAGTATGCCTTTATTTTTATTTTTTGCTCCGTACTCACTGTTTAATCCTATAGTGAAGATTCAGACTCCCTGCGGGGAATGGGCGTTCCTATCCAGAGGGAAGGTGATTGACGGCCGGCTATGGCACGTCACGCTCCCCGAAGATAGTCGGAGTATGTCTCGGCTCTTCACGGCGCTATACGGCGCATGCGCACAGACTAGGCGCAGGCGCCGTGAAGAGCCAAGTCCTATTTCGGCTATTTCCGAAGAAGCGTGACGCGCCAGAGCCGGCCGTCAATCATCTTCCCTCTGGATAGGAACGCCCATTCCCCGCGGGGAGTCGGAATCTTCACTATAGGATTAAACAGTGAGTACGGGGCAAAATAAATAAATAAAGGCATACTGTAGCTCGCGCTACTATGCTTAATTTAATGCTAGAAAAAAATAAAATTTTAAAGGGTGAACCCCCTCTTTAACAACCAGCTATTCTTTAAACAGAATTCAAATCAGACAATCGTTTTTCGACCAATCCAATTTCGAATGATTCTGAAAATTTGGACTTCGTTAAATTAATAAATGAAACAAAATTTTATGAAAATGAAATGAAGCTAAACGAATTCCATATTCTATCAGACACATGATTCTGTGAATGACTATATATACACAGTTACAATGAGTTAGAAACTAGACTACAGTAAGTACAGTATTCGTATCTTGTTACTCATAGATACAGGTCAATGAACAGGAACCAGCGTAATAGTATCTATGTGCTAAAGGTGTGCATGGATTTCCATCTTGGCAGGCACTAGCAGAGTGGAGGGCATAGACTGTGAGTTAGTGGTCCAGCCAACGCTAAACAAACATGATATATTATAACATTTGCAGTCAGCTGATTGACTGGCCAAGCTAGCTTATTAAGTGGAGATACTCTACAACTCTGTGGATGAGAAAAGAAAACTAAAACTTATAAGTAAGGAGTTATAATAATAATAACAGGCACACTTTTACTAGTAATATCATTAACAAAAAGCATTTGTTTTTTTTCTATTTGCAGGCATCTGGCGTGACAGTTAATGATGAGGTCATCAAAGTGTTTAATGATATGAAGGTGAGAAAATCCCAAACGGCGGACGAGGTAAAGAAGAGGAAGAAGGCCGTCCTGTTCTGCCTCAGCCCTGACAAGAAGGAGATCATTGTGGAGACAGAGAAGCAAATATTAGTGGGAGATATTGGCAACACAGTCGAGGATCCATACAGGACCTTTGTTAATCTTTTGCCACTCAATGACTGCCGTTATGGACTGTATGATGCTACTTATGAGACCAAGGAATCCAAGAAAGAGGACCTTGTCTTCATCTTCTGGTACTATCCATAGAAGAATGTGGTAACAAATGGCGTGATTTTTCCCAAATATCAGTGTTGCCTGAGCAAAGTCTAAACAAATATGATATGGTTTTCTTCGGCCTACTCTTAGAAACGGTCTGAGAAAATTGGGCCCCCTATCAAACCAATAGAAGAATGTAGAGAGAAAGCACTAATGAGTGTGACACTGGAAACCTTTGCCACATCCGAAATTGGAAAGAAATTGCAAGGAGGGGAAAAAAATATATATACACAGACACATATATGTATATTCGGGGATGTGGTATATTCCCACAGACTAATTTCTGTATACCTGTAAAGAAATAAAGAATATATAAAAAAAAAGAGGTTCCCCAGGGATTGTACGGGCAAAGGAGGTAAACCAGAATATTAAGTAACATTATATAAAAACATACTTTTATTACTATTAAGTACTTTTTTTTATATAATGTTACTCTTTTAATATTCTATTTTTACCTACTTTGCCCGTACAATCCCTGGGAAATCTCTCCTTGCAATTTCTTCCCTATCAAACCAATGCACATGCAGTTTAATGCACCTTACTGCATGCATTCCTTTGTATTTTTATCATACGTGTTTAATGCATAAATAATGCACTTGCATTAAAGCATGTTTACAGTATATTCCAAGACCCCAAGTAAAAAAAATATCTATCACCAAAAAACAAAAAAAAGGAGTAGTAGAATAAAATAACTCTTTATTTTCTGTCATTGCTGGTTGTAGCTCCACCTCTTCTGTGGCCCACAAATTTGGGCATTCCCATGCTACAGCCAGCACTGAGCCCCCATTTCCTTTCCATTCTGCAGTACTGTGTCTCCTCATCTCTCCTCTTTAGTTTATACTGCAGACTGCTATTCAGGGGAGGGAGTGAAAACTGTTATGCCACGTACACACGATCTGAAATTCCGACAAGAAAATCGTGTTTTTTTTTCCAACGGAATTTTGGCTCAAACTTGTGTTGCATAGACACGGTCACACAAATGTTGCCGGAAATTCCGACCACGGTGACGTGCAAGACGTACGATGAGCTGAGATCAATAAAGTTCAATAGGCAGTTCGGCTCTTCTGCTTGATTCTAAGCATGCCTTTTTTTTGCGCATCGGAATTGCATACAGATGAGTGGATTTTCCGATAGGAACTTTTTCCGTCGGAAAAATAGAGAACCTGCTCTCTATCTTTTGTTGGCGGAAATTCCGACAGCAAAAGTCCGATGGAGTATACACACGGTCGGAATTTCTGATAGTGTGTACGCGGCATTAGCTTGAATTGTGAATAATTGCAGCTGAAGGAAAGGGTTTTCATTCACAAAACCACAATCTGACAAGAGAATTGCGAATAAAAGCCCTTTTCTGCAGCTGAAATCATTCAGAACACTAGCTGACAGCTTCCACTCTATTCTTCCCCTGAATAGCAAGCTGCGACTCTAGACTCTTTGTAAACTGAACAGCAAAATTCTGTGGGCTCTGTGGCCCAGATTCACGTAGAGCGGCGCATCTTTGAGCGGGCATAGCGCAGCTCATATGCGCTACGCCAACGTAACATAGAGAGGCAACTACAGTATTCACAAAGCACTTGCTCCCTAAGTTACGGCGGCGTAGCGTAAATGGGCCGGCGTAAGCCCGCCTAATTCAAAGTAGGCAGGTAGTGGGCGTGATATATTATAATGAAGTGTGACTCCATGTAAATGAAGGGCCAAACGAACGGCGCATGCGCGCACATGCTCAGAATCACGTTGCATATACTCCCTAAGATACGACGGCTCAATGCTTTTGACGTGAACGTAACCTACGCCCAGCCCCATTCACGTACGACTTACATAAGCAACGTAAAATACGACGGCTGTTCCGACGTCCATACCTTTGCATAAGATGCGCCTCCTTTTTGGTGGTTTATCTTAACGCCGGAAAAACGCCTTACGTAAACGGCGTAGATTACAGCGACGGGCGTAAGTACGTTCATGAATCGGTGTATTCAACGCGTAAATAAATGGAAGCGCCCCTAGAGCTTTTTTCTATACCTTATTTTTCTTTTCCTCTCCATTCTTCTCATTGTGGCCATTTTTACTAAGGGCAGATGGAATCCATCTCCTTCCTGGAAATTTGTCTAGAACTATGGGAACATGTTACAGGAACTTTCCAGGATGCATCTGTGAGGCCAAGGTTACATCACCATTGCCTTACTCAACCAGGAAGTGGAAAAACAGTCATTGTAAGGAAACTTAGAAATGTTTAACCAATGAAACTAAAGTGATTTCATATCTGCATGCAGAGTGATATGCTGCTGTAATTTTTAGTGAAAGGGGGAAAAGGATCATTTTAATATGTACAGTTTTGAGGCAAGGGGATAAAAATAAATGAATATATAGAGAGGGTTTTTTTTGTTTTGTTTTTATATATACTCTTTTATTTTTCTCTTTTGTTTCCATTACACCTATAAAAAAAATACAACAAATAAACTCAAAGAGACCAAAACATAAACTCAACAACAGTTTGCAAAAAACATATCAACAATAATACGGGGCGGCTATGCGTAGCCCTTCCCATATCAGATGGTATGACATATATCACCACACATTCATATAGCTACTTAAAGTGGTTGTGAAGGCAAAAGGTTTATTTATCTTGATGCAATCTATGCATTAAGATAAAAAAACCTTCTGTGTGTAGCAGCCTCCCTAAGGCCCACAGTTTAAAAAAGCCCCCAAAAAAAAAAAAAAACACAGGAGCAAGCAAGTGTGACGTGATTGTCTTGGGGGGGGGGGGGGCAATTTCCCTGTTGCCCCCCCCCCCTGGATCCGCCAGTTCATGGTTTAGGAGATTTTTACATCTTTCCACAATACAACCAATTCAAGTTTCTTCATCCATGAATACATCAATGTGCTAATATATATATATTTATTAACTAAAAATTCAGCGTATAATAATATCAAATGTTTTTTTGGTGATAATACAAAAAACACATGTGATCCCTTCTCTAAACAAAGAGACCTTCCAGCTTAAACTTCTTTTATAGTATATGGACAATTTTGTTAACCACATACAAACTTGATAGTTTAACCAAGACTCTTTTTTAAATAAAAATACATTTAGAATACATTTATGGTTCAACACATACTATAACTAATCCAACCATAATATTTTGAAGTCAGTTTTGTTGAGATATAACAAGATACAGTATTTATCTCTTTGTTTAAAAGGGAGTAGAACTCATACTACAGTTAGAATTCAACTCACTCCCAAAACCGACACTACCAACATTGATTAGTTTTGGTTAATCATATGCTCAAACAACTTCAATTACCCATAAGGTAAAACAAACATGAATACTTTACCATGGCTTAAAGTGTCACTAAAGGAAAAAAATGTTTTTGCTGAAATGACTGTTTACAAGGTATAGAGACATAAAAGTTAACTGATTCCTTTTAAAAATGATTACAAATAGATACAAATCAATCATATAATGTGCCTGCAGTTTAGTTTCACTTTTAAACTGGTTTCATGTTCCTGTGAACTAGAGAGACACACAAAACAAAAACAAAACAAATCCAGGGCAGTGTTTTGTTTTTAAAATGAATCTGATTGGTTCTGTTAAGTTTTAGGCACACAGTAATGACAGCTTAGACCATCGTGAAAAGCTCCCAGTATGATGGTTATAAGGAAACAGACAACCAGGTAGTGTGGAGTTTAGAGCAGTTTTACAGCAACATCAAAGCAAAAACGAGCAATGAGGACATGAAACCAGTGCTGCAGTAAGATAAAGGAAGCTATTTAGCTAAAAAAAAAAAATTCCTTTAGTGATCCTTTAAGACTCTTGTTTTGAGAAGTATTAACTGGATGTCCAAAGGCCTTTTTTGATCCTCATTCCTACATCCTTCCTTACTCTTTTTCTCCTCTCCTCTCTCCGTCTCAAGATCTTCTCCCCTTTCAAGATCCTTTCTGCCTCCTTTTTTTTTTAAGATTCTCCTCGAATGTGGGTGTGGAAATGCCTTTCACGTCATGAGTGACATAAAAACACACATCATTTCCTGGATAACCCTTATAGATGAAATTATAGTTTCCTTTATTCACCATTGGCAAGGGTGTAGTATTGAATTAAAACTTCTACTGTGGCAAGAATAACACACTGAGCAGTATTTGTCTATTTCCTGTATGTAGGGGTTGGACAAAAATATGGAAACACCAGGTAAAAGAATGAAATCATTACCTCATATGGTGTTGGACCGCCTTTGTCATCCAAGACAAACTGAATTTCCCTGGGAACTGACAAATATAAGTCTTGGATAATGGATAATTGAATCAATTGAATCTGATACCTCTTTTCAATTGCAAAAATTGTTCCAGTTCTCGCACAGATGGCAGAGGCAGAAAACAAGCCCAAAACTTGTTCTCAAATATTTACCATAGTGGCTCTATAATATTGAGGTCTGGTGACTGCGGCACCCAGGGAAGGTGTGAGACTTCATCTGCATGCTCATCAAACCACGATTTGGCAACACCAGCTGTGTTTATCGGAGCATTATGGTCCTGGTAAATGGAGCGGTCTTCAGAAAACAATGCCTGCGCCATGGGGTGCACATGGTCGGCCAAAATTTGTACATAGACGCTGGCAGTGCCTCTACCTTTCACAGTGATGATGGGGCTTGCAGAATATCAAGATATGGCTGCCCAAACCATGATTTCTGTGCCACTATGCTTTACCTTCAGCACAATTTAGTCCTAGTCATAAGCTTGGGATAATGTGCGCCACACGTAAACACATCCCATAGTTGGGAACAGTGTGTAGCTTTATTCATCGGACCATATTATAGTTTTCCATTGTTTGATAGTACACAATTTATGGGTTTCGCACCGCTCTCTTCTTCTGAGCATTAATATTGGTCACTAGTGGTCTGTCAATTGCAGCTCACCCTTGAATGTTTTGCTTCGCACAGTTTTTGTGGACACAAGTGTATATTAATAATATAAGCCACTTCTCACTGCAAAATAGAAGGGTAAGGCAGGTGCAGCTGGCAAAAGCCCATAGTTGTGTCATCTATAAGAGAAGATCAGGCTGCGGACAAGCAACAAGTACGGTATATCAGTTAAGTTCGGGAGTTCACCCGAAAAAGTTTTTTAACATTAGATTGATGCTCATTTTTTCTAGGGGAATCGGTAGTTTTTTTTAAATCGAAGCAGTACTTACCGTTTTAGAGAGCGATCTTCTCCGCCGCTTCCGGGTATGGTCTTCGGGACTGGGCGTTCCTATTTGATTGACAGTCTTCCAACAGGCTTCCGACGGTCGCATACATCTTGTCACGAGTAGCCGAAAGAAGCCGAACGTCGGTGCGGCTCTATACGGCGCCTGCGCATCGACGTTCGGCTACTTTCAGAAAATCGTGACGCGATGTATGCGACCGTCGGAAGCCTGTCAATCAAGTAGGAATGCCCAGTCCCGCAGCCCATACACGGAAGCGGTGGAGAAGATCTATCTCTAAAACGGTAAGTACTGCTTCGATTGTAAAAAAAAACACCCGATTCCCCTTGACAAAACGAGCCTCAATCTAATGTAAAAAAAAAAGGTTTTTGGGTGAACCTCCACTTTAAGATAGCAAGACTCCAAACTGAAGTCAACCCAAGAAACAGCTGTGGGAAATGAAGAGCAAAGTAGTATATTGCCCCTAGCACTTTTGCACTTAGCACGGTTTGTGCTTGTTCACATGGACAGCAAAGATTCACTCACCTTGGAGGAGGCAGCCAAAAAACATTCAGTTGTAATTTTATCGAAGGTAAGCTACAGTTGGCCAGTGGGAATCAATTCAATAAAGATTTGCAAACCATTGATCTAGTACCAAAGGTTGCTAAAGCATGAATGAAGATTTTCCCATCACTTGGGTCATTGTACAAGAATATAATTGTACATTGCTCAGAAAAGAGGCCTCTCATATTATAATATGCTTATTATAAAAAAAATCATGGTTAACACTGCAGGGAACACTCACATGAGATAAGTGCTTACATCTATGTCAATCATAAGCAGCTGAGGGATTCCTCGCCAGGGGTGTTTATGCATGAAGCTATGGGGCAGCGAATGCCTCAGCCCCTTATGATTGATCAAGTACAGTGACAGCTTCCTAGAGGAAGTGCTCAGGTGGGTTTGGACTAGGATGAGAGCAAGTCTAAGCTCATTCCTTCTGTTCAACATCCAGGTGACATAAATAATATTTCATCTTTCAGGCTCGTTTACACACACACACACACACACACTGTAACCCTCTGAAGAGCGAGCCACAGTAAATTGCTTTTCAGAGATATTTTGACAGGCAGTGAGGAGGCGTTATGTCACCTCCTCACTGACTGTTTTAACTCCTAAAAGCCTGCACCACCGCACAATTGCATGCATTTCATTTGAATGGGCCAGGTTTGGCTGGCGGTAATGCCCACTAAAAGGGACAAGGACAGGGGCGGCCCGTGCATTGTGGGTGCACGAGCACCGCCCTCCCTAACACCTCCGCCGTCCTTTCTATACATGTGCCCGGCCCCTTTCACGAAGCCAGGCACATGAATTCCTATCACGGGGGTGTTTTTTTTGAAGCAGCAGATTAGAGCCAGAGGCTCTAATAGGCTTCGAACAAGGGTGGGCTCGGGGGTGCAGAGAGTGCACCCCCCTGATCCCACCAAATTGTATGACCATAGCGAATGAATTTTCACTATTTTCACACTACAGTTACTCCCTGCCAATCAGGAGGCAGGTCAGTGAGACCTGTTTCCCATTTAGCCAAAGCTAGCTGACAGTGCAGCAAGCTGCCCAGAGGAGAGTGGGGGGGGGGGGTAGTGCTGGTTGTTTGCCCCCCCCCCCAGAAGAAAAGTCCACTAGCCGCCACTGGACAAGGGAGATCATTTTTTCCATAGTAGCAGCATGTGTATACCCCATATAGCTGCCTTTGCAGCTTGCGGAATGGTTGGTAGGTGATAAGAACGTGGCTTGCTGTGACCACCTGTTTTTACTGTCCCACAACTGCTTATGCAAACTAGGCCACAGTGTGCATATATTTGTCATATTTGGAGGTTTTGGGAATATACTGTATGTCTAACAACAAAAGTGACATAGAGGGTGTATACATATCTGAAATCCAGCACTGACAGCTGTAAAAAACACATTACGTGACTTAATTGATGATGCCATATTATTGCATTATTTAGTGTCATCTTTTTACATTCCTATTTTCTTACTTTATAATAGTAATATTAATAACCTGTAATTATGAAGTAATCTATAATGAAACTATTGCCTTTTTATCTCCTAGGGCTCCTGACAACGCGCCACTGAAAAGCAAAATGATCTATGCCAGTTCCAAAGATGCCATTAAGAAGAAGTTCACAGGTTTGAAGTTTTTACTCTTCACCCTTATAAAGTATAAATATTTTTTGTTATTTATTTTTTTTAGGTAGGGAAGAGTTAAAACCTTTGTTAGGATTTTTTTGGTCATCTGTGTCTCACTATGGTAATTTCCCTTTACCGTTTTCCCAGTAAAGACAACAGGAAGTGAGAGGTAATTTTTTGTCTGACTCAACAGGAGGCATGATAGGTCCTTTTCTGAAGCCTCCTGGCGCAGGCCTCTTCTTTTTAGACTGGGGTTGCAATCTAAACCAGTGGTTCAATCTCAACCTCAGTCCTCAAGTACCCCCAACAGGCCATCTTTTAGGAATTTCTCTTAGATAAAATAGCTATTCAAAAAGCAATTGACTCTGATTTAAAGCACCTGTGCAAGATAAAGGAAAACCTGCAAACATGGGCTGTTGGGGGTACTTGAGAACTGAGTTTGAGAACCACAGATCTAAACAACAGCAAACTGTAAGGCCCCATACACACGAGAGAATTTATCCGCGGATACGGTCCAGCAGACCGTTTCCACGGATAAATCCTCTCAAAGATTTCCGCAGATTTCTATGCGATGGAGTCTACACACCATCGCATTGAAATCCGCGCGGAAATCCTCTGGCGATGACGTGTCGCGCCGTCGCCGCGATTATGACGTGGCGACGGGCGCGACGCTGTCATATAAGGAATTCCACGCATGCGTCAAATCATTACGACGCGTGCGGGGAATCCCTTTGGACGGATGGATCCGGTAAGTCTGTACAGACGAGCGGATCCATCCGTTGGAATGGATTCCAGCAGATGGATTTGTTGTGCATGTCAGCAAATATCCGATCTGCTGGAATCCATCCCAGAGGAGATTTCTCCGCGGAAACAGATCCGCTGGCGTGTACACACCATAGGATCTATCCGCAGAAACCCATTTGCTGGGATTTATCTGCGGATGGATTCTATCGTGTGTATGGGGCCTAAGGCTATGCAAATCCCTTATGATGCACCTGGAAAGTGTTTGGAAGATTTAAAGGAGAAGTCCAACCTGAGCTTTTTAGGCTGGGCTTCTCCTAAGGGTCACAGCAGTGCAATTCCTTTTGCACTCCTGTGACCCGTTTTCAGTGGAGAGCAGTCTGAAGTCCACTCTCCGCTGACATCACTGCCATCAGTCCGGGCAGCGTGTCATCATGGCTTCCAAGTCGGGATCCGCCAGTTGCCCTGATTGATGGCAGTCTCAGCGAAGCGATGAGACAGCCACTCTCCGGACCCCACCCCTCCACGGCTCAGCAGTCCAATGAGCGTGGAGAAGCAGAGAGGAAAGACGCTGACTGACAGTCAGCAGCTTTCCTCTCGGAGATCTGTGAGAACCGAGCCATCGGCGATGTTCGGTGGCTCGGTTCTCAGTGCAGAGACGCCGGGGGACAGATGGTCTGATGCTCCATCCACCAAGGTAAGTATGAATAAAAATTAAACCCATACTTCTCTTTTAAATTAAATGCTCATTTAGTAATTTAAGCAAAACTAAACCCACTGATTTAATTGTTCCCAGTTACATTCAGGACATGCCTCTGGTGGTAACAGCCACAGCTGCCAGTGTGCTTATGTCAGTTCTCAACTGACCCTTCAAGCCCTCGAAGTGCTGGTGGCATAAGGTAGGCCATACATGATTAATTTTTTTTTCAACCAGGTTGAATGAAAAAAAGAAAAGACCCGATTCCCCCAATGTGGATAGGGGGGTGGTTCACTCCCGCTGACCTATTGTACTCTGTCACCAGCATCTGTGTTTTCAGCTATACTCGGTGGCACCGATCGTCTGGCAAAAACCCAACAGGCTTGTTGTACAGTACACAAGTCGATTGATAAAATGATTTTTGTACAACCAGCTAGCCGATACATGGATCAAACTTGGCTGGTCCCTACTGAACCGGCTGAATTTCGATCCAAGTATGGCCGGCTTAAAATGGAAACATCTATGGATGTAATAGATAAAAGGGTTTAGTTCTGCTTTAATACTTACAGTGTTTTTGTTGTATAACCCTTGTTGATCGATGAACAGTGTCATCTTTATTATTCCTAGGCATCAAACACGAGTGGCAAGTGAATGGCATGGATGATATTAAAGACCGAAGCAACCTTGCAGATAAACTAGGTGGCAATGTGGTTACTTCACTTGAAGGTGTTCCATTAAAATGAACGCAATTCCTTTTGATGTGGAAGCTTATAGTACCTACCATATCAGTTCCTGTTCTGACCACATGGAAGGTTCTAGGTTTTTGTTTTATTTATTAAATAATGTTTTTTGAATATTTTCCTCTGTGAAAACAATAAACCACGTTGGTGCTTGGAAAAATTAAGTAAACTAACACCGTACAAAACTGTCATATCATTAAAGCATAAGGAACAACGTGTTTTTACAGGGTTATCGTGACTTTTCTTAAGCTGCTTTGCGTTCTACACAGGTTCCTCACATTTATAAAATTGGGTCTTTTAAGGTATCTTTAATACTTGAGACTGGATTCACACTTTTCTGTGCGCATTGTAGTAAATTTGGTAATGCGCATGTGCTTGAATGAGCCCATATAGTTTCCCTTTACTTTTCACACAAAACTGCAAAAAATAGATATGAACCACCCTAACAGGAAAGAAAGGGATTTTTACTTGAAATGCATGACTTCTGAGAAGCATAGGCTCATTTATGACTAACCAATACCTTACTCTTTAAGTTGGAAAAAGTGCAAGTCCATAGCTTTATTAAACTTTCCAAATGTAACAACTTTCCAATGCCAGTCCCAGTTATACTCTGAGCATCCATATAACAAACTCACATAGTCTAGGAGGCCTGTCTTTACCATCAGTGCCAGACAGGTTTTATGCTGACCCCAGAAATTAACTTGACGGCATAACCCATAAAGCAACATCATTTTCTGGCAAGGTGAAAACCGCCAAGAAAGCTGTGACAAAACATCACAACGGGCAGGAGGGTGGTTAACGCTTGTGATAGTTGAATCTCTTTGGAGCAAGCGGGACATGCCCCAAATTAGCCTTTTTCTTGAGGTCAAGCTATACCTAGTCACCTCAGTACTTTGTAGCCAGTCCTATTGGAGCCACTTAACCTTCATGTGTTAGGAAAAGTGTGTCCTTTGTGTGCATTAACCTAAGTGGGGTTCATGGGGCCTTCATGTTCATGGAGATCGGAGACATTCTGATCTTAGAGGCAATGTCAAAAGATCTCTAAACAAAAATGGCAGTTACTGGGAGTAAAATGACCATGGCTTCCTAGCACCCATACTGTGACAATGAATGAAAAGTGGACTTTCCTAGGTGTGTAGCTAAGCCTGTGTAGGATATGCTTGTGGATGCACATGAAGTGTATAAACCTATGTGCCAATGCTACTAGTTTACAGGGCTGGACTGGGACAAAAATTTGGCCCTGGACTTCATCCAGACTGGCCCACTTTGACAGGTTTCTCCCACAGCGGCCGGACAACTCCCGCACCCCCCGGCCACCCAAGCCACCTCTCCCCCTTCACTAGCCATTAGCCGTTTTACTTTATTAGAGTAGAACGGCTGGTACTCTTAAGGCAGTACCAGTTGGGGAAGCTAGACATTATTTCTCCCGGGGCAAAGAATCAGTTTGGTGCCCCCCTCATGGGACAAGATTAGGCAGAATGTGAGAAACTCCCAGGCCGCTGTCACTGAAGCCGGCCCACTGAGCCATCGGCCCACCGGGAAACTTCCTGTAGTCCCAATGGCCAGTCCATCGCTGCTAGTTTATCACTCATCTGGATCAGATCTGCGGCTGGATTGAACTCTACATTTATGTGCAGTCACATGATTTCCTGTTAAAAATATAGCATTTTCTGTGTATTTCCTACCACACATTACACATTGACTGTACAATTGCCCTTAGATCTACCAGTGTACACCTATGCTGTGCCTAATTGGATACAGATGGAGTTTAGTTTAGGTAGGTCATCATATGATGACAGTTTTAGTATATCTAATTCTACAGTCAGATTGTACAGTCAGCCTGTAAAATGTATGGTGATTTTATATGTGCTTAATTTTAGTTAAACATAAAAAAACAGCAATAGGAAAGGGGTTAAGAAAGTTTGAGAGTGTCTAACCTATCTCAATCCATTAATATAATGATAAACCCAAAATAATATGAAACATAGGTTTACGAAAATATACACATAGTAAATCTTCATAACAAAAAATAAAAAACAGGTACCTGTAAGACATTATATCAATAAAAAAAAAATTGCCTCATCTAAAAAAAAAAAAAAAAAGACTACAAATTAAGTTTGAACTTTAAAACTGTCTTTTTGCGCAGCAGCATAAGCCGCAGGTGTATGTTCTAAAGCTATGACATTCAAAGACTTTATTTTTACACAATAGATATTTTGATTACTTGAGTAAATGGTTTTAAGGAGACCTTGCCACCAACCAAAATGCTGGTAAAAGTACAGGAAAATTAAGTATTTGAAATGCTTTTTTTGCAGTGTTTTTCTTTTTCATAAATTATTTTATATTCACTTGCAATTTGCCTTTGCACAGCCTCTCCCTCTCCCTGTGCCATAGCCCTCTCTTTCTCTGGGAATGTCTAATTACTGTCTAAGCTGGCCCAGCTCCTCCACCCCTCGCTTCATTACCCTACTTATCCTATTATGTAGCTGCCAGCGAAAGAGGTAAAGTGGAATACTATAGAGCAGGGTGTCAAACTGTGGCCCTCCAGCTGTTGCAGAACTAAAAGTCCCACCATGGCTCTGCCTTTGACAATCATGCTTGTAACTCTCAGCCTTGCAATGCATCATGGGACTTGTAGTTTGGCAACAGCTGGAGGGATACAGCTTGACACCTCTGCTATAGAGTGTCATATCTGAGTCAGCTGACATCACATCCAAGATAGTGGTGCCGAGCATCAGTCTCAGGGCTTTTGAATGTCTACACAAGGTATACTTTTAAATGTAAATAATAGGCATAAAATAAGTTAAATGCATACGGATAATCTTATGGGAAGATTGCTGTTAAAATGAATGGCCTGGTGACAGGTTTATTTGCAATCATGTTTGCACTAGAGCTGTTGCCCATCAGTGTGTGGGTGCAGTGCCAATGGAGGTTGGTCCTTTTGGAATGCCACACTGAGAATCATGAGTTAAAAATACATAATAAAAAAAATTATATTATGAGGGTATAGATTATAAACTGACACTGACCCTCAAGCCGAGGCCGGGGGTCAGTGCGTTATGCCCGAGCCTTGAGACCCAAGGGCTAGCGGAGCTGTCCGCAGAATGGGGAGAGAAAGTGAATAAAAAAAAAAGGGGGGGGGGACACAAAAAAACAAAAACAAAACACACACACGCACCACAGTGTGTGTGTGTGTGTGGGGGGGGGGTGGGGGGTGGCCTTTACTTCTTCATCTTTTAATCCTTGTCTATGCTCCAGTTTGGGGTTGTGCTATGTGCGTTGCCCTAGTGATTTCATTTCAAGGTAGCTGATTTCTCTTGCTGCATCTTACAAAGCCGCCCTTGCATGCAGGGATTGTGTCTCCATACACTGTGTGCATCAATAGGAACACACAGCCTCATAGCCTCATTGAGACTGCACTCTACACTGTTAAATCTTTCCTGTAAAGACTTGAATTTCAGGAAAGCGCCTCCAAGACAGCAGGAGTCAGCAGCATTACAAGTGCTGGGTTCGGAATTTGAACAAATAGTTTACTGGGGAATGTTTATCTCATTGTGTTCAATGTGTCACACTATATATCAAGACTTTAAAGGAAAAATGTTTGTATTAAAGTCCAACTTCAACAATTTTTTGTTTTGTTTTTGGATAGACTTAGGAATAATAAATGCATCTGTTATGTTTTTATACCTACCCGTAACACTGTTGAGGAGATTCTTCCTCACTTTTCATCCCTGTAACAGCAGAACAAGAAATTAGGTGAGTGAGACAGAAATAAAAACAGACCATAATAGTAACCCTTTCTCATTTTACCGATTTTTTATTTTTATTTTGCTACGATTTGTGTTCTCATTGCAGGGATTTTTCATCAAGGTGTGTGTTCAAATGATCGACAGTGCACCACATGTAATGTACGCAGTATAAATTCTGGATAAGTAGTGAAACAAAAGTGCAGCGCTAATAAATTGTGGTCACTGATGGTAAACACAAATAATGAATATACAAAGATGTAAATAAAGTCCATGTGAGAGCCTGGGAAGCTCGTAATGCTAGGTGAATAATTGAAACACACCAGTGTATAAATGAATTCACAGTCCAACGAAAAAGTGACAGGTGGATGTAAAAAACGTGAAGTATACAGTTGTCTGAAGGGATCATCATCACAAAACATCAACTGGAAAGGTAAGTAAATGGATACTCTTACCAAAAGGTGTGGACTCCACTGTTAGTATTAACAGCAAGTCTAAAAGGCGTGGTGGTCTCAGCGGACCTGGATCTCTGCATAGATGGCCCCTCCGGGCGGCGATGGTTGTATGAATCCAATGAGACGAATACCACAAATCACGGGAACCGGATGGATGCAACTTCCAATGCAGATCGTATGGGAAGCCCTGATGGATTTGTAGGGCAAGGATAAACACAAAATGGAAGAAAAAAGAAAAAGAGTGCTCCAAATGGTGCAGGTCAAATTAAACCATGAAAGGTTTTATTTGAATATAAAAGTCATAAAAACACGTGCAAAGAAATAAAAGCAGGATGGGGTGCTGTAAAAGCGGACCCATAAATTCTGGATAAACCCTCTGCACACTGCTATATACCTTTCTAGCAAACTTTGCAATAAAAAAAAAACAGGTCGTTTTAGTTCACGCATATTGCAATACTTGTTTCTTGTTTCTAAAGCACACAGAATTATGTATGTTACTAAAACAACATAGTGCAAATGGATCTTTAGAACCAGATCTTCAGGCTGGATTCACACCATCCCC
Source organism: Rana temporaria (assembly GCF_905171775.1). Classification (NCBI taxonomy): domain Eukaryota; kingdom Metazoa; phylum Chordata; class Amphibia; order Anura; family Ranidae; genus Rana; species Rana temporaria. The sequence continues at coordinate 42,226,355 of NC_053501.1, forward strand.
ACATCCTTCTCACAGCAGGGGTCCGGTGCGTTTTGGACTGAATTAGGACCTGAAACGGACCAAAAGACGCACATCTTTTTTATGCAAAATGCACCGGATACTGCCGCGGGAATATGTGAACTTGCTCCATAGAGAACCTGTCAAAATCTCCTGTTATTGTAAAATTGGATGCAGGGAACCCAGCCTAAAGTGGGAGTAAACTCCCATGGTTGATTTTTGCCTACAAGTAAGCCTGCAATAAGACTTACCTATAGGTACAGTAAATATCTCTTAAATGTGCACTGTTTAGGAGATATTTACTTGAATGGGCTGGTGACATCCCCGGCATATGCACTCTGAATGAACGGCATTGCCCGCGCTGTTCCTTCAGAGTTCTGTGCCCTGAGCAGCTTGCACGCGGGAGTGACGTCATTGCAGCTGGTCCAATCAAAGGACCGCCGATTCAAAATGAAGACCGGGTGACGATGGAAGCCCTGTCAGCAGTGAGAGCGCGATGCTGGAGGACTTTGTTTTAAAGTGGTTGTAAACCATTACAGTCCACTTTTGACTACAGGTAAACCTATTATAAGGCTTACCTGTAGCTACCCCAGATATCTCCAAAACGTGGCTTAGGAGACATCCCCTGTATCTGCATGTGCCGACGTCATCGGCAAATGTGCACTGAAGCAATGGCATGTTAATGGCATGTACTATATAAACAACTCATAGATTAGCACTGTTGTACACAGCTCGACACCCACTTTAGCACATTTCACCAATGCACTGTGAGTGCACCATCTTTCATTGACCTCTGTGGTGATTACAGTAGTAAAATACACACACTGAGTCTTATATTATATTAAGTTCTATGATGCTAAAAATAAGAAGGATACATAAGATATAGGGTAGGGTTCAGCAACCAGTACAACAATAAAAGGGTGCTTGCAGCTAAGAACTCCCAATCATCACAGTGTAGCGCCTGTTTACTTTCAGTCCAGGTGCTATTTCACATTTAGAGGGGGATGAGAGAGTTACCTTGCTCTCATCCGGTTAATTCATGTAAATTGGGTCTCTGCCAGGCTGGACAACCCTGTGGTTTCATTCTGTGTTCCAGAGATGCCTTTCCATCTCTGGGTGACAGGTGGCGCCGGAGGGGTCCAGGCGGAGGCGCCTTCCTGCCAGCAGCCAATCAGAGGAGTTTCTCCCTCGCGGGGCATGCTGGGGAGGGTACTTCTAGGGCAGATGCCATTTTGTGAGGGGAGTTCCTGTTTGGTTCCGGGTGCGGCACCCACCTTCAGGGTGTGCGCACATCACATGCCCCGGCGATATGGCCTACCAGGCTGGGGCGCACGTGCTACGAGATGTCCTTGGTTCCGGGACCATGATGGCCGGAGCAATTGATGTATTGGGACCCCAGTAATCCACTGGGCTCCCAACTTTCTGAGGAAGATCCCAAGCGAGTTGTGCTGTTCGGTGGGGAGTCAGTCTGAGGAGAGCCCGGAGGCAGGCAATCCAATAAGGCCTAGACAATCCATCGGGGATCGAGGTGACCGGACATTGGGAGTTTGTCTTTTGGCAACCTGTCAGTCGGTGACCAGCAAACTAAAAGCTACCTGAGGGAGATTCAGGCACCATTATCATTGAGAAGGACTCGCTCCATTATCTATGTTTTAGAGCAAGGGCCTGTGGCAGAGGTTCCGCTCCTAATTTCATTTCAGCCAAGTCTGTGGCATAGACTTGTTCCTTCTCAAGGTTACGAGTGATACCCTGGCTGCCAGGTCGGTGTAAGAGGCCTGTCCAGGTACACTATACCCCCTCGGCTGATGGGCGACGAAAGTGAGAGTGTTATTTGAAGCAGGACTGCTTCTGATCTATCCAAGCCTGAATCTGCAACTTCTCCTTTTCACCCAGCTTTCTCTATCTGCCTCAAGTTACTGTTTGCCGTGTTGGGCAAGAATAAAAGCACAGAAAATGACACCTTGCTGTTTGGACATTCCGTCATTGCTCTCCTCATTTGATCATCATCAGGATGAGGATGTCTAGGCAATATAACAGGATGGAATGTCTCTTGTCTTTTGCTGATTTAATATAATATTTCGGATAATTATGGTGTACACCTTCAGTGCTGTGGCATTTAATTCACAGACTGTGATACTCTTCAGGAACCCTCAAAATAAATGTTTATAATGTATTGACTAACCCAGTGCAATTTTATTCCTTCAGAATTTTATTGCCAGGTATATGAAGGAACACAAAAGTCTTCCTAACTTCACGTTCTCGAATAGGACGTTCTGATGCATTCTCTGAGGACTAGCGATAGGACTATAGGACATGTAACCTGCAGAAACATTAATCTGTAATCTGATCCAGCATGCAGGCCCTCATACACCGGACTATTAATAGCAAACACATTCCCAGTCTTGTCATCGCTGGACACAAATGGCAAAGCTGTGCACTTTAGTCTGTCAGTCCAGAATGACTGAACTTCCAGAATAAAACATTTCTCTAACCTCTGGGTTCGGACAATGTAGTATTTTTTTTATATATTTTATTTCTTTCGAAATTGCAGGGATACATTATATGTCCAACGTTCTTCTGTGCATAAAGTGGCATGATATAAAGTTACATTGGTTTCAGACCTATGTTGATAGATGGAATAATCAATTCATTTTGCTTGATATCAGAAGACAAGTAAAACACAAAAAATGCCATACGAGTATTCGTTTTAGTGACTAATCTCCGCCGTACCTGACATGCAACCCCATATCATCAATGATTGTGAAAATTTGCATTTTTTTTCAGGCAGTCATCTTTATACATTTCATTGGAACAACGCGAAACAAAAGTTCCAGCATCATCACCCTGCCCAATGCAGATTGGTAATTAATCACTGAATATCAGTTTCATCCAGTCATCCACAATTGCTTTTCTTTGGCCCACGCACGGTAGGGGTGCAAAGGATCCTCATTGATCCATGATCCATACGGATCAACACCTTCGATTCGGCACACGTGATCCGCGGGCCTCCCGGTCCTGCATCGCCCATAGGAAAGGCCGCGGCTTCGGCCTAGCTCCCGGAGTGGTGGCCATCTTGGCAGTCGCAACAAGCTTTCCTGGCCTGATTTGCCTGGAGTTCACTCCCCTCCTGGTCCTGGATCAGCCTCCGGAGCGCCTGAGAGTGCTCCCGCAGCACATCCGCAGCATACACCTGTCTTGGGACAGGCCACAGCATCGGCCTACCTTTTGGAGCGGCGGCCATCTTGCTCCACCCAGCGGTGGCCTAGGTCAGCTCCACTGCCTTTCCTGACTGCCCACAGTGCCCAGTGTTCCATCCTCCCCTGGAACGGCCTCCAGGCTGCCTGTGACGGCTACCGAAGCGCCTCCACATCCTACCTCTACTTTGGGGAAGGAATCAGTTCACACACAGCATGGTCATGGCGAGCGGAGGAACTTGAACGCCCTGTCATTCAAATCCCCTGTCTTGTCTTTTTTTTTGTTTTTTGCTGATCTGAAAAATGATCCGATCCGTGACTCTAAACCGAGAAACGATCTGAACCGTGAGTTTTTTAATCCGTTGCACCCCTAGCCCACTGTAACCTTGTTGTTTTCTGATTAGGTATTAATGATGGCTTTTGTTTGGTTTTCTGTATGTAAATCCTATTTCCTTTAGCCAATGCCTTTCAGTTCGGTCACAGACATTGACTTTAAGAGGAAGTAAACCCTCCTCAAGAAAAAAAAAAAGACCCTGCAAGACAAAGGCATAATAAGCTAGTATGCATAGCATACTAGCTCATTATAAAGAACAGGTGTATCGTAGGCCTATAATACACCTCCCGGCGCCTGAATGGGCAAAATCTGCAAAAAAAAATGGGTAACAGATATCTACAGATAACATATAAGACCGTGAACCACAGTCAGAGATATAAACAAAAGCAGCCGTTTAAATAAAAATCAAACATGTAAAAAAATGGTAAAACACTATAAAAGCATATAAAATGTCCAGTAAAACCACAAACAGCGCTAATAGTGGAAAGTTTTTAGCGTAGATCCCAAAAAAGGCACCACTTCTACACTTAGTGCAACATCAGTGATAGAGTGTATCAGTATGATAGGAGAAAAAGTCCATTGATAGTAGGGTCCAGAAGTAAACAGATAGCAAGCACCTTCCACCTGGATTCCTTAAAGACACCGCGTGGGACAAAATAAGCCCCCTCTGGGGTACACACTCACCGAAAAGCAGAAAAAACAAAGCGATGTATGAGTAACTCCAGACTGATACTACTCTTCATGAAGGGCAATCTGAATCATCTGTCATGGATCTCCAAATCAAGCAAAAAAACACAGGGAGAAGCAATAGCGTAATTCCGTTTTTAATGAATGAAAAAGATACCCCACAAATAAGATTCCCTTCAATGTGTGCACGTACATTCAAATAAGATAAAAAGCGCATATAATCACCAACTCCAACAACCGGAGGAGAGTCGTACTGGCTGGGTGTATTCCAATGGAAGACAGTAGTTCCTGGTTCCAGATGAGGTGCAGTGTCATATTCTGCTCCCTATCGCAGAATGCTGCGGAAGTCACGTGGCGGCCAACTGCGCATGTGCAATGCGTTCCAATGGCAAATGCGATGCGTTCCATGGGATTTACGACACTACCCTTCAGTGAACCATCACAATTTGTCACGGAAGTGACGAGGAACCATACACAGAGCAGCGGGGCGGGAGAGAAAGAGACATACAGATGTAACGAGAACCATACACAGAGCGGGGGGGCGGGAGAGAAAGAGACATACAGATGTAATGAGAACCATACTGTATCTGCATGTCTCTTTATCTCTCCCCCCGCTCCGTGTATTGTTCTCATTATATCTGCATGTCTCTTTTTTTCCCGCCATGCCCCCGCCCCCCCGCGGTTTGTATGGTTCTCATTACATCTGTATGTGTTTCTCTCCGGCCACCCCCCCCCGCTCTGTGTATGCTTCCTCGTCACTTCCGTCCCAAATTGTGATGGGTTCACTGAACGGTAGTGTCGTGAATCCCCTGGAACGCATCGCATTTGCCGTTGGAACGCATTGCGCATGCACAGTTCGACGCCACGTGACTTAGGCTGCATTCTGCGATAGGGAGCAAACGGTGACACTACAGGGGCTCTGGTGGAGCGCAGGTGTCACTTTCTTAGCGTCGTAGAAGCCACGCCCTGACGCGTTTCATCATAGGACTTCGACAGAGGGCGTGGCTATACGACGGCAGACGCAAATTTAAATACGCCGACCATTCGGCTCCGCTCCAATCAGTGTGCAGCAGAGGGCGGGCCAAGGTGCCTGTCCCGCCCTACCGCTGATAGCCGACAATGTATGGAAACGGGCAAAATAGGGCTCCACATATTCGTATGCCATATGCAACAATCAGCACAGCTGCCAATGCCGGCAGACTGTGAGGTGATTGCGGGCATCGCACAGATATGATTATATAATGCAAAACGGCCTCTTATTTCACGGCAATTCACATTAACACATAAAAATACTAATATAAATAAACAATTAAAACAGCATCACATTGAATCTGTGTGTATATATATATATATATATATATATATATATATATATATATATATATATATATATATATATATATACAAACATAGGTATAAACATATACAAAACTTGTAATAAAATATCAAAGATAAATAAACGGCTCCATCATATATAAATTCATTATGGAAAGTATGGGCCAGATTCACAAAGAGATACGACGGTGTATCTACAGATACACCATGGTATCTCTGACGTAAACTGGTCCTATCTATGCGCCCGATTCATAGAATCAGATACGCATAGATAGGGCTTAGATCTGACAGGTGTAACTGTGTTACACTGTCGGATCTTTTTTTCGATTTAAAAATGGCGCCGGGGGCGTTCCCGCTGATTTACGATAAATAATATGTAAATCAGCGAGATACGCAAATTCACGAACGTACGCGGACCCGACGCAGTCTTCTTACGACGTTTCCGTAGCGGCGTACCCGTCGTATACTTACCCCTGATTTCATCAGGCGCAGCCAATGTTAAGTATAGCCGACGTTCCCGCGTCGAATTAAATTTTTTTAACGTCGTTTGCGTAAGTCGTTCTAGAATACGGATGGACGTCGTTTACGTAAGCGTCGCAACCACTGACGTCCTAGCGACGTCAGTGGGAGCAATGCACGCCGGGAAATTCCCCGGACGGCGCATGCGCATTTAAATCGGCACGGGAACGCGCCTGATTTAAATAGTACACTCCCCTAGCCGCGGAATTTGAATTCCGCCGGGGGATTTAGGGTCCGCCGTCGCAAGTTTGGAGGTAAGTGGTTTGTGAATTAGCCACTTGCCTCCTAAACTTGCGGGAGCGGATCTAAATTCACGTAGAACGAGCAGATCTATAGATCCGCTGCGCTACGTGAATCTGGCCCTCTATGTTAGTTGATATAATACAGCCATAATGGCATACAGGCTCCATCTTGTGGTGGTTCAATATATCTACAAGGACCATAAATATCTGAGATAGTCAAGCTTACAGATCCAGTTTACATGTAAACAGAATGCAAATAGCAATGGGAATAGATAGACCTGGTCAAAAAAAACACTAGCTCATTATGTAGTGCTTACAAAACAAAATAAATCCACGCTATCTGATAAGTGAGCAGCTACAAAAATCAGTGAACAAAGGTGGATAACAGACAAAACATACAAGTAGCGCTGAATAGTGATAAAATATTAATATCAAATAAGTCCAGTGACGGATGTGTAAACAGAAAAGAAAGGGACAAATAAAGAATATGTAGTCCAAAATTTTGAATGGTGAAAAAAACTTGATGGATGTGTAAGACTGGATGAATGATTCTAGATCAGTAGTGATACATTCTTTAACGTGATGCACACCAGTATAATACCCGCCACCAATAGAGCAGAGGCTTACCGAATGAATTGAACCCTAATGAGCCTACGCCTAGAGGGTCAATATAGCTGAATGTATATGAAGGTTGTGATGATACAGGGCCAAATCTTCATACGTGACCCAATCACAGGCCAGCTCAGGCCTGTGGCCACATGACCCACCATGACCCAATCACAGGCCAGCTCAGGCCTGTGGCCACATAACCCGCCGTGACCCAGTCTGCTGCCATCTAGTGGTGGTAGAAGTAATTGCGGTAACGCCGCCCAAGTAATGGGAACGGCGTTACCGTGAGGGGAAGAGTAATCAGGTAGATTACTCGTTCCCCTCAAAAGGTGCATCGTTAGGTAACGTAGTTTATTTTAACGCCGTTACTTACAACACTGGTCCAGAGAGAGCGAGATCAGCCCCTCCCTTTCCTTAAGTAACCTTCCCCATAAGTCTGTGCGGAGGTGTCACATGTTCCAATAATGTTCTTCGCTAGCTAAAGTAGCTCCTTGTGATTTGTAATCCACAGTTTTGGTGAGTTAAATTGAAGTGAAAGTGCTCCTGGTGTAGCTGTAACAACTATTTTAACATTGCTTGAGACGTCACGGTAGATAGGCCTCAAGCCTTCTCAATGTCAGTTGCTCTGCTCCTCTGTGTAACTATAAATTCCAGTGAGGCCTGTATATGAGTAACTGCGTGTGAAACTTAACAAACTGTGGGCCGTGACCCGCTCACCCACTGGATCGGAGCTCTGTGTAGTAACTTTTGTCCGGTGACTGCAACTTGCTTCTCCATCAGCTGGGCCAGTCGCTCCGTTCAGCTCCGCTGGATGGATCCGGTCCTCCAATGCTCGGATGAGTGTCTCTGGGTCTCTGCAATCCGGCCACCGTCTCCGGGGCACCCTCAGATTACTTCCCAAACAACCAGGATCGCGCTCCCAATTTCTGTGTGCCGCTGTCTCCAATGAACCTCCCCACAGGTCCTCTCCGGCAGTCCACGCGATCCCAAGCCCCTTAAAAATGGCCGCTCCTTTTTATCTCCTACCCAGTATGCACTGCTTAAGAAGTGTTCATGGGTAGGTCACAAAACCTCCTGGGTAAAAAGGGTCAACCTTCTCCTCCAAACAACAGTCACTTCCTCTCTAGTCCTTTTGTGCTTCTCTCAGGAAAAAAATATATATCTCATTACCAGTATTTGGTCACTAGATGGCTCCAAAAACTGAAACATAGCAATGTCCATAGACAATGGGCCAGATTCAGGTAGGACTTACGCCGACGTATCTCTAGATACGCCATGTAAATGTGCGCCGTCGTATCTTTGCGCCGTACTCACAGAACTAGACACGCCTGAAAATAGGCTTCTCCTGACCGATGTAACTTTCCGTAAGGCGCATATTTACGCCGAACGTATGTGGCGCACCCATTGATTTCCTATGCAAATGAGGGAGATATGCCGATTCACGTACATACGCACGTCCGGTGCAGGCTACGTGCGGTGCACGTAAGCTGTATGCCCGGCCTAAAGTTACCCCTCATAAAGCAGGGGTAACTTTGCACCAGACTTGCACAAGTCAGCTGGAGAGTAGCTTCAGCAGCACCGTTAAGGACGAGCTGAGCAACCACACTTGCAGGACAACACATGGCAGCCGTGGTCCTAGCACTACTAATGGGTCCACCGCCACGTAGGAGGGCACGGGAGAGGACATACCGCACGCGCATGAACGTCTTTGGCATGGGTGATTTGGAGGTGTATCGCATTTTCAGATTCAGCGCTGAAGCCATCCTGGAAATAGCCACAACCCTGCATGATGACATCACCAGCAAGACACAACCCTCACATGCAGTGCAGCCACTGGTCAAGGTACTGGCAATACTCCATTTCCTTGCAAGTGGATCATTTCAGCGTACAAGTCGTGGCTGGGATGTCACAATCCACCATGAGCAGATGTGTGCACCAGGTTGTCCCCGCAATCCTCCGACGCATGTCCTACCACTTCATCAAACCCACCCAGAAGCACCTGCGGCAGAAGGCAATGCGGGATTTCTACGAAATTGCAGGATTCCCACGCACCGTGGGGGCCATTGATTGCACCCATGTGGCACTACGGCCCCCCTGAGACACAGAGCACATATTCCGCAATCGGAAGCAGTGACATTCCATCAATGTATAGGTGATAGCTGATGCCCAATGCCTTATATGGCACGTCCGTGCCAAACACCCATGTACCAGCAACGACAGCTACATATACCGTCAAAGCACCATCCCAACAGAATTCGAACAGAACGTGTACGGGAACAGCTGGCTGGTTGGTGAGTGACATGGGTGTCAGGCATGATTGTCCGACCCCATGATGCAGACATCACGAGGGGCACATGCATGACTAACATCCTCCTGTCTTTTCCCTTCCAGGTGACTCTGCATATGCCCTTGGGCCCCATCTCATGACTCCATTCGGGAATCCAGAAACCAGAGGAGAGAGAGAATACAATGATGCACACATACGCACCCGTGCAGTGGTGGAACGCACATTTGGCATCCTGAAGTCCCGTTTCCGATGCCTGGCTAATTCCGGGGGGACCCTGTTGTATTCCCCAAACTTAGTGTGCCAGATCATCGGTGCATGTTGCGTGCTGCACAACTACGCCATGAGAAAGGGCCTGGAGATTGTCATACGTGATGACCTGACCCCCGAACCACATAGTCCCCCCCTAACCGAGGCTACCCCGTCTGCTGAGGGAAGAGGAGGGGTGTGTATATGGCATTGGATGATTTTTTATTTTTATATTGGTTCAACTAGAACCTGGCTAACTATGTAACATCAGAGTTTCCCTTTCACAGTAGAGCCCCTCTTCAAATCAAAGTCCTCCCTTCACATCAGATCCCTCTCTTCTAATCAGAGTCCCCTTCACATCAGACCCCCACCCACATCAAACTATCCCATCACATCAGAACCCCTCCCTCATATATCCCCTTTCACATCAGTGTTCCCCCTCACATCAGAGCCCCACCTTCACATCAGAGTCCCTACTTTAGATGAGCGTCCCTCCTTCAGATCAGAGTCCCTCCTTCAGATTAGAGTCCCTCCATCAGATCAGAGTCCCTCCTTCACATCAGATTCCCTCCTTCACATCAGAGTCCCTCCTTCACATCAGAGTCCCTCCGTCAGATCAGAGTCCCTGCTTCAGATCGGAGTCCTAAGGCCCACAGTTTGCATGGTACTGGGGTCAGGCTCAGCAGGTCCAGATAGAGGGTGGGAGGCCCTGGATGCCCCCGCTATGGATCAGTCATACTTCATATTCACATCACACACATTCCTGGATAAGCTTTTGGATTTGGGTGCTGTAGCAACAACCAGCTGAATACTGGTACAAGTCACTATGAAAATATTTGCCAGCACACCATGGAATGACGTAAATAGCGTCCAAACGGATGATTTATTGCATGATCACAGCACAAGGAGAGTGCAACGTTTCAGAGCCACGCAGGACCCCTTAGTCAGGCATTCGTTTGGACGCTATTTACGTCGTTCCATGGTGTGCTGGCAAATATTCCCATTGCTATGGATCGCTTTTCCATGGTGTGTTTGTACCGGTCACTAGCGCAAAGTAATGCATGGCGTTGTGTGTTCTGCTCGTGTCATTGGTTGTTATGGTGTTGGCAGCTGCCTGCACCATGGAATCACATGATGCAAATATAGAATGAGTTACTAAGGGCTGGGTAGAAATCTTCTATTCTGGAGAACCCTCATTTAATTGATTGGATGCTGAAAATTATTGATTGAAAATCAGCCAACAATGTGCCTGCATTGATCCAACAGACACAACACTTCATCTGAGTGTGAAATGATGATTAGACCAAAAAATCATTCATTAAATGACTGGAAATTTCCAACCATCCAGTTTTGGGCTATAAAAAAAATTGTATTTCTTAATGATCATCAAAATAGTGATTTTTTTATTTTATTTTTAAAGAAGACATAAAATGTCATTAAATTTAATAAGTAATCTTTACAACAGATCTGCGGGAAATCTGGGAAGGAATCCCTAGAACAGAATCCCCCGTCTGTATCAGCAAGGATTCTTCACCAAGGACCAATCTCCTCTCTCCCTCAACAAAGATGGCCGCTCAGATTCCTTCCAAGGGTCACATGACAATCTAACGCACCAGCCGACTTGCAGTTCGGTCCAGCTGTCATTCAGGCGGGCCCCCTCCTCCTATCACGTGTCCCCGCGGCGATCTCTCCTCCCCCTGATCCTCGGTGGAGTCCGTCCCCAGCCTGCCAGTGACCGTCTCAGCCATGATGGTGAGCGGCGGAGGGGAGGGCGGGGGATTGGCGCCTGTGCAGGGCATAGTGCTGGCTGTGGGGGCCGGGGGGGCTCTGCGAGGGTAACAGTGTGTGTTTTGTTCTCTCTTTGTAGCAGGAAGGCCTGGATGACGGACCCGACTTCCTGTCAGAAGAGGACAGAGCGGTAAGTGGCCACATACCTTTCCCATTGTTGTGTGACACCTCTCAGGGAATGCAAGTGCCAGTGTATGGCAGACATCATGGGCAGAGCCAGTATACACATGTGCAGCTCATAGATACTCCCCATGGCATACACTGCTTCCCATCCATTCATCTCCCTGGTATAGTCTGTGTCTTATTCACTGACCCCCCCCCCCCTTGTCATAGCCTGCCCCTTATTCACTGACCCCCCCTCTGTCATAGCCTGCCCCTTATTCACAGATCCCCCCTCTGTCATAGCCTGCCCCTTATTCACTGATCCCCCCTCTGTCATAGCCTGCCCCTTATTCACTGATCCCCCCTCTGTCATAGCCTGCCCCTTATTCACTGATCCCCCCTCTGTCATAGCCTGCCCCTTATTCACTGATCCCCACTCTGTCATAGCCTGCCCCTTATTCACTGACCCCCCCTCTGTCATAGCCTGTCCCTTATTCACTGATCCCCCCTTCTGTCATAGACTGCCCCTTATTCACTGATCCCCCCCTCTGTCATAGCCTGCCCCTTATTCACAGATCCCCCCCCCCCCTCTGTCATAGCCTGCCCCTTATTCACTGATCCCCCCTCTGTCATAGCCTGCCCCTTATTCACAGATCCCCCCTCTGTCATAGCCTGCCCCTTATTCACAGATCCCCCCTCTGTCATAGCCTGCCCCTTATTCACTAATCCCCCCTCTGTCATAGCCTGCCCCTTATTCACAGATCCCCCCTCTGTCATAGCGTGCCCCTTATTCACTGATCCCCCCTCTGTCATAGCCTGCCCCTTATTCACTGACCCCCCCTCTGTCATAGCCTGCCCCTTATTCACTGACCCCCCCTCTGTCATAGCCTGTCCCTTATTCACTGATCCCCCCTTCTGTCATAGACTGCCCCTTATTCACTGATCCCCCCTCTGTCATAGCCTGCCCCTTATTCACAGATCCCCCCTCTGTCATAGCCTGCCCCTTATTCACTGATCCCCCCTCTGTCATAGCCTGCCCCTTATTCACAGATCCCCCCTCTGTCATAGCCTGCCCCTTATTCACAGATCCCCCCCCCTCTGTCATAGCCTGCCCCTTATTCACTGATCCCCCCTCTGTCATAGCCTGCCCCTTATTCACAGATCCCCCCTCTGTCATTGACTGCCCTTATTCACTGATCCCCCTTCTGTCATAGCCTGCCCCTTATTCACAGATCCCCCCTCTGTCATTGACTGCCCTTATTCACTGATCCCCCTTCTGTCATAGCCTGCCCCTTATTCACAGATCCCCCCTCTGTCATAGCCTGCCCCTTATTCACAGATCCCCCCCACTCTGTCATAGCCTGCCCCTTATTCACAGATCCCCCCTCTGTCATAGCCTGCCCCTTATTCACAGATCCCCCCCACTCTGTCATAGCCTGCCCCTTATTCACTGATCCCCTTCTGTCATAGCCTGCCCCTTATTCACTGATCCCCCTTCTGTCATAGCCTGCCCCTTATTCACTGATCCCCCTTCTGTCATAGCCTGCCCCTTATTCACTGATCCCCCCTCTGTCATAGCCTGCCCCTTATTCACTGATCCCCCCCTCTGTCACTGATCCCCCCCTCTGTCATAGCCTGCCCCTTATTCACAGATCCCCCCTCTGTCATAGACTGCCCCTTATTCACAGATCCCCCCTCTGTCATAGCCTGCCCCTTATTCACTGATCCCCCCTCTGTCATAGCCTGCCCCTTATTCACAGATCCCCCCTCTGTCATAGCCTGCCCCTTATTCACTGATCCCCCCTCTGTCATAGCCTGCCCCTTATTCACTGATCCCCTTCTGTCATAGCCTGCCCCTTATTCACTGATCCCCCCTCTGTCATAGCCTGCCCCTTATTCACTGATCCCCCCTCTGTCATAGCCTGCCCCTTATTCACTGATCCCCCCTCTGTCATAGCCTGCCCCTTATTCACAGATCCCCCCTCTGTCATAGCCTGCCCCTTATTCACTGATCCCCCCTCTGTCATAGCCTGCCCCTTATTCACTGATCCCCCCTCTGTCATAGCCTGCCCCTTATTCACTGATCCCCCCTCTGTCATAGCCTGCCCCTTATTCACTGATCCCCCCCCTCTGTCATAGCCTGCCCCTTATTCACAGATTCCCCCCCCCCTCTGTCATAGCCTGCCCCTTATTCACAGATTCCCCCCCCCCCCTCTGTCATAGCCTGCCCCTTATTCACAGATTCCCCCCCCCCCCTCTGTCATAGCCTGCCCCTTATTCACAGATCCCCCCCCCCCCTCTGTCATAGCCTGCCCCTTATTCACAGATCCCCCCCACTCTGTCATAGCCTGCCCCTTATTCACAGATCCCCCCTCTGTCATAGCCTGCCCCTTATTCACTGATCCCCCCTCTGTCATAGCCTGCCCCTTATTCACTGATCCCCCCTCTGTCATAGCCTGCCCCTTATTCACTGACCCCCCCTCTGTCATAGCCTGTCCCTTATTCACTGATCCCCCCTTCTGTCATAGACTGCCCCTTATTCACTGATCCCCCCCTCTGTCATAGCCTGCCCCTTATTCACAGATCCCCCCCCCTCTGTCATAGCCTGCCCCTTATTCACTGATCCCCTTCTGTCATAGCCTGCCCCTTATTCACTGATCCCCCCTCTGTCATAGCCTGCCCCTTATTCACTGATCCCCCCTCTGTCATAGCCTGCCCCTTATTCACAGATCCCCCCTCTGTCATAGCCTGCCCCTTATTCACTGATCCCCCCTCTGTCATAGCCTGCCCCTTATTCACTGATCCCCCCTCTGTCATAGCCTGCCCCTTATTCACTGATCCCCCCTCTGTCATAGCCTGCCCCTTATTCACTGATCCCCCCCCTCTGTCATAGCCTGCCCCTTATTCACTGATCCCCCCTCTGTCATAGCCTGCCCCTTATTCACAGATTCCCCCCCCCCCTCTGTCATAGCCTGCCCCTTATTCACAGATTCCCCCCCCCCTCTGTCATAGCCTGCCCCTTATTCACAGATCCCCCCCCCCCTCTGTCATAGCCTGCCCCTTATTCACAGATCCCCCCCACTCTGTCATAGCCTGCCCCTTATTCACAGATCCCCCCTCTGTCATAGCCTGCCCCTTATTCACAGATCCCCCCTCTGTCATAGCCTGCCCCTTATTCACAGATCCCCCCTCTGTCATAGCCTGCCCCTTATTCACTGATCCCCCCTCTGTCATAGCCTGCCCCTTATTCACAGATCCCCCCTCTGTCATAGCCTGCCCCTTATTCACAGATCCCTCCTCTGTCATATCCTGCCCCTTATTCACAGATCCCCCCCCCTCTGTCATAGCCTGCCCCTTATTCACAGACCCCCCCCCCCTCTGTCATAGCCTGCCCCTTATTCACAGATCCCCCCTCTGTCATTGACTGCCCTTATTCACTGATCCCCCTTCTGTCATAGCCTGCCCCTTATTCACAGATCCCCCCTCTGTCATTGACTGCCCTTATTCACTGATCCCCCTTCTGTCATAGCCTGCCCCTTATTCACAGATCCCCCCTCTGTCATAGCCTGCCCCTTATTCACAGATCCCCCCCACTCTGTCATAGCCTGCCCCTTATTCACAGATCCCCCCTCTGTCATAGCCTGCCCCTTATTCACAGATCCCCCCCACTCTGTCATAGCCTGCCCCTTATTCACTGATCCCCTTCTGTCATAGCCTGCCCCTTATTCACTGATCCCCCTTCTGTCATAGCCTGCCCCTTATTCACTGATCCCCCTTCTGTCATAGCCTGCCCCTTATTCACTGATCCCCCCTCTGTCATAGCCTGCCCCTTATTCACTGATCCCCCCCCTCTGTCACTGATCCCCCCCTCTGTCATAGCCTGCCCCTTATTCACAGATCCCCCCTCTGTCATAGACTGCCCCTTATTCACAGATCCCCCCTCTGTCATAGCCTGCCCCTTATTCACTGATCCCCCCTCTGTCATAGCCTGCCCCTTATTCACAGATCCCCCCTCTGTCATAGCCTGCCCCTTATTCACTGATCCCCCCTCTGTCATAGCCTGCCCCTTATTCACTGATCCCCCCTCTGTCATAGCCTGCCCCTTATTCACTGATCCCCCCTCTGTCATAGCCTGCCCCTTATTCACAGATCCCCCCTCTGTCATAGCCTGCCCCTTATTCACAGATCCCTCCTCTGTCATATCCTGCCCCTTATTCACAGATCCCCCCCCCCTCTGTCATAGCCTGCCCCTTATTCACTGATCCCCCCTCTGTCATAGCCTGCCCCTTATTCACAGATCCCCCCTCTGTCATTGACTGCCCTTATTCACTGATCCCCCTTCTGTCATAGCCTGCCCCTTATTCACAGATCCCCCCTCTGTCATTGACTGCCCTTATTCACTGATCCCCCTTCTGTCATAGCCTGCCCCTTATTCACAGATCCCCCCTCTGTCATAGCCTGCCCCTTATTCACAGATCCCCCCCACTCTGTCATAGCCTGCCCCTTATTCACTGATCCCCTTCTGTCATAGCCTGCCCCTTATTCACTGATCCCCCTTCTGTCATAGCCTGCCCCTTATTCACTGATCCCCCTTCTGTCATAGCCTGCCCCTTATTCACTGATCCCCCCTCTGTCATAGCCTGCCCCTTATTCACTGATCCCCCCCCTCTGTCACTGATCCCCCCCTCTGTCATAGCCTGCCCCTTATTCACAGATCCCCCCTCTGTCATAGACTGCCCCTTATTCACAGATCCCCCCTCTGTCATAGCCTGCCCCTTATTCACTGATCCCCCCTCTGTCATAGCCTGCCCCTTATTCACAGATCCCCCCTCTGTCATAGCCTGCCCCTTATTCACTGATCCCCCCTCTGTCATAGCCTGCCCCTTATTCACTGATCCCCCCTCTGTCATAGCCTGCCCCTTATTCACTGATCCCCCCTCTGTTACTGATCCCCCCCCCTCTGTCATAGCCTGCCCCTTATTCACAGATCCCCCCTCTGTCATAGACTGCCCCTTATTCACTGATCCCCCCTCTGTCATTGACTGCCCCTTATTCACTGATTCCCCACGACATAGACTGCCCCTTATTCACTGATCCCCCCTCTGTCATTGACTGCCCCTTATTCACTGATTCCCCACGACATAGACTGCCCCTTATTCGCTAATCCCCCCTCTGTCATTGACTGCCCCTTATTTGCTGATCCCCCTCTGTCATAGACTGACCACAGTAGATTGGGCCTAATTACGGGAAGCAGAATCGGGTGTTTTGATTAAAATCAATGCAGTACTTACCTTTTTAGAGAGAGATGTTCTCCCGCCGCTTCCGGGTATGGGCTGCGGGACTGGGCGTTCCTATTTGATTGACAGCCTTCCGACCGTCGCATACAGCGCGTCGCCAGTTTCCGAAAGAAGCCGAACGTCGGTGCGCAGGCGCCGTATAGCGCCGCACCGACGTTCGGCAACTCGTGACGCGCTGTATGCGACCGTTGGAAGGCTGCCAATCAAATAGGAACGCCCAGTCCCGAAGACCATATCCGGAAGCGGCGGGAGAACATCTATCTCAAAAAAGGTAAGTACTGCATTGATTTTAATCAAAACACCCGATTCTGCTTCCCGTAATTAGGCCCAATCTACTGTTACATTTTTTTTTCCGGGTGAACTCCCGCTTTAAAATCTGACTTGTATCAAAAAGTAGGAATCTACATATCTGGAGGGTGTTCTGTAAAAATAATTATCAATTACAATAAGACTGCGTTTTTTCTTTTTTTAGGTGCCATTCCAATGAATGGCATCTGAAATGCGCGTTGTTTGATTTGTCATTCACACCTGGGCGTTTTTAAAAATCGCAGGCAGAATTGCGGCAAATCTGCCCACAATTCAAAACACCCAGGAGTTCCATTGCTTCAGTTTGCCCCCGTGCACATGTGCCGATAATATTGGCACATGCAGGGGACAGGATAAGGCTTACCTGTAGCATAAGTGGTCTGTAAGGGTTTATGCAGCCTTATATGCATGTCATCTGGATATTTATCTGTTTGCATGGAGCTCAGCTAGCTACAGTTCTTTACCATGACTACCATCAAGCAGAGATTTTAGTTGATGCATTTGCATAAAGTCTACCAATTAATGGATAATGTCAAAAAAGTAAAATTGAAATTTTGAGGGGTTGGCAACCAATAATTTTTCTTTTATTTAAAATCTGATGGTTATTATGATTAGCAGCAGGTCCACATTTGCTCCGGTTTCATAAATAAACCCCATGATTATTCAGGTGTCAGATTCCTTGGCCCACAGAATTTTTCTAGGTCTTAAAATGCTTGGAATGCTCTTAGTAGGCAGATTGCATTCTATCCTCGGTTAATTAGTGAACCTTTCAGAATACATTAAGATGTTTAGTCTGAGTAAAAACATTAGAAAACCATGGCTTTAGATCAGGGGTCTCCAAAGTTTTTAATAAAAGGGCCATGTTGTATGTTACAAATTAGGGGTGCACCGAATGGGTTTTTTTTTGGTGCCGATAGCGAAAATGAAAAATACACTACGCCGAAAATGACGGATTCCAAAACGTATTTAAAAAAACCTATGGTTTTATACGGGAGATGGTCAGAGACTGGGGACATGGTACGGGAGATAGTCAGAGACTGGGGACATGGTACGGGAGATGGTCAGAGACTGGGGACATGGTACGGGAGATGGTCAGAGACTGGGGACATGGTACGGGAGATGGTCAGAGACTGGGGACATGGTACGGGAGATGGTCAGAGACTGGGGACATGGTACGGGAGATGGTCAGAGACTGTGGACATGGTCAGAGACTGGGGACATGGTACGGGAGATGGTCAGAGACTGGGGACATGGTACGGGAGATGGTCAGAGACTGGGGACATGGTACGGGAGATGGTCAGAGACTGGGGACATGGTACGGGAGATGGTCAGAGACTGGGGACATGGTACAGGAGATCAGTGCAGCCTCACCAGTGCCCGTCAAATGCACCCAGCCTGTGTCCCCAGTGCAGCCAGCCAGCCAGCCTGTGTCCCCAGTGCAGCCAGCCAGCCAGCCTGTGTCCCCAGTGCAGCCAGTCTGTGAAGTGGAAGAGAGAGGGGAGCCGTCGCCGCCTGGTTGATTAGAGCGCCGGAAACATATCAGCTTTCATTTCAATAGCTGTGTGTTCCCCGCTGTGTGCCGTCACATACAGCCCCTCCTCTTTGTCCGGGCACTTTGATAGACAGATCACCCGTCCAATCCTGTGACGGGTGATCTGTCTATCAAAGTTCCGACAAGGGGGAGGGGCTGTATGTGACAGCTGGGAACACACAGCTATTGAAATGAAAGCTGTTATGTTCCCGGCGCTCTAATCAACCAGGCGGCGGAGGCTCAATTCTCTTCTGCGCTATAGGACACCCCCGTAATGGGTGGCACCAGGGGCGGAGCCAGTGCCCCACCCCATTTCCGCTCCATTATGGTCAATTTTTCTCTTTTGGTAAATTGCCGAAAAGGCCATTTGGCCGATATGTTTCGGCGGACGAAATTTCGGTGCATCCCTATTACAAATATTTGGGGACAAAAAAAGTTTTATAAATCCAATGAATAATATATTAACACGTTTTACTTGAACTTTGTTTGGATTTGGAATCGGAATTTAGAACAAACCCAAAGTAAAACAAAATAAAGTCCACAGTTACATCAAGGTCCTCATGACATGATCTGGTGTGAATCTTTAGGGGGGAACTCCACGCCAATTAAAAATAAAAAAGGCATCAGTCTTGATTGGCGGAAGCTCTGCAGAAGACACCCGCTGCAAAATGAATGGGAAGTGACGTCACCCATAGACTTACTGTGTAGCTTCCGTTGTCGGCTGTGTCCTCTGCACTTGCCTCCACAGCGAAGCCACAGGTGACAGCTCAGCGTGGGATCGGGTCGGATTGGTATGTATACTGATTTCTTCTTTACAGCGTTAGTTACAAGGTTGTGTTAGCTTGCTGATTTCTGTAGATGTAGAGATTTTAGTGTTGGGACCCCCTTATCCTTTAACACCTCTCTGCCCATCTCCAGCACCGCTCCTGGGGACTAGCAGGGAGGGCAGAGACCTTGCAGTGTGACAAGCACCCATTTGGTGCTTCTCAGGAAAGGGGAGTGTTGGGCCCCCTTAATGCTCAGCAGAAGCGCTTCTGCTGATTGAGTAAATGACGTGTCGGCCCCATTAAGATAAAAAAGAAAAAACGTTATTCTTTCAGGTTACCCTCGCACACAGAAGCACTTGGGTGCTCAGTATAATCAAATGCTGAGCAGCCAAAAGAAGGTCCATTGCTACTGTGGCATGAAGATGTGTATCCCGTAGAAGATCTGTATCTGTATGCCCTGCAGCAACTGCGCATGCGCAGGGATGGGGGAAAATCAGCAGAGCTAAAGCTGAAGAGGTACCTGAAGTCGCTTAACTTCTTACATGACAGGCTACAAGTAGCACAGGCACGCGGTGCTAGAGCTGCTGTAAAATCCTGTATTGTCACTGGCCCGGATTCAGGTAGATTTGCCCCTTTCTTGCGGAGGCGCAGGGCAACGTTTTTGCCCTGCGCCCCCGCAAATTTACTGCGCTACCCGCGATTCACGGAGCAGTAGCTCCGTAAATTGCGTGTGCGCTGTGTAAACTTGCCCTGCGTAAGGGCGCCTAATGTAAATGATCCAGTAGGGGGCGGGAATCATTTAAATTAGGCGCTCTCCCGCGCCGAGCGTAGAGCGCATGCTCCGTCGGGAAACTTTCCCGATGTGCATTGCGGCAAATGACGTCGCAAGGACGTCATTTGCTTCAAAGTGAACGTGAATGGCGTCCAGTGCCATTCACAAATCACTTACGCAAACGACGTAGATTTCAAATATTGCGACGCGGGAACGACGGGTATCCTTTAGCATTGGCTGCGCGTGCTATTAGGATGTGCAACCTTACGCGAAACCCGACGTGCGCAAACTACGTAAATTGCGTACGCAGGGCTCGCGCAACGTTGTGAATCGGTGTTAGTATGCAATTTGCATACTATACACTGAGCACAATGGGAGCGCCCCCTAGCGGTCATCGCTAGAATGCAGCCTAAGATATGCATGGCATAAGAGCCTTATGCCACGCAGATTTTAGGCTGCAGTCGGCGTTACGATGTTCCTGAATCGGGAGCATTCGTAACGCCGGGGCAAGTAAGCAATTGCGCTGTGTAACCTATGGTTACACAGGCGCAATTGCTTCTTGAATCTGGGCCAGTGTTAATAATAATGACCCATGCCTGTGTCTCCGCTCAGCTGTCATTGTGCCCGATCTTCTGAATCCTGACCATTAAAAGTACCTCTGTTGTAGTCCACTTGGGTCATTAGAGAGGAGCACCCAATGAATTTTTAAGTTGTTTATTGAAGATAAAAGTAAACCAGTAGAGCCAACACGTTTCAGGGGAAATGCTTCCCCCTTTTCAGGGCTGTATTTCTTGGAGGATGGTTGGACTTGGAGGGTTAAATATATTTGATCAGCTCTGCAGTATGCCGGTGTTGCCGAGCAGAGACAGCCTGTGTTGTAGTCCGGCATGTTAGGGGTTAAGTGACTTGGCTCGGAGCTTGGCTTGTTTTCTCTGATTCCGGTGCAGTTGCTGCAGGAGATACAGATCTTCATGCTACACCCAGCCCCTGTTTGCCTTCTGTGCCTGGCATGGCTGGATCACATTTTTTGTATTAAAGTGGAATATTTATAATCCTGTTTAGCCAGTGTTTTGTCATTGACATGCCTGGGACTCTCTGACAGTCTCTGTGGTTACCAAGTGAGATTCCTTTGGTTGGCCTGTCAGTTGCTGACCGGTGAAATGACATCAGCTTCACAGTACGAGTCACACTGTTGACAGCATGCTACAGTGGCACTGTGTCGGTGTGTGTGCCCACCAATGACTGTGGAGGGTGATCGGAGCACGCACTTGTCTGGCACATCAGCCAGCAGACATGATGAGATCAGTGTACTACACACACAGAGCGATCAGTGATCGGATTCTCTCTCACTCTCTCCCCCCCTTGCCAGGCTGATTTTTTATTTATTTTTTGACAGTGAGCAGAGAACTCTCTGCTAGGGCTGGGCGATTTTGGCCCCCAAAAAAATCTGCGATTTAAAAAAAAAAAACAACTTGATTCACGATTCGAATAAAGGTGTTTTTTTTTTTTTTTCCTGATGGATACCGCGCCGGTGTATTGTCACAGTTTGCTGCCAATCCCAGACTGCTCCGGAAGTCACGTGGCGGTCAACTGCGCATGCGCGATGCGTTCCAAACGCAAATGCAATGCGTTCCAAGTGATTCACGACCGTGCACACCAGTGAAACCTCGGTCGGCATCCAGGCTCTTTCCTTAACATCCCAGTGGATTGGAGGATGTTAAAAAAAGAGCCAGGAGGCCGAGCGAGCGGAGCGAGCCGTCCGAGCGAAGCGAGGACGTGAGGCCGACTGGCCACTTCCCCCTAAATCCACGTCGCCCTGAATGCCGGGTTCGCTGGTGTGTACTGTCGAAAATCCATTGGAACGCATTGCGCATGCGCAGTTGGCCGCCACGTGACTTCCGCAGCATTCTACAATAGGCAGCAAACTGTGACACTACACCGGCAGGAGTTTTTAGGCGAGGCTTCGGCCTAGTCCGCCGCGATCCTGGGAAAAGGCTGCGGACTAGGCTGAAGCCACGGCCTCGCCTAAAAAAATCCAGCTCGCTGCGATCCTGGGTAAAGGTCGCGAGGCCTAGTCCACGGCGTCCGGCCTCGCAGCCTTTTCCCAGGATCGCGCGAGCTGGGGGCAGGATTGTTTAGGCGAGGCCGCGGCTTGGCCTAGTCCACGGAGTGCCGGTCCTGTGAAAAAAAAAAAACTTAAAAATCGATTCGGTCAAAATCTGAATCGATTTGCCCTTGCAACTCGATTCCGATTTGAAATCGATTTTTTTCCCCAGCCCTACTCTCTGCACTGAATCGGGAAAATGCTGTGTTGAGATCGTGGGGGGGTTGGTAGAATCGTGATCTCGATTCTTTATTATTTGTGCAGCTCTAGTCCTTTATGCACATTGAGCTTTTGCTCAGCTGTTCTGAATGCTTCTTCTCCTGGCAGGAGAAAAACTGTTTTAAAAAAATACAGAAAAAATACGTATATTGAACGCAGGTTTATACGCATTTGTGCGTATGCGCTTTAATGCATTCTAATGAACAGAATATTTATTCTGGCCATTGGAATGCATTAACTAGTGAATGCGCCTACAAGTTTTGCATTTTTCTGCCCAAGCGCTCCTCACTTGAACACGTTGATTTATAGTTTGCAGCAAAGAAAATGGTATTATCTGTGGCCCGTCTAAAGATCACTATACATATAGGTGTGGTGGAGTTGTGTAGATGTTGCTTGGCTCATAATACTTTTGGTCATGTAGATTTGGGGAACATCTGTGGAGGTCTGCAGTATGCAGGAAATGAGGAACTTATCACATGAAGAGCGGAGTTACAGTACCAGCTGTTTAACATACATTTCCTCATTCTAGAAATGCTTTGGATTATGTAATTTCGCAGATGTGCTCTGAATAACTCTGTGGATTAGGAAAAAATGCGCGCCTAATAGAAAAGTAGACTATTGTTTAAATGTAGGAGCTGTAAAATTGCTAACTACAGCCAACATTGTTAGAAGCGTTCCTTGCAGTGGGCTGGCAGCTAATATATGTACAATCCAGGCCCTGATATCCACACAATCTTGAGCCTCGTGTATAACGTGTCTCACACAACAACAACCATTTTTCTCCTAGAAACCAAAGTGTCCCTCTTCTGCTGCTAGGGTAGGTTAGAAAATGCAAAGATGACCGATTTTTGGTTCTTGGGTAAATGAAGATTGTTTTTCAAGTGACACTGGGCCAGATTCAGATAGAGATACGATGGCGTATCTCCTGATACGCCGTCATATCTCTGAGTTCCGTCCGTCGTATCTATGCGACTGATTCATAGAATCAGGTTACGCATAGATCTCCCTAAGATCCGGCAGGTGTAAGTGTCTTACACTGTCGGATCTTAGGCTGCAATCTCACGCTGGCCGCTAGGTGGCGCCTCCGTTTCTATACGCGACGAATATGCAAATGAGGAGTTACGCCGATTCAGAAACGAACGACCGCCCGGCACTTTTTTTTTACGTCGTTTGCGTTCGGCTTTTTCCGGCGTATAGTTACCCCTGCTATATGCGGCGTATCCTATGTTAAGTATGGCCGTCGTTCCCAGGTCGAATTTTGAATTTTTGACGTCGTTTGCGTAAGTCGGTCACGAATACGGATGGACGTAATTTACGTTCACGTCGAAACCAATGACGTCCTAGCGACGTTATTTGGAGCAATGCACACTGGGAAATTTAGGGGATACGCCCCCTAGCCGCGGAATTTGAGTTTGGCCGGGGGATTTACGATACGCCGCCGCAACTTTAGAGGCAAGTGCTTTCTGAATACAGCACTTGCCTCAAAAACTTGCGCCGGCGGATCGTAAATCGGATAGGTTACGCGGATCTAAAGATCCGCTAACCTATCTGAATCTAGCCCACTTTGTCTATGTCAGTGTTTCTCAACTCCAGCCCCTGAGGCGCCCCAACAGGTCATGTTTTCAGGATTTCCCTTGTGAAACAGCTGTGGTAATTACTAAGGCAGTGAAACTGATCAAATCACCTGTGCAAAATAATGGAAAGCCTGAAAACATGACCTGTTGGGGCGCCTTGAGGACTGGAGTTGAGAAACCCTGGTCTATGTCCATTCCTCCTGAAGGCACCATGTTTCATCATGGGAGCCGAGTTCTTTCCTGGTTCTGACTTGATCAGCTCTACCCTGCTGTAGAGATGGATTGGCTACACATAGGTTCCATGTGTGTTTGAATATTGCAAGTGAAAAAAATTTACTTTTTAGGCACCAATTAAGGCCCGGATTCACAAAGCACTTGCACCGACGTATCTCGAGATACGCCGCGTAAGTGCAAATATGCGCCGTCGTATCTGTGCGCCGTGCCCACAAAACTAAGATACGCCTGAAAATAGGCTTCATCCGACCGACGTAACTTGCCTACGCTGGCTAAGAGTGGGCGCATATTTACGCTGGACGTATTTGGCACTCCCATTGATTTTCTATTCACATATGCAAATGAGGGAGATACGCCGATTCACGAACGTACGTCAGTCCGACGCAGTGCGCGTAAAGTCATACGTCCGGCGTAAAGTTATTACCCATAAAGGAGGTGTAACTCAGCAGCATCCATGCAAAGGGCTGTACCAGGGAACATAAGCCGACGTAGTTTACATAGGACATGAATATGACTAGGCGTAGGTTACGTTCAAGCCGTAGGCAGTGATCCGACGTATCTTAGGCAGTTGTTCCGACGTGATTGTGAGCATGCGCACTGAGAGCATGCGCAGTTGGCGATACATATCTGTCTGGCGCTCGGCCCATCATTTGCATGGGGTCACGCCTCATTAGCATGGCTCACGCCCACTTCCACTTGTGCCGACTTACGCCTTGGAAACCCAGCGCAGTTTTGGAAGCACTGGGTTTGTGAATTCAGTGCTTGCCTCTCTGCGCTGCGCCGGTGTAGCGTAAAGGAGATGCGCTACGGCGGCATAAATATGCGCCAGTGTCTGTGAATCCGGGCCTAAATTTTTTTTATAAATTTAATACAAAAATATAATTTAAAAAAGAAGCAGAAGAAACAATAAATTAAAAACTGCAGTATGAATATAGTGACAATTAAAACCCTCCAAGATTGGTCATAGATGTCAAGACTCGTCGCAATGCGCATGTATGACTAGACTATGAAGTAAGACTTTTTAGCTTTACGTGTTTCGCAAAAATCGCTTCTTCGGGAGCTAGTGTAAATTCTTAACCAAGAGAATTAAATGTTTAAAGCTAAGGTCCACACAAAAAGTGAACCTCCGCTTTTCGGAACCCTCTCCCCCCTCCGGTGTCACATTTGACACCTTTCAGGATGGAGGGGGGTGCAGATACCTGTATAATACAGGTATTTGCACCCACTTCTGGGAATAGACTCCCGCGGGAGTCACGCTCCCCCCCCCCCCCCCCGCTGTCTTTTGAGAAACACACTGGTTCCAGGAGACAGCGGAGACCAGTGAGAACACGCCACATGCGCAGTAGGGAACCGGGCAGTGAAACCGCAACGCTTCACTTCCTGATTCCCTCACCAAGGATGACGGCGGGGGCCGCTGAGAGACGAGCGATTGCTCAGTTTTGGCTGCCAACATCACAGGTGCGCTGTGATGCCTTGAAGTGTACCTCAGTGGTAACATGTTACCAGCTGGCAGATAATACAGGATATTATGAATACTAGCGGCAATGGTTATGCCGAGCATACATTAATCAGCAGAAAGTAGCTAGGTATACAGGCTTCTTAGAAGACAGAACACTAAGGCCCAGATTCACATATAATTACGTTGCTCCTGGGCAGCGTAACGTATCTGATTTATATTACACCGCCGCAGGTTTACAGCGTAAGTGCCTGATTCTCAGAACACTTACCTGTAAACTTGCGGCGGTGTATCGTAAAAGCGCTCGGACTGCGCATGCTCCGTCGGGTAAATTACCCGACGTGCATTGCGCTAAATGACGTCGCACCGACGTCATTTGCTTAGACGTTAACGTAAATGGCCATACTTAACATTGGCTGCGCCTCATAGACCCAGGGGCAACTTTCCGTGTCGCAAAGGCTACGGAAATGTCGTAAGTTCTCTGCGTCGAGCGCGCGTACGTTCGGGAATCGTCGTAATTTGCTAATTTACATAAGCGAC
Source organism: Rana temporaria (assembly GCF_905171775.1). Classification (NCBI taxonomy): domain Eukaryota; kingdom Metazoa; phylum Chordata; class Amphibia; order Anura; family Ranidae; genus Rana; species Rana temporaria. The sequence goes on from NC_053501.1 coordinate 42,252,495, forward strand.
GGGGAAAACGACGTCGGCGACACCTAGCGACGGGAAAAAAAATTGCATTTAAAATCTGACAGCGTAAGAGCCTTACGCCTGTCAGATCTAATGGGTATCTATGCGTAACTGATTCTAAGAATCAGTCACATAGATACCCGGGGCCAGATTAGGACTTACGACGGCGCAAATGGTGTTGCGCTGTCGTAATGCCTTTGAGTTTTAGGACACTATAGGCATAAGGGAAGAACAAGAATTGTGAACCATCAGGGGTAAAGGTAGAAACGAGGAACATCCACAGATGGGCTGTTGTGCCCTAAATCTTTAGTGTTCTGTCTTCTAAGAACACTGCTCTATGCTATAGCATCAGTACAACGCTGTAGATGTCCCACATTGGCTCTTAAGACCAAGAACTGAATGATCACATGACCACTGATCGCTCAGTTCTTGACCTGCTCAAGCAGAGGGCCGTGACTGTCGATCATTGCTCTTCGCTCTGCTCCTTCCAGACTGGATAGGGAGCAGGCAAGGCTGACTTTAGTTCTAAGCTGCACACTGTCAGGCAGCTGGGTGGATCCCGACAGTATCATTGAGATTCTTTCAGAGCCTGGAGTGTCTGTTCTGGTTGTTTTTTTATAGTGCGCAAATAACCAGCTATAATTTGACTCCGGGTCACAGGAGAATGGAAAAAGGTTACTCCTGTGACCCACAAGAGAAGTATAGCCAAACAGCTTTGGCCATACTTCTCTTTTTAATGGTGAACTGCAGTTCTGTGCTAACCTGCAAGTAAAATGTATATAATACCCGTCTAATAACCAGTCCAGGCTAGTCCACCACTAGTTATGACTTTGTATGGGCTGAGCTGCTGATTGCTAAATGTTGTCACAGTCAGCCAATTAGGAGCAAACATACTGTATAGTTCAGGTAGGAAAGGTCACATTTTATTTACTATGTAGCAAGTAGAACATAAAGCCTGTGGATAAAACTCAAACACAAGGGCCCGGATTCAGAAAGCCCGGCGTTACTTTGTGCGGGCGTAGCGTATCTCGGATATGCTACGCCGCCGTAACCTAGTGAGGCAGGTTCTGTATTCAGAAAGAACCTGCGCCCTAAGTTACGGCGGCGTAGCGTATGAAGGCCGGCGTAAGCCCGCCTAATTCAAAATTGGAAGATGTGGGCGTGTTTTATGTTAATTCAGTGTGACCCTACGTAACTTAAATTTTTAACGAACGGCGCATGCGCCGTCCGTGGACGTATCCCAGTGTGCATGCTCCAAATTACACCGCAAAGCCTCATTGGTTTCGGCGTGAACGTAACTTACGCAAAGCCCTATTCGCGAACGACTTGCGCAAACTATGCAAAATTCGACGCTGGCCCGACGTCCATACTTAACATTGGCTACGCCTTACGCATCGGTAACTTTACGCTGTAAAAAGCCTTACGTAAACGACGTACGTACGTTTCTGAATCGGTGTATCTACCTAATTTGCATATTAGACGCGGAAGTCTTGGGAAGCGCCCCTAGCGGTCAGCGTAAATATTGCACTCTAAGATACCACGGCATAGGAGACTTGCGCCGCTCGTATCTAGGCAACATTGAGGCGTATCTGATTCTATGAATCGGACGCCGAGATGCGACGGCCTGCATTCGGAGTTACGACGCCGTATCTGGAGATACGCCGACGTAACTCCTTTCTGAATGCGGGCCAAGGTTTCCAGCAGATACTAGCACTAGGCTTGGCAGGCTCTGCAGTAACTTAGCGGATTCTCGCTGCTTCACTCCCCCTCATGTATTTCTATGATTATTTGAGGATAATTTTAGTGCTGTATGTCTTTTATAAATAAACACTGCCTGATAAGCTATATCCTGTAACTGACCTTAGGTTATTTTATTAAAAGTATCTCTCCAGACTTTAATATCTTTTTTTCTGTTGTGTTTGTTTTTTGTTTTGTTTTTTTTTAGCCGCGAGCAATTAGCGTAGATCTGCAGCCTGATGCAACTCTACAGGTTGATATATCTGATGCCCTGAGTGAGCGAGACAAAGTGAAATTTACTGTGCATACAAAGGTGAGTCCTCTCTCTGCTAAATTTATTTACTGAATGTGCAAGAGTTATCAAGCGACATGTCATCAATTGGTCCATGGATGGGTTTTTACACCCAGTTGACTTTGGGAATTGTCAGAAGAGCATATCGCAACATGAAAAACCTTTGTGACCAATCGGCAATCAGGTTTTCTTTAAATCACCGTATTTGCCGGCGTATAAGACGACCCCCTAATTTTCCAGCTAAAGGGTTGGTTTTGGGATTTACTCCTCTTATAAGACGACCCCCTTCCAACTAGTCTGTCTAGAAGCTGAGGGGTAGCCGGAACAACCGCTGACAAGAACAGGCTTTATTCAGCTTTTTTTTTTTTAAATCTCACTGTGCCCATTGCGTGGCTCGCGTCACTGTGCCCATTGCGTGGCTCGCGTCACTGTGCCCATTGCGTGGCTCACCTCACTGTGCCCATTGCGTGGCTCACCTCACTGTGCCCATTGCGTGGCTCACCTCACTGTGCCCATTGCGTGGCTCACCTCACTGTGCCCATTGCGTGGCTCACCTCACTGTGCCCATTGCGTGGCTCACCTTGCCGATCTCCATACCTTATCCCTGACATGCAGAGTCAGACTGCGGGCGTCCATTGTTCAAAAGCCGCGCCTCCTCCTCATCCTGTTCTGTGATAGGCAGAACACTCAGGTTCCCAGGGCCTGTGTTCAGTGTTCCACCTATCACGGACGTCCTCGGCCTCAGACGAGAGGATGTTCGTGATAGGTGGAACAATGAACACAGGCTCTGCTGGGAAACTGAGTGTTTTGCCTATCACGGAACAGGACGAGGAGGAGGATGGTGTCAGTGTGTTTTTTTTTTATTTCAATTGTGTATTATTTTTTGCAATAATTTTTTTTATTACCTATTGCAATTTTAGTTTTCTAGCCCTGTTGGGGGGCTTTGGTGAGATATCAGGGGTCTTAACAGACCTCTGACATACCCCCCTTTGAGACCGAGAAAGGGACTAAGGACACAGATTCCCCAGTCCCTTTCTCAGCTGCACTAAAAATGAATGGACCAGAGACAGAGGCTCGTCTCCATTCATAAACTGAAGCATCATAAACACAGTTTATGTTACAATGTTTCAGTTATATGAATGGACAGAGTCGGTGATCACTGACTCTGTTTATTCAGAAAAGGTAGGAGCCGGGTTTAGCGGCTCCTACCTCCGCTCTCCATCCTGACAGAGGGGGTGGAGGGACATGGAGGGTAACACCAAGCGAACAGCAGCACAGAGGGGGGACACGGAGCACGGAGGGGGAGAGCAGTATAACGGAGGAGGACAGCAGCAGCACGGAGGTCGGACACGGAGGGGGAGAGCAGAATAACGGAGGAGGACAGTAGCAGCGCGGAGGGGGAGAGCAGAATAACGGAGGACAGCAGCAGCGCGGAGGGGGAGAGCAGAATAACGGAGGAGGACAGCAGCAGCACGGAGGTCGGACACGGAGGGGGAGAGCAGAATAAAAGAGGACAGCAGCAGCGCGGAGGGGGAGAGAAGAATAACGGAGGACGGCAGCAGCACAAAGCACGGAGGGGGAGAGCAGAATAATGGAGGAGGACAGCAGCAGCGCGGAGGGGGAGAGCAGAATAACGGAGGACAGCAGCAGCACAAAGCACGGAGGGGGAGAGCAGAATAATGGAGGAGGACAGCAGCAGCACGGAGGTCGGACACGGAGGGGGAGAGCAGAATAACAGAGGAGGACAGCAGCAGCGCGGAGGGGGAGAGAAGAATAACGGAGGACAGCAGCAGCGCGGAGGGGGAGAGCAGAATAACGGAGGAGGACAGCAGCAGCGCGGAGGGGGAGAGAAGAATAACGGAGGACAGCAGCAGCACGAAGCGCGGAGGGGGAGAGCAGCACGGATGGGGGAACTGGAGGAGGATATAGGGACAGTCAGCGGGAGTTACAAGCACCGATCACTGCTGTATAAATTTCACTAAAACAACTGAAGGGGGGGGGGGGTACCGGGAGAAGCTGTCAGGCTTATTAAAATCTATACAGGGAGATCGGTGCTTGTAACTCCCCCCGCCGCACCGATCATCCCTGACTGCCCAGGTATTGGGTGAAGCATCAGAGCATTTTACCCAAGTACAAGTACTCTGGGAAATGCTTGGTATCGGTTCCCATACTGGTATCGGGACAACCCTAGTTGGCATTGTGGACTATATGTTTAACGGGCCACCTTTCTAGAGGACGTACCGAGAAGATTATACCCAATCTCTATATCTTATTAATAGTTACAATCAGGGCTCTTTGATTCCTACTGTATTATAGTGTATTGTAGTTGTACTGCCTACCCTCAAGTTGTAAAGTGCTGTGTAAACTGTCGGCGCTATATAAATCCTGTATTATAATAATAATAATCTGGATTGGGGGCATGCATGTAATTGGCGCAATACATGTATTTGGTGCCATGTTTTTAGTACCTGACAATGTCTGTCTGTAATAAAGAATATAGGAAAGAGGGCCTAGTGCTTGCCGTCACATCTACCACTGTTTGGTGTACAGAACCTGCCAGACCCTCAATTCTTAAGAGTTTTTTGTAAACAAGAAGTAGTGTATTCTCTGCCAGTTGCAGTGAACATAAAAGAAATGAGGCGTGCATTTTCTATGATCGTTATGTAATTTCTTAATTTTTTTCCCCTTCAGAGTTCATTACCAAACTTCAAGCAGAACGAGTTCTCTGTGGTGAGACAGCATGAAGAGTTCATATGGCTGCATGATTCCTTTGTGGAAAATGAGGAATATGCAGGATATATTGTAAGTGTGATAATATCGCCTGCCCTTCTACTTCATTTATTGTGCTTTGTGAGCTCTCATAACATGCTTTGTGTTTTAGCTTTGCTGTGAATAGTTCTTTTATTTTTAAATACGGTACTTATCTGGGGATTGCATATTTCTAATTTAATATATTTTTTGAGTTCCCATGAACAAGAAGTAAGCTGCCAGGGCCATCTGTGCTGAAAAATTTAGCTAATAACACCTTGTTTAATTACAGTGGAGCGAGGCAAAAATAACAGTTTAATTTGGAAAAGCTGATTGTATGCATTTATCAGCCAGGCAAAGAACGTGTACTGGACAGGCAGATAACGGAGGGGGAATTATGTAGACATACAACTGTGTCTTGGCTGTATATTTTCAATAACAAATTCCTCTTATTTTTATGTGTCTGTATTCATCAGATGGAAAGCATAGAGAAAAACTGTTTTTTATTTCCAATGTAGAAGATGGTGTAGATCAGCGGCCCCCCAATCGTTTTGGCATGTGGCAGCCAATTTTCCCATGGCCCTGGGGAGGGGGGATTCTGGGAAAGGTTTTTTTTGGGCGTGTTGGCTGGTATGGATGGGTTAGGGGATAAGATATACAGAGTTTGTCCTCAGTCCCCGCCCCCCCTTTTTATATTAGGCTCCTCCGATCTCCTTCACAGCACAGCCCCATTTTACATTAGTGCCCCTTTACAGTGTAGTCCCCTTTAAATCACAGTGCCCCTTTACATTAATGTAACAGGGACTTTTTTTGTTAAAGGGGAGTTCCACCCACAATTTCACTTTTTAAATATAAATACCCCTGTAATACACAAGCTTAATGTAGTCTAGTAAAGTTAGTCTGTAAACTAAGGTCCGTTTTGTTAGGTTGTTAGATCATTTAGTTTGTTTATATATCTAGAAATAGACCGTGGCCATCTTAAGGTGTGGGCATCATGAAGCTAGACTGTATGACTTCCTGGATTTCAGCCTTGCAGATCTCGCACATGCTCAGTGCTGCACAAGCGATGTAATAGGTTTCAGTCACGTTTCCATAGCAACGGGAGTGTCAGACGAAGTTGCCGCCCCTTCTCTATGCAAATAGGCTATTTGCAAGGACTACTGGGATACATGATGCCTATCCCAGAAACCCTTGCGAATAGCCTTGTGACTTAATAGCCTAGACTAATAAGGAGGAGGAAGTAATGAAGGACTACAAAATAAAGGTATTTACAAGCAACAAAATAAATAAAAATTGTCCATTCTGAACACTATGAGATTAGGGCATGCAGCACAAACATAAAAAAATGGGTGGAACTCCACTTTAAGGAGTCTGCACTGTATAGGGGGGCACTGTGACATAGAGAGGGTTGCACTGTAATGCGGATTTTCTGCCTCCCCTACAAAGGAGGTCCTACCTTTTAGCCTCTCTCAGCTCCCTTGCCCGCTCCGACGATGCCATCCTATCAGCAGGGCAGAGGGCGGGTGGAACTCTCCATTCCGATCTGCAGCTCCTCCAACCCCCTGCCCTACTGATAGGATGACATTGTCGGCCAGGCGGGTGGAGGAGCCGGGAGAGGACATGCAGGCATGGTCGCACAACAGGAGGTGTGCAACAAACGTGGTCTGTGATAGCACTGTGCAGACCGCCGTCGCCGATCATCTCCTGCTGTGCGGTGCGATCATCAACTGGCCGCGGATCGTTGCTGGTTCATGGCCCGAGGTTTGGGGACCCCTGCTGTAGATGACATATTTTAACTAATATTAGCAGAAAGTGGAAGGAAAGTTCATTCTTGTCAGTAAGACTCCAGTTGTGGTTTTACTAGTGTATGACTACGAAAGAGAATCTATCACTTTGCATGTTTAGGACAAAGGGGCGGAGTTTGAACACCCAGATAAGGGCTTGTTGCAGGAGAACCTGCAACTTTTCTCTAAATGGGCAAAGATAGTCTCTTGAAGGATATTATCAAGTGCAACACGGCTTTTTCCATCCTCCAGGTTGCTTTTTGAAAACTATATATTTAATATTTTGATTGTATTCAGTGGAAAACGCTTTACAATATTGATTTACAGTATTCTGGTCCCCAGTGAATTATCTAATTAGTCCTGGCCTAAAAATTCAAATACATTGGGCCTAGGGTACTGGTACTGCCATAATCACAATATATAGATGTAGCAAACTTCAAAAGGCACCAGCCAATCAACAGAGCTAAAAGTGTGTCTCCTCACTTACAATGATGTGCCTGCCTTGGAACCAGCATGCAGCCAGTTTTCACTGAAGGTAGGCATAGTTTTACCAAATGTTGAGCAAAATAAAAATATGTGCGCAGTTCTTACCAGCTGTCAATCCTTATAGGTGGCAATGGGGGCCAAGTCTAAACCCTTTTCTATTTTCCTTTAACTGCTTGCTGCCCAGTCCAATGCTGACATTTCTCACTTATAGTTTAAAAGCCTAGGGCCAGATTCACAAAAGGGATACGACGGCGTATCTGCTGATACGCCGTCATATCCCTGTTTCTATCTATGCGGCTGATTCATAGAATCAGTTACGCATAGATATCCCTAAGATCCGACAGGTGTAATAGTTTTACACTGTCGGATCTTAGGATGCAGTACCGCGGCCGCCGCTGGGGGGAGTTTGCGTCGTAAACCAGCGTCTGGTATGCAAATTAGCAGTTACGGCGATCCACAAAACTTTTTCCCGTCGTTACGTCGCCGCAAGTGTTAGTTTGCCGTCGCAAAGATAGGGCACCTTTTACAAAGTGGAAAATTACTCCACCATGTAAAAGTATACCCGTCTTTCCCGCGTCGCTTTTAAATTTTTAAAAAAAAAAAATTCCCGGCGCAAGTCTTTCTTTCACGTCGCGATTCACAAAACGTCGGCGCGTTGTAATTTTGCGCAAAGCACGTCGGGAAATTTGCATCGGGAGCATGCGCAGTACGTCCGGCGCGGGAGCGCGCCTAATTTAAATGTTACCCGCCTCATTTGAATTGGCCCGCCTTGCGCCGGACGGATTTAGGATACACCGCCGCAAATTTCCAGGTAAGTGCTTTGTGGATCGGGCACTTAGACAGAAAATTTGCGGCGGTGTAACCTAAATCGGTTACGTTATGCTGCGCCCGGGCTACGTGAATCTGGCCCATAGTTTTTTTTTTTTTTTTTAATTGCTAGAAAATTACTTTGAACCCCCAAACATTATATATTTGAAAGCAAAGGCCCTGTAGAATAGAATGGCAGTTGCTGCAATCTTTTTATTTTGCAGCCCTTTTATCAAATGTAAATTTTCAGGGGAAAAATACACTTACATGCATTTTAGTAAACACAAACGCACTACAATAACCAATATTTTGGTAAAATATATGATGTTGCACCGAATAATAGATACCAAACATGTAGAGATTTAAAAATGTTCACGCCTATCAAATGGCTAGAGTACCTAAAAACATCCATAGGTGAAGCCTTTACAGGTTACCAATTTAGAGGTAAACGCAAGCTCTAGCTTACAGCAATCAATTGATCTAATAAAAAACAAACCTTTAGTGTTCCTTTTAAGAGCACTGGGCAAAAGGGAAATTCAGTCCTCCTATTATCCTGATGACCAGGGTCTATGTGAATAAAAATGATGGGAAAATCCAACATCTCAGAACAGAAATAGAGGGGAGACACTTGTTACTGTGACGGCAAAGATATCCTCTCACTTCCTGTTGAGTCTTCAGGGCAGAACGTTTAAAGGAATTCTCAGTATCCTTAAACACTAATCGCAAACCACTCGCAGCTGATTTTTTTTTTTTTTTCCTTTGATTTGTCTTTTATTGTATAATCAGTATTTATTGTATAACAACCAATGACAAGACATGTCCAACAAATCATATGGCACAGGACTATTGACCACGCAGGGTCATAAATGATTATTGAATAGTGATCATGTCGAGCAAGGACACTCATAACAAGGAACAACACTACAAAAAGAAGCAAAATAGCAAAAGAACACAAAGGGAAAGGGAGGGGGGGGGCCTGAGGTGGGCTACCTCCAAAAGGAGGAGAAAGACCTGTAGGGGGTAAGCCCCCATGGTCCGCGACGGGGGGGGCAACAGCCTCCATCTAGCCGCTCCGCACCCCAACGCGCACCAGGGCCACCTAAGCGTGGTGACACGCACCCCTCGGAAACATGGGGTCCGTCCCGCGGGTCTTAGAGCCATGTGAGTTGACAGCCCTCAACCATATGTAAACGTGGAGAAAAAAAAGGGGGGGGGGAAAGGGACATTGAACTCGTAGGAAAGAACGAAAAGTAGAGAGAAAGGGAAGGTAAAGCAGGAGGATAGAGAGGGTCACAGGAGCCAGGTTACCTGCAAGTTGGAAAAGAGCATCTTCCAAGTGCACACCACGCCAAGACTTCACTCGCAGCTGACCTTGCCTTACTTTGTCCAAAATGGGAAAAACTTTTTTTTGTCTTTTTAGGTCTACTACTTTAAATACACTTGAAAACAACATCCTGTCCGCAGAAACTTGGCTGACCTATCCCTCCTACAACCTATTTGGTGTGCTGTCCCATAAGGGAAAAAACATGCATTTACAAATCTGAATTGCTTTCTTATGAATGTAGATTCCTCCTGCACCACCCAGACCAGATTTTGATGCCTCCAGAGAGAAACTGCAAAAACTTGGAGAAGGGGAGGGTTCGATGACAAAGGAGGAGTTTACCAAAATGAAACAAGAGCTTGAAGCGTGAGTTTGCATTTATTAAGTTATTGGTGAACTGAAGTACTCAACACTGTTGTGAGACATGAGTTGCTTAAAGTGCAGAGGGTTTTTTATCTTAATGCATTCTATTGTCAGCCCCTTAAACTTACCTGAGCCCCCTCTCGATCCTGTGATGTTGCACAAGAGACTCGGCTGCCGAGGACTCTCCCTCGGCAGTGGCAAAGACAGCAGCGAAATCCCATTGGCTCCCGCTGCTGCCAATCAGTCAGTGAGCCAATGAGAGTGGAGGGTGGGGCCGGGCCGCGGCTCTGTGTCTGAGAGGACACATGGAGCTGAGGCTCTGCTTGGGTATTCCATAGCAAGCTGCTTGCACTCAACAGGAAGGAGGAGCCAGGAGCACCTGAGGGGAGGGACCTGAGAAGGAGGATCTGGGCTGCTATGTGCAAAACCCAACTGCACAGAGCAGGCAAGTATATCATGTTTGTTCTGTTTAACAAAAAAACTGAGACTTTGATATCACTTTAAAAAAGTACAGCCAAAACTCATTTGGCTCTACTTCTCATGTGGATCACAGGAGTGCAGTTCGTTCTGCACTCCTGTGACCCATTTTCAGCAGAGAGCCAGCTGAAGCCCACTGTCGGCTGATATCACAGAGCTGGTTCAGTCAGGAAAGATCATTGCCATATGGTTGGGATCCGCCCACATGGCTCGACCAGCACGCAGCTCAGCCTCTCATTAAAGTCCTGCCCCTCCACAGCCCAGCGCTCCAGTGAGTGCTGGAGGGACAGAGCAGACAGCGGTGACTGATGGGAACTGCACTATCGGTGGTATTTGATCCCTCAGTTCTCAGCCTTTAAACCAGTGGGGGACAGATGAATCAGACCTATTCTGCATCCACCTAGGTAAGTATGATTCTTCAAAAAAAAAAAAAAAAATTCCCATATTTCTCTCTTCATGAAATTTGAACTGGACACGTATATCTGCAGTGTTTTTTTATCTCTCTATGTCCCATAGCTCTCTCCTGAACCGTTCCTCTGTTATCAGCCTGATAACTCCTGACAAATTCTCTGACACATCAGATAAAAGCAGCCTAAAATTTCTGTCAGGGGAGGTTGCCAAAATAGATTAGCAGGGAGCTGGTCCTGTTACAAAACACCTCTGAGAGTCTCTGCCTATGTGGAAAGGAGTATGTGTGCCTTTCCTCCAATCAGCAATTTTAGCTATCTTGGCTGTATGCCCAGACATCACACTCTGTGTTAAACAGGAAGAGAAAATTTCCTAACATGATCTGAACTTTCTAAACAGTATATAAATGTGAAGACAGCAGATATACATGTAAAACCTATGTAGGGAGATTTGTTTCATCCCTGTGTATCATCTGAGGCTGTTCACTTCACTGGGTGTATGGAAGGTTTACATCCACTTTAACCACTTAAGGACCGCCTAACGCCGATATACGTTGGCAGAATAGCACGGCTGGGCACAATCACGTACCTGTACGTGATTGTTAAATGCCCAGTCGTGGGCGTGACCCGGTCCAAGCGCCACGGGACCCGATCGCCGTTGCAGTCCCGCGATCGGTCTCCGGAGCTGAAGAACGGAGAGAGCTGTGTGTAAACACACCTTCCCTGTTCTTCGTTGTGGCGCTGTCATTAATCGCCTGTTCCCTGATATAGGGAAAGGCGATCAATGACGTCACACGTCCAGCCCCGCCCCCCTACAGTTAGAATCACATGTGAGGTCACACGTTACCCCTTCAGCGCCCCCTAGTGGTTAACTCCCAAACTGCAATTGTCATTTTCACAGTAAACAATGCATTTTTGTCAAAATTGGCCGATGTGTCCACCATAATGTCGCAGTCACGAAAAAAATCAGTGATCGCCGCCATTAGTAGTATTTTTTTTTTTTTTTTAAATGCAATAAAACTATCCCCTATTTTGTAAACGCTATAAATTTTGCGCAAACCAATCGATAAATGCTTATTGCGATTATTTTTTTTAACAAAAATAGGTAGAAGAATACGTATCAGCCTAAACTGAGGGGGAAAAAAAATGTTTTTTTTTATATATTTTTGGGGAATATTTATTATAGCAAAAAGTAAAAAATATTGTTTTTTTTTTTCAAAATTGACTGTCTATTTTTGTTTATAGCGCAAAAAATAAAAACCGCAGAGGTGATCAAATAACACCAAAAGAAAGCTCTATTTGTGGGAAAAAAAGACGCCAATTTTGTTTGGGAGCCACGTTGCACGACCGCGCAATTGTCAGTTAAAGCGACGCAGTGCCGAATCGCAAAAAGAGGCTTGGTCCTTTACCTGCGTTTTGGTCCGGGTCTTAAGTGGTTAAAGGATAACTATACTTTGTAACAACCTAAGCCTACCAGCACTCTCTCACTCTCCCAATACTATCTTTACCCCCTTGTACAACGGGCAGTGCTTCTGTCCTCTTCCAAGGTCAGGGAGCTTCTCGGGTCTATGCATATGTGGCAATTCTCAATAGGCCCTAATGGAAAAGGCTCAAACAGGCTGAATAATTTGCTGTATGTCCCTCTACTTTTATAAATTCTGCTAATAACGTTCTCTTATTACTTTCAGAGAGTATCTGGCTATTTTCAAGAAAACGGTAGCAATGCATGAAGTCTTCCTCTGTCGTGTGGCAGCTCATCCAATTCTTAGAAAAGATTTAAATTTTCATGTTTTCTTGGAGTACAATCAGGATGTAAGTTGAGTATTATTTTGTCTCCTTTTAAAGGTACCTCTAGGCATCAGAGGAATGTATGGAAATTATTTAAAATATATATATGAATACTGGTTTGTAATTTGAAGAGAATTATTACAGTCCCAGTTCACTTAAGGGAATAACGCTTTATAGGGATGGATTCATGTACCGTATACGTTCATACAGCTATGAGGATTATATGTATATACAGTGTGTATATATAGAACGTGAGTATCTAAATGATTATATAGAACATAATTACATTTATTTAAGCCCTTTGCTGCCGCCGGCCCTTTAAAGTGGATGTTCCATCAAAAAAACTATTTTGCTTTAAACTGTAGCTTACGACTAAAAAAGAAAAAAAAGAACATTTTTTTTTTTTTTTTTTTACTCATCTGGAAATGCCTGTTGCTATGCGGTCCCACGAAATCTGCCTTTGAAACCACCTAGGATTCTGACATCATCTCCCTCCAATGCTCCTGGGAAATGTGTCATAATTTCCCAGGATGCAGTGCGCTGTCCAATTATCACTCCCCATCCAAGACTTCCAGGAAGTAAGTGCCTGTATGCTTTACAATGCCCACAAGCAAAATGACAACGGTGTGGACATAGTTTTATAAACTATCTTTTTTGAATATCTATGCGGATCGGCGGCGGATTGTAAAATAGTAAGTGACCGGATTTATATTATAAAAACGCATGATGAAAGGACATACATTTAAAAAATGCTAATTGTGGTTGGAACTCCACTTTAAGGGGTTTGCTATACCAGAAGGCGGGACAGGGCTTATGACCACTGCGGTTGGCTGTTACAGCGGTCACATGATTGGAAAAGTTCTGATCGCAAACGGCGATCAGGAACTTGCCAGAAGCGCGCAAGGTGCATGCTCTTGGCACAGCACTGTCTGCACTATTGCATGCAAATAGGGATGAGCTCCGGCGTGTTGGCACACTCCACGTGCAGAACCCGCCAGGAACTCGGCGCTGCGCTAATCACAGGCAGGGAGACATTTCTCGATCTCTGCAGCCACGCATCGGGACAATGTCTCGCTGTGATTAGCGCAGCGCCGTGCCAACTTCCTGGCGGGCTCAGCACGTAGAGTGTGCAAACATGCCGGAGCTCATCCCTACATGCAAATATGTGGCCGCTCTGTGCCAGGGCCCGCATATTTGTGTGCGCTCAGCGACAAGAGGTTAAGGGCAACAATGTTTTCTGTCGTTGCAAAATGCAGTAAGCTGCATAGATTTTCATGTGTGTAAATGGAGCCTGAAATATTGGGAAGGGTAGAAAAGACGTCTCAAATCTAAATACATATGATGTATTAAGGTGAACTTATTCACCTCATCTGACACTCGGTGTCTGCCACCCCATCCTGCCAATCCCTCCACTGGCCTCCAATCACCCAACAAAATTCAAAATATTCCTTACAAAGCCATTCACAACTCTGACCCCAGATACATCACTAACCTCATCTCAAGATATCCACACCATCCTCTTCTCACAAACTTGCCTCCAGAACTTCTCCAGAGCCTCTCCCATCCTCTAGAGAACCCTACCTCAACCGGTGAGGCCATCTCCTACTCTGCCTTCAGGCAATCTGTGAAAACTCATCTCTTCAGGAAAGCCTATCCTGACTTCAGCTAACAACTGAGTTTTACTTTTCTTGAACAGTCCCCCCCACAGTTACTAGTTTTTATGTCGCTTTCCCTTTAGTTTGTAAGTTCTCACAAGCAGGCCTGCTGTATAACCACACAGACATTTGTAACTGAACATGCGATCATCTGCCAAGATAGCTGCTTTATATTGCTGAGAATATGTCCTTGCTTCCGGGGACTGTCGTAGAATGAATGACTTCTTTGTCTGGATGTTTCCTTGCATGGCTGTATAAGTAAATTGCTGCCTGAGCTAATGCGAATGGAATCCCTCATTTCAATGGTTTAAATGTTGGAAGTATTATAGAAAAGCATTTTTAAACTGCCTTTTATTTTCTAGTTAAGTGTCAGAGGAAAAAACAAGAAAGAAAAATTAGAAGATTTCTTTAAAAGTGTGGTAAAGACAGCGGATGGAGTCATTGTGTCCAGCACAAAGGTAAGACGAAAAATGGCAATCCAGTTTGAAATAAGGGTGTGACACCTGTTCAAATCTCAACGACAAGTTATTACCAAATCGATAATCCAAAAGTGCCAAAGATGTACAAACAGTTCATAAGAAAGTCCAAATAAAGTCCATATAAGGTGCAGAAATTCACATAGGAACATCCACCAGGAATTTTCAAGGATCATGACTTGTGCATTGGAGACACGTAGCCTCCGCCCCGAGCCACTCCCCGATCATTTCGTTCTTCCGACTTCATCATAAGGGTAGAGACAGGGGGCCAGATTCATCAAGAGATACGACGGCGTATCTCCTGATCCGCCGTCGTATCTCTGAGATCCGACGGTCGGATCTATGCGACTGATTCATAAGAATCAGTTACGCATAGATCTCCCTTAGATCCGACAGGTGTAAGTGACTTACACCGTCGGATCTTAGGCTGCAATCTCCCGCCGGCCACTAGGTGTCACCCTGGTTTTTTACGAGTCGGATATGCAAATGAGGAGAACCGCCGATTCAGTAATGAACGCCCGCCCGTCGCTTTTTTTTCACGCCGTTTGCGTTCGGCTTTTTCCGGTGGATAGTTACCCCTGCTATAGCAGGGGTAACTGCGGCGTTTCCTATGTTTAGTATGGCCGTCGTTCCCGCGCCGAGTTTTAAATTTTAACGTCGTTTGCGTACGTCGATTCAGAATTCAGCCCGACGCAGGTTACACTCACGCTGAAACCACTGATGTCCTAGCGACGTCAGTGTGAGCAATGCACGCCGGGAAATTTAGCCGGCGGCCCATGCGCATTTAAATCGGCGCGGGGACGCGCCTGATTTAAATACTACACTCCCCCTAGCCGCGGAATTTGAATTACGCCGGGGGAGTTACGATCCACTGGTGCAAGTTTCGAGGTAAGTGCTTTGTGAATACTGCACTAGCCTCTTAAAATTGCGCCGGCGGATCGTAAATCAGATAGATTACGCGGATCTAAAGATCCGCTAATCTATCTGAATCTGGCCCACGGAGTCGCCGCTCAAGGTAGAAGATGCAAATGATGAACTTTTTCACTGGATCTGAAGCCCCAGGTGCTGGCAGTACACCAGCTGACGCGTTTCACACTATTACTTGGTGCCTAGTCATAGCTGACTAAGCACTAAGTAATAGTGTGAAACGTGTCAGCTGGTGTCCGGTTTGCTGTGGCATGTAGTTTGTGATCCTGTTTTATCAATAAAAAGCAACATTTTTCAGAGTGGGGCTGTCCAGACATTCCTCTTTATCTTGCACTTCATCATAGGGGTGGCTACATGGCGTGGCAACCGAGTGGCCACCCCATGATGAAGTCGAAAGGACTTTGTGTGCTGTAATCAAGAAAAATGTGTGTGTATATATATATGTGTATGTGTGTGTGTGTGTGTGTGTGTGTATGTATGTATGTGTGTGTGTGTGTGTGTGTGTATGTGTGTATATATATATATATATATATATATATATATATATATATATATATATATATATATATATATATATATATATATATATATATATATATATATACGTGTGCATATAATATAGGCGACATGTGTTGTCTCTGTTCATCTACCAGATCGTGTGCCATTATAAATCGTCGCTAGGAGACAGGAATTGGGAGAGTATAAAATGCCCTCTATTTCCATATCTTCTAAACATTTTTTTTTCCCTGTTAAAAGGCATAAGAAGTAGAGAGTTAAATCTCTAGTTCTAGTGTTGTGTTGGACACTGGAATTGTGTTCAATCTGGTTGTCCCATATGGAATGCCTGGAGTCCAATCTTTGGATGATCTCCTGGAGGTCCCAGTTTTTAAACGGGAGTTCCCCAATACTGTGATTTCCATGAAACTTTTGTTTGTTACTAATTTTTCTTGATCTTATGTGTACTATAATGTCAGTGTGACTAGAAATAAATTCTGGTTTCTATTAAGCTTTTTCTCTTTCCAGGATGTGGACGATTTCTTTGACCATGAGAGGACATTTCTTGTGGAATATCACAATCGAGTGAAGGATGCAAGTGCCAAGTCAGACAAAATGACAAGATCCCATAAATGTAAGCCCTGTTGTAGTGACCATGGAATATCTCATATCGGGCATGTCATGTGTTTAGGGCCCCTTTTCACACTTGTGGGACTTGGGACTGTAAAGTCACATGCCAAGTTGTACCCCATGATTTCCAATGAGCACCGTTCCTATCTGTGCAACTTCAAGTCACAGCAACTTCAGAGTAGTCCCTGCACTATTTTGGTCTGACTTTGATGCGACTTGAGGTCCATAGACCCCAAGATTACACAGGCATTTCTTCAAGTTGCTTGACTTTCAGGTCGTACAATTGTGAAAGGGGCCTTGGGATGGCCTGTTTAACACTCTTTGTTGTGGATAACGGTTTAAACTGAACAGATATCCAAAATGTTTTTATACGAGCATTGGACAGCCGTGGGCTACTTACTACCTTGCAAACAATTAGGTACCTTTGTAGCAGCCAGGTATTATCTATTTAGCGCTTCCAAAACACCCTGCCCGTTGGAATGAATTGTCAGCGCTTTAAAGGGAGCTGCGGTGGCTCAACGCGATTAGCACTGCGCTGACAAGCCATTCACCTCTGCAGCTAGGGGTTCGGATCCCAGTCTCGGCTACATGTGAATTGAGTTTGGTGGTCTCAGCCCAGCTCCCGGTGGGTGTGCTATGCGAGGTAAGCCTGCGCTTAGTATGCCCACCCCCCTCCCACAAAAACCACCACACTTGCACGCACTCGAAATTGGGTTAACATGCACGCACTTTGACCACGCGGTCTCTAAAAAGAGAGGCAAAGGACTAACGGGGCTGGTTGAGCGGGCTAGATCCTCTCACTCCCTTATAGGGAGTCCCTCTGCCCCGTTGGGCTTCAAAGCGGAGCAGGTAGGGTGGGCTATGTGGGAGGACCCCCTCACACACCCGCCATTGCCACCCGGGGCATGGAGAAAGGTGGCAGATTGCCTCTGGGGGAGGCCTGCCTACTCCCAACTCCTGCAGTCCGGCTCCTCTCTCGAGTACACCCACAAAAATACACAAAAAAAAAGTCGTAAAAAAATAAAAATTCTCAGCGCTTTAAAAGCGATGCAAAACTGGAACTTTTAACCATTTTTTTGGGGGATTAAAAGCACCCTGATAGCGGCTGAAAAGCAGCACAAAAGTGCAGATTAAACAGCGTTAAAGCACTGCTAAAACAAGCTGCGCTAACAGCACAGGCGCTGAGTGTGAAAGGGGTGTTAAAATCTAGCAGTGTTTAAGTGTTTAATCACTTGACCTCTGGAAGATTTACCCCTTTTCCTGACCAGACCATATTTTGCGATACGGCACTGCATTATTTTTACTGACATTTCCACGGTAGTGCGACGCTGTACCCAATTAAAAAATGTATGTCCCTTTTTCTTTACTTCCAGCATAGCTATAGTAGGGTTTGGTATTTAGAGAATAAAGATTAAGTTAGCTCTGCTCTTTAGGCTGAACTGTAAGTAACTGTAAGCTTCTGTGTGACTAGCACAAGAAGAAGTCCTTTCTGTTCCGAGGTCACAGCTAGCTCTTGTGAATTGTAGAGAAGGTTCCGATGTCATCGGATCATCCAGCTTCCTTCAGTTCTGCACATGCAACTTCTGTTGGGGAACAAATGGCTTTGTCCTTAAAGCGTTACTAAACCCAGGACCCTGAATTCGCTATATCTGATCTCCCACAGTACACAGAACATGGAGATACAATTATTTTAGTAAATATAAACTGCTAAATACCTTTTCTCATCGGCAGTATATAGCAGTATTATGCAGGGCTTTTTTTCAGCGGGAATGTGGGGGAACGCAGTTCCGGCACCTTCTGAACTGACTGTATGTAATGGCAAGGGATGCTGGGGTGTGCTGCAGGGTATTGATGCTCAATGCTGTGGATCTATTTTTGCAGGGGGTCTATTGTTGCTGGTGGGGGACCTATTGTTTCTAGGGGGGTCTTATGTTGCTGGGGGGCTCAGTTGTTGCTGAAAGAGATCTACTGTTGGGGGAGGGGTCTATTGTTGATGGCAGCCAGAGAGTCTATTAATGCTGGCTGTACGGAGATCTGTTGATACTGCCGTGAGTCTATTGTTGCTGGCGGGTACATTTTGTTGTGGGTGGTCCATTGTTGTTAGGGGAATCTATTGTTGCTGGCTGCAGGGGATCTATTTTACTGCTTTTCTTGATATCATTACCAAATTCCATATAAACTACTTAGCACCACAAAATGATACTTGGTTCTATATTGTCTAAAAGGGGCGGTACTGGGAGGTGGGTAGGGGCGGAGAAAAGGGGTGACTCGGAAAGGGGGAGTTCCTGCACCTATTGTCTGAGGAAAAAAAGCCCTGGTCTTGTGACTTCTATCAGTATCTGGTTAAACCTTGTGAGAGGAGCTTTTATTCTCCTTTGTGTGTCTTATGAGGCTGCATGACTCCTGACCCTCTGTCTGGACAGTGCTGATTAGCCCTATGCTGATCAACTGCACTTTCTCAAGAAAAACACCAAACTGAGCATGTGCAGCTTGCCCCCAAGGCTCTGTACTATCAGGAGATCGATTGGGGACAGTGGAAGGAGGGGAGTATCTGAGCAAACAGCTTTTTTACACAATGCACAGGATTAACCCCCTTAGGTTCCACAGTGAGTATAACCACTTAAGGACCGCCTCCTGCACATTTACGTCGGCAGAATGGCACGGCTGGGCACATGCACGTATAGGTACGTGCTGTGCTATTGTCCAGTCGCGGGCGCACGCCCGCAACCCGGTCCGAAGCTCCGTGACCGCGGGACACGCGGACACGATCGCCGCTGGAGTCCTGCGATCGGTCCCCGGAGCTGAAGAACGGGGAGAGCTGTGTGTAAACACGGCTTCCCCGTTCTTCACTGTGGCGGCTGCATCGATCGTGTGTTCCCTTTAATAGGGATACACAATCGATGACGTCACACCTACAGCCACACCCCCCTACAGTTGTAAACAGACATGAGGTCACACACAACCCCATCAGCGCCCCCTGTGGTTAACTCCCAAACTGTAACTGTCATTTTCACAGTAAACAATGCATTTTTTTCTGTGAAAATGACAATGGTCCCAAAAATGTGTCAAAATTGTCCGAAGTGTCTGCCATAATGTCGCAGTCACGAAAAAAATCCCTGATCGCCGCCATAAGTAGTAAAAAAAAAAAAAATAATAAAAATGCAATAAAACTATCCCCTATTTTGTAAACGCTATAAATTAAAATTTTGCGGAAACCAACCGATAAACGCTTATTGCAATTTTTTTTTTATTTTATTTTTTTTACCAAAAATAGGTAGAAGAATACGTATCGGCCTAAACTGAGGAAAAAAAATGTTTTTTTATATATTTTTGGGGGTTATTTTTTATAGCAAAAAGTAACAAATATTGCATTTTTTCAAAATTGTCGCTCTATTTTTGTTTATAGCGCAAAAAATAAAAACCCCAGAGGTGATCAAATACCACCAAAAGAAAGCTCTATTTGTGGGGAAAAAAAGCACGCCAATTTTGTTTGGGAGCCACGTCGCACGACCGCGCAATTGTCTGTTAAAGCAACGGAGTGCCGAATCGCAAAACCTGGCCGGGTCCTTTTAGCTCCATTTTGGTCCGGGTCTTAAGTGGATATACAGGCTGATTTTACAGTTGTGGGTTTACTAACCCTTTAAATGCAAAACTGTTCTTTTTGACCGTCACATGTGTGCACTATTATAGCTGCACTTGTTTATGGAAGAATGTTAAGGTAAAAGACGCTTGGATCTCTATAGCAGAGAAAATAGCGCTCTTCACAGTACATTGCAGTGGTTATTCCATAATATGCCTGCATTTTACGTTTTGACCATTAAAATGCAGTGTGGAGCATGTGGTGTCTTTCAGTATGTTCTCTACATAATGCTTCACAGCACACTCTGCTTTAGAAGGAGAGGCTTGTCGTGGAAAAGTTTCCTCTTCCTTGCACAGCTCCTCCCAATTCCATAAAAATCAATGGGGGTTCACTTTTATATATGTGTCCAAGGTAAAATTTACACCACAGAGTGGCTGGTGTGCATTGCAATCTCGGCACATTGCACTGTTCACTTTTATTTTTTATTAAAGAGAGATTAAAGTGGATGTAAACTTGATTCATGAAATTTGAGCTGGGCACATATATCTGCAGTGTTTTCTTATCTCTCTTAAAAGCACTAAGTCCTGTAGCTCTCTCCTGCTCCGTTCTTTCCAGTATTTATTTAAATATTTTAAAGGAATGGTATGATCTATCTGGGCCCCCCATTAAGGTTTTCACCATTGAATAGACCATGACTGTACTGGAGTGAATAACCATACAAAGACCTTACACAAGCTGATCTGATGCAGCTTTTTTATCCCCCCCCCCTCCCCTTTTTATAGGTGTTGCAGATGACTATAACAGAATAGGATCTTCAATGTATACATTGGGAACACAGGACAATACTGACATATGCAAGTAAGTGATATTTGTGTACTTGGTTTACATATGTTACTTCAAGAAAAACTAGATGAAAACAATGTGGAAATCCTAAAACAAGGTGTGGAAATCCTAAAACAAGGTGTATGACCTGTGCATTTCTTTGCACCTTTTACATTGTATGTTGGCAATTGTCTTATTTGGGGCCCTGCTTGATGGAATAGTAATGTTCTACTCCCCTTTGTATGGATTTCCTTCCACAACATTCTCTGGTAGGTTTGAGCATTGGAAGCTTCCTCATTTACATAGGTCACTGGGTGCCTTTTATTCCGTGTTACTTCTGCGGAAATTTAATATTGTAGGACTGAGCGATGAAGTAATCTGCTGGGTGGAGTGCTGCACACATGTTCATTGCAATCTTTCCCACCACACAGCATTGAAAAGCGTCTCCCCATTGCTGTTGCAAGAGCCATGAGTAATTTATGTCTGCTGAGTGCCAACAATAACTTTCCTCATCTCTAGTCTTCTGACCCTTCTCCTCCACCAGCTGTCAAGGTTTTGTGTGTACCTGAGGCCTTATGAGTCTTTATGTTGTCTTACTGCCTTGCAGTTCCAACGTGTCTTATTCTAGAGGAGACAGCCCTGCTGTACTTGCCCCAGTTCACTTTCTACTAACAGCTTTGGGGCTGTTTACACCTAGTGGTAAGAGTCCCCTGTAGCGGTGTTGAATGTAGCTGCATCCTCTATACTTTCCGCCATGATCTTTACTGCTGTCATCCAAGAATTCATGTCCCAAATCGCCCAGCTTTGGTGACTTTAGTCAATGAGGTCACAAGCGTGCTCCCATGCCTGATCGTGCAGGTTCAAAGTCTGAGTATGGTCTTCAGTAGGGTTGTCACGATACCACTTTTTTAGGACCGAGTACAAGTACCGATACTTTTTTTTTCAAGTACTCGCCGATACCGAATACCGATACTTTTTTTTAAATGTGTCCCCCCCATATATGCAGCCATGTCCCCCCCATATATGCAGCCATGTCCCCCCCATATATGCAGCCATGTCCCCCCCATATATGCAGCCATGTCCCCCCCATATATGCAGCCATGTCCCCCCCATATATGCAGCCATGTCCTCCCCATATATGCAGCCATGTCCCCCCCCCCCCATATATGCAGCCATGTCCCCCCCCCCATATATGCAGCCATGTCCCCCCCCCCATATATGCAGCCATGTCCCCCCCCCCCATATATGCAGCCATGTCCCCCCCATATATGCAGCCATGTCCCCCCCATATATGCAGCCATGTCCTCCCCATATATGCAGCCATGTCCCCCTTACCGTACATGCTGCCGCATCCCCGCTTGGTTAATACGGGCGGGGAACATTACAGCTTTCATTTGAATAGCTGTAGTCTTTCGCGCCGTGCTGCGTATAGACACTCCCCCTTGCTCGGGATTGGACAGTTCACCCGAGCAAGGGGGAGTGTCTATACGCGGCGCGGCGGGAAAGACTACAGCTATTCAAATGAATGCTGTAATGTTCCCCGCCCGTATTCACCAAGCGGGGATGCGGCGTATCGGCGCGGGGGGGGGGGGGTATTCTATTTCGGTATCGGGGGTATTTGCGGGAGTACGAATACTCCCGCAAATACTCGGAATCGGTACCGATACTAGTATTGGTATCGGGACAACCCTAGTCTTCAGTATAAGCCCAAGTTCACACTGGGCTGCGGGAATGAAGCCGTGCGAGTTCAGCTTGTCGGTCCCGATTGCAGTGTCGATTTCAGATGTCAATGTAAATCGCAGCCCGAAATCATAAAAAGTAGAACAGAAACTACCTTTTTAAATCGATGCAGCGTCGCACCGATTAGGACTGTGCCATTGCCAGTAAATGCCACTGATTTGACGTGTGATTTGACATGTCAAATCGTACCAATGTGAACCAGGGCTTAAAGTGTTTGTAAAGGTTCAAATTGTATTGATTTTTTTAAATAACAAACATATCATACTTGCCTTTACTGTGCAGCCCGTTTTGCAGAGTGGCCCTGAACGATATTTCCTGGGGTCCCACGGCGGCTGTCTCGGCTCCTCCCCGCCTCAAATAATCCTGTCTGGGAAGCGCTCTCCCAAGGGGGTTACTTTGCGGGAGCGCTCCCGAGTCCTGTATTAGGTGACCGTAGCCGCCAATTGCAGGACTCAGCCCTGCCCCCTGGAGCCCGCGTCATTGGTTTGATTGACAGCAGCGCAAGCCAATGGCTGCACTGCTATCAATCTTTGCAATGAAGAGCCAAGAAGACCGGGCAAAGGAAGAGCATGTTCGAGACGCGGGACTTCCAGGGCTCAGGTAAGTAAAACCTGGGGGGGTCACTAATCGTAAACCTTTTTTTACCTTAATGCATAGGAAGGGTGCATTAAGGTATAAAAACATGAACCTTTACAACCCCTTTTAAAGTGGAGGTTCACCCAAAAACTTAATTTTTAACATTAGATTGAGGCTCATTTTGTGAAGGGGAATCGGGTGTTTTTTTTTCAAATCAAAGCTGTACTTACCGTTTTAGAGAGCGATCTTCTCCGCTGCTTTCGGGGTATGGGCTGCGGGACTGGGCGTTCCTATTTGATTGACAGGCTTCCGACGGTCGCATACATCGCATCACGATTTTCCGAAAGTAGCCGAACGTCGGTGCGCAGGCGCCGTATAGAGCCGCACCGACGTTCGGCTGCTCGTGACGCGATGTATGCGACCGTCGGAAGCCTGTCAATCAAATAGGAACGCCCAGTCCCGAAGACCATACCCGGAAGCAGCGGAGAAGATCTATCTCTAAAACGGTAAGTACTGCTTCGATTTAAAAAAAAAACACCCGATTCCCCTTCACAAAATGAGCCTCAATCTAATGTTAAAAATTGTTTTTCGGGTGAACTCCCGCTTTAAGGACAGTTTTGTAGTATGGATGTTTCTTTATGGACAATTTATTTAAAAAGGATGTTTACAATAGTAATATTGCTACACACAACACTTCATTCATTTGTTTTAGTTTGTGATTAGTACATTACAATTTTCTAGTGCTGTATGTTGTAACACTTAATTATTTGAACTTGCATTGTGTTTTGCACAGCAGCTTAATTTTTTATTTCATTTATTTTGAAGAGTGGGTGAATCTGCTGTAGCCATGTACTGCAAAGTAACTTTTTTTATTTTTTTTCTCTTTCATGTACAGATTTTTCTTAAGGGTGTCTGAATTATTTGACAAAACTCGTGTAAGTATTATTCGTCATTACTTTGTTGGCACAGGAGGAGCTGAATGCCTTTTGTACACAGAAATTCCAAATATGGGATTTTTCTTTTAAGAGCACCTACATCTTAAACCTTAAAGTGCCAGTCCACTCAAAATGAGTACATTGGCATTTGCTAGGTAATTAGAGACCAACTTAAGAAATAGATAAAAACACAGAAACGCAAACTATTTGAAATGCTTACTTGCTGTGTTTTTCATTACATAAATGATGTATTTACTTGCATCGTGCCTCTGAACATGACAGGAATTTTAAAAGCCATATAAAATTATTGCACTAATGTCATACTAGAAAAAGCTGCCAACACCACAATATAATAGAGCATTATGTACCAATCAGAAAATAAAGAAGTGCGGCGATTTAAGGAAACGCGATGGTAATCAAATCAATATGCATAAACAGTAATGATACCTTATATTGATTATAAGTGTGCAAGAATCCAAAAAGTGCAAAAGTCCGCAAGTAAGGCCTCATGTACACTGCTGCTGATAAACGGACGTTTAGGCGCAGTTTGGGCATTTTTTTCAGCTGCCCCTGAACTCTCCTCTGTTATCTGATCAGTACATGTACACAGGTATATGCCCTCCAAGCTTTGTGTTTTATGTACACAGGGTGGTTTTATAGTAATTTCTAGGCAGTTTTTTGTAACACGTTAAAAAGGAAATACTTTTTTTAAATGAAAAGCCTTTTGTGCACCATTAACTTTTGGTAGCGTGCCTTGCAGGTGAAGCAGGACTAGAAAGTATGTAGAATTGTATTCTTTTCTTGCTCATTCCTGGAGCATGTTGAGAAAAGTCTTCTAGGTATTCTGTACCTATCGCTTTTCAGGATTTAGGAAAGTGATGTAGTTGGTGGGACCTGCAGATTTCCAGAATAAACACAGATGATCTAGAAAGGAATGGTTGGTCCCAGTGGCGTAGCGTCGGGGGTGCAAGGGGGGCCACTGCCCCGGGCGCAAAATTTAGAGGGGCGCTGTCACAAGTGTGGAGAGGAGTGAGCACCAACAACAGATGGGACATAGTAACATATGCGTGATGTCACCACTCCGTGCTTTACCAGTCATTATCAAGCACGCTCTCCTCTTCCCAGACTGGAGCTAGCTGAAAATAGGTATGCCCATGAGTCGGGGGGGGGGGGCGCAAATGACTTGCCTCGCCCCAGGCGCTGACAACCGACGCTACACCACTGGTTGGTCCTATCTTGCAGTAAGAATTGTCAGGATCAAGATGGGTCTAGTCAAAACCAGAATTGGAAATGTAGTTTATAACATGTACTATATCTTTGTAATAAAACACATTTTGTATCCTTTAGAAAATTGAAGCCCGGGTATCGGCTGATGAAGACCTGAAGCTTTCAGACCTCCTTAAATATTATTTAAGAGAATCACAAGCTGCTAAGGTAACTGTATGGTGCATCAGCACAGAAACTGCGCGTTGTGAGTGGCATCACATTGAAATGTCGGGCTGTTTTTAAGTCTGAACTTTGTTTGCAGGATCTCCTCTACAGAAGATCTCGCTCTTTGGTAGATTATGAAAATGCTAATAAAGCACTAGATAAAGCCAGGGCTAAAAACAAGGATGTGTTATCAGCGGAAACCACTCAGCAGCTTTGCTGTCAGAAGTTTGAGAAAATATCTGAATCTGCAAAACAAGGTACATAGGATTACCCTGATTTTTTTTTTGTTTTGTTTTGTTTTACAGAAATACCAAGCTTCCCCAATTTAATGATAAAATATTAGATTAGAAGAATAGGTTAAACAGTCTGTGTAATGAGAAATGTTCTAAATGAGGAGTTTATTATTTATGTAATTATTTTTGAAATGTGAAACATGGGGGCAGCTCTGTTCCTGAAGGCTTTTTGTATTTGTGCTTTAATTGTGGCAGTAAAACACTGAAGTTCACATATTTGGAATTTGTAACCCATTTATGTGCACTTGTAGATACACTTATCAAACAGATTGAACCCGGCCACTACATATAAACGGCCTGGTGGGGCGAGCTTAGATATGGAAGAACATACCCATACACCTTCCCGATCCGAGCCCCCACGGGTGCGATCCTGTGGTGGACAATGCAGATCAGAATATGTACAGTAGTAGATATGGCTCATACAGCCATTCAGAACTACTGTGATCTCTTTTCACAATGATCACATGGTACAGCGCCAAGCAGCACCTGCCTGTACCATGTGATAGCTGTAGCCTATCACAGTAGTTCTCAATGGCGGTATGTTAGCATGTCAGTGCTCAGACAATACGCTGCACACTGCATCAAATTGGTCTGCATGGCTGTCGTCCCAAAAGGAAGCCTCTTAAGACGATTCACAAGAAAGCCTGCAGTTTGCTGAACACAAGCAGACTAAGGACATGGATTACTGGAACCATGTCCTGTCGTCTGATAAGACCAAGATAAAGTTATTTGGTTTAGATTGTGTCGAGCGTGTGTGGCAGCAACCAAGAGAGGCCTACAGTCAAGCATGGTGGTGGGAGTGTCATGGTCTGGGGCTGCATGACTGCTACCGGCACTGGGGAGCTACAGTTCATTGAGGGAACAATGAATGCCAACGTGTACTGTGACATACTGAAGCAGAGCATGATCCCCTCCCTTCGGAGACTGGGCCTCAGGGCAATATTCCAACATAACGACCCCAAACATACCTCCAAGGCGACCACTACCTTGCTGAAGAAAAGGGTAAAGGTGATGGACTGGCCAAGCATGTCTCCAGACCTAAACACTATTGAGCATCTGTGGGGCATCCTCAAACGCAAGGTCTCCAACATCCACCAGCTCTGTGATGTTGTCATGGAGGAGTGGAAGAGGACTCCAGTGGCAATCTGTGAAGCTCTGGTGAACTCTATGCCCAAGGGGGTTAAGGCAGTGCTGGAAAATAATGGTGGCCACACAAAATATTGACACTTTGGACCCAATTTGGACATTTTCACTTAGGGGTGTACTCCCTTTTCTTTTGTTGCCGGCGATTTAGACATTAATTGCTGTGTGTTGAGTTATTTTGAGGAGACAGCAAATTTACACTGTTATACAAGCTGTACACTCACTACTTTACATTGTAGCAAAGTGTCATTTCTTCAGTGTTGTCACAAGAAAAGATATATTAAAATAATTACAAAAATGTGAGGGGTGTACTCACTTTTGTGAGATACTGTACATGTAACTTTTTTATTATGCTTTATGGGGAAAACATTGATGTTAATGTTACTTCAATGGTATGTTTAACAGTGCATATAAGAGAAGTTCATCGGTAGGGTTAATATACATTTTAAAATAAGCTTGCTGTCTTTTTTTTTTTTTGGGTTTGTTTCAGAACTGATGGATTTTAAAACCAGAAGAGTGGCTGCTTTCCGCAAAAATCTAGTAGAGCTGGCTGAACTGGAATTAAAGCATGCCAAGGTACACTTTACTATAAAAGTTTGTCCTTTTTTTTCTACTTGAACCTGTTAAAAAAAATAAAACGCTGTTTAATAATATAGTTACCCAATCAAACTAAAAAATAAACAAACTAAAAAACAATGCATGGTTACAAAGCTGTCATTTTACTTATTAATGAATGTGTATATATATAATATGTGTGTGTGTGTGTGTATGTATGTATGTATGTATGTATGTATGTATGTATGTATGTATGTGTGTATATGTATATAAATATATATTTCTCTTATCCATGGACGGACACAGCTCCTTAAATCTTGACAAGTGGGTTATGTTCCCTGTTTACAGGAGAGAACTAGTCCTCTTCTGTAGACAGGGAACATAACCCACTTGTCAAGAATTGAGAGGCTGTGTCCGTTCATGGACGACAAAGAAAAGGATTTTACGGCGAGTACAAAAAATCCTATTTTCTCTTGTCGTCCATGGACGGACACAGCCTCTCAATTCTTGACAAGTGGGTTATGTTCCCTGTCTACAGGAGAGGACTAGTCCTCTCCTGTAAACAGGGAACATAACCCACTTGTCAAGATTTAAGGAGCTGTCCGTCCATGGACTCCAGAGAAAAGGATTTTACGGTGAGTACAAAAAATCCTTTTATATATATATATATTATACAAAATGACAGGTTCACAGTAAACTTTTTTTGATAAATATGACGATTAATGACGGTTTGAATTTTCTTCTCTTTGAAGGGTAATTTGCAGCTGTTGCAAAGTTGCTTGGCCGTGTTAAATGGTAAACCATAAAGTACACTCCGTCCAGATTTGAAGTAACCAGACCTTCCTGTGACCTCTAGGAGCTGCCAGTTTTCGATGGACTGCTCCATTGGGCATATCTAGCTTGGCAAGGATGAACCCATACCGAAGAATTGGGCACCTTCCACCTCGGTAACAGCACTGTGCTGCGGAGCCCACACCTGACGATCCCACATGTACCTTTATTTAGTCATTGTACACTTTCTAGTACATCACAAGATCTCCGTTTTTTTTTTTTTTTTTTTTTCCCCAAAGCAGTTAAATGCTGTACTTGTTATGAACTGTACTGCATAACAATGCCAATCTTATTTACCAGTGTATGTTAATCTTCGATGATGTTCGGCATTTGTGGTTCGAATGGATTTAACATTGCCATTAGTTGTTCACATCGTATACCTTGTCCAGGTTCCATGTAATGATTTTTTTAAGCCTCTGTTTTCTTGATTTACCGAACTCTATTTTTTTTTATTAAACATTTTCTTAGATATTTCAGAACGCTCCAATTATCTTTTTAAACTTTAAGTTCCTAAAGCTAATGCATCAGTATGTTTGCCTTAACTTGTAGACTTCTCAAATATTGTAAAATAAACTGTGAATCCAATGATTTTTAATTTATACTGTCCCAGTGTTTTCTATTTAACAACTACCAGAAAAATTTGTGAACTGCGCAAAATGAAAAGCAAATACAGAAAGAAGTTTACCTTTCAAACTATCACAACTAAAATATGTGTAAAAAAAAAAAAAAAACAATCGCAGTATTACAGTATTACAAAAAAAAGGAAAACTAATAAGTGAAAAAAAAAAATAGTCAAAATATTTTAGTGATAATCAAAATCATAAATACCGTATTTTCCGGCGTATAAGACGACTCGGCGTATAAGACGACCCCCTAATTTTCCAGGAAAATTTTGGGTTTTGGGATATACTCGCCGTATAAGACTACCCCCTTTCCTACTAGTCTTTCTGGAAGCTGAGGGTTAGCCAGAACAACCGCTGACAGAAACAACCACTGACAGAAACAGGCTTTTTTCAAGCCTCACTATGCCATTACATGCCCCCACTGTGCCATTACATGCCCCCACTGTGCCATTACATGCCCCCACAGTGCCATCACATTACATGCCCCCACAGTGCCATCACATTACATGCCCCCACAGTGCCATCACATTACTTGCCCACACAGTGCCATCACTTGCCCACACAGTGCCATCACTTGCCCCCACTGTGCCATCACTCACGTTTTTCAGGCCGGTGACAGTCTCCGTCTGCTGCGAGCGTCCATGATTTCAAAGCCGCGCCGTCTTCTCAGCGTGTCCTGTGATTGGCGGAACACAAATTTTCCCAGTAGCGCCTCTGTTCTGTGTTCCGCCAATCACGGATGCCTTCTCATCTCGTCCGAGGATGATAAGGCATCCGTGATAGGCGGAACACAGAACAGAGGCGCTGCTGGGAAGTTTTGTGTTCCGCCAATCACAGGACACGCTGAGAAGACGGCGCGGCTTTGAAATCATGAACGATCGCAGCTGCACGGAGACCGTACCCGGCGTATAAGACGACCCCTGACTTTGGATGCATTTTTTTGCATCCAAAAAGTCGTCTTATACGCCGGAAAATACGGTAAGTCCCAAAAAAAATGAAGAAAGTATCCCAAGGCTACAAAGGATCCTCTTTAGACTCTGTCATACTTTTAGTAAGCCTGCATCCTGACATCACTTTGGGTGCAGTGGTTGTTGTTGACTCTAGTGACACAGGGCTGCAGCGCACATCTGTGGCCTCTGGGATCATTTCTTCTTCTTTTTTGGGACTTCTTTATGATTTTGATGATCACAGAGAGATATTTGGACTTTTTTTTTTCTCCTTATTAATTTTCCCCTTTTCTTTTTCTTCTGCACTTATGGTATACAAGTTATTAATGTGTATTTTTTCTTATTGTTTGTAGCGCAACACACTGTTTTAGTTTTCTATTTAACCACTTCCTTACTGGGCACTTAAACCCCCTTCCCGCCCAGACCAATTTTCAGCTTTCAGCGCTGACGCATTTTGAATGACAATTGCGCGATCATATAACACTGTAACCAAATTATATTTTTATAATTTTTTTCCCACAAATAGAGCTTCTTTTGGTGGTATTTGATCATCTCTGCAGTTTTTATTTTTTGCGCTATAAACAAAAAAAAAAAAAAAATATATAAAAAAAAAAAAAATGTTTTTTTGTCTTTTTGTTATAATATCCCAATTTTTTATTTTTATTTTCCTCAGTTTAGGCCGATACGTATTCTTCTACATATTTTTGGTAAAAAAAATAAAATCGCAATAAGCGTTTATTGATTGGTTTGTGCAAAAGTTATAGCGTCTACACAAAAGAGTAGTGTAGAGTAATGGCGGCGATCTGCGATTTTTGTCAGGCCTGCGATATTGCGGCGGACATATCGGACACTTTTGACACTATTTTGGGACCATTCACATTTATACAGCGAACTGTGCTATAAATATGCACTGATTACTGTATAAATGTGACTGGCAGAGAAGGGGTTAACACTAGGGGGCGAGGAAGGGGTTAAATGTATTCCCAGGGAGTGATTCTTACTGTGAGGGGACTGACTGGGGGAGGTGACCGATCTGTGTCCCTATGTACAAGGGACACAGCATCGGTCTCCTCTCTCCCTGACAGGATGTGGAGCTCTGTGTTTACACACAGAGCTCCACGTCCTTGCTCTGTCACTGCCGATCGCGGGCACTTGGACATAGCGGCCGCCAGGCACGCGCATCGGCATCACGTGACATGCCGGGCACAGTTTTTCCCCACTGCGTGCCCTCGGCGGCGCACGCGGGGAATGTAAATAGCAGGATGTCCAGGGACGTCCACCCGACAATTGAGAGCTGCGCTGTGGATGTCTTTCGTCTACAGCGCGGGTCTTAAGTGGTTAACAAGAACATAAGTAGCGAAGGCCATTCGCCAAACCCAATTTAAATTTTTTTAGCACCCATGATGGCACAAGGGGGGATTTCATGGCTGCCATGAGGAGATGCCAGAAAAATAAAATTATGGTAACTATTGAAAATAAATACATTTTCAGAATTCCAGGCACTGCTGTTGTCAGCCTACTATAGGAAGTAACCAAATAAATGACATAAGGGGTAAGAAAACATGCCTATGAATAACATCAAAATAGTGCAAAAATAAAATTGGAGCCAAGGCTTTGGAGATGACACAAACGGATGGCCTTATTGCATTCAGTTGAACTAGCAACTTTGCAAACTATACCAGTATCTGCGAATACTTTTACAGTGGCTGCTGCAGGAGCTGCTATGCCTTTTGTTGATTTAGCCAATATCTCTGAAGGGGTAGGTAATCCCAATACACTGGTAAGCTCAAGTGTATGCCAAAAAGGCCAAGACGTGGACTTTGAACTTATAGCTTAACCAAAGCTGCTTGGTGAAAAGCTGAAACCAAATTCACCTTCAAAAGCATTCATTCCCTGAGCTGTAGCCGTCTTTGTAAGCATTTTTATACCCAAAAGTAGGAAATGTTAATCAAGGGTTTTCTTTCTTTTAGTAGTGTCTATCTTAACTGTAATGTACAGGGCACAGGAAATGTATTCACAGACCCTGGATTTTAGGCTTGTGTGCTTAGGTGATTGGACACAGGCAAAGCTTTAGAGGACATAATCCCTGGGCACCTCCCCTATAACTCTACCCTATTCTGTACGTGTTCAGCCTTAACAATAGGCAGGTCCTTCCCTATCACTGGAAAGTGATCAAACCGACTCCAGTCTATCGGGCTCACAAGCAATGGTCATTGGTGGAAGCCAAGCTCCATATTAACATTCTGGAGCTCAGAAGGCTCAACAGCAAACATTATCTGTTTATAGCCAGGGCCAAGGATTGGCTAGCCTTGGCCTTGGATGCCTTGATACTTCCCTGGTCTATGTTCAGGCTAAAATACAGCTTACCTGCAGTGCAAATTCTGCCTCACCTGCCCAAAGAAGATGGAGCAAGAGAGCAAAACTGATTCTAATGCCCCAAACTGGCCCAGAAGAGCCTGATTTACATTTATACCCATGACTTCTAGCCTATGATCCCTGTTTTTTTCCAAAAAGACAAGATCTGCTATCTCAGGGCCCTGTATTCCTTCCTGCTTCACTGTTTCTGGCTTTAACAGTATAGATGGGTCTTTTAAAGTGGTTGTAAACACATACAGATCACTTAGACCTACAGGTAAGCCTAATTTAAGGCTTACCTGTAGGTGCAAGAAATATCTCCTAAACCTACACAGTTTAGGAGGCATTTCCAAAAGATTAGCACCAATATCTACGGCACGTGCGCCGTAGACAATGGCGCACTAAGCGTGCCGTTGATAACGGCGATCATGCTGTTGGTGGTAGCACCCGCGCGGGAGTGACGTCATTACGGGTCTGACCAGTCACAGCACCGGAGCCACGATACGAGGAAGACACTCTGGGAAAGATGGAGGAGAGGAACGAGCACCACTGTGGGAGCTTCGATTTCAAGTTAAGTAATACATAATGAGCTAGTATGCCATGTCGGGTCACAACACAGTGCTTTAAATAGACCACTAGGCCCCTAAGTCAATTCATATGTGCATGCAAATGTTCCGATACATGTGGGGCTATGATTCTGTGCACAGGTCTGTGGACAGTTACATGAGCGTGTGCAGTTCTTTGGGCATAGGCATGAATTTAGTCGTCCTGACAGGCAGACAGCACATGATAGTAGCATTCATCAACTATCTGAGGTCAGATCCCATCCTGAGCAAAACTTCACTGCTGGCCTTGTCTGTAATTTACATTCCAGAGGTAGACAATTGGCAGGCAGACGTCCTTAGCTGGCAAGGTCTGGACACAGAAAATAAACGCCTTTCTTCTTTGTCAGGGAGAAGGAGGGCATTTCGTGATTTTTATCACTCCACATTGGCCGGGCGAATGTGGAACTTGGACCTGGTAAGCCACCTAGTGGACGTTTTTCAATGGGCACTACCTGATCATCCAGGTCTTCCGTTTTGAGGACCAATTTACCATCCTTTTTCAGTGTTGCTAGCATTAATAGCATGGTTGTTGATGCCCAAGATTTTATAAACTGGCATCCTTGAGTTGGTGATTCCTACAATGTTAAAAGATAGGAAGTCTACTTCTTGCAAGGTCTATCTTTAAACATGGAAGGCTTTACTTGGTGTAAGTCTTGGGGATTCCACCATATGAATTTTTCTGTGGGAAGAATAGAACTGGGTCTAGACCATATTTCACTGTCCGCACTATTAAGTGAGTGAGTGAGAAACTTATATAGCGCAAACAAATGCGAACTTAATCGCCTCAAGGCGATGGCTTCCAGAGTTGTACAGGTCTTTCAGAAGAGGTGGGTCTTCAGTTTTTTTCCTAAAAACCCGATGGTTCTCTTCCAAGCGGATGGTCGTGGGTAGAGCATTCCAGAGCCGTGGTCCTTGGACCGAAAAATCTACGTTCTCCCTTAGATTTGTAGCGAGATTTGGGGATTTGGAGAAGGTTTTGGTTGGTTGATCGGAGCACGCGCTGGGTGACGTAGGGTTTTATTTTCTCACTTAAATATTGAGGAGCTTTACCCTGTGTACATTTGTGGGTGAGGCAGAGTCTTGAATGTCACCCGGTCCTGTACGGGCAGCCAGTGGAGGGACCTCAAGGCCGGGGAGATTGGTTCCCATGGTTTTTGCTTTTTCTATCTCGTTTCAGAGATTGCTGCTCTCACTCCTTGAACAAGCCCTTTTCTGTACAGGAAATTTCCCATGTAGCTTCCCCTATTTGTTCCCTTGAAGAGATCTGAATCTGGTTTTCTTTTTGCTACAGAAACCGCCATATGAACCCATCGGGGACATTCCTCCTTTATCCACAAGGTAATATTCCTTGTAGCCATCACCCTCGTGAGGAGAATGTCTGAACTTGTGCCCTCATCCTGCAAAGAACACTTTCTAGTTATATATAATAACAAGATGGCTTGGAGCCTAGAAATTCCTTCTTGCCTAAGGTGGTTTCTGCCTTTCACCCTAAGCAGGATGTTCTTCCTTACGTTTTTCTGGCTCCAGCTCACCAAAAGGAAATTTCCCTCCATTGCCTAGATGTGGTTCTGGGCTGCAGCCACGCACTAAGTTTCGAAAGACGGATTCCCAAATGGGCATATGGGTGCACCAGCTTCTTGTTCCACCATCTCTAAGTTGCTCAAGCAGATGGACCATTATCCAAGTTTATGGTCTGAAGGATTGGGTTCCACCCTTTCCTGTCAAGGCACAATCAACTTGAGTTGAGTGATTTTTGGGCTTTTCAGCATCAAGCAACCGTTTCCCAGATTTGCAAGACTGCCACCCGGTGTTCTGTTTACACTTCCTCTAGTTTTATTAGGTGAATGTTGAGGCATTGTGTGATGCCAGTTTTGGTTGGAGGGTCCTTCAGGTGGCTTGTAATGCTGCAGTTTGATGGTAGTAGATGATGTTATCCTGGGTTGGCCCACAGTTTTTTTTGTTTGCCTGTGTATAACCCTCTTGTAGGTGGCAGTGTAACTCAAAGGCAAATAAATTCCAATATCCTCTAAGAATATAAAATTCCTATTTGTCCTTTAGCGACCAGAACAGAGGTGGAAAACCAAGCTCAACAGTTAGAATGTTCATTTATATTTAATCCCAATTAATTATTTATATATGCAGATTTCTTTTTACATAGTTGTATTCGTTGCTAATGCTGGCCATATACTATACAACAATTCGGCCGAAATTCGGTCGTTTAGACAGTTTGTTCGTTTTTCGAACAGTTAATGGGCACAAAATCGATCATCGCTGGGACGTTTTTGAGCCGAAAAAACGAAGGACAAGTTTGGAAATTTTCTGCCGAACGAAAGATAAATCGAAAGGTTAATGTGTTTCCCCTCCGAACTTTCTGCACTAGGTATATGTAAAAAAAAAAAGAACGAACCAAATTTTTATTTATTTATGTCCACTGAACGATTTATCGGTCATTACATGATGGCAATATCGTTTGCGCCCACGGCCGAATGTTCGTTTTTCGAAAGTTCGTTGGGACGATTTTTCGTAGTGTGTATGGCCAGCATTAGTTGGAATTGCCTAGATTTCTGATGTTACAATCCAAAACTATGGAAATAGTTTATATCTATCTGCAGACCACACTAAATACTTCACGCTGTTCAGAAGAAAAGTAACCGCTCAGATGAACCAAGGAACTTTTACTCACTGGATCCAAACCGTCGGTGCCGGCAATGCAATTAATGCAAAATTGAAGAGAAGAAGCTGGGACAGCCGCACTCCAAAAACGTTCCTTTTTTATTAAAACTGGTCACAGAACATCACACGCCACAGCAAACAATCAGGCAAAGGCTAACGTGTTTCGCACTGTGCTTCAGTGCTTATTCACGCTGTTCAGTTGGAGTTGTGATCCAGGCACCCCTGTATTACTATATGAGCAGCACAGTGTGTTCAAAAACATATCTCCAGCCTGCTGATTGGACAATGAAGATGGAACAGCACAATTTTACTCTTCTTCTGTCAGAACATGTACAATGCAGAGAAGAGGCTTCAGAATATCGACAGTCTGAGCCCTGGTGCGCAAAAGGTTAATATCAAAGCAAAGTCAGACAAAACTTGTTTCTTAAAAATGATTTCAGCAAATACATAACTGTAAGGAAAAACTCAAAATCCTGCTGCTTCAAATTATTTCCCCCATGATGCAGACAGCCAGGTTCAAAAGCCCAGGGAGCCAGTTCATGTTTGATGCGAGACACTCCGCCACAAAGAAAAGGGACGCACTACGCTGATCTCACAAAATCCAGATTGACAGCACACACTGCGTCCTTCGAACCTTCTGGGGAGACCTAAGGTGAAAGCGTGCAACGGGGTAGATTCACGTACCTTTAGGCAGGCGTAGCGTATCTCCAATACGCTACGCAGCCGTAACTTTGAGAGGCGAGTATGGTATTTTCAAAGATTTTTCCGCCGATTTTGCGCCGTCCGTGTACGTATCCCAGTGCGCATGCTCCAAATGACGTCGGCAAATCGTCATGCTTTCGACGTAAACTTAAATTACGGCCAGCCCCATTCATGGACGAGTTACGCAAACGACGTAAAATTTGAAAAATGTTACGTGGTTCCGACGTCTATACTTAAAGCGGTGGTTCACCCTAAATAACAAGTTTCTGCCTAGGACTAGGAGCTGACTGCGCAGGCGCCGTGAAGAGCCAAGTCCTATTTCGGCTATTTTCGGGAAGCGTGACGCGCCATAGCCGGCCGTCAATCATCTTCCCCTCTGCCTAGGAACGCCCATTCCCCGCGGGTGTCTGAAACTTAACTAAGGGATTAAACTGTGAGTACGGCGCCAAAAAAATAAAGGCATACTGTAGCTCGCGCTAGTATGCTGGATAGCATGGTAGAAATTATTTATTTTTTTTAGGGTGAACCCCCGCTTTGTTTTTGGTGGTTTATCTTTACGCCTAAAAACCCCTTACGGAAACGGCGTATCTACTGCGACGGCGGGGCGTACGTTCGTGAATAGGCGGATCTAGCTGATTTACATATTCTAGGCGTAAATCAGCGTACACTCCCCTAGCGGCCATCGTAAATATGCAGTTAAGATACGACGGCATAGGAGACTTACACTGGCCGTATCTTAGCAACATTTATGCGTATCTCAGTTTGAGCATACGCTTAAAGTTGCGACGGAGCGGATTCGGACTTACGATGGCGTATCTACTGATACGCCCGTCGTAAGTCTTTATGAATCTACCCCATTGTGTGCTGTCTGTCAAACAAAGTTCTGAATTTTGTGCTGTCATAAGAGTGTAGCCCTTTCCTTCATAAATACATAACTGAGTTAGTGTTTCCTATCCCTGCATAAAATTTCGGTTTAATGAAAACCTGTTAACGTCTATGTCCAGTCAAAAGCAGTTTCCTTATTATTTGGTGGAGTCGAGAAGAATTAGACGCCTTCAAGTTGTTACTGCCATCTGGGACTCCACTTGAGAGGTTTTCCAAGAATTTGTTGTCCTGCTGATGTTTTACTAGACAGGAAGGGGAACTTTCTGAAGAAACACAAACACGTAAATGAAATGCTCTGGGCCAGATTCACAAAAGAGATACGACGGCGTATCTCCTGATACGCCATCGTATCTCTGAACTACGATTGTCGTATCTATGCGCCTGATTCGAAGAATCAGGTTACGCATAGATAGCCCTAAGATCCGACAGGTGTAACTGTGTTACACTGTCGGATCTTAGGCTGCAATTCTAGGCCGGCCGCTAGGTGGCGATTCCATTGCGGTCGGCGTAGAATATGCAAATGACTAGTTACGCCGATTCACGAACGTCCGCTTTGCCCGTCTATCTAAATTTACGTTGTTTCTGTAGAGATGCGTCGCGTAAAACAAAGCATGCCCTCTAGGTGGTCTAACCAATGTTAAGTATGGCCGTCGTTCCCGCGTCGAATTTTTAAATTTCACGTCGTTTGCGTAAGTCGTCCGTGAATGGCGCTGGACGCCATTTACGTTAACATCTAAACCAATGACGTCCTTGCGACGTCATTTAGCGCAATGCACGTCGGGAAATTTTAGGGACGGAGCATGCGCAGTACGTTCGGCGCGGGAACGCGCCTAATTTAAATGGTCCCCGCCCCATTTGAATTAGGCGGGCTTGCGCCGGGCGGATTTACGCTACGCCGCCGCAAGTTTACAGGTAAGTGCTTTGTGAATAAGGCACTTACACTGTAAACTTGCGGCGGTGTAACGTAAATGGGATACGTTACGCCGCCGCAGCGTAATGCAATTGTATGTGAATCTGGCCCTCTATTTCTGTCCCTGGTGGAGATTTTCTATAATACAGACCCGGATAGCAGTAAAATCCTGAAGAGTCCTAAACCTTTCGCACTCTAGGCAAAACCTAGAAACAAAATGATTGGCTTGACATACACTTTATGACAGAAATGCTAATGCAGCTATTGTAATCTTGTTTTTAAAGCTGAACTCCTAGGTACAATCATTTTAACATCTCTTAATAATTTTTTTTTTTAAGTGTAAAACCTGGTACACACAATTGGATTTTCTGCGGACAAAGCTTAGGACTTTTTGTCCAAAGGGCGTTGACCAGGAATTTGTCTTGCATACAAACGGCACACAATTGTCGACCAACAAACACAAAACTACGTGTTTTTTTGGCTCTTTAGCGCCACCCTTTGGGCAACTTCTGTTAGTTTTGTGTTTGGTGAGCATTGCTTCTGAGCATGCGTGTTTGTACTTTGGACTTTTGTCCGACGATCAGAAAATCCGTCAACACACAATTGTTGGCGGCCAATTTTAACCACTTAAGACCCAGACCATTATGCAGGTAAAGGACCTGGTCAGTTTTTGCGATTTGGCACTGCGTCGCTTTAACTGACAATTGTGCGGCCGTGCGACGCGGCTCCCAAACAAAATTGGCGTCTTTTTTTTCCCCACAAATAGAGCTTTCTTCTGGTGGTATTTGATCACCTCTGCTGTTTTCTGCGCTATAAAAATAAAATAGAGCGACAATTTTGAAAAAAAGGCAATATTTTTTACTTTTTGCTATAATAAATATCCCCCATAAATATATAAAAAAACATTTTTTTTCCTCAGTTTAGGCCGATACGTATTCTTCTACTTATTTTTGGTAAAAAATCGCAATAAGCGTTTATTGATTGGTTCGCGCAAAAGTTATAGCGGTTATAAAATAGGGGATAGTTTTATGGCATTTTTATGAATGTATTTTTTTTTACTAGTAATGGTGGCGATCAGCGATTTTTTTCGTGACTGCGACATTATGGCGGACACATTTTTGGGACCATTGTCATTTTCACAGTGAAAAGTGCTATAAAAATGCATTGTTTACTGTGAAAATGACAATGGCAGTGAAGGGGTTAACCACTAGGGGACACTAAGGGGGTTAAGTGTGCCCTAAAGGGAGTGATTCTTACTGTAGGGGGCGTGGCTGTAGGTGTGACGTCACTGATCGTTGTTCCCTATATCAGGGAACAGACGATCAGTGACACTGCCACACAGAAGAACGGGGAAGGCGTGTTTACACACACCTCTCTCCATTCTTCAGCTCTTGTGACCCGATTGCGGGACACCGATGGCGATCCGGTCCGCGGTCACGGAGCTTCGGACCGGGTCGCGAGCGCGACCCACAGCTGGGCTCTTAAAGGCGATGTGCCTGTGCCCAGCCGTACCATTCTGCCGGAAAATCCGATCGTGTGTAGAAGGCTTTAGCCTAAAAAAAAAAAAAAAATCTTGTGTGCTCCCAGCGTCATGGCTGACCCCAGCACTGCGTTTGTGTCTCCACCACCTGTATGCTTTTAGTAAGCCCAAACTGCAGAATCACAGGTGGTCCTTTTTTTCACACAGATAGAGCTTTCTTTTGGTGGTATTTAATCGCCACTGACTTTTTTATTTTTTACAAAACAAACAAAAAATACCAAAAATTTGGGGGGAATTTTTTTTTCTCACAAATCTCTGCCTGCCTTGCACTGCCTGGGTGCACAGATGCCAACTAATGATCTCACCGCAAGTGAGGGAGAGAGGTACTGGCTGCACTGCCGGGAGGTACTAGAGCAGGGCCGGGTAGGTGATTTGCAAAGAATCTTCTGGGGGAGGGGGGTGAGGACTGTGGAGGGAGATGGGGAAGAGTGATGCAGAGGACACCGCAAAGGAGGGGTAGAAGAGAGATGTTGACAGCCTGTAAAAGATCGCTGAACACTGCACAGCACACCCCTAAACCTGGCACTCTGTATGTAGCACACTCCTCAACCCAGCACTCTATACACAGAGCACCCCTGAACTCTGCATTTAGTGCACACCTGAACTCTTCACATAGCGCACCCCTGAACTTTGAAACTCTGTGTTCAGGAGTGCACCCCTGCACTCTGTATGTAGTGCCCCCTGGATTCTGCACTCTCTATGTAGTGCACCCCTGAACTCTGCACTGTCTGTATATAGTCCCCCCCCTGAATTCTGCACTCTGTATGTAGTGCACCCCTGAAGTCTGCACTCTGTATGTAGCACACCCCTGAACACTGTATGTAGTGCACCCCTGAACTCCGCATGTAGCACACCTCTGAACCATGCACTCTCTATGTAGTGCACCCCTGAACTTTCTATGTAGCACACCTCTGAACCATGCACTCTCTATGTAGTGCACCCCTGAACTTTCTATGTAGTGCACCCCTGAATTCTGCACACTGTATGTAGCACTCTGTGCATAGGAAAACCCTGAATTTTTACATAGCACACCACCTGTACATAATGCACTCCTAGTATTTGGCCACACCCACCATTCAATGCGGTTTAGCGGTGGGCGGGTTGAGTTCCTGTACCCGGGAAAAAATACCAGGGATGCATTTATATAATCTCACAGATACAACCTGCCCTTAGGGTAACCGTAATGCTTTAGCGGCCCGCAATGAAATTGAGCTTGACACCCCAGTGTTAGACGGTTGTAAATCGGTTGAAGTGGGAAGTACATGCACTGCGTTATGGAAAAAAATGTTTATTACGCACCATCCAATAAATGTGACCCATCCAACTGAATGGTGGTGCCCCGCTATTGCTGACCTTACATGCAGTTGCAGCACACTAATGCAGGGTTTAAGGGGTTTAAATAGGCAGTAAGGAGACAATAAAATGCCTCCTCCCTGCCTATCAAAAGCCCTCCAAAAAGCAGTTTGAATGTGGATTGCTCTTCAGAAAGCTAAAAACTAGCATATCCTTGCTTTGATATGCAGCTATGTTCTGACTTCAATGGTTGCATTGTAGCTCTGAGACTCAAGTAGTGAAACATGTTAGTAGAATCCAGGACAATGCATGCACAGCCTGCAGTCAGCTCCCACACTCCTCAACAGTTCCCTATAGGACAGCACTGGGGGAGAAAATCACCTCACACATATATTTTATTACTTTACTTATTCCAGCTCCCCGCACAGTGTTCAATGCGCTAAACACTACTGTCAGAGCTCTGCGCATGCCCACTCACACGCTCTCCCCGCCTGCCTAATGTCTTTACGTCACATTTTACGCGACGGATTTCTTTGAGTCATTAGCCTGCGCCGGTGTTAATGCTGTTTTGTTGACTAAGCTGAGCTGAACATACACCGGATCGGTAATGTATTTTATTTACCTCCATTATGCCGATATCTGCTGCTGAGCAAACTGTATCTGTGTAGGGAGTGTCTGAGAAGACCCAGCGGGCATTTCTAGCTGTGCAAGCGCTTCGTTACGGTGTGCTCATAGTTATTGGAGTCTTTATGGAGTTTGTGAGTTCTAGGTGTGTCCTGAGATGTGACAGCCGCTCCCGTACACACAGGATACCCACACTGCTCTGTACTAGGGTGACCACATTTCCAAACTGCCATTCAGGGACATCCCCCCCCCCCCACAAAAAGATGATTTTTGACATATTTTTTGCCGATTTTTGGGACAGGGGCGTATGAAATCAGCGGGCCCATGTGCAAGATTTTGGTGGCACCTTTCTGAGATACAAATGAAATCCTGTGTATCCGGACTAAGGGTCTGTTTATACCAGAATGCTGTGAGGGAATCCTGCGTTTTGTGTCCCATAGCGATCTGTTGTGGGTGTCAACTTAACCTCTTTACCTCCTGGCACACACGATTCAAAAACTCCTGATCGATTGCAGCGATCGCAAGCTTTCACTTAGACGCCGGTAACTGTGAAGGGGGTGCTCAGGGAGTGCGCTCTCGGCACAGCGCTACTGATCGCAATTCATTTAAATATGTGACCTCTCTGTGCCAAGGCCCAGGCACAGAGAAGCCGCATATTTGTGTGTGGCTGGTACTAAGGGGTTAATGACTACCCAAATGCAGGTAGCAAATGTAGTGTTTGTATGATCAGCAGTACCATGCGATCCAGTTGCTGTGCGTTTTGTAAAGTAGCGCATGCACAGCTCTTGGTGCAGACCGATGGGTTTCAGCCCATTCAAATGAAAAGGCTGAAATCGCACAGAATCTGGAAGGCACGTGAATCGCAAAGGAACGCAGAGCGTGTTCCTATGTGATTTGTGGTGTGAACCAGTCCTGAGTCTTGGAGCCCATTGCTGAAAAAAGGTCAGGCACTTGGCTTCACTAACTTGCCTGACAGGGGGGCATTGGCACCTGGAGAAATTGCCCTGAATGTCTAGCAAAGTTTCCCCCCTCAATAGCAGACAGCTTGTCTTTGAAGATGGGGAAGGGGGCAAGTTGTCAAAGAAGAATACTGGCAGTGATTGTGGGGAT
Source organism: Rana temporaria (assembly GCF_905171775.1). Classification (NCBI taxonomy): domain Eukaryota; kingdom Metazoa; phylum Chordata; class Amphibia; order Anura; family Ranidae; genus Rana; species Rana temporaria. The sequence goes on from NC_053501.1 coordinate 42,295,058, forward strand.
AAGAGCATGCTGTATGTGCTAGGTGGGCACACTTTGGGAGGGGAGAGAAATTGTTCTGGAAGGGGGGGGGGTGAATAAAAAACAATTTCTCTCCCCTCCTAAAGTGCCCCCCTATCACATACAGCATGCTCTTATCCCCCCAAATCACTGCAAGTATTATTTTTTGACAACTTGCCCCCTGTCTCTGTGTCTCCTTCTCCTGCTAGTGCCAAGCATTAAGATTTTGTGTACTAACCTTAGATCAGCATGTCCCGTCCTCCTGAGTGCTGTGTCCATTCACCTCCCCTTCCTTCCCTCCTGACATCCGAGCCAAGGAGAAGGGGGGCTTCAATCTGTGTGTTAATGTGAGGTGGGCAGGAGGGGGGAGGAAGTGAGAGGGAGAGATGTCTCACAGCTGTGGGAACAGAAACACCTCACAGAAGCAGCAAGCCAGTGACTGGAGCGGAGGTGACAGAACCAGCAGTGACTCCCCAGCAGCACTAGCGCAGAGGAGGAGGAAGAAGTGAAATCCTCCTCTGCTTTCAACGTGGGCAGTGACGTCACTGGTTGCCAGACGCCAAGCGGCTATAGCAACCAGTGATCAGGTGGAAGCAGAGCCAGAACTATGGCGGCTCGGTCCTCCCCTGTTCCCAGACTGTCAGTTTCTATTGCGGGACACTGTATTGTCCCGCAATGAAGGTGTCCGGGACCAGGGACAAATATGTACATTACGGGACGATCCCGGGTAGACCGGGACACGTGGTCACTCTACTCTGTACACACACTGCTCTGTACACACAGGATACCCACACTGCTCTGTACACACACTGCTCTGTACACACAGGATACACACACTGCTCTGTACACACACTTGTCTGTACACACAGGATAGACACACACTGCTCTGTACACACAGGATACACACACTTCTCTGTACACACAGGATACACACACTTCTCTGTACACACTGGAAAGACACACTTCTCTGTACACACACTTCTCTGTACACACACTTCTCTGTACACACACTGCTCTGTACACACTGGATACACACACTTCTCTGTACACACTGGATACACACACTTCTCTGTACACACTGGATACACACAGGATAGACACACTGCTCTGTGCACACAGGATAGACACACACACACTGCTCTGTACAAGCAGGACACGCACACACTGCTCTGTACACACAAGATACACACACTGCTCTGTGCACATAGGATAGGCACGCACACACTGCTCTGTACACGCACACACACTGCTCTGTACACGCAGGACACGCGCACACACTGCTCTGTACACGCAGGACACGCACACACTCTGCTCTGTACATGCAGGACACGCACTCTGCTCTGTACACACAGGATACACACACAAACACACACACACTGCTCTGTACACACAGGATACACACACTGCTCTGTGCACACACACACTGCTCTGTACACGCAGGACACGCGCACACACTGCTCTGTACACGCAGGACACGCACACACTCTGCTCTGTACATGCAGGACACGCACTCTGCTCTGTACACACAGGATACACACACACTGCTCTGTACACACAGGATACACACACTGCTCTGTGCACACACACACTGCTCTGTACACACAGGATATGCGCACACTGCTCTATACACACAGGGTAGACACACGCACACTGCTCTATACACACAGGGTAGACACACACACACACTGCTCTGTACACACAGGATAGACACACACACTGCTCTGTACACACAGGATAGACACACACACTGCTCTGTACACACAGGATAGCCACACACACTGCTCTGTACACACAGGATAGCCACACACACTGCTCTGTACACACAGGATAGACACACACACTGCTCTGTACACACAGGATAGACACACACACTGCTCTGGACACACAGGATAGACACACACACTGCTCTGTACACACAGGATACACACACACACACACACACACACTGCTCTGTACACACAGGATAGACACACACACTGCGCTGTACACACAGGATAGACACACACACTGCTCTGTACACACAGGATAGACACACTGCTCTGTACACACACTTGTCTGTACACACAGGATAGACACACACTGCTCTGTACACACAGGATACACACACTTCTCTGTACACACAGGATACACACACTTCTCTGTACACACTGGATACACACACTTCTCTGTACACACTGGAAATACACACTTCTCTGTACACACACTTCTCTGTACACACACTTCTCTGTACACACACTTCTCTGTACACACAGGATAGACACACTGCTCTATACACACTGGATACACACACTTCTCTGTACACACTGGATACACACACTTCTCTGTACACACTGGATACACACAGGATAGACACACTGCTCTGTGCACACAGGATAGACACACACACACTGCTCTGTACAAGCAGGACACGCACACACTGCTCTGTACACACAAGATACACACACTGCTCTGTGCACATAGGATAGGCACGCACACACTGCTCTGTACACGCGCACACACTGCTCTGTACACGCAGGACACGCACACACTCTGCTCTGTACATGCAGGACACGCACTCTGCTCTGTACACACAGGATACACACACAAACACACACACACTGCTCTGTACACACAGGATACACACACTGCTCTGTGCACACACACACTGCTCTGTACACACAGGATATGCGCACACTGCTCTATACACACAGGGTAGACACACGCACACTGCTCTATACACACAGGGTAGACACACACACACACTGCTCTGTACACACAGGATAGACACACACACTGCTCTGTACACACAGGATAGACACACACACTGCTCTGTACACACAGGATAGCCACACACACTGCTCTGTACACACAGGATAGCCACACACACTGCTCTGTACACACAGGATAGACACACACACTGCTCTGTACACACAGGATAGACACACACACTGCTCTGGACACACAGGATAGACACACACACTGCTCTGTACACACAGGATACACACACACACACACACACACACACACACACACACTGCCCTGTACACACAGGATAGACACACACACTGCTCTGTACACACAGGATAGACACACACACTGCTCTGTACACACAGGATAGACACACACACTGCTCTGTACACACAGGATAGACACACACACTGCTCTGTACACACAGGATAGACACACACACTGCTCTGTACACACAGGATAGACACACACACTGCTCTGTACACACAGGATAGACACACACACTGCTCTGTACACACAGGATAGACACACACACTGCTCTGTACACACAGGATAGACACACACACTGCTCTGTACACACAGGATAGACACACACACTGCTCTGTACACACAGGATAGACACACACACTGCTCTGTACACACAGGATACACACACACACTAAGGATGAGCTCCGGCATTTTCGCATAGTACACGTGCAGAGCCCGCCAGGAAGTCTGCACGGCACTGCGCTAATCACAGGCGGGGAGACATTTCCCGATGCTCAGCTTCGGAGATCAGGAAATGTCTCCCTGGCTGTGATTAGCACAGCTAATTCCTGGCGGGCTCTGCACGTGTACTATGCAAACACGCTGGAGCGCATCCTTAACACACACACACACTTATCTGTGCACACAGGATCCATACACTGTGTGTGGATCCTGTGCATGTCTACTCTGTAATAAAGAACCTCCCTGCTCACAGTCTCTAAAATTGGGACTTTGGTGTCACTTTGTCGCTGACCTGGAACAAGTGTGATGAGAGCAAGTGAGAAAATAACGTCTCTATTCTGTCTGCTGTTTCTGATCAGCTTACTGGCTTAGGTTCAATGACCCAGAAAGTAATAAAGCGAGAGGATCAGAACAGCAGCCAAGCAATTAAAATTCTCAAGCTGTCAGCAATGGCAGCTTGCAGTGCAGGTTTATTGTAAGTGTTGTGTATTCTCTTGTGTTTAGATTTAATCTTGCATTTAGTGATTGGACATGTTATTCCCCTTTAGGGTAAAGTAGCAGAGCCCCTTAATGTTACATACCAGTTGGGTATCGTCATGAACCGGTTACAGCCTGAGTACGATGCTTATCCAATCGAAGAGCCCAGTGATGAAGAACGTGCCAATAGCAGGTGGGATGTCTGTGTTTTATATGTCAGTATGTAGACTTCTATTTTTGTTTTGGTATTGAACTGGAATTTAATTGGCACTATCTTATTGAAGCCGCGAGCCAGAAGAAAATTTTGGCATCTGGATATGTTGAGGTGTAGGAGGTCCATATATAAAAGAAAACCTGGAAACAGACTAAAGCCCTACAGGCACTCGGATTCAGTGTACTGTAACTACAACATCTGAGCTCATATTGTCCTTGTCTATATTTTCTTTAAGCTAATGTAAGGACAGCCATCAACATATCTTGTTTACAGAGCTTTTGTATGTGCGTTCCTTTATGATGACTTACCCAGAGTTATGAAGGCCTTTCACTTGGGAGGACAGACTTTACTATTATAGCAACCTAGATTGAAATCACAAAACCTTTTTATAAGCAGTTTTACTAAAATCATCATCATCAGACCTAATGTCATTCAACACCACTATCAATACTACAAACCGATAAGTGGGATCTTGCATTTTACAAATCGTCGGCCAATTCCATGTCCATTGTCACGGGTCAGCATACTAATCTATAGGAGAAGATGTGAAGGTGTAACTGCGGCTATACCTTGCTCTGTCAGGACAGCTTTTTATCTGTAAATTAATACTTTATCCTCTGAAAATGCTGGAATTTCTGTCCATCCCAGCTACCATGGTTGCTTGGTTTGGCAAGCCCATTACATGGGTGTTTTTTTTTTTTTTAAGATTTTGACAGAGTGGGTAAGGACGGGAACCCCTTTCATTTTTTTCTCTGCTATCTGAGACTCCAGTTAGAGAGATTGGGCCAGATTCACAGTGGAGATACGACGGCGTATCTGCTGATACGCCGTCGTATCTCTGTTTCTATGCGACTGATTCATAGAATCAGTTACGCATAGATAGCCAGAAGATCCGACAGGTGTACTTGTTTTACACTGTCCGATCTTGGGATGCAATACCGCGGCCGCCGCTGGGGGGAGTTTGCGTCGTAAACCAGCGTCGGGTATGCAAATTAGGAGTTACGGCGATTCATGACGGATTTTCGCGTTCGCTACGTCGCCGCTAGTCTAGTTTTTCCGTCGCAAAGTTAGTCGTCGTTTTAGCTGCCCTAACTTTAGTCAGCAAGTGTATTGCTTTCTAAAGTATGGCCGTCGTTCCCGCGTCGAAATTTAAAAATTAACGTCGTTTGCGTAACCCGTCCGGGAATACGGAATTACGCTACGCGCGTCGCCGTTCGAAAAAATGATGTCACGGCGCGCAATGCACAACGGGAGTTCGAAAACGGAGCATGCGCGGTAGGTCCGGCGCGGGAGCGCGCCTAATTTAAATGGCACACGCCTATTTAAATTGGCCCGCCTTGCGCCGGAGGCCGCCGGCGTAGGTTTTCATCGCAAGTGCTTGGTGAATCAGGCACTTGCGATGAAAAATTGCGGCGGTGTAACGTATCTACGATACGTTACGCCGCCGCTCTCCTATGTGAATCTGGCCCATTGTTCCTAACTTTCTGTACATAGAACAGCACCTTTACCAGACAGGAAATGGAAGATTTTTTTTGTCTTTAGGCTGGTAAAGATTTATCCTTACTTCTTGTCTAGTGAAATTGCTGCAGAAACTAGGAGGGGGGGGGGGGAATCTCTCTAACAAAACCTGGATAGTGGTAAAAACCCAACAGGGGTCAAAACCCTGCCCCATCATATCCATAACTAAAGTCAAGTTTTGGTTGGACACACACTAATAATTTTGTGCTAAACTAATACTTTAGGTTTAAATGTGCTCCAATGTGTTGAATCTCACACTGAATACGTGTTTCTGCTGGATGCTGCAGTGTTAGGATTTGCCTATACTAGCTTATATATCTTCCAAACACCACAAGTTCTTTTACAAAGACACCACTCCAGTGCTACTAACGGCATCGGTTAATTGTTTATCCCACCCTAAGTAGAATTATTTGGGAACACACTGTAATTGTGGTGGTTGGGTGGAAATGGAAATTCTGGAGGCGACAAAGTTCTATGATGGGGCCATTACGTGATTCATCTTTCCAGAAAAAAAAAACTGAAATGCTTGTTGGGGTTAAGATATGAAGTTCATGCCTCTGATTTGTGTATATTTATTGTACTGTTTTTTTGTTTTGTTTTTTTTGTAATAAACAGAGATGGTTATGAAAAAGTGGTTGTATTTGCTAAAATCGGTGTACATTTTTTGTTCTCTTTATGTAGTTCTGAAGATGAGTTGGATGTGCTCTTACATGGAACACCTGATCAGAAACGTAAGCTTATTCGGGAATATCTGACTGGTGAGAGTGAGTCCTCCAGCGAGGATGAGTTTGAGAAGGAGATGGAGAAGGAGCTAAGTTCTACCATGAAGACAATAGAGGGAAGCTGGCAACCCCTAGGAACAGGTATGTGTGAACTGACTCTAACAAAATCACAATAGCCTGAAGGAAATCGAATGAGAAAAATATGTGGACTGCCACTGCTAACCCATCCTTTTAGAATATCGGTGATCAACCTGTGGCCTTCCAGCTGTAACAGAACTACCAGTCCCATGAGTCATTGCAAGCTGCTGGTAGTTTCAAGCATGACTCCCAGAGGCATGGTGGGACATGTAGTTCCGTAACAGCTGGAGGGCCATAGGTTGAGCACCCATGTTTTAGAAGCTTTCTAGCTGTCCTGCTTGTTTTACTTTAGTACTTTTCAAGTTACTAATCGGGATCAGTTTTTCAGATCAAGAGTTCTGATATCACTTGCTGCATGCTTGTTTGGGGACTGTGACTTAATGTATTGAACTGATGCAAGGCAAGGAAACCTCCAGACATATTTTTATGTTTCAATAGTTTTTATTGAAGTTTAACAATACAAAGTATAAAAATCTCAGCTTTTCATTGCATCGCATACAACATAATTAGGTAGTCATACATTGAATATTCCAAAAGATTTGAGGAATCTACCCGCTGGGAAGAATCGGCTCCCCATCTAACTACCGGGGGAGTTTGGCTCCTTCCATCGTGCAGGTGTCTCCATCCATAGCCCAAATCAGCAATAGTGCGCCGAGAGTGAGCAAGAAAAACATCACTTCAGAATAATACAGAAATTGAAACCCAATAATTAAGAATTTTGTTTCCTATAAAAGATGGGGCGGGGGTGAAACAGAGTGGACATAAAGTGTAGAGGAAGGGCAAATAGAGGAGAGGGGGGGGGGGGGATGAACTACGGCACCATGCCCAGAGACCTATCTCCTGGGAGTAGGTCTAGTTTGTGAGCGTTTTGGGGTTGTTTGTTAGGTATCTGATCCATGGATCCCATACTTTATGAAACAATTTCATCTCACCTTGTACCATTGCAGTTAACCTTTCGTTCAAAATTAGCCATGACAACTTGGACAGCTGGTCAAATGGCAGGGTGGCAAACCTCCAGTTCCTGGCTATAGTTATTTTCGCTGAAACAAATATGAATGTGAGAAGCCGCCTCTGGAACTTGGAGGCCGCCTCCACCACGCCCCCTAAAAGTGCTTGTTTTGCCGATTTCGTCAGATTAATTTGGGTTTGGGTGTATATAAAATTGTAGACCCTAATCCAAAATCTCCTGACCTTGGGGCATGTCCAACATATGTGATAGGTGGATCCTACTTGGCCACAACCTCTAAAGCACCCATCGATGGCTCCGGGTATAAAGATGGCCAGTCTAGCCGGCACCATATACCATCTCAATAGATGGTATGGTAATAGATGGGGCTGGGTTGATAAGCGATCGAGATGCTGTCTCTGATATCGCGTGCCATTCGTTAAGTTCAAGGGTTTCCTGAAGATCTCATTCCCATTGGAGCATATAATTCAGTTTAGTCGAGAAATACATCAAAATATATATAAAACAGATATGTGGCCTCTGATTTTGTCATATTGACTACATAGATGTTCCATGGGCGTCAATGTCACTAAATCATCCTTGCGACCTTCAGTTAGTACATAATGGTGAATTGGAGTATACCTATAGCGTTCAGTGGATGGCATTTGATATTTGTCTATTAGAGATCGTTCGGATAGCATACCCTTGTGGTCGCAAAGGTCGGCTATTCATATTAGGCCCTTGTTGGTCCACAATTCGAACGCAAGGGGAGGGATGCCCGGGGTAAACTCTCTATTTTTCAAAAGCGGTGCTAGTGGATTGTGGGGTGACTTGAATTTCTGTGTCCTTCGAAAGTCTGTCCCATATTTCTAGCGTAAAAGAAAGAGTAGGACATAATATAACCGGTCTCTCTTTTATTGGGAGCCACATAATGTGAGATATTGGTTCAGGACCACAGGTCATAGTCATCCATATAACTTGGGATTGTTGGGAGTGAAACCTAGAGAGTTTTATTTATGTAAATCAGGCAGGCCAAGCCCCCCTTTCTGTTTTGGAGTGTACATTGTACCTCTGTTCACACTAGGTCCCTTGTCACCCCAGATAAACTGAAGGATTTTATTTTGAAATATTTGGAGGTAATTTCTAGCTAAGTGGTACAGGTATGGTGTGAAATAAATATAGTATCCTTGGTAACACGTTCATTTTTATTATAGTCTGCCGATCCACGATGGGAGGTGAATATGCCATCTAGCTAGGTCAACCGCTTAAATAGGGCGGGATAATTCCTTTTATATAGCGTTTGAATTGAGGAGGTTAGATGTATCCCAAGATATGGAAGACACTCCGGTAGGACTGTTCTAACGTTTTCTGGGTGGCACTCTGCAATGAGATTTTCAATGCCCTGGGTTTACTATGGGTAAATTTTACCCTGGAGATATCGGAGAAAGGCTTTAAGATTGCATATAAATTGGGGAGGGAAGTGATCGGTGATGACAGAGCTAGCAGGAGGTCATCGGCAAAAAGTAGGCATTTGTGTTCATAATCACTGCATGCTATTCCCCTGACACGTGCGAATCCTGATTGCCAAGGGCTCTATTGCAAGAGCGAATAGCAGCAGGGACAATAGACATCCCTGCCTAGTTCCCCTCCTCCTAATAGCAAGCGATTGGCAGGAGTACCCTCTAAGCCAAACCTATTTTTAAATGTCCAGAAAATCTATTATTAAGAGTCGCCTACAGCCAACATTTTTCAGCAGTTCAAAACGTTTCCCCTCATCGGGGCTAAAAAGTGGTTTGAAGGGAAGTGAATGCCTGACTGAGTACTAAAACATTTGAAAGAAAAAATATTAAATGTTGTCAGGTTGAATCATTCACTGATTTCTTATATCTCTCGGGGAATAAATTGGTAATCTCTGCTTCTAAGTTTTTATTCAGACCCCCTTACAGTCTTGTCCTCACCTATCCATTATCCAATGAAAAATCCGGCTGTATAGCCTTGTCAGCACCTACAGCCAATTGTTGGAATACTGGAATCTTCCAAGCTGGGTCTGCCACCTGTACTCCTGCCACATAGCTGATATCTTAGTAAATCAGGGACTGTTTCTTTTACAGTATTTAGTTCCTGAGTACCTTTCCCTATCTTCCTAGGTGCCCTTTAACCCCTGTTGCTGCGTATGGACCTACAACACTGCCCCCAGGTGGCCAAGTAGGCTGTACGGACCTAATTTCTCCTTATGCCTTTAAGCTCATAGTCACGTCAGTGATCATGTACTTATAGCACAATTGTTCAGCATTCGCTGCCGAACAAACTGATAGCTCTGATCAGTGGCTAATAGGCCACTGATCTGAGCAATTAACCTAAATTGTACCCCCCCCCCCCCCCCCGCAGCTTAGCCACTATGTCTCCCGCCCCCCCACCTGCCTATGCTGATATCTAATGTGCCCACCCTCACTTTAACCCTCCCTTAGACTGCCTTACCCTTCCTGTGGAACCCCCCACCCCACAAACTCCGATCCCTCAGTTGCTGTCCTGCAGCTGTCTGATTCGCTCCTCTGCCCTCTCGCCCGCTGTTTGTGTTGCAGGGCAGCCACAGAGGGATCGAACCGCAAAAAAAATTGCCCCTCCCTACTAACCTAATGCCCAAGTGCCGCCTGCCCTGCAGCTGCTAGCCGACTCTCCAACCTCCTCCTCCTCACGCCGTCTTTTCGTGCTGCAAGACAGTCACAGAGGGATCTTTTACAGACTCTGAAAAGAAAAATTGCAAAAATGGTCTGGCCACCTGAGAGTACAAAATGAGCACAGGGCCTGGCAGCGAAAGGGTTAATGTTAGCCACAGAAGGCAGACACTTGCTAGCAAAGAAGCTGTCTCCTTGCTAGCTGCGGTGTCTAGGGTTGCCACCTCATCCCTTTAAAACAGAACACATATGAATTACACAGGTTCTGTGGCTAATTTAATTTAGATAAGGCTCCACTTGAGTTCAATTACCACCTTAATCAGCCACAGAACCTGTGTAATTCATATGTGTTCTGTTTTAAAGGGATGAGGTGTCAGAGGCCATGTGCCTTGTCCCGATGTTGCGGCTAGCATTATGGAGTACCTAGGTAAACAGAACAAAGTATCCATATGTTGGGGCTGAGCTGGAAAAAGTGGCCAATAAAATGTCTTTCCAATTAATATCTTTATTATGATCTAAGAAAATTGCAGCTCGGTTACAGGTCACTAGTGCCATTGTGTGTTCCACACTCCATTATGGAGCCGCTGGATCAGCACAGAGAACATTTACTTCTTTGTTTCAAATCTCCTGACACTTCAGACAGATTTTTGACAAGAAAAGGTGATATTTAGGAGCACAGGAAGTATTCTGTAACCATTTTTTCTCGTCTGTTCACCTTTCCTTCCAATTCTTTACATCAGAAACATGATGCTGATAATGCTTTTCAGCTTTTAGTTACTTTACAAAGCTGAGGTAGACAATCTAAAGTAATTTTTATTTTTATTTAATTCATTCTCGGCTTTTAAAGTGTTTTTCTTCATTTATCTGTTATTTTGATGTATTTTAGGTGCATCCAGCAGTTCTGCACCTACAGCAGTAGAGGGCAGCAATCCACAGTATTATGATGCTGTGTACTTTGACTCCGACTCTGAGGAGGAAGGTAATGTTAAACACTTTAGAGGTTGTCTATTACTACATGTTGATTGTATTCTGTGAACACACAGGGCTGCTACTAAATTTTAAAATGTCAAGTACATTATATAAATTTTAATTATGTTTTGATAACATAAAGGAGGCTGTCACTGCATTATGTGCTTTTTACTTAGGCTACTTTCACGCTAAATATAGCACCTGTAAAGTACCTCTTTTCTCACTGGAGATGTTAATTTAAAAAAAAAAAAGTCCTGCAAGCAGCATCTTTAAGGCGCATTAGGAGCGATGTATACACCACTCCTAAAATCAATGGGCGTCGCCTGTAAAGTGTCATGGCAGTATCGCTTTTCAGGCGCTTTTAACCCTTTATCGCCAACGCCCCCAACCCTCAGTGTGAAAGTGCCCTAAACCTTGTTCTGCCAAAGTACTTTTATAAACCTCTTGGTCGTCAATGGGTTTAAACAAGCTCACAGATCCAGTTAACTTGGAATTGTGTTTTTTTTTGTTTTTTTTTTCTTTATAATCTTTATGATATAGTAAATTGCCCCCTAATCTTCCCTGAAGTGGCTCCCTATCATGACAATGATTATCATGGTCGCACGCTTCCCAGAGGAGTGGAGTGTCAAGATGGTGAGCAAGAGCAGATCAGGCAACATGCTCTGCAATCGGTAAACCCAAAAGCACTCGGCTCAGTTTCTGCATTCAGAGCTGTCAAAATCCTGGCTGCAATGCCAGGTAAACTACTGATCAAGCACAGTCCTGTGTTTTGATCTGCTGGACTGGAGTGCAGGGAAGACATTAGGGGCCTAATGGACCTCTGGTGTGTCCATAAGGAGAATCTGTCACCTGATCTCAATAATGTTCAATGAAGAAATAAAAAAACTGTTAAAAATGAAGTTATAATCAAATAAAAGTAACCACATTCCCCTGTGCACACATATAAATGTGCATGTAGGGCCTACATTTGTATGTAAACTGCAACTGCGTCACACAGGTCAGGTATCGCTGCACTTTGGAGTAAGAGAGCAATAATTCCAGGGTTATCATGTATTAGTAACTCTAGACTGGTGACATATAGTTCATTTTGGGCAGGGCTTGACAAATTTGCTTGGAATCTAGGAGCCAGCTAAAAAAGTTAGGAGCCAGGAATGTGCCCTGTCCCGCCGAGCTCACGTGCAGAAGCAAACGCATACGTGAGTAGCGCCTGCATATGAAAGCGGCGTTCAAACCACACATGTTGGGCATCGCCGCAATTGGTAGAGCGAGAGCAATAATTCTAGCCCTAGACCTCCTCTAACTCAAAACATACAACCTGTAGAATTTTTTAAACGTCGCCTATGGAGATTTTAAAGGGTAAAAGTTTGTCGCCATTTCACGAGCGGACACAATTTTAAAGTGTGAAATGTTCTGTATCAATTTACTCGGCGTAACATTATCTTTCACAATATAAAAAAAATTGGGCTAAAGTTACTGTTTTATTTTTTAATTAAAAAAAGTGTATTTTTTCCAAAAAAGTGCACTTGTAAGACCGCTGCGCACATATGGTGTGACCGCCATTTTATTCTATAGGGTGTTAGAAAATAAATATATAATGTTTGGGGGTTCTAAGTAAATTTTTTATATTTTTTTTTTGCTAGAAAATTATTACTTTAATAAATTACTTTTAAAAATTCAATAAAAATAAAAGCAATTACAAAAAAAAACATTAGGCAAAAGGCGCCAGATGACGGCTGCAAACACTTCCTTCTCTTCTCGACTTTGGGAAGGAGATGGGCGGGCAGTAAAACAGGCAGGAAACACCATTAGCATTGCTGGTTTTCGTCTTGTCATACCAACGGCCACCACAATATGGCGCCAGATCACAGAAGGAAGCATATGCCTGCAGAAGGCCGCAAAGCTGTGGCCTCAATTACCGGTTGACCGGACACGATCGCGCAGCTGGGGGAGCGCATGGAGACACTGAATACCCCAGCTGTGCCGCGCCAGGTCGCTAATTCTAGTCGCAGTTGCTACCTGGTACCCAGGGTTTGTCAAACCCTGATTTTTGGGTGCTATAGCTTTTTGCCATTTCACATGAATTTTTAAGACTTGACATATTTGGTAACTGTTTACTCAACGCATCTCCATCTTTTATATTTTACCAAAAAACTGGGTAATGTGATTTGTGTGCACTAAAATTTAATTTTAGTGTGCTTTATATTGAAAATATAGGCTTGATTAAACAGATGCACAAATATCCTGCAACATAAAAATTGCAACTGCCACCTCTGTAGACAGGTTGCTGTGCTGCAGGACACCATGTCTACCTGAAGGATCTTCCATAAGTCTTAAGACAGGGATCCTCAAACTACGGTCCTCCAGCTGTTGCGGAACTACACGTCCCATGAAGCATTGTAAAACTCTGACATTCACAGACATGACTAGGCATGATGGGAATTGTAGTTCCTGAACAACTGGAGGGTCATAGTTTGAAGACTCATGCCTTAAAGCGGGGGTTCACCCTTAGAGGGCACTTTTCCCCCTTAGATTCCTGCTCGTTATTACTAGGGGAATCGGCTATTTATTTTAAAATATGTGCAGTACTTACCCGTTTACGAGACGCATCCTCTCCGTCGCTTCCGGGTATGGGCTTCGGGAATGGGCGTTCCTTCTTGATTGACAGGTTTCCGAGAGGCTTCCGACGGTCGCATCCATCGCGTCACGATTTTCCGAAAGAAGCCGAACGTCGGTGTGCAGGCGCAGTATAGAGCCGCACCGACGTTCGGCTTCTTTCGGCTACGAGTGACGCGATGGATGCGACCGTCGGAAGCCTCTCGGAAGAATGTCAATCAAGAAGGAACGCCCGCTCCCGAAGACCCATACCCGGAAGCGACGGAAGAAGATGCAGCTCGAAAACGGGTAAGTACTGCACATATTTTAATATAAATAGCCGATTCCCCTAGACCGAACGAGCAGGAAGCTAAGGGGAGATTTTTTTTTTTTTTTTTAAATGGGTGAACTCCCGCTTTAAGATATCTACTTGGGAGTCTTGGGGACTCATTATCTGGGAGGGTGTCGTCCCCCCCCCCCCCCAAATCACTGTTCTTTTATTTTATTTCTGTATTATGTGTATATACACACCAGAACTCCTGGTTAAAGAGGAGTTCCCCACCGCTGAAAGAATTAATAACCAGCAGCTACACATACTGCAGCTGGTGGCTTTGAATAATAGGACACTTACCTGTCCTGGGATCTAGCGATGTCTGCACCTCAGATGATGATTTCAGGTATCCTGCCTCAGGGGGCGGGGGGACAAATACTCTAAATGGATGAGCTTGAAAGCATCACCTATGAAGATCTTGACGTGTTTGTTATCTATTACGGTAACTCAACGCAATCTCATGTCTTTTATTTTACCAAAAATGGGTATTATATGGTGTGTAGGTTTGCACTAAATTTGTGTTATTTTCCCCTAAAAATGTGTTTTAACAGTTGCAAGAATATTATGTGACATAAAAGATTGCAACTATCATATTTTTTGTTCTACAGGGCCTCTACCTTTCAGAAAATATATCATGTTTAGGTGGTTTAAATATAAAAAAAAAAAAAAGTTATGGCTAAAAAATTAAGATTTTTACATGTGTACAAAAAGTGAAAAACATTGCTCCAATGCTGAACTAATCAAAATATAACAAAGTGACTTATTTTCCTTTTTCAAGTTGAGCAAGTAAAGAAGCCAAGAAAGAAGCAGAAACAAAAAGTATTAACCAATGATGACCTCCTATATGATCCAGAAGAGGATGAACGGGATCAAGCGTGGGTAGATGCAAAGAGAAGAGGGTGAGGGTGCTGTTTGTTGTTCATTTCCTACCAGTGTAATAATACCACCAGCTGCCATTGGCTATGGAGGATAAATGGTGGCTGCCCAACTTATTTGGCCCCTTTCGGTCTAGTTTATAAACTATTTTCTTATATATAATTTTTTTTTTTTTAAACAGAAACCTATATCGGTTTTAATATATATGGAAAAAAAAAAGCATTGATCTTATCAAAAGTTTGCAGCTGTGTTGTGTGCGCTACTAAGAGCCTGTAAAAGGAAATCTTTTTAATTTCAATTTTTTTGTTAAAGGAGATCTTAAAGCCAGCCATAGATGGTTCATAACTTGGCCAGTTCAGCATTGATCGATTAACTTTGGTACAACCAGCCGTTTGGATTTTTTTATGCTATAGCCGCTAGCAATAATCACTGAGTATCCTCCTGGCCAGGACGGCACCTTCCACCCTCCAATAGCCCTGCGATCAGTGTTGATTGGGGGAATCAAGCGATTTTATTTCCTTACCCTTGAAGTTTGCGGCGTCTGTGGCCAGCTTACTCTAAAAAGGGAGTTGTTACAAATAATCTCCTTTTTTTTTTTTTTTTTTTTTCTCCCATTCTGACCAGAAACGGCTGTTCTGTGATTAAGTTCTTGTAAACAGAGCAATATATAAAGCACACCAGACTTTCAGAACTCTCAGTTGCTAATATGTCATGTAGTTGGCTTTTTTGGTCCTGAGGGTTGCATTGTGTTTAAATAAAGTGCAGAGCATAAAGTGGATATCCCTTTAATAAATTATAAATGTGAATTGGAGACTAATATATATTTTTTTGTTCTATGATTTAGGTATAGGAACAAGCAAACCAAGTCACAAGACTTGCCCAGTAGTGATGCTGTTTTGAACTGCCCAGCCTGCATGACTACGCTCTGCTTGGATTGCCAAAGGTAAGTGATTTGTCAGCAATCAGAGGAATTCTCCAGGATAAAAGCTGCCTCCCTGCTTATGATGCCTTTTTTTATTTTAGTTGTGGTAGAGTATGATAGGATTAGAATCCTGATCAAACTTAAATGCCATCTCAGGTTTTGTTAGAGACAAATCCCTGTACTCGCAAGTTCACAAGTGGATAGCTGCACCAAGCACACAGATGGCACTAAAATATCCCAACCCCCCCCCCCCCCCCCCCCCATACCTTACTATAAAACTGTTGGAAATATTTCCTCAGGACGGTAAGAAAAGAGCCCCAATGGAGGTTCTAATCCATTATCGTGCTATCCAAAAAAAAAATTATACGTACTATACACTTTTTTTTTTTTTAAATGGCTAACACTCCAGCAGCTTCTGTGACCCCCCCCAAACCACAATTGTGGATGCCGCTCAGGCTGTAGGAATCCCCAAATTTCCATATGAGTCGCACATCTATGCAAACCCCAGGTAAGACAGTATAACGGCTTCAGCCTAGGTTCCAACCAGGCCATGCTCTTAACGTGTTTCACTCCTCCCCCTGGAGCTTAATTATGGGGATCCCCATGAATTCGCTTTAGGGGAGGAGTGAAACACACTGGGGGGCGTGGCCTGGTTGGAGCCTGGACTTGAGCTGTTCTGCTTTCTTACCTGGGGTTTGCATAGATGTGCGGCACATATGGACATTTTCTTCCCTGTGCACTTCAGCAGATTGCTTTCTTTTGTCTGCCAATCCTCTTCAACTGTTGCAACATACTCAGGACTCATTCCCCTCCCTTCCACATGACATCATTGCTGCTTGGTGGATAGCGAGAGAGCTCTGAGCCTTGTGTGGAGCTTACTCAGGGATGTGCTGAACAAAGCTTCAGGTGAACAAAGGATAGGTAAGGAAGCTGCTTGAGGCCTCCACTAACATGATCCTGTATGGGCAAAACTCAAGTTCAGTTTAATATCTCTAGCAGTCAGGTTTTATTGCTTGCAATCTTTTTAAGTGATGCATTGTTAAGGTTTTGAGGCTTAATGACTGTGAATGTATTTTTCTTTCATCACCCTACAGACATGAGTCCTACAAGACCCAATACAGAGCTATGTTTGTTATGAATTGCACCGTCAACAAGAATGAAGTTCTTAAATTCCCAGAACAGCCTACAAAGCACAGAAGACGCAATCGCAAGAAATTCAAGGCTCAGTTGGCAAATTCTGCTTCAGATACGCAGAATACAGAAATGTACCACCCTGTGAAATGTAATGAGTGTTCCACAGAGGTGGCAGTTTGTGACAAAGAGGACGTGTATCATTTCTTCAATGTCTTGGCCAGTCACTGCTAGAACAGACTGGTCCTTGGGGCTGGAAGTGTCTGAAGAAATGAATTGTTCTTGTTGTCCATGGCAACCAGTCAGACTTTTTTTATTTCTAAATGAGAATGAAAGAGAATGTCCAACTGGTTAACATGAGTAGCAAAACTCCGAAGCTGCCTTACTAAAGGAGTTAAGGGGTTGTAAAGGTAAAACATTTTTCCCTAAATAGCTTCCTTTACCTTAGTGCAGTCCTCCTTCACTTACCTCATCCTTCGAGAAATCCTCACTTCCTGTTCATCTGTCTGTAACTTCACACAGTAATGCAAGGCTTTCTCCCTGGTGTGGAGTGTCGTGCTCGCCCCCTCCCTTTAGGGGGGGGGGCGAGCAGGAGAGTCAGGAAGCCCACTAACACAGCTCCTTTCTCTATCTGTAACGTAGAGAGCGTCCTGACTCTCCTGCTTGCCCCCTCAAGGGAGGGGGCGAGCACGACACTCCAGACCAGGGAGAAAGCCTTGCATTACTGTGTGGAGTTACAGACAGAAGAACAGGAAGTGAGGATTTCTCAGAAGAAATAAGGACATTTAAAAGCAAAATTGAAGGATGAGGTAAGTGAAGGAGGACTGCACTAAGGTAAAAGAAAGCTATTTAGGGGGAAAAAATTGTATCTTTACAAGCCCTTTTAAGGATCTTCACACACCAAATTGTGTGACTATTCACTTTAGTTATCCAGTAATGTGAAAAGCAAATTCCTGTTCTCTTTCATGTTTAGACACTTTTCACATGAATTGATAATTGTAGGGAATATTCACACAATTTATTGGTGGAAGATTTTCCACTCCTTTACTTAATCAGCCTGTCTTCCTAAAGATACTTTCCATTTTGAACCTTTTTGTACTATGAGGGTTCATGTAGCTGCAGTGAAGATGATTTAAATTTTATAGTTAAATATATACATTTTTTAAAATTTAATTCGTTTTTATTCCAAAAATGAAAACTTTACTTCTAGGTTATTGGCATTCCTGATACTAAGGAGGCCTACTCAAAAATGTGTGTCAGATTCATACTTAAAGTGGAACTTTAGTTAGAAAATTAAGTCCTTCTCGATCCCTTCTTCTAGCTAAAACATTAAAAATAAGTGTCTATACTGTTTAAAATCCAGTAATACACGTTCTCACCCTGCTCTGCACATGCTCGGTTGCTCTCCATTTCTAGGCACTGCTGAGCTTGAAGAAGCCGATCTGCTGTCAGCCTTAGGCTGCTTTCACATTGGGCAGCGGAGGTGCGGTGACGGTATAGCAGTGCTATTTTTAGCGCCGATATACCGTCGTATTTACCGCGATATTCGGGTGCGAAAAAAGGGTTAATGGATTTCAATGGGAAGGCGCGGTATAGGAACAGTAAACACCCCGCTCCTATACCGCTCCAAAGATGTGGCTAGCAGGACTTTTGGAGCGGTCCTGCTACCGCACCGTTTCAGTGTGAAAGCCTTCGGGCTTTCACATTGAAGCCTGCAGGGCATGATTTTTTCATGCGGTATAGCAGCGCTATTTTTAGCGCTGTACCGCATGAAAAACGCCTCAATGTGAAAGGGGTCTTAAAGTGGAATTAAACCCTCCTAACTTTTACAGCCAAGGAAGCTGCTTCTGTTTGAACTGCAACTGTCATGGTGCTACACGTGATCAGTTATGACACCAGACATTTGATGGTTTGACAGTTTGGTTGAGGACACAAGCAAATGTGACCGGTTGCATTTCCAACATTCCAGGAATGTAACTGTTTTTTTGATACTGGTAAATTGATGGGTTTAGTTCAGCTTTATGATTTACTGCTGGGGCTTTGGGCCTCAGCAAAATGGCAGCCTCCAACATGAAGAAATGGGAACAATTCTGAAGACAGTTTACAGCACACACTCATTTTAGTACCATAATTATTAATGTGGAATGTATGTTTTTTGCTAAAGAACATCATTTTTTTATCAGGTTGTTATGGATAAAGTTCCACTTTAAACAGTGAGTGCATTTTAAAACAAAGTGCATGTATCCCTGTACCCTGACCTTACTGATTCCACCCTCTCCCTTCACAGATGCATACTTTTTGCGATCCAACAACTCTGGCCTCAGGATTGAGAAGAGAGCTTGGGGGTGGGGGTGAGTAAGGCCCCTTTCACATTGGACCTGTAGCAGCGGTGGCGGTATATCGCCGCTAAAAATAGCGGCGCTATACCGCCGAAATTGGCCGCTAGCGGTGCGGTATTAACCCCCGCTAGTGGCCGATAAAGGGTTAATACCACCCGCAATGCGCCTCTATAGAGGCACATTTCGGGCGGTATTGCCGCGGTTTCCCATTGTTTTCAATGTGAAGGAGCGGTATACACACCGCTCCAAAGATGCTTCTGACAGGAGATTTTTTTGTCTCCCGCCAGCGCATCGCCTCAGTGTGAAAGCCCTCCGGCTTTCACATTGAGGTAGCTGGGCAGGAGTTTTTCAGGTGGTATAACAGCGCTATTTTTAGCGCTGTACCGCCTGAAAAACTCCTCAGTGTGAAAGGGGTCTTAGTCTCCTGGCTGGGCTATAATGCACAGACATGGAGAGGACAGAGAAGACTTGCAGTACTGGTTATAAACAATCCCTGGAGGCTGCAAAAATTGTTCAGCAAGTATGTGAAGGGGGAGACTGGGATTGGTTATGTCAGAGCACTGGGCCAAAAAAGATAAGTGCACTTTATTTTAAAGTGCACTTATCCTTTAAGGGTAGAATGCTTTTGAGTTCAAAATGTTTAATTTTATTTTTGAGCCTATTAAGTGAGGCAGCACAAATTACAGATATGATATTCAATATATAGTAACCACTAGCTATTGCTTAATATTCCCTTCAATGGACTCAAATCACAGCAATCCAGTTATGTTCTATGGATTACTGTTTTTTTCTGTTTAAATGTAACTTCCATGTCTGCTATTAAAGACATGTTTGTTATTCTTATTCAATTTAAAGTGTCAGTAAGGTCATATTTGATTGTTGTACTAGTAATTCATTAACAGTATGAACAAAGCTGGCCCCAATCTGATGAAACATTAATTTACACACATTCTATATACACCAACAAACAGGGAGCTGTGGCATTTGGAGTAAAGAAGGTCAAGTTGCGCCAAGATTACTGGTAGAATTCTCATGATCTGGTTGGAATGAGTATTTCCCTGCTAGTATAATGGCTCTCACTGGAGTGTGACGTGTATGTGAGCAGGAAGGATAAACTCTGGCGTGTTCGCATAGTACACGTGCAGAGCCCGCCAGGAAGTGTGCACGGCGCTGCGCTAATCACAGACAGGGAGACATTGTCCCGATGCTCGGCTGCAGGGATCGTGAAATGTCTCCCTGGCTGTGATTACCGCAGCGCTGTGCACACTTCCTGGCGGGCTCTGCACGTGTGCAATGCGAACACGCCAGAACTCATCCTTAGTGAGCAGGATAGTATTCTTTGTACCAGTTTAGGAAAATACAAGCTGTGATCCCAACCATCAATACAGCTGGGAAAGAGACTCCATATATGTTGCCACACTGCACTGAGAGGTGTGATCTAGTTATAGACAAAAGTACAGAATCTCTGTCATTGGGAAAAATATATGGAGGCCACCCCCCTGAAAATGCAGTTTGACTGGCTGTCATGCTGATGTTCCGGCTTCATCAAGTACTTACCCAGAGAAAGTATGTGACAAAGTCCAAATTCCTGATTTGCAGACTTGTTCTAGGCCAACTATTTGGTATTTATTGAAGCCAAATGATCAGTATGATACTCTGGCAAAGTCTCTTCATATTTCATGACCGGAATAAGAAATGCATAAGCTTTATTGTTGTATACTCTGTCACTGTGCTAAAGTGTTTGGAAAGGTTGAAGTTTTTTTTTTTTTTACCATCATGCATGGAGGTAAAAATCCTTCTTTGGGTAGCAGCCCCCCTAATACTTACCTGAGCCTGATCTTTCTTCAGCGATGTGCACAAGAGCCTCCAGGGACTCTCCCATCCTCATTGACTAAGATAGCAGGGTGTGCCATTGAGGAGAGAGAGAGGGGGCAAGGCTGAGCCTTGGCTCTGTATGTGAATGGACACACAGAGCCGTGGCTCAGGAGCGAGCCTGCTCAGGTGCCCCCATTGCAAGTTGTTTGCTCTGGAGTCGCTCAGCAAGAGGGAGAGGCCAGGAGCTGCTCTGTGAAAAAACACTTGAGCAGGTAAGTAAAACATGTTTGTTTTTTAAAAAAAATAAAAAATGTTGACTTTAATATCACTTTAAAACTTTAAACATCTACCTATTATTTAAAGTGCAATGAAACAAATGATCAAGAGTCTCCACAAATGGGAACCAAAGGGCATCTGGAAAGAGAAGCCACTGTCACTTGCTGTAACCAAGCCTGTCCTTTATCTGTGCAGATGTTTCTCTCCTGTTCTGTGAACACTTCTTAACATATGTGCAGTGTAATTCCACAATAAAAGGTTTCCATTTGCTTGTGCATATTTGTATTCGTGTAGATTATTACATTAAGATTTTATATTGTGCTGTGCTGAAGCCTGATGTGTACTAGTCTGTAATAATATTCATGTCCACAGTGACCCCTACAGCAGGTCAGGTGTATGAAATGGCCCTCATGACTTCTGTTGTATAAACCATGATGCTCTACACTTGGTTGGACAAATTTGAGCACTTGTAATTGTTGGTTAAAACCTAGGTGGGGCGTCACACACTGAAATCGCATGTCATTTTTTCTATAATTTTAATGTCCTTTGATACGTCCTGGCTGGTGTAGTTAAGAGATACAGAGGTATAGTGTAAAGATGTATACTGTAATGTGAGAGGTTTGTTTCACGGGTGCTGAATATAATGAAATCCCAGGTCAAAAGACACAACGTTCTTGCACTGTCTATATGTCCTGTTTAATGGGAGCAGTGGCTGAAGACCAATCTCCTTTACATAGAGCTTTTTACAGGCAGACCTATTTTAATTGGATGGCAAACTGAATTCAAAAGAGATAGAAGCCACACTAATTTAGTCAAAATAGGAAGTCCGATTAATGGATTGAGGAACATATGACTTGCTTCAGTGATTTGGAATGATGAGATAAATTAATCTAGTATTTAACACTACAGTGATTCATTCCATGAAGTGCACCGCCACCATTAGAGCTGCAAGATTCTGGCCAAAATGAGAATCCCGATTTATTTTTATTTTTATTTTTTTTTGCTTTGATATCGATCACGATTCTCGCGGCGTAAAATCTTTTCAATTATGCAAAAAAAATTTGGGCTAACTTTACTGGTTTGGGGGTAATTACATTTGCTGCTAATTTTCTAGCAAAAAAATGATTTTAACTTGAAAACAACAACTCTCAGAAAAACATTTGGTGTTTAGGAACTACTTAATTTACATACAGAAGTCTATGTCTTTGATGTAAAAGTCAAATTGATGCAATGTTTAGACTTAAAGGGGTTGTAAAGGTTCTTGTTTTTTCACCTTAATGCATTAAAAGGAACACTAAAGGTTTGTTTTTTATTAGATCAATTGATTGCTGTAAGCTAGAGCATTTAAATATCACTTACCTCGTTTTTCCTTTTGACCTCCAAAATACAGTAATCCAGGTTTGAAAATGCCATTTCTTGCTTTCCACCAGCATCTGAGTCGTTTTTCATGGTGGAAAGCAGAATGTGCTCACCCCCTCCCTATGACTACAGCCCTGCGTGAAGATGCTCTCTTATCCCTCACAGGCATGGAGGCTAAGCCTAATGGAAACTGTAGTTCCCATTAGGCCGTGATGTAGCAAGAATGAATGCGCACCGCAAACCAGGAAGTCAGTGAGAATAATGATTCAGGAGTGACGGAGGTGAATAAAACGGCTCGATTTCAACAGGTATCAGATAATGCAAAACATTACTTTTTACTTTATCAGCTACTGTCAGACCTTAATTTAAGAGGAAAATATTTTTGTCTTTACAACCCCTTTAAGGTGAAAAAACATCCAAGGATTAGCATCCACCCCCGAGCCCCCGTTTACCTGACCCCTCTAAGGTCCTGTGTCGTGAACACGCTGGCTTCTCGGCCGGGCTTCTTGGCTCATTCATTCACGGGGAACGGTTGTTTAGGGATGATTTGAACAAATACGTTCAAAAGATTTCTAATGGAAAAAGC
This sequence comes from Rana temporaria, assembly GCF_905171775.1. Lineage (NCBI taxonomy): Eukaryota > Metazoa > Chordata > Amphibia > Anura > Ranidae > Rana > Rana temporaria. The sequence continues at coordinate 42,318,376 of NC_053501.1, forward strand.
ACTCTTTTTACCTGTTAAAAGGAGTAGGCGTCCTTCTTTTAAACGGCTTCCTCTCCAGTACAAGGGACATCAGTCTCTAGGCAGTCACAACGGCCTCTGCTGTCAGGGTCAAGAGGAAAAGCTCAAGGTCAAGCCCAGGCTGACAAAAAGCCCTGGGGGCGAAAGCCTATTAAGCAGAGTCCCAAGGCTTCCTTATGAAAGGGTGCCTCCGCTCGATCGGGTGGGGGGAAGGCTTCTGCAGTTCTCGGGAACTTGGCAAAAGGAGATCCAAGACAGATGGGTAATCTCTACCGTATCCATAGGTTACAAGCTTGAGTTGCAAGAGTTTCCACCACCTTGTTTCCTGAGATCAAGTGTCCCCAAAGATCCAAGAGAAGATCTCTGTTTTCGGCACTAGACTGGTTGCTGTCTCAAGGTGTGATCGTAAAGATTCCCACGGAAGAGCACAGTTCGGGAATTTATTAAAATCTCTTCACGGTGCCAAAACCAAATGGAGATGTCAGACCCATCTTAGATCTCAAGGGTCTGAATCCGTTCCTAAATGTTCGCTCTTTCCGCATGGAATCAATCTGGTCGATAGTCTTCACCCTAGGGCAGTAATGGCGAACCTTGGCACCCCAGATGTTTTGGAACTACATTTCCCATGATGCTCAGCTACTCTGAAGAGTGCATGAGCATCATGGGAAATGTAGTTCCAAAACATCTGGGGTGCCAAGGTTCGCCATCGCTGCCCTAGGGGTACCTGAGCCCAGCTGCAGCTCCATGTATCCAATCAGACATGGTGCTGCAGTTCGGCCCTCCCCCTCTCTTGCTCCTGATTGGCTAATTGAGCTTGACAGCAGTAGGAGCCAATGCTGGACGACCAAGGCACTCATGGGCATCATTGGATAGAGATGGGGCTGCATTTTGATATCTTGTTTTCCCCTGACTGACTGTTATATATTATTTGTTATTAATAAAACAGAACAAAACTGAGTTTATGCTACAACTTTATTTTTTTCTATTGGAATATAAATCTCCTCATTCACACATCACAAGTCCCCAGATTGGGACTCTTGAACAAGTACTTACAGTAATGTGGCATTCTGAAGTCCTATCCTTGTATAATACAGTCTACTGTTGTAGCTAAAGAGGAGTTGGCTCTGATCACTGTGGCATACTTTTACCTTGAGACTGAAATCTCTATAAGGGACCGTCATTCCTTTGTCAACACGTTTCAGCTGGCAGATATTGTCACTGAAATGCGATGCTTATTGTTATTGAAATGTTTTGCACATCTCTATTATCCTCATTGTATAAACTTGACAATTGTAGACCAATAATTATCCTGCTTAGTTCAAGTGGGGCACCAAGCGTCTCTTATACATATCAGGGATGCTGTCTGTAATACATTTGATAAGTCCTTGATACACGATTTCCATTGTAAGTACACAATATCAGTCCTTGATTGTTGGTGTAGTACATCTACCTTCTCATTACTGTTTAATAACTAAGCTCTGAAAAAACTATTCAATTACGACATTCAGAAATGTATTAATCCTCACTGTATGCCCTGAAGTCTAAAGATGGCTAATCACAGTTGGATGTCAGAAGGGATAAGGTGCCAAAATATCCTAACCTATCATGTAAAATAAAATAAAAATATTCTGAAAGTATTTGCAAAAGCACTGCAAGCTGTTAGTAGAAAAATGATGGAAATATGTACAATGTTTTGCTGCCTCAATAAACATTCCTTCTGTAAAAAAATAAATAAAAATGATGGAACTTGAATGAGCAGCAGTAACTGGAATGTCGAGATTTAAAAAGGAATGTATACTGTATTCTGAGTGAGAATCCCAAAAAAATAATAAATCTATATTGCAGCTTGCCAGTACCGAAATGTGGTGGCTGCATTCGTTTATTTTTTTTTTCACTGGATAAGGATATTTTCAGCAAGTGATGAATATGCCTGCTGATCTTGTCATAAATAAATGAATTTTATGTTATCAGTTCCTGTGAGCTGAAATTAAATGACAAAACATCTTTATCTTTTCAAGCCTAGTCTAATCAATCCAGCATGTAGGGCTAGATTCACGTAGATCAGCGGATCTTTAGATCCGCTCGATCTATCTGTTTTAAGATACGATGCCGCAAGTTTGAGAGGCAAGTGGGTAATTCACATTTTTTTGGTTCACGACCCCCTCCTGTCTACATGCTATATATCCATTGGCCTTGGACCGCTGCTGGAGGTGCCATAAAGATCAGGGCACTCTATTGCATATGTACTGGCAATGCCCATCCTTTCAGTCATACTGGCGCTCGGTCCAGGACCTCTGTCATCGGTTATTCAAGGTTGATATTCCTTTACATCCAAAAATGTATCTATTAGGCCCAGGGCCGCTGTTAGAAATTATGGGGCCCCGTACAGCCTACCTGACGGGGCCCCCTTCGACCACACCTTTGACCCCACCCCTAACCCCATTATAAAACAAAAGGCAGGTTTGTTGCTGTTTACACGTGCGTGCGGGGGCCAACATGTGCGTTCGCAATTGCGCGTAAGCATTTTGTTAATAAAATTACATTGAAGGTTTCATTTGTTTTTGTTTTTTTGCTTTCACAAGAAATTAATAACATCCCTCGTGATAGCAGAGCCATGACAGGTCCTCTTTTTTACTTTCTGCCGAATCACTGGGGCTAAAAAATTATATCTGATCATTGCTGCAGTGATGGGGGTAAAATGCAGCTCCACTGCACATGTTTACTGCTCCCCCCAACTGAAGTAGCATTACAATCATCATCACAGGCAGCACAGTAAGCAGGGGCTCTATCATGGCTGTATGTGACATGGCTGTTTGCTGACTTTGTTAACTTATGGCTGTACTGTATATAACAGACTGTAACACAGCACAGCCATAACAAAGTCAGCAGCCATGAGACACAGAGCCAGGATAGAGTCCCTACTTACATAACTGTGCTGCCTGTGAAGACTATTGTAATGCTAATGATAACCTGCTGAGTTCTATTCTAAGGACACAGTGAGGACTCTATGCTTTATTCTTTACTCACTGTGTCCACTGCAGCCAGGCTCTCCTTCATGTCAGCCTCCTTGCATCTCAGCACCTGAATCATAGTATCACTCCGCCGGCCGGAACTAATTCAGTGAGTAGTGAACTGCTGCATATACATCCGCTCCCGAAAATGAAGAAATAGTCCCTTCTCTGTGAGCACCTGGGCCCCTCTGTTGACCTGACATTGCCCAGGAAAATGGTATAACCCCGCTCCATAACACAAGGAGGAGCGGGGGAGAAGTTTACCAAGCTTTATTTTTTTGTTTTTATTTAATGCAGCAATGAGCTGTAATGCTGGCCGGGCCCCTCTATGCAGCTGATAGGGCCGGGCCCCGTACACCAGGGCTGGCTGTACTGCCCTATCAGCGGCCCTGATTAGGCCTACTCCATCCTAAATTGCCAGGTTAAGGCTTGGTTCACACTATTGCAAATTGGATGTGGGGTTCGCCGCATACAATACACATAGCAGGAGATTGTGGCCGGCTCTCAATAGAGCCGGTTCACACATCTCCGCAGCGGCTCCAGTGCGAATTGCACGGGAGCCCTGTGCGTCTTTTGGTCTGTTTCAGGTCCAAATTCAGCCCAGAATCGGGCTGAAATCGGACCTGAAACGGTGAACAGGGGCGCACGGACCCATGCTGTGACCAGCATGCAGAAGTCGTGTAAACCCAGCCTTAGCAAAAAAAATTGGCCACCCACATCCAAACAGTGACCAGATGTCTGATAGCCCTCCAATGGAAGAGACAAACACTACCGACACCATCTGACCTCTATGTTATGATTAAGAATGGAGATCATGGCGTTCTTGACGGCTGACAATGTTGATCGCCATTGTGCGATTTGAGAACCCTGGCATCTCAAGGAAGACCCATGATGAGGCTCTCATCTCTTCTGTCTGTGATGTCGACTCTCTCTAGACCAAGGAATTATGAGCCCTGTCTGTCTACTCTTTCTAATTCTCTTTTAATTTCTTATTTTTTTCTCCTTCTTGCATCACATGAGCCCAATAGGCATTCGACATACCTTCTTGGGTTCAGAATGACTGGCTCAACTATTTCAAGAACTCATTGTATTGATTCCACGCTACTGGTTCGCCTGACTCCTCAGTAGTACACACAACAGCTGGTTACAGAACTATGTAGCCATTTTATTGGTTTTACTCAAGACCCACGTGTATTGCTATGTGTGTATTCTATGTCAGTTCCCCCTTTATATTGTAAAGTGCTGAGTAAACTTCTTCTGTCTGTAACTAAACACAGTAATGCGACACTTTCTCCCTGTTGTGGAGAAAGCCTCTTGAGGGGGGAGGGGGTGAGCAGGAGTGTCAGGACGCCCACTAACACACAGCTCCTTTCTCTATCTGCAAAGTAGATAGCGTCCTGACCCTCCTGCTCGCCCCCTCCCTCCTCAAGAGGCTTTCTCCACACCAGGGAGAAAGTGTCGCATTACTGTGTGTAGTTACAGACAGAAGAACAGGAAGTGAGGATTTCTCAGAAGAAATAAGGACATTTAAAAGCAAAATCGAAGGAAGAGGTAAGTGAAGGAGGACTGCACTGAGGTAAAGGAAGCTATTTAGGGGAACCATTTTTTTACTTTTCAACCCCTTTAAATAGTCTTAAACCCCTTTCACACTGGGGCATTTTTCAGGCACTTTAGCGCTAAAAAATAGCGCTCCAAATGACCCTCATCTGCAATCCCAGGGTGAAAGCCCGAGTCCTGCAAGCAGCTTCTTTGCAGCGTTTTAGGAGTGGTGTATACGCCGCTCCAAAAACACTCCTTCCCATTGAAATCAATGGAAAATGCTTTGTGGGCGTTTTTAACCCTTTATTCGGCCACTAGTGGGGGTTAAGAGCGCCCCTCTAGCGCTCGAAAAACGACAGGTAAAGCGCCGCTAGTTTTAGCGGCGCTTTACCAGCGTTTTTTCGGGCCCTGGCAGTGTGAAAGGGCTCTTATGTCTCCAGTTCACTCCAATGTGCAGTACATGCAGCTTTTTTTGTGTACCGCAGCACACTCTGACAAGCTGCAGTGCAGGTTAAAAGCATTAAGACCCCTTTCACATTGAGGAGTTTTTCAGGCGGTACAGCGCTAAAAATAGCGCTGCTATCCCGCCTGAAAAACTCATTCACTGCAGAGGGCTTTCACACTGAGGCGATGAGCTGGCGGGAGACAAAAAAATCTCCTGTGAGCAGCATCTTTGGAGCAGTGAGAGGAGCGGCATGTATACCGCTCCTTCACCGCTCCTTCCTATTGAAAACAATGGGACACCGCGGCAATACTACACAGTCTGAAAGGGGCCTTAGTTAATAATATTAAAAAAAAAAATTATATACATACATAGCAATGTTAAAAAACAAATTGCAACATATTACATAGCAAGTTAAAAATGCATTCTGTTGTGTGAATGAGTCATGTGTGCCCATTTCATAAGATACAGAATATTTCCCTTCAGAAATTCTATTCGTCTCCATAGTTTCCCGCCATTATTAGAAACCCCTTGACCAGGTTCAGTGATCAGACCCAGGTGACTGTAATCAGGAAGAGGGAAGGTTAGCAGAGCATTTTGAACAAGTTGTGTTGGAGAGTCTGTAAAGAGAAGGTAAGTAAAAAGCTAATTCAGTTCATATATGTTTCCTGGAACAACTGGTAATTGTATATGATGACACTCTCTTGTCCTTGAGTTGATGGGCATAGAAGTACAGAGAGACTGGAGTGCGGCGCAGTACAATTCCAGCAACCACTTGTCCAGCTCCATCCAGTCAGCATTGCACCTGATATGGAGTACTGTCTGCAAGTTACCAATTGTTGATTGAGAGCCGGCAAACCTTCCAGTGTTTGTTCTCCCTGTCATTCCACAGAACAAAATTAAGCTCAGGAACTCTAATTAATTTCAATGAGAGGCTTTGCCGCTAATCAGCACCACAGTTTGAAGACAATGACGGCCTCCCCACAAAGCAGGCGGGAGGCCTAACAAGTACAGATCTGCCTAATTAGATTTTAATTATTGCCAGTTAGAAGCTGCTGCGTTCTGCCATCTGCATTCTGATAGGAATACCAAGTCTACTTTATTTATTTTTTTCGAGGATCGGTGAAAAACTATTGTAATAATAAACGGTTCTCTTCCTTCATTAGTTATTATGTTTATGGCCGTGCTTCTGCTAGGATTGTGTCTGCTCGGGGAGATAGTGGGGGTTATTTACGAAAGGTAAATTCACGTTGCAATGAAAGTGCAAAGTGAACTTTGCATGATTGGATGATAAAATCAGCAGAGCTTCCCCTCATTTCAGATCTACCCCTCAGATTTGCAGTTTCAATTGCACTTGTAGTGCAAAGTGGATTTGCCTTTCATAAATAACCCCCAGTGTATAGCCAGAAATTCTGCACTCTCTGGCTTTGTGTATCACAAACGCACAATAGGATTGCTTATACTGGGAGGCACACATAGGGGGTTATTTACGAAAGACAAATCCACTTTGCCCTATAAGTGCAAACTATAAGTGCAAAGTGCACTTGGAAGTGCAGATGTTGTAGATCTGAGGGGAAGATCTGAAATGAGAGGAAGCTCTGCTGATTTTTTTTTATCAATAACAATTTTATTGGTCAAAGGTTCAAGTGTACATAACATACATAGGCACGCAGGGACAAAATAAAGAGAAAACACATTAACAGTGGCACAGGGAGTATACATTATCTCTGTCCGGTGTTTGCTACTATTCCAGCTTGCCTATCAAAACCCGTGACGCCAATTTGGCGGAGTGCAAGCTGGCCAACGTCCTTACGGACTATCTGCATGTTATGGCTAAGCTGAGCAGTGATACTTCTAAGTATCATAACAGCTGGAGACACTAGGGGTCTCCAAAGATAAGGAGGAAGGAAAAGAGAGAGAGAGAGTAAGGGGAAGAGGGAGTGTCATCAATTTGGCCCGTGTACCTCCTCAGGGTGGGTCCTCCCTCCCTGCGGTGCCACAGCTCCCAGACCTCGTCGTGAGCCTCCTGCCGATCCCGATCCCACAATCTGGCCAGTTTCCTATATGGGGACGGGAGACTTATCTGGCAGCCCCAGTAGACATGAAGGAGGGTGCCCCTCACCCCCAGACATTTTTATTTCTTTTTATTTCATTTTTATTTATTTTTTATTTTATTTTTATTTTTATTAAATAAAATAATAAAATAAACATAATAAAATAAAATAAAAATTAAAATTAAAATAAAAAAATAATAAAATAAAATTAAATAAATAAAATAAAATAAAAAATTAAAATAAAATAAAAAAGAAATAAAAATAAAAAAAATTTATTTTATTTTATTTTATTATTTATTTTATTTTATTATTTTATTTTATTTTTTTTTATTTTTTTTATTTTATTATTTTTATTTTATTTTATTTTTTATTTTATTTTATTATTTTTATTTTATTTTATTATTTTATTATTTTTATTTTATTATTTTATTTTTTTATTTTATTTTTATTTTATTATTTTTATTTAATTTTTTATTTTATTTTATTATTTATTTTATTTTTTTATTTTAATTTTAATTTTTATTTTATTTTTTTATTTTATTATTTATTTTATAAAATAAAAATAATAAAATAAAATAATAAAATAAACATAATAAAATAAAATAAAAATTAAAATTAAAATAAAAAAATAATAAAATAAAATTAAATAAATAAAATAAAATAAAAAATTAAAATAAAATAAAAAATAAATAAAAATAAAAAAAAATAAAATAAAAATAATAAAATAATAAAATAAAATAAAAAATAAAATAAAAATAATAAAATAAAAATAATAAAATAAAAATAATAAAAAAAATAAAATAAAATAAATAAAATAAAATAAAATAAAAATTAAAATTAAAATAAAAAAATAATAAAATAAAATTAAATAAATAAATGAAATAAAATAATAAAATAAAATAATAAAATAAAATAAATTTTATTATTTTTATTTTATTTTATTATTTTATTATTTTATTTTATTATTTTATTATTTATTTTATTTTATTTATTTATTTTATTTTAATTTTTTATTTTATTTTATTATTTTATTTTATTATTTTATTTTATTTATTTATTTAATTTTATTTTATTATTTTTTTTTATTATTTTTATTTTATTTTATTATTTTATTATTTTTATTTTATTTTATTTTATTATTTATTTTATTTTATTTATTTATTTTATTTTAATTTTTTATTTTATTTTATTATTTTATTTTATTTATTTATTTTATTATTTTTTTATTTTAATTTTAATTTTTATTTTATTTTATTTTATTATTTTATTATTTTATTATTTTATTTTATTATTTTATTATTTATTTTATTTTATTTATTTATTTTATTTTAATTTTTTATTTTATAAAATAAATAATAAAATAAAATAAAAATTAAATAAAAATAATAAAATAAAAATAAAATAAAATAAAAATAATAAAATAAAAAATAAAATAAAAATAATTTTTTTATTATTTTATTTTTATTTTATTTTTATTTTATTTTATTATTTTATTATTTTATTTTATTTTATTTATTTATTTTATTTTATTTTATTATTTTTTTATTTTAATTTTAATTTTTATTTTATTTTATTTTATTATTTTATTATTTTATTTTATTATTTTTTTATTTTAATTTTAATTTTTATTTTATTTTATTTTATTATTTTATTATTTTATTTTATTATTTTATTATTTATTTTATTTTATTTATTTATTTTATTTTAATTTTTTATTTTATAAAATAAATAATAAAATAAAATAAAAATTAAAATTAAAATAAAAAAATAAAATAAATAATAAAATAAAATAAAAAATTAAATAAAAATAATAAATAAATAAAATAAAATAAAATAAAAATAATAAAATAAAATAAAATTTTTTTTTTTTATTTTATTTTATTTATTTTCTATCTTATTTTATTATTATTTTTTATTATTTTATTTTGTGATGTCATAGTGGTATAGTGGTGTGATGTCATAGTGATATTATACCACTATGACATCACACCACTATGACATCACTATATCACTATGACATCACACCACTATGGCATCACTATACCACTATAACATCACTAAACCACTATGACATCACTAAACCACTATGACATCACTATACCACTATGGCATCACACCACTATGACATCACTATACCACTATGACATCACTATACCACTATGACATCACTATACCACTATGACATCACACCACTATGACATCGCTATACCACTATGACATCGCTATACCACTATGACATCGCTATACCACTATGACATCGCTATACCACTATGACATCACCGCTTCTTCAGATACAAGATATATTATACAGGAGTGACATAATAGTGTGTGACTGTGGGGGGAGGGGACATTAGAGTGTAAGCTCCTCTGTACAGAGACTGATGTGTACAATATTGATATGTGAGATTTTGTATCGGAACTTAATTGCAGTGTTCTGTTCTAAATTGATTTTAATCTGTGTTAATATTGCAGCTTGACACTTGGCACTATTAGCGGTCATGCCCATGCTCACACCACTATGACATCACGTTACCACTATGACATCAAACCACTATGACATCACTATACCACTATGACATCACTATACCACTATGACATCACCGCTTCTTCAGATACGAGATATATTATACAGGAGTGACGGGGAGGTTCTATGACATCACACTACTATGACATCACTTTACCACTATGACATCCCATCACTATACCACTATGACATCACACCACTAAGACATCACTATACCACTATGACATCACTATACCACTATGACATCACTATACCACTATGACATCATCGCTTCTTCAGATACAAGATATATTATACAGGAGTGACGGGGAGGTTCTATGACATCACAACACTATGACATCACTTTACCACTATGACATCCCACCACTATGACATCACTATACCACTATGACATCACTATACCACTATGACATCCCACCACTATGACATCACTATACCACTATGACATCACACCACCACTATGACATCACACCACCACTATGACATCACTATACCACTATGACATCACCGCTTCTTCAGATACAAGATATATTATACAGGAGTGACGGGGAGGTTCTATGACATCACACCACTATGACATCACTATACCACTATTACATCACTATACCACTATGACATCAAACCACTATGACATCACTATACCACTATGACATTAAACCACTATGACATCACTATACCACTATGACATCACACCACTATGACATCACTATACCACTATGACATCAAACCACTATGACATCACTATACCACTATGACATCAAACCAGTATGACATCACTATACCACTATGACATCACTATATCACTATGACATCACTATACCATCACCGCTTCTTCAGATACAAGATATATTATACAGGAGTGACGGGGAGGTTCTATGACATCACACCACTATGACATCACTTTACCACTATGACATCCCACCACTATGACATCACTATACCACTATGACATCACACAACTATGACATCACTATACCACTATAACATCATACCACTATGACATCACTATACCACTATGACATCACTATATCACTATGACATCACTATACCACTATGACATCACACCACTATGACATCACTATACCACTATTACATCACTATACCACTATGACATCACTATACCACTATGACATCCCACCACTATGACATCACTATACCACTATGACATCACACCACTATGACATCACACCACTATGACATCACTATACCACTATGACATCACTATACCACTATGACATCACTATACCACTATGACATCACCGCTTCTTCAGATACAAGATATATTATACAGGAGTGACGGGGAGGTTCTATGACATCACACCACTATGACATCACTTTACCACTATGACATCACTATACCACTATGACATCACTATACCACTATGACATCACCGCTTCTTCAGATACAAGATATATTATACAGGAGTGACGGGGAGGTTCTATGACATCACACCACTATGACATCGCTTTATCACTATGACATCCCACCACTATGACATCACTATACCACTGACATCACACCACTATGACATCACTATACCACTATGACATCACACCACTATGACATCACTATACCACTATGACATCACACCACTATGACATCACTATACCACTATGACATCACTATACCACTATGACATCACCGCTTCTTCAGATACAAGATATATTATACAGGAGTGACAGGGAGGTTCTATGACATCACACCACTATGACATCACTTTACCACTATGACATCAAACCACTATGACATCACTATATCACTATGACATCACACCACTATGACATCACTATACCACTATGACATCATACCACTATGACATCACTATACCACTATGACATCACTATACCACTATGACATCACTATACCACTATGACATAACACCACTATGACATCACTATACCACTATGATATCAAACCACTATGACATCAGTATACCACTATGACATCACTATACCACTATGACATCACTATACCACTATGACATCACACCACTATGACATCACTATACCACTATGACATCACTATACCACTATGACATCACTATACCACTATGAAATCACCGCTTCTTCAGATACAAGATATATTATACAGGACTGACGGGGAGGTTCTATGACATCACACCACTATGACATCACTTTACCACTATGACATCCCACCACTATGACATCACTATACCACTATGACATCACTATACCACTATGACATCACTATACCACTATGACATCACTATACCACTATGAAATCACCGCTTCTTCAGATACAAGATATATTATACAGGAGTGACGGGGAGGTTCTATGACATCACACCACTATGACATCACTATACCACTATGACATCCCACCACTATGACATCACTATACCACTATGACATCACACCACTATGACATCACTATACCACTATGACATCACTACCCCATCACTATACCACTATGACATCACTATACCATGACACCACTATGACATCACTATACCACTATGACAGCAAACCACGATGACATCACTATACCACTATGACATCACTATACCACTATGACATCACTATACCACTATGACATCACTATACCACTATGACATTACTATACTACTATGACATCACTATACTACTATGACATCCCACCATTATGACATCACTATACCACTATAACATCACACCACTATGACATCACTATACCACTATGACATCACTATACCACTATGACATCACCGCTTCTTCAGATACAAGATATATTATACAGGAGTGACGGGGAGGTTCTATGACATCACACCACTATGACATCACTTTACCACTATGACATCACTATACCACTATGACATCACTATACCACTATGACATCACCGCTTCTTCAGATACAAGATATATTATACAGGAGTGACGGGGAGGTTCTTTGACATCACACCACTATGACATCACTTTACCACTATGAAATCCCACCACTATGACATCACTATACCACTATGACATCACACCACTATCACTATACCACTATGACATCACACCACTATGACATCACTATACCACTATGACATCACACCAATATGACATCACTATACCACTATGACATCACTATACCACTATGACATCACCGCTTCTTCAGATACAAGATATATTATACAGGAGTGACAGGGAGGTTCTATGACATCACACCACTATGACATCACTTTACCACTATGACATCAAACCACTTTGACATCACTATATCACTATGACATCGCACCACTATGACATCACTAAACCACTATGACATCACACCACTATGACATCACTATATCACTATGACATCATACCACTATGACATCACTATACCACTATGACATCACTATACCACTATGATATCAAACCACTATGGCATCACTATACCACTATGACATCACTATACCACTATGACATCACTATACCACTATGACATCACTATACCACTATGACATCACTATACCACTATGACATCACTATACCACTATGACATCACCGCTTCTTCAGATACAAGATATATTATACAGGAGTGACATAATAGTGTGTGACTGTGGGGGGAGGGGACATTAGAGTGTAAGCTCCTCTGTACAGAGACTGATGTGTACAATATTGATATGTGAGATATTGTATCGAAACTTAATTGCAGTGTTCTGTTCTAAATTGATTTTAATCTGTGTTAATATTGCAGCTTGACACTTGGCACTATTAGCGGTCATGCCCATGCTCACACCACTATGACATCACGTTACCACTATGACATCAAACCACTATGATATCACTATACCACTATGACATCACCGCTTCTTCAGATACAAGATATATTATACAGGAGTGACGGGGAGGTTCTATGACATCACACCACTATGACATCACTTTACCACTATGACATCCCACCACTATGACATCACTATACCACTATGACATCACACCACTATGACATCACTATACCACTATGACATCACTATACCACTATGACATCACCGCTTCTTCAGATACAAGATATATTATACAGGAGTGACGGGGAGGTTCTATGACATCACAACACTATGACATCACTTTACCACTATGACATCCCACCACTATGACATCACTATACCACTATGACATCACTATACCACTATGACATCCCACCACTATGACATCACTATACCACTATGACATCACACCACTATGACATCACTATACCACTATGACATCACTATACCACTATGACATCACCGCTTCTTCAGATACAAGATATATTATACAGGAGTGACGGGGAGGTTCTATGACATCACACCACTATGACATCACTTTACCACTATGACATCACTATACCACTATGACATCACTATACCACTATGACATCACCGCTTCTTCAGATACAAGATATATTATACAGGAGTGACGGGGAGGTTCTATGACATCACACCACTATGACATCGCTTTATCACTATGACATCCCACCACTATGACATCACTATACCACTATGACATCACACCACTATGACATCACTATACCACTATGACATCACACCACTATGACATCACTATACCACTATGACATCACCGCTTCTTCAGATACAAGATATATTATACAGGAGTGACATAATAGTGTGTGACTGTGGGGGGAGGGGACATTAGAGTGTAAGCTCCTCTGTACAGAGACTGATGTGTACAATATTGATATGTGAGATTTTGTATCGGAACTTAATTGCAGTGTTCTGTTCTAAATTGATTTTAATCTGTGTTAATATTGCAGCTTGACACTTGGCACTATTAGCGGTCATGCCCATGCTCACACCACTATGACATCACGTTACCACTATGACATCAAACCACTATGACATCACTAAACCACTATGACATCACTATACCACTATGACATCACTGCTTCTTCAGATACGAGATATATTATACAGGAGTGACGGGGAGGTTCTATGACATCACACCACTATGACATCACTATACCACTATGACATCACTATACCACTATGACATCACTATACCACTATGACATCCCACCACTATGAAAACACTATACCACTATGACATCACACCACTATGACATCACTTTACCACTATGACATCCACTATGACACTATGGCTTCTTCAGATACAAGATATATTATACAGGAGTGACGGGGAGGTTCTATGACATCCCACCACTATGACATCACTATACCACTATGACATCACTATACCACTATGACATCCCACCACTATGACATCACTATATCACTATAACAGGAGTGACGGGGAGGTTCTATGTTATCACTATACCACTATGACATCACTATACCACTATGACATCACTATACCATCACACCACTATGACATCACTATACCACTATGACATCAAACCACTATGACATCACTATACCACTATGACAACACTATACCACTATGACATCACTATACCACTATGACATCACTATACTACTATGACATCCCACCACTATGACGTCACTATACCACTATGACATCACACCACTATGACATCACTATACCACTATGACATCACTATACCACTATGACATCACCGCTTCTTCAGATACAAGATATATTATACAGGAGTGAGGGGGAGGTTCTATGACATCACGCCACTATGACATCACTTTACCACTATGACATCACTATACCACTATGACATCACTATACCACTATGACATCACCGCTTCTTCAGATACAAGATATATTATACAGGAGTGACGGGGAGGTTCTATGACATCACACCACTATGACATCACTTTACCACTATGACATCCCACCACTATGACATCACTATACCACTATGACATCACACCACTATGACATCACTATACCACTATGACATCACTATACCACTATGACATCACTATACCATCACTATATCACTATGACATCACACCACTATGACATCACTATACCACTATGACATCACTATACCACTATGACATCACTATACCATCACACCACTATGACATCACTATACCACTATGACATCAAACCACTATGACATCACTATACCACTATGACATCACTATATCACTATGACATCACTATACCACTATGACATTCCACCACTATGACATCACTATACCACTATGACATCACACCACTATGACATCACTATGACATCACTATACCACTATGACAGCACCGCTTCTTCAGATACAAGATATATTATACAGGAGTGACGGGGAGGTTCTATGACATCACACCACTATGACATCACTTTACCACTATGACATCAAACCACTATGACATCACTATACCACTAGGACATCACTATACCACTATGACATCACACCACTATGACATCACTATACCACTATGACATCACTATACCACTATGACATCACTATACCACTATGACATCACCGCTTCTTCAGATACAAGATATATTATACAGGAGTGACGGGGAGGTTCTATGACATCACACCACTATGACATCACTTTACCACTATGACACCAAACCACTATGACATCACTATATCACTATGACATCGCACCACTATGACATCACTATACCACTATGACATCACACCACTATGACATCACTATATCACTATGACATCACACCACTATGACATCACTATACCACTATGACATCACTATACCACTATGACATCACTAAACCACTATGACATCACTAAACCACTATGGCATCACTATACCACTATGACATCACTATACCACTATGACATCACACCACTATGACATCACTATACCACTATGACATCACTATACCCACTATGACATCACTATACCACTATGACATCCCACCACTATGACATCACACCACTATGACATCACTATACCACTATGACATCACACCACTATGACATCACTATACCACTATCACATCACACCACTATGACATCACACCACTATGACATCACCGCTTCTTCAGATACAAGATATATTCTACAGGAGTGACATAATAGTGTGTGACTGTGGGGGGAGGGGACATTAGAGTGTAAGCTCCTCTGTACAGAGACTGATGTGTACAATATTGATATGTGAGATTTTGTATCGGAACTTAATTGCAGTGTTCTGTTCTAAATTGATTTTAATCTGTGTTAATATTGCAGCTTGGCACTTGGCACTATTAGCGGTCATGCCCATGCTCACACCACTATGACATCACTTTACCACTATGACATCAAACCACTATGACATCACTATATCACTATGACATCACTATACCACTATGACATCACACCACTATGACATCACTATATCACTATGACATCACACCACTATGACATCACTATACCACTATGACATCACTATACCACTATGACATCACTATACCACTATGAAATCACTATACCACTATGGCATCACTATACCACTATGACATCACTATACCACTATGACATCACTATACCACTATGACATCACTATACCACTATGACATCACTATACCACTATGACATCACACCACTATGACATCACTATACTACTATGACATCCCACCACTATGACGTCACAATACCACTATGACATCACACCATGACATCACTATACCACTATGACATCACTATACCACTATGACATCACCGCTTCTTCAGATACAAGATATATTATACAGGAGTGAGGGGGAGGTTCTATGACATCACGCCACTATGACATCACTTTACCACTATGACATCACTATACCACTATGACATCACTATACCACTATGACATCACCGCTTCTTCAGATACAAGATATATTATACAGGAGTGACGGGGAGGTTCTTTGACATCACACCACTATGACATCACTTTACCACTATGAAATCCCACCACTATGACATCACTATACCACTATGACATCACACCACTATGACATCACATCACTATGACATCACTATACCACTATGACATCCCACCACTATGACATCACTATACCACTATGACATCACTATACCACTATGACATCACCGCTTCTTCAGATACAAGATATATTATACAGGAGTGACGGGGAGGTTCTATGACATCACACCACTATGACATCACTTTACCACTATGACATCCCACCACTATGACATCACTATACCACTGACATCACACCACTATGACATCACTATACCACTATGACATCACTATACCACTATGACATCACTATACCATCACTATATCACTATGACATCACACCACTATGACATCACTATACCACTATGACATCACTATACCACTATGACATCACTATACCATCACACCACTATGACATCACTATACCACTATGACATCAAACCACTATGACATCACTATACCACTATGACATCACTATATCACTATGACATCACTATACCACTATGACATCACTATACCACTATGACATCACTATACCACTATGACATTCCACCACTATGACATCACTATACCACTATGACATCACACCACTATACCACTATGACATCACTATACCACTATGACAGCACCGCTTCTTCAGATACAAGATATATTATACAGCAGTGACGGGGAGGTTCTATGACATCACACCACTATGACATCACTTTACCACTATGACATCAAACCACTATGACATCACTATACCACTAGGACATCACTATACCACTATGACATCACACCACTATGACATCACTATACCACTATGACATCACTATACCACTATGACATCACTATACCACTATGACATCACCGCTTCTTCAGATACAAGATATATTATACAGGAGTGACGGGGAGGTTCTATGACATCACACCACTATGACATCACTTTACCACTATGACATCAAACCACTATGACATCACTATATCACTATGACATCACTATATCATCACTATACCACTATGACATCACTATACCATCACACCACTATGACATCAATATACCACTATGACATCACTATACCACTATGACATCACTATACCACTATGACATCACTATACCACTATGACATCACTATACCACTATGACATCACACCACTATGACATCACTATACCACTATGACATCACTATACCACTATGACATCACTATACCACTATGACAGCACCGCTTCTTCAGATACAAGATATATTATACAGGAGTGACGGGGAGGTTCTATGACATCACACCACTATGACATCACTTTACCACTATGACATCAAACCACTATGACATCACTATACCACTATGACATCACTATACCACTATGACATCACACCACTATGACATCACTATACCACTATGACATCACTATACCACTATGACATCACCGCTTCTTCAGATACAAGATATATTATACAGGAGTGACAGGGAGGTTCTATGACATCACACCACTATGACATCACTATATCACTATGACATCGCACCACTATGACATCACTATACCACTATGACATCACACCACTATGACATCACTATATCACTATGACATCACACCACTATGGCATCACTATACCACTATGACATCACTATAACATCACTAAACCACTATGACATCACTATACCACTATGGCATCACTATACCACTATGGCATCACACCACTATGACATCACTATACCACTATGACATCACACCACTATGACATCACACCACTGACATCGCTATACCACTATGACATCGCTATACCACTATGACATCGCTATACCACTATGACATCGCTATACCACTATGACATCGCTATACCACTATGACATCGCTATACCACTATGACATCGCTATACCACTATGACATCACCGCTTCTTCAGATACAAGATATATTATACAGGAGTGACATAATAGTGTGCGACTGTGGGGGGAGGGGACATTAGAGTGTAAGCTCCTCTGTACAGAGACTGATGTGTACAATATTGATATGTGAGATTTTGTATCGGAACTTAATTGCAGTGTTCTGTTCTAAATTGATTTTAATCTGTGTTAATATTGCAACTTGGCACTATTAGCGGTCATGCCCATGCTCACACCACTATGACATCACTTTACCACTATGACATCAAACCACTATGACATCACTATACCACTATGACATCACTATACCACTATGACATCACCGCTTCTTCAGATACAAGATATATTATACAGGAGTGACGGGGAGGATCTATGACATCACACCACTATGACATCACTTTACCACTATGACATCCCACCACTATGACATCACTATACTACTATGACATCACACCACTATGACATCACTATACCACTATGACATCACTATACCACTATGACATCACTATACCACTATATCATCACACCACTATGACATCACTATACCACTATGACATCACTATACCACTATGACATCACCGCTTCTTCAGATACAAGATATATTATACAGGAGTGACGGGGAGGTTCTATGACATCACACCACTATGACATCACTTTACCACTATGACATCAAACCACTATGACATCACTATATCACTATGACATCACACCACTATGACATCACTATACCACTACGACATCAAACCACTATGACATCACTATACCACTATGACATCACTATACCACTATGACATCACTATATCACTATCACTATACCACTATGACATCCCACCACTATGACATCACTATACCACTATGACATCACACCACTATGACATCACTATACCACTATGACATCACTATACCACTATGACATCACACCACTATGACATCACTATACCACTATGACATCACACCACTATGACATCACTATACCACTATGACATCACTATACCACTATGACATCACTATACCACTATGACATCACTATACCACTATGACATCACTATACCACTACGACATCAAACCACTATGACATCACTATACCACTGTGACATCCTACCACTATGACATCACTATACCACTATGACATCACTATACCACTATGACATCACTATACCACTATGAGACCTTCAGATACAAGATATATTATACAGGAGTGACGGGGAGGTTCTATGACATCACACCACTATGACATCACTATACCACTATGACATCTCACCACTATGACATGACTATACCACTATGACATGACTATACCACTATGACATGACTATACCACTATGACATGACTATACCACTATGACATCACTATACCAATATGACATCACCGCTTCTTCAGATACAAGATATATTATACAGGAGTGACGGGGAGGTTCTATGACATCACACCACTATGACATCACTATACCACTATGACATCTCACCACTATGACATGACTATACCACTATGACATGACTATACCACTATGACATGACTATACCACTATGACATGACTATACCACTATGACATCACTATACCAATATGACATCACCGCTTCTTCAGATACAAGATATATTATACAGGAGTGACGGGGAGGTTCTATGACATCACACCAATATGACATCACTTTACCACTATGACATCCCACCACTATGACATCACTATACCACTATGACATCACTATACCACTATGACATCTCACCACTATGACATCACTATACCACTATGACATCACTATACCACTATGACATCACGTTACCACTATGACATCACCGCTTCTTCAGATACGAGATATATTATACAGGAGTGACGGGGAGGTTCTATGACATCACACCACTATGACATCACTTTACCACTATGACATCCCATCACTATACCACTATGACATCACACCACTAAGACATCACTATACCACTATGACATCACTATACCACTATGACATCACTATACCACTATGACATCACTATACCACTATGACATCATCGCTTCTTCAGATACAAGATATATTATACAGGAGTGACGGGGAGGTTCTATGACATCACAACACTATGACATCACTTTACCACTATGACATCCCACCACTATGACATCACTATACCACTATGACATCACTATACCACTATGACATCACTATACCACTATGACATCCAACCACTATGACATCACACCACTATGACATCACTATACCACTATGACATCACACCACTATGACATCACTATACCACTATGACATCACTATACCACTATGACATCACTATACCACTATGACATCACCGCTTCTTCAGATACAAGATATATTATACAGGAGTGACGGGGAGGTTCTATGACATCACACCACTATGACATCACTTTACCACTATGACATCACTATACCACTATGATATCACTATACCACTATGACATCACCGCTTCTTCAGATACAAGATATATTATACAGGAGTGACGGGGAGGTTCTATGACATCACACCACTATGACATCGCTTTATCACTATGACATCCCACCACTATGACATCACTATACCACTGACATCACACCACTATGACATCACTATACCACTATGACATCACACCACTATGACATCACTATACCACTATGACATCACTATACCACTATGACATCACCGCTTCTTCAGATACAAGATATATTATACAGGAGTGACAGGGAGGTTCTATGACATCACACCACTATGACATCACTTTACCACTATGACATCAAACCACTATGACATCACTATATCACTATGACATCACACCACTATGACATCACTATATCACTATGACATCATACCACTATGACATCACTATACCACTATGACATCACTATACCACTATGACATCACTATACCACTATGACATCACACCACTATGACATCACTATACCACTATGACATCACTATACCACTATGACATCACTATACCACTATGACAGCACCGCTTCTTCAGATACAAGATATATTATACAGGAGTGACGGGGAGGTTCTATGACATCACACCACTATGACATCACTTTACCACTATGACATCAAACCACTATGACATCACTATACCACTATGACATCACTATACCACTATGACATCACTATACCACTATGACATCACCGCTTCTTCAGATACAAGATATATTATACAGGAGTGACAGGGAGGTTCTATGACATCACACCACTATGACATCACTTTACCACTATGACATCACTATATCACTATGACATCGCACCACTATGACATCACTATACCACTATGACATCACACCACTATGACATCACTATATCACTATGGCATCACACCACTATGACATCACTATACCATCACTAAACCACTATGACATCACTATACCACTATGGCATCACTATACCACTATGACATCCCACCACTATGACATCACTATACCACTATGACATCACACCACTATGACATCGCTATACCACTATGACATCGCTATACCACTATGACATCACTATACCACTATGACATCACCGCTTCTTCAGATACAAGATATATTATACAGGAGTGACGGGGAGGTTCTATGACATCACACCACTATGACATCACTTTACCACTATGACATCCCACCACTATGACATCACTATACCACTATGACATCACACCACTATGACATCACTATACCACTATGACATCACTATACCACTATGACATCAAACCACTATGACATCACTATGACATCACTATATCACTATGACATCACACCACTATGACATCACTATACCACTATGACATCACTATACCATCACACCACTATGACATCACTATACCACTATGACATCAAACCACTATGACATCACTATACCACTATGACATCACTATACCACTATGACATCACTATACCACTATGACATCCCACCACTATGACATCACTATACCACTATGACATCACACCACTATGACATCACTATACCACTATGACATCACACCACTATGACATCACTATACCACTATGACATCACTATACCACTATGACATCACCGCTTCTTCAGATACAAGATTATACAGGAGTGACGGGGAGGTTCTATGACATCACACCACTATGACATCACTTTACCACTATGACATCAAACCACTATGACATCACTATATCACTATGACATCGCACCACTATGACATCACTATACCACTATGACATCACACCACTATGACATCACTATACCACTATGACATCACTATACCACTATGACATCACTATACCCACTATGACATCACTATACCACTATGACATCCCATCACTATGACATCACTATACCACTATGACATCACACCACTATGACATCACTATACCACTATGACATCACTATACCACTATGACATCGCTATACCACTATGACATCACCGCTTCTTCAGATACAAGATATATTATACAGGAGTGACGGGGAGGTTCTATGACATCACACCACTATGACATCACTTTACCACTATGACATCCCACCACTATGACATCACTATACCACTATGACATCACTATGACATCACTATACCACTATGACATCACACCACTATGACATCACTATACCACTATGACATCACTATACCACTATGACATCACTATACCACTATGACATCACCGCTTCTTCAGATACAAGATATATTATACAGGAGTGACGGGGAGGTTCTATGACATCACACCACTATGACATCACTATATCACTATGACATCACACCACTGACATCACTATACCACTATGACATCACTATACCACTATGACATCACTATACCCCTATGACATCAATATACCACTATGACATCAAACCACTATGACATCAAACCACTATGACACTATACCACTATGACATCACTATACCACTATGACATCACTATACCACTATGACATCACTGCTTCTTCAGATACAAGATATATTATACAGGAGTGACGGGGAGGTTCTATGACATCACACCACTATGAAATCACTTTACCACTATGACATCCCACCACTATGACATCACTATGACATCACTATACCACTATGACATCCCACCACTATGACATCACTATACCACTATGACAGGGCTCAAAATTTGTGGTCGCCTCCTCGCATTTGGCGAGGAGTTTTATGTCCCGTGCGAGCGCCGCTCAAACACATACACATTGCGGCCAGTCTCTTCACAGGCTGGCGCGCCGTCTCTTCACAGGCTGGCGCGCCGTCCCTTCACATGCTAGCACAGGCTAGCAGCTGATTGGACACAAGCGCCCGCCCGGGACCCCCATCCACCTCCCATAGGCCAGTACAATGGTTTCCATGCCGCCCGGGACCGCCTCTTCACCGCCCACTGTCCAATGGAAATGTCCCTTCAACTCCTGCCCGGAACCGCCTCTCACAGCGCTACGATACTAGACGCCGCCCCGGACCGACCCTCTCCACCTCGGACCGACCCCCTCCACCTCCCAGGCTCCCACACATCCAAGGAAGTGCACCGTGCTAAATGGTATGTTTAAAATAGATGTGCGGTGTGATGTGATGTTCAGGAGGCACTGGGAGTTTGCTAGGAGGGGGCTTGGAGGAACCCATTTGCTGGAATGTGGGGGGGGGGAGGGGGTATGGGTAATTGCAGATTAAGACTAAATCATCCCCCCAATCCATTATACCTATGCCCCCAATTCTGCCCCCCTCCCCCCAATCTATCATGCTTATGCCTCCAATTCCGTCCCCCTGCCCCCATTCTATCATATCTATACCTCCAATTCCGTCCCCCTCCCCCCATTCTATCATACCTATTCCTCCAATTCTGCCCCCCCCCCCATCTATCATATGATAGATGGGGGAGGAATTGGAGGCATAGATATGATAGAATGGGGGCAGGGAGACGGAATTGGAGGTATAGATATGATAGAATGGGGGCAGGGAGACGGAATTGGAGGCATAGATATGATAGAATGGGGGCAGGGAGACGGAATTGGAGGCATAGATATGATAGAATGGGGGCAGGGAGACGGAATTGGAGGCATAGATATGATAGAATGGGGGCAGGGGGACGGAATTGGAGTTTTTGGGGGGGCGCAAACAAAAAAAAATTGCAGCCTTACTGTGCCCATCTAATGCAGCCACTGTGCCATCAATTGTCACTACCGTGCCATGCCATCAAACGCAGCCACTGTGCCATCAATTCGCACCACTGTGCCATGTCATCAAATGCAGTCACTATGCCATCAATTCGCACCACTGTGCCATGCCATCAAATGCAGTCACGGTGCCATAAATTGTCACCACTGTGCCATGCCATGAAATGCAGCCACTGTGCAATCAATTATCACTGTGCCATGCCATCAAATGCACTCACTATGCCATCAATTCGCACCACTGTGCCATGCCAAACGCAGTCACTGTGCCATGCCATCAAACGCAGTCACTGTGCCATGCCATCAAACGCAGCCACTGTGCCATCAATTGCTACCACTGTGCCATGCCATCAAATGCTGTCACTATGGCATCATTTCGCACCACTGTGCCATGCCATCAAATGCCGTCACTGTGCCATGCCATTAAACGCAGCCACTGTGCCATGCCATCAAATGCAGTCACTGTGCCATGCCATCAAACACAGCTACTGTGCCATCAATTGTCACCACTGTGCCATGCCATCAAACGCAGCCACTGTGCAATCAATTATCATCACTGTGCCATGCCATCAAATGCACTCACTATGCCATCAATTCGCACCACTGTGCCATGCCAAACGCAGTCACTGTGCCATGCCATCAAACGCAGTCACTGTGCCATGCCATCAAATGCAGCCACTGTGCCATCAATTGTCACCACTGTGCCATGCCATCAAATGCAGTCACTATGGCATCATTTCGCACCACTGTGCCATGCCATCAAATGCCGTCACTGTGCCATGCCATTAAACGCAGCCACTGTGCCATGCCATCAAATGCAGTCACTGTGCCATGCCATCAAACACAGCTACTGTGCCATCAATTGTCACCACTGTGCCATGCCATCAAACGCAGCCACTGTGCCCCTCAATTGTCGCCACTGTGCCAATTGTCACCACTGTGCCCTTTAAGTGTCGCCACTGGGCCCATTGTTGCCACTGTGCATGTCACTGTGCCCTTTAATTGTTGCCACTGTGCCCATTGTCACCACTGTGCCCTTTGTCACCACTGTGCCCTTTGTCACCACTGTGCCCATTGTTGCCACTGTGCATGTCACTGCCACTGTGCCCTTTGTCACCACTGTGCCCTTTGTCATCACTGTACCCATTGATGCCACTGTGCCCTTTATTGCTTCTGTGCCCATTGCCGCCGCTGTGCCCTGTAAAATGCACTTACCTTTCTGCTTCCTTGTCCCTCGATGTCCTCTCTTGCCCTCGATGACGCTTCAGCCAATCAGGTTACCGATAACCAGAATCGGTGAACCTGATTGGCTGAGACGACCGTCGGTCTTATCCAAGGGATGCAGCCCCCCTACGTTCCGAGGATAAGACATCTGGGAGCCGAGGGGCTGTACTCGGAAAGCCTATCAGAGCGGCTGGCTCTGATAGGCACTTCCGCACAGCCAACCAGCTGCCGTTATTCAGGTAGCTGGCACCCAAGGTCCGGCTATCTGAATAGACCAGCTGGCAACAATAACATACATTCATGCAATGCAATACATGAATGTATGTTATTTGCGAGAGGGGTGGCGCTGCAGCGCCCTCTATAGACGGCCACCATCACTGCAGTTAGTAAAAAGTAAAAATGAAATTTTAAGCAAAATAAAAATTCTTAAAGGGCCCGTTTTTTTTTGTGACTACAGGAGGGGGGGGGGGGGCGGCGCTATGGACGGGCCGCCACTGCTGGGGAGGCGTTGCAGGTAGAGGAGTTCTGAGGGAAGCGTTGGAGATAGAGGTGTACCTTTGCTGCCATAGTACTATGTCCTGGGTGTCCAGTGTGCCCCTGTCCTATTAAGAAGAAGTGGACTCCCTCTAGGCTCACTTGCCCTCTGCCTATCCATTATTATGCATTTGTTTCAATTGTGAAGGCTCTCAAAAGTTAGAGTTAAGACTAAGAAAATACTGGGGTACCTTGACGGGGCTCTGTAGCTTACGCATCATGTATTTGCAAATATGTGCAGACTAAACCCCTGTTTTTAACATATACTGTTAGACAGGCAATTTTGTTGTTTAGCAGGCTGGTCGGTAAGTTGAGCTGGGAATTTTTTTTTTTTTTTTGCATGCGTTGTCCTTCCATGTGCTCCTTGCTGCAAAGGCCAGTTATAGGTGAGGGCAGTGGGCATTTGTTTGTAATGTTGAAATATTGGTGAGGGGACATACAGGACACGTTTGCTACCATTGTGTTGGGTGTCCAGTGTGCTCTGTGCCTTTAATGAGGGGTGTACTCCCTCCAGGCTCACTTGCCCTCTGCCTATCCATTATAATGCATGTTCTTCCACTGTGGAGGCTCTCGAAATTTAGAGTTAGGACTACAGAAAATATCGGGGGGGCCTTGACGGGGCTCTGTAGCTTACGCATGTATTTGCAAATATGTACAGACTAAACTAAACCCTTGTTTTTAATGCATACTGTTACAGGAAAATTCAATTGGCATTTACTATATATTTATTCACAAGGACTTGATTGTTTTTCTTATGTTGGCACATCCAGAAATGCTGTATGCTTGTTTTTTTAGCCTTTTCATGTGTATTGAATACCTATTAAAATGGAATGGGTTACCATAACTCAAAACATATTAACATAAATGACATGCATTAGGGTCCTGTTCACATCGGTTGTGTAGCTAAAACTTGCGTTCCCGCACAAGTTTTTTTTGTTTGAGCGTTTACACTCATTGTGCATAGGGCAGGCCATTTTAAATAGGCTACCCTACATGTGACAAACACTCCAAAGAAGCTCCGAAAATATTTGGGGGAGCAGATTGTGGTGCATTTTTTTCACGGTGCATTTTAGCACTTTTGTAGTATGTTTGCAAAGTGTCTTGTTGTGGCTTTGTCACACATTCCAGAAATGCACAGGTGAGAATGCAGCCTAAGGGCTCATTTACAACACAATCTCTGTGTTCACTGTACATTTCTGCAGCACAATTTTTGTAATATATTTTTAATTTATTTTCTGTACCAAGCTGCATTTGCATGTGTTCATGTGCATTTGTGTGTGTTCATGCACATTTGTGGTGCATTCACATGCTCTTTTAGGCTCAATTCAAATCTATGCATGCTGCTTTCGAGTGTTTGCAGTGCTTTTTGCTGCGCTTTCTGTTTTTTTTTTTAGCGCTATTATGCAGCGATTTGCATTTTTTTCACATTCGCTGTATAAAGCTGGCTGCTAAAGAGCGGGCTGGGAATTGGGCCGCCACGTCCTTAGCAACGGATAAGTCATCAGCTGTCAGCAGGCTTCCCAGCTGACAGCTGAATGTAAAAAAATTAATTACCGGCTACAACAATTCCCGGAAAAAAAACGGTGTGGAGTCCCCCCAAAAAAACATACCAGACCCTTTGGTCTGGTATGGAATTGGAGGGGAAACCCCCACGCCAAAATGTAAAAAAAGAATGGTGTGTGGTCCCCCCAAAATCCATACCAGACCCTTATCTGAGCATGCAGCCTGGCAGGAAAGGAAAGGAAGGGGATGAGCGAGTGCCCCCCTCCTGAACCATACCAGACCGCATGCCCTGCGCCAATACCTCCCAGCTTTTCAAAATGCAACCGCGGGACATTCATTAAATTTTTTGCAACGGCGGGACGGCAAATTTATTTTTATGCTGAAATTAAAGTTGTTTAGCTGGGGGGGGGGCGTGGAGCTACCGTGGGACGGGTTGGGAGGTATGCCTGCGCCCCCCACCCCAAAGTACCTTGCCCCATGTTGATGGGGGAGCTGAGGGGGCTGCTGCACACAGAAGGTGTTTTTTACCCTAATGCATAGAATGTATGAAGGTTCAAAACTTTGTTTCTTTACAACCACTTTTTTTTGCCAATGACATATTTTCTATCAGTCACTATACTGTATTAATGAAGGCGCAGTGTACCCTAGGACAGGAAGTATGTACAGAGGAGCAGTTTAGAAAGTATGTTAGAACACCTCCCCCTCTCCTCATCACCCAAACATAGGGGAAGATGTTTTGTAGTCCTAACACTTCTTGATATTTTTTTAGAAAACACTGCAGAGTGCATAGACTGCATTGGATCTCTGGCAGCACCAACAAGAATTAATAATTGGACATAACAAAATTGTTTTGGAAGCTATTTTTAACAGATCAAAAGGGAGACACTAATTGTTAGGGATTGCGTACACTTTAACCACTTAAGGACCGTTGCAGGACTATATACGTCGGCAGAATGGCACGGCTGGGCACATGGACGTATAGATACGTCCCCTTTAAGAGCTCAGCCATGGGTCGCGATTGTAACCCAGTCCGAAGCTCCGTGACCCGATTGCCGCTGGTGTCCCGCAATCGGGTCACAGGAGCTGAAGAACGGAGAGAGGTGACTGTAAACACACCTTCCCCGTTCTTCTCTGTGGCAGTGTCACTGATCGCCTGTTCCCTGATATAGGGAATGACAATCACCGACGTCACACGTCCAGCCCCACCCTCCTACAATAAGAAACACACATGAGGTCACACTTAACCCCTACAGTGCCCCCTAGTGGTTAACCCCTTCACTGCCATTGTCATTTTCACAGTAATCAGTGCATTTTTATAGCACTTTTCGCTGTGAAAATGAAAATGGTCCCAAAAATTTGTCAAAAGTGTCCGATGTGTCCGCCATAATGTCACATTAATGAAAAAAATTGCTGATCGCCGCCATAAGTAGTAAAAAAAAAATGATTAATAAAAATGCCATAAAACTATCCCCTATTTTGTAAACGCTATAAATTTTGCGCAAACCAATCGATAAACGCTTATTGCGATTTTTTTTTTTTAATACCAAAAATAGGTAGAAGAATACGTATCGGCCTAAACTGAGGGAAAAAATGTTTTTTTTATATCTTTTTTGGGGATGTTTATTATAGCAAAAAGTAAAAAAATATTGCATTTTTTTTTTCAAAACGGTCGCTCTATTTTTGTTTATAAGCGCAAAAAATAAAAACCGCAGAGGTGATCAAATACCACCAAAAGAAAGCTCTATTTGTGGGAAAAAAGGACGCCAATTTTGTTTGGGAGCCACGTCGCACGACCGCGCAATTGTCAGTTAAAGCGACGCAGTGCCAAATCGCAAAAAGGGGCAAGGTCCTTAACCTGCATAATGGTCCGGGTCTTAACCAGTTAACCACTTGCCGGAAGTCATCTCATTAGAACAAAACTTCACTGATTTTTATTTATTTTTTTGGTAGCCCAGTTCTTCTACTAAAAATTTCTGGTGATTAGCAACTGATCACAAAACAGGTGGAAAATATGGCTTCCTATGGCGTAAGCTACAAAAGCATGCAGAGCAAATTTGCCTGATTGCAAAATACACCAACAATATATGACTATTCGCTTCAAAAATTCTGCTGTAACTACAGTACCTGTGTAGCTTAGTCTATGGCAGTGGTTCTCAACCTTTCTAGTGCCGTGACCCCTTGATAAAATTCCCCAAGTTGCGGGGATCCCGAACGGTAAAATTATTTTCGTAGCGTGGGTTGTCAGCACCCAAGGAAAGTAATTTGTGACCCTAACTCACAGACAGACATTTAGAGCTCCCTGAGTCCCTTCCATACAGTATTTAAACCCCTTATGGTACATTTGAAGATGTACCACTCTTTCTCTCTGTTCTCCTTTCTTTCCCCTTTTTTTCCCCATCCCTCTCTCTAGCCCTTTTTCTTTGTTCCTTCCCCTCTTTTTCTCTCCCTTCCATGTAGTCTCTATTTTTATTCCTTCTCTTATTTCTTGGTGGGGGGTGGGGTTAATAGGATGAGTGGCAATGCTGGGGGGAGTTCTGATCAGTCAACTTAGGTGCTCTTGATGAAGGTCATCTGCTGATCTGAGAACTGTAGTGGGGACTTTTAATGGCAACTCTAATCACAGGTAGTTTTACTCACTTTGTCTCCAGCTCTGTGGTGTCTCGTAGCAGTGACACCTATGCTAAAATCAGGTCTCCTCCAGCCCCTCCCACTTTACATTCCTCACGTCAGCTGACTTCTAGTCTCTGACCCCCAGCCATGCTGTGAACGGAATGGGCAGCTGCGGGCTCCAGGAACAGCCCAGGATTTGGTGACCCCCTGGCAAATCATCATCCGACCCCCAGGTTGAGAACCACTGGTCTATGGGAATAAATGTGTTCCATCTGTTTAAGGGTCTGTAGCTACTCCTAGCAATTAAACACTAGCGGTTTTAGTAGCATAATTAAACCTCCTAAAATAGCCTATGTAGCTGTAGCCTAGAGTGTTAAGCCTCGTACACACGATCAGTCCATCCGATGAGAACGGTCGGAAGGACCGTTGTCATCGGTTAACCGATGAAGCTGACTGATGTACCGTCACGCCCACACACCATCGGTTAAATAACCGATTGTGTCAGAACGCGGTGACGTAAAACACAACGACGTGCTGAAAAAAATGAAGTTCAATGCTTCCAAGCATGCGTCGACTTGATTCTGAGCATGCCTGGATTTTTAACCGATGGTCGTGCCTACAAACGATCGGTTTTGACCTATCAGTTCGGAATCCATCGGTTAAATTTAAAGCAAGTTGGTTTTTTTTTAACCGATGGTTAAATAACCTATGGGGCCCACACACAATCGGTTTTGACCGATGAAAACAGTCCATCAGTTCGCTGTCCCCTGGTTAACCTATCGTGTGTACGAGGCCTCATTGTATGTATTCTCTGCAGTGGGGGTTCACTTTCTCTGTAATAAACTCTAGACATTTTGCTCTTGGCCTCTACAGGATATCAAATATTGAATTCCAACACACACCTGCTATACTTTATAATTAATTAAAAAGTAATTGACCATACTCCTGATGACTACGAAACTACCAACTGTGAAATTGATAACGCAAAAGCCTATTGACAGGTCCACAAAAGTGCTGAAGTTCCCAAGCAGCATATGTTGTGCAGCAGAGAACTGTGTGAATGGAGGCAAGCTTGCAATTGCCAGCAGAAACACTTATAATGTACACAGCCGCCAACATATGGGCTGGAGCCATTAATTGAAAAGTGTTTTGAAAAAAATCAACTGATAAATCTAAAAACACAAGAGTTTACATGACAGTCATATGCTGGTCTGCAGGGGCTGTTCTTTGCTTCTCCTCCGATTATTCATTATATATAAATAGGTAGATTCAGTAAGAGTTAGGCCGGCTTATCAGTAGATAAGCCGGCCTAACTCAGAATCTACGCCGACTTATGTTTAAGTGTATTCTCAAACAGAGATACGCTTAAACATATCTAAGATACGACGGCTTGTGCCGTCCTATCTTAGGTTGCAATATTTCGGATGGCCGCTAGGTGGCGCTTCCATTGCGGTCAGCGTAGAATATGTAAATTAGTAGATACGCCGATTCACGAACGTACGCCAGGCCGCCGCAGTACATTTACGTCGTTTCCGTCTAAAGTCTAAGGCCTAAAGTTATTCCATCTATTAGATGGAATAGCAATGTTAAAGTATGGCCGCCGTTCCCGCTTCGAGATTTGAAATTTTTACGTCGTTTGCGTAAGTCGTCCGCGAATAGCGTTTTACGTAGTTTACGTCCACGTCAAAATCAATAGGCCCGTGCGGCGTACTTAGCCGCAATGCACACTGGGAAATGTAGGCGCCTGGCGCATGCGCAGTAAAAAAACCGTCAAAAATGTAAGGACAAGCCTTATTAACATAAAACACGCCCCCCTTACACACATTTGAATTCGGCGCCCTTATGCCCGCCCGCTTTAGGCTACGCCGCCGTAACATAGCAGGCAAGTACATTGTGAATCATGTACTTGCCTAGCTAACTTACGGCGGCGTAGCCTAAACACGCTAAGCTACGCCGCCGCAAGTTTAGGCATCTGTACGTGCCTAAAAGTGTGTTCAAACCAACACTGCTCCTTAGAATAATAAAATAAATATATTAAATTACCCTTCTAACATAAAGTGTGTCCTAAACAACTGAATACCCCCTACAATTTTACTATTGGAATCTTTGGGCTTCCAGCTGCTTATCTTATATTCTTATAATAAATGATGTCACTCAATACTGACGATAACATTAGCAGCATCTTTTCCCCGGGGTAAAGACCTCAGAATATGGGAGCGATAGGGAGAGCGATAACGTGAGTCCCATCTGAATAAATGTACAGCAGATAACGCTAAAGAAAGCTATCTCCTGAAACCACTCTGACTAGCTGACAGGAGAACATATGCTTCATTCACAGTTCTACTGCACAAGAACCCGGGTGGCAACAAAGGATGCAAGAGTATCAATAGCACCACTACAGATTTATGTGAAAGGGTGAGATGTCATGGAGACTTCCAGGATGGTGACAAGGTGCTAAAAACCTGATACTCCACTGCCCCTTACCCTGCAACAGCAGCAAGAATGTAACTAGTAAAAACAAGGGCCCAGATTTAAGAAGCAATTGCGCCTGTGTAACCATAGGCGTTACGAATGCTCCTGATTCAGGAACATCGTAACGCTGACTGCAGCCTAAAATCTGCGTGGCATAAGGCTCTTATGCCACGCATATCTTAGGCTGCATTCTAGCGATGGCCGCTAGGTGGCGTTCCCGTTGTGCTCAGTGTATAGTATGCAAATTGCATACCAACACCGATTCATAACATTGCACGAGCCCTGCGTACGCAATTTACGTAGTTTGGGTACGTCGGGTTTTCGCGTAAGGTTGCACATCCTAAAAGCAGGGGCAGCCAATGCTAAAGAATACCCGTCTTTCCTGCGTCGCGAAATTTGAAATCTACGTAGTTTGCGTAAGTGATTCGTGAATGGCGCTGGACGCCATTCACGTTCACTTTGAAGCAAATGACGTCCTTGCGACGTCATTTGCCGCAATGCACGTCGGGAAAGTTTCCCGACGGAGCATGCGCCCTACGCTCGGCGCGGGAGCGCGCCTAATTTAAATGATTCCCGCCCCCTACGGGATCATTTACATTAGGCGCCCTTACGCAGGGCAAGTTTACACAGCGCACACACGCAATTTACGGAGCTACTGCTCCGTGAATCGCGGGTAGCGCAGGAAATTTGCGGGGGCGCAGGGCAAAAACGCTGCCCTGCGCCTCCGTAACTAAGGGGCAAATCTACCTGAATCCGGGCCAAGGTCTGCATTATTTTAGGGTACTTGGAATATGATGTACATTATATTCTATCTTCATATGCGAGACAATCCCTTAAAGCAAAATTAAACCCAAAAGCAACACTTTATTATATTGCAGCTTATCAATTTTTAGATGTGATTGCTGTATTTGTTTCCTTTTTATTGCACCCTGCAAGTCTGTTGTTTGAGTTCAAGCTCTCCAGCAGAATGTATCAGTGGATACACATGGATCAGATAAATTACATGGATGAGACAAACTACTTAACACTGACAGGGTTGATTAAAATGATAAGCTCTTATTTATTCATTAAAAAATTTTAACCCAAAAGGGAAAAAAAACATTTCTGTAAGACCTTTTTCACACTGAGGGTGTTTTGCAGGCGCTATAGCATTAAAAATAGCGCCTGCAATCTGCCCTTAAACAGCTGCTCTATTCAATCCAGTGTGAAAGCCCCAGGGCTTTCACACTGGAGCGGTGCACTGGCAGGGCGTCAGAAAAAGTCCTGCCAGCAGCTTCTTTGTAGCGGTGAACTCACCACTTCTAATGCGCTCCTGCCCATTAAAATCAATGGGCAGCGCCGCCATACCGCCGGCAATATGCTGCTGTAGCGGCACATTGCCGGCGGTATTAACCCTTTTTTGCCCGCTTGCGCCGCAAATCCGACGGTAAAATGCAGGCCTGTCTTAATGAGAGTGCACACCTAGGCACTGCCCAAGGGCCCCAGCTCTATGGGGGGCCCCTGCACTTTCCTCAAAGCAGCTGGTCCTTGAGCCCATGCTGCCCCAAAATTGGGGGCCCCCATGATGGCACTGAGAGTGATGGATACACAGGGGAGGCAGATGTGCGCCGTGCTGTGCAGAATGATACCTATCATTTCACAGCCAGCAGGAAGGGGCAGGGCTGGAGCGCCAGGGATGCTCTGACACCGCCCCATGCAGCTTGAATGCTCGGAACTCGAAGGAAGGGATGTAGAGAGGCCACAGTGTAGGGGGTATCAGGGATGTAGTGGGGTCACAATACAAGGGGTGTCTTATGGTATATGGTTACAGTGCTGGGGGGAATATCTAGAGTGTAGAGGGGTCAGAGTGCTGGGGGGACATCAGGGGCAGGGCCGGCCTTTGGGGTGTGCCGACAGTGCGATTGCACAGGGCGCCATAGCAACATGGGCGCCTAGCGACCGCACACTCGCACAGATTCTTTAATAATCGCCTGCGTACTAAGTAGTGGGTGGGGGGGCGTGCCGCACTGGGTGCCACACACTGGGCGTGTCGGGCCGACACCCCCCCCGCGACTGAAGAGGACTTTTCCGGGTGGCATGGGGGGTGCAAGCCGCACCCGAGCGAGCAGTCGGCACACCCGGGATCTGGCCGCAGTGATCCTCCTTCTCTGTGGCAGCTCCGCGGGTCTGAGTCTCGGCTGCCTGTGACTGTCTCAGTCACGCAGCTGAGCAGTGAAGCTGCCTCCCCCTTGTCTGTACTGTGCTGTGTGTGCAGCACGTGTCAAGCAGGTTATGTGAGCCTGCTTTACGGGTCTGACAGGGGGGGGTTATTGTAGGGGGGTCTGCACTGTAGGGGTGAATCTGTATTGTAGGGGGGGGTTCTGTATTGTAGGGGGGGTGTGTTCTGTATTGGGCGGGGGTTCTTTATTGTAGGGGTGGATCTGTATTGTAGGGGTGAATCTGTAGAGGGGGTTCTGTATTGTAAGGAGGGGTCTGTATTTTAGGGGAAGGGGTCTGTACTGTAGGGAAGTCTGCGTAACATGCAGGGGGTCCAGAACTGTTAGGGCGGTGTCTGTGTAACATACAGGTGCCTGGGGCTGTGTAATGTAAAGGGGTGCAGGGTGCTTTGTAATTTAACCACTTAAGCCCCGGACCAATATGCAGCCTAAAGACCCAAGGGGTTTTTACAGTTCGGGACTGCGTCGCTTTAACAGACAATTGCGCGGTCGTGCGACGTGGCTCCCAAACAAAATTGGCGTCCTTTTTTCCCCACAAATAGAGCTTTCTTTTGGTGGTATTTGATCACATCTGCGGTTTTTAGTTTTTGCGCTATAAACAAAAATAGAGCGACAATTTTGAAAAAAAAGCAATATTTTTTACTTTTTGCTGTAATAAATATCCCCCAAAAACATATATAAAAACATTTTTTTTCCTCAGTTTAGGCCGATACGTATTCTTCTACCTATTTTTAGTAAAAAAAATCGCAATAAGCGTTTATCGATTGGTTTGCGCAAAATTTATAGTGTTTACAAAATAGGGGATAGTTTTATTGCATTTTTATTTTTTTATTTTTTTTTACTACTAATGGCGGCGATCAGCAATTTTTTTCGTGACTGCGACATTATGGCGGACACTTCGGACAATTTTGACACATTTTTGGGACCATTGTCATTTTCACAGCAAAAAATGCATTTAAATTGCATTCTTTATTGTGAAAATGACAGTTGCAGTTTGGGAGTTAACCACAGGGGGCGCTGTAGGAGTTAGGGTGCACCTAGTATGTGTTTACAACTGTTTGGGGGTGTGGCTGTAGGAATGACGTCATCGATCGTGTCTTCCCTATAAAGGGAATGACGCGATCGATGCGCCGCCATAGTGAAGGACGGGGAAGCCGTGTTTACACACGGCTCTCCTCGTTCTTCAGCTCCGGGGAGCGATCGCGACGGAGCGGCTATAAACAAATAGCCGCGCCGTGGTCCCGGATCGCTCCCCGAGCGGACCCGACCTCCGCATGTAGCGGGGGGGGTCCCGATCGGACCCCCCACCCGCTAATAGGCGAGGACGTACCCATACGCCCATGTGCCTGTACGTGCCATATTGTGGACGTATATGTACATGGGCTGGTCCTTAAGTGGTTAAAGGGGCCCAGTGGTGTAGGGTGCTGTGTAATGTAAGGGGGGTCCAGTGATGCAGGGTGATGTGTAATGTGTAGGGTGCTGGAGGACTCCACTGCCGCCCCATTTGCATGCAAGAGCTTTTTAAACTCCAGCCAAATGTAAGTTTGATAGCTGTGAATAAAAATACAATTTTAATCTATCAAACGGAATTACGCTATGTGGCCACTCTTCTCTCGTTTCTATATACACCATTAATATACTAAGCAAACCAGTTTGGGTATTCTATTACAAGTACAGTTTCCAGCTTGTTCCTATATACTCATCCCATTGAAAGATATTCTGACCGGTTGGTCACATGATTCCTGCCAAGGATCGCCCATGACATCCGTCATTTAAAGCTTTGTTTGACCTACGGTGGCATATGTCATCGTCGGTCAACGTGTTCCGGTAAGCCTGCATTCTTCTCGGGGATTATCACATTGAAGAAGTCACGCATTTGCATCTACTCACTCACTCACCTGATTGACTTTTAGATGTTAAAAAATAAAATAGAAAAAGTGCAGCGCAAAACTCAAATATATAAATGATACTGGTATACTCAAACACCAATACCATAAGTGTGAATATGAATATGCAAAAAAAAAAAAAAAAATATTAAAAATTAAATACAATTCAAACAAACAGTCCAAAAGTCCATAAGTTTCAGAAGATGAGTGAATTAAACGAAAATAAATCTCCACCACGTGACAATCCACCAAAATTTTGAAGTGATCCCTCCACCGTTGTAGATGGCTACTCTCACCTTCATATATGGACCACTGAGTTAACAGATGGTCAATAAAGCAAATCAAATAGGCAGGTCATGAACAGGAACCAGGCTGATGTATTAGATCCTCATAAGACAACCAAACCGCAAAGGACAGGTGCATGTAAAGAGATAATCACAGACTAAGTGCTCACTGTTGCAATGTGTGGATTTATTCTTTAAAAGAAGCAAAAGTCAGGCTACTCACATTTGGCCAGACAAAAAACGGCATGAAGTAACAATCTTTAGGAATGAACAGCAGATGAGCGACGTGATGTTTCAGGCTCCTAAACCACCGAAAACCGGTGGTTTAGGAGCCTGAAACATCACGTCGCTCATCTGCTGTTCATTCCTAAAGATTGTTACTTCATGCCGTTTTTTGTCTGGCCAAATGTGAGTAGCCTGACTTTTGCTTCTTTTAAAGAATAAATCCACACATTGCAACAGTGAGCACTTAGTCTGTGATTATCTCTTTACATGCACCTGTCCTTTGCGGTTTGGTTGTCTTATGAGGATCTAATACATCAGCCTGGTTCCTGTTCATGACCTGCCTATTTGATTTGCTTTATTGACCATCTGTTAACTCAGTGGTCCATATATGAAGGTGAGAGTAGCCATCTACAACGGTGGAGGGATCACTTCAAAATTTTGGTGGATTGTCACGTGGTGGAGATTTATTTTCGTTTAATTCACTCATCTTCTGACACTTATGGACTTTTGGACTGTTTGTTTGAATTGTATTTAATTTTTAATATATTTTTTTTTTGCATATTCATATTCACACTTATGGTATTGGTGTTTGAGTATACCAGTATCATTTATATATTTGAGTTTTGCGCTGCACTTTTTCTATTTTATTTTTTACTTGCTTAGGATTTTTGCGAATTTCCCTTAGTGTTCAGCTGGCATTACCAGTGATCCGAACCCTGGGGGTCTGTATCACATAAATACACTTTTAATATCATTTTTTGATCTATATATTTGCGCTGATTGCACCCTGTTTTTTATATATTTTTGGACTTTTAGATGTTGATGAACTTTTTCACTTAATACCCATTTGGTCACTACAGTTTTGTGTTTTGTTACCAACCAGCAGGTGCAATAGACCACCTGCATCACGTGCCAGCACGGCACATTCCTTGTTCCTCCTAGCAGAGGGACTCGTATATGATCTGTGCACATTTATTTATTATTGCTATATGTGTCACAATTTTATATTGTATGGTATTTGACTTTCGTTACTGTTAGTCATTTTAAGCGCTACACATATATATTCCTTTAATATAAAGGGGTCCATTGGTGCAGTTGTGGAGAGGGGTACACAGTAGTGACAGAGATATTGAAAGATGCAGGGGGGCACAGTGGGGTGTTTTTACATTTTTACTGGGGGGCAGATATAGGATCCGCCCTGGGTGCCAAATGATCTAGGTACGCCTGGCAGGCCACAGGTGGATTCTGCCGGAAAGACAGCGTGGGCGGCTCTCTTTGCCTTGCTATGAGGAGAAGGAGCTCATATGCCATGCGCACTGAGAAGACAAAGGAGGGCAAGAATCCACAAAAGCAGGCAGCAGATGTAAAAACTTTTTTTATAAATGCAGTGCAGTTTTTTATAATGTCTGTTTTTGTATTTTATTATTTAAATAGGGTGTTTCTAAAAGGAACAGTAAATTCAAAAGTTAAAAAATACTTAATTGTAATTATGTTTGATATTTGATAGTCAATTTACAGGTAGTGGCATTATACCATGTGATTTACTTTATATGTGGCCTTATTATAGCGTGTGATATACAGTGTAGGTGGTGATATTATACCGTGTGATTTATAGTATAGGTGGCGTTATTATAGCATGTGATATACAGTATATGTGCTGTTATAGCGTGTTCTATACAGTACAGACCAAAAGTTTGGACACACCTTCTCATTCAAAGAGTTTTCTTTATTTTCATGACTATGAAAATTGTAGATTCACACTGAAGGCTTCAAAACTATGAATTAACACATGTGGAATTATACATAACAAAAAAGTGTGAAACAACGGAAAATATATTTCATATTCTAGGTTCTTCAAAGTAGCCACCCTTTGCAGCAGACACATCTCTGGAACTGTTAAGAGGAGACTGTGTGAATCAGGTCTTCATGGTAGAATATCTGCAAGGAAACCACTGCTAAAGAAAGGCAACAAGCAGAAGAGACTTGTTTGGGCTAAAGAACACAAGGAATGGACATTAGACCAGTGGAAATCTGTGCTTTGGTCTGATGAGTCCAAACTTGAGATATTTGGTTCCAACCGCCGTGTCTTTGTGCGACGCAGAAAAGGTGATTATTTAAAAATATTTTTTTCATTACATCTTGTCACTATTCCTGATCACCACCACACCAGTCATATGACGACGCTGTACTGCACTAATGACTGATGATTTACTGAATGTAAAAAAAAAAAAAAATTGAAAAAAAAATGTATTTAATTTCTTAATTTTCCCCAAAAATTTGGACAAACAAAATTACAACTTCCAAAAACTTACCACGCCTCTTACTAAATACCGCAGACTGTCTGTCTACTTTCCAAAAAGGGGTAATTTGGAGGGTATTTGTACTGCTCTTGCATTGTAGGGTCTTAAGAAATGAGATACCGGTAATTAGATAATTTTCAAATATATATATATAAATATATATATATATACTAGATAGCTTTTTTTTTTTTCATTCAAAGTTTATTAAAGATAAGTGCACAACAAGATATTTGCAGATGCAACTGCCTGTTTTGAAAAGTGTTTCAGTAGACGGTAATAACAAAAATACAGGAATAGATAACCTGGGTACAGTATTGATCAAACAGTAACTATTATCAAAATCTTCAGAGCCAGGTATCACTCCACTGCTCAATTGCATGAACTGCTAAACTATTTGACTTAAGTCCAAAATTCTGGGGTGACCAGAACTATAGTATGTTTATAATCCTATTATCTGCTATTGCTAACTGGAGTTGAAGAAAAGAAATAAGAATGGAAAAATTTAGAGTAATAGAAGGAGAATGTCATCAGATATATTTCTGTAAGTATGGTCATCCGTGTGGATACGCAAGAGACCACAGAAGGTGGCTGTGGCATCACCAGTATGTGCATTGTCTATATAATCTGGGGTGTAAGGATGTCTTCATAAGCTTAGGAGTATTTGAAGAAGAGCCAGGGTTGCCATGTTTTATAAAAATCACTACCTTATCACTAGCAGATGATGAAGTCTCCATTTCATAAATGTCTGAAACCTTACAAAGCCAATCCGCAATGGAGGGAACCCATTGAGAATTCCAGTGTAAAGGGATTAGAGACTTAGCCGCATTAAGTAGGTGTTTTGATAGAGTGTGTTTATATTTCTTACATGAGAAATTGGGTTTCAAGGTGAGTTTGGTTTCCGTTAATTGTTTGATCAAGGATTTGACTTTGTCCCAATATGGTACGATCGGCGGGGGAATGTCACCAGATATGGGACAACATACCCCTCTCTTTTTGACACCTCCAGCATGATGCAGGAGTCTTTGGGTTCCATCCATGCAACTTGGCCAGGGTATTGTACCAGTGCTGTCTCTTGCATTTTCATGCTGATGGAATATTTGTAGGTAAAGATACAAGCATACCTCCATTGTTTGGCAGTGATCTCCATCTGCAGTTCCTCCAATCATTTCCTCCTGAGTCTGTCCAAGTCAATGGGGTTTGAGTCTTGTAGCCATAAGTATGCAGTAGAGGTGCCTTTAATGAACCGAGTTCCCCTATGACATACCGATTCCAGTTCCATAAGGGGTCAATGGAAATTCCCTTTGCCCGTCTTTCTCCCTAAGTAACTGCGTAGTTGTAAATAGGCCCAGAAGGGCATATGTAATAGGAATGTACCCTCCTAAAGTGAAGTCCAATTTTTTATTTTACCATTAATGAAACAGTCTCCTGCTAGAAGGGGGTCTGATTGTTGATTAAGTTGAAATGCCGGGTTACCAAGGCCAGGTGGGATTGTCTTTTAGGGGGGATGTGACGTCTGAGCTTGTGGCCAACCTATGGAAGATTTCAAGGGTGTTTCCTGTTAATGGGTGCCGTCGTAGACTAAGAGGATAGCTCCCCCAGGGAATCCATGGGGAGTATTTTAGTTGAATTGGGTTCAGATCCATTTTCAGGGATACCCAATCCTTCACTGCCCCGTGACAATTGGCCAGTCGATTATTCTGGTTAAGTGAGATGCCTAGTTTCTGAAGTCGAGTAAACCCATGCCTCCTATAGGTTTTCTACTCTATAGCTTTGTGACACTATAACTTTCAAATGGACTAAATAATATACACTGATTTGGGTTATTTTTACAGACATGCAGAAGATTATATTTTAGTCTAAATATATGAAGAAATATTATTTTTTTGAAGAAATCTTATAACAAAAACTTCGAAAAATGAAAAACATGTTTTATTTTTTTCCAAAATGTATGGTATTTGTTTGCTTGTGTGTGTGTATATATATATATATATATATATATATATATATATATATATATATAAAATTAAAAAACACAGAAGAAAGCTATATTTATGTAAAAAAAATATGAAAAAATCATTTTCATACAGTATTGCAATTGCCAGTTAGAGAAGTGCAGAGCTGAATAGCAAAAAATACCCTGGTCATGAAGGGGGTAAAATCTTCCAGTGGTCAAGTGGTTAAAACACAACAAAACACCTATTAACTGCCCATCAACATCTTCCATGGTGTGAACATGCCTATGATTTGTATTTTGTAGCATTCTCTCTGGCACCAATATTGACCGCCAAACAGAAATTCCTTTATGGGGTCTGAATTAGTACACACTTTTTGTAACCAGTAAAAGTAACCAACAGCGCACGCATACTTTAACACATAAATTGTTCCTGCTACGCACAGACCCGAGCATTGTAACAACTCCACATGTGAATTAGAAATCAGATATTACCTGAATTAACAATGTTTGATGCGTCCTCACGTATTTCAGCATATTTGTCACACAGATTAACGAAAGAGATTGCAAAACATTTACTAGAAAAACATCAATAAAGCCCCCTGTTGCTTTCCTCTCGGGATCCCTTTGGCTGGATGGAGACAATTCAGCTTGTCCACTTTCTCGCAGGAGGTCACCAGTACACAAAACATGTTTCAGGAAACGGCAGTAAACGTAGAGACAAGCAAATAAAAATTCCAATTATATTTGGGAGTTCTTTTTTTGCAGTGCATGCAAACAGCTGTAGATTAATGTGGGAGA
Source organism: Rana temporaria (assembly GCF_905171775.1). Classification (NCBI taxonomy): domain Eukaryota; kingdom Metazoa; phylum Chordata; class Amphibia; order Anura; family Ranidae; genus Rana; species Rana temporaria. The sequence continues at coordinate 42,361,657 of NC_053501.1, forward strand.
CTTACATGAAATGCAACACACAATAAGCAGAATGGAAAAACAAACTGAGGGACACAGTGAACCTTACCAAATCTGAATCTAAAAAACAGGTTTATAAAGCCAAAATGATTATTAACCAGATGCCAGTGTGTACTGCCTGGTCGTTCTGTGCTGCTGCATTGAATCCCTGAAGCTCCTTAATATTAAGCAGATGCTACATGGACTTTTTATATATGTGGTGTTTAGTGGTTTATACTGTACAAGTTCTTCACAAGTGTTTTGGTGGAGCATTATGGAGAATATGGAATATTTTGGGTACTGAAAGCTTTTCTTAGAGCTTGTATCAAGTATTTTATGAAAGTTGCTCTGCTGGAGAATTGCTGCATGGAGGTGATTTTCAAAATGCCCTTTAAGCCCATGTTCCTAAAGGATTTATCATAATGTCCAAGTTTTGTACCAGTGCGTCAAAAGGTTAGAAATGTTTGAAAACACTTGTAGTCTAAATAGGTTAGTTTGATGCTTTCACCTAAAAGATATTTTACCCTCCTACTTTAAATCTAGAGGTCGACCAATATGGGCTTTTCTCTGGCCGATGCCGATAATTAGAAATTGGGGCGGTCGATGGCCGATATATGATGCAGATTCTTGTGGCCGATATTTTAGGCAGATTTTTTTTCCTTCATCTCATAAAGTCATCCACTCCCACTCCACTCCCCTCTGCTTGCGTGTGTCACTCTACCACACACTTTATGTCCTCAGTACAGATGGCACTTGTGAAGGATATGCTTCAGTTTAAATTCTCCCTGCTAGTTATGCTGTGTGTGTGTTAGAGGTAAAAAGGATTCATGTGTTACAGGCTGTTGAAATGTTAATGTCCCTCCCCCAGCCAGCCCTATTTTAAAGGGTAATTGATCTATTGTGTTGTGTGAAGAAGCCCTGTGTTTACTGTTTACTGTGATTAGATAAGTGGCTCATGTTAATTATTCTGATTGCTTCATTGTGGTAATTACCTCTTCTATATGTGGGGCCAAGCTGTCTAGATAACGTATTCTGTTACAACTAGTAATTACCTTCACTGATGTCATTATCTAAAGAAATGTGTCTTCAGAGTCGGCGCCAAAGTGTCTGACTATAATCTGTATGAGAGCCCCCACTGTGTGTGGAAAGGGGGTGGAGATTTCATTGTTCCTTGATTGAGGATTTAGCTTGTAAACTGCATATATACCTGGTAGCATGCTGCCATTAAAGTGTCTTGTTCCAGCAGTAAGCTCTGACTCATGTGTGGCTTATTGGGTGATCCCAAGAATATTCCTCCTCGTGGAATATTGGGGTGATTTGCTTTTATGGGAAGAAGGGAATGCTTGACGGGGATATTCTAATTCCGTCACAATTGGTTGGCAGCAGCGGGATTTTCCCTTCTACTCTCCTTTACACCCGGATTCCAAGCAGACACTGGAAGAACTACTGGAAGTTCGTGGAAGGATTGCTAGCAACAAAACCAAGCAGGTCATCATAGCAGAATTAATGGAGCTAGACCAGGAGAACTTGGTTGCAGCAATGCCAGCAGTACAAGAGATGGAGACACCAGTGATTCAGGAGGAGGAATCGCCAGCCAACAAAGTAATAAGAGAGAGAAGCTAGCATGGTTCGGTCCGAACCCAACGGCGGATGTGGTGCTGAAAGTGATGGACCTGTTAGTAAACGCAGAGCTACAGGAGGCTAAACAAATAAGAGACGCAGAGCTACGGTTAAAACTGGCAGCAGTCCAACAAGCAGCCGCACATTCTCCAAACAGTGAGTACAGCACAGCAGACACAAGGAAGATTCCGTTTAGCGCTTTTAAAGCTTTTGATGAAAAGGACTGTGAAATTGATAACTACCTGGCAGATTTTGAGCGACAATGTAACCTGCACCGAATAGCTAGAGGAGAGTGGGTTGCAATATTGTCAGGCAAACTGTCAGGCAAAGCTTCTGATGCTTTCCGGACCGTGCCAGATCAGGATATCCATAGCTACGCCAGGGTTAAAGAAGTGCTCCTGGCTCGTTATGCAGTAACCCCAGAGTCCCACCGACAGAAGTTCAGGGACTCACGCAAAACCACAAAAGACTCTTACGTGGAATGGGCATGCCAGTTATCCCTGTCGGCCTCTAACTGGGTTAACAGCAGCCAGGCCCCCACCGCAGAGGACATTTTGCAACTAATGCTCCTGGAGCAATTTTACAATCACATCCAGACGGATGTCAAAGACTGGGTGAGAGATCGCAGGCCCATGACTCTACCAGAGGCCGCGAAGTTGGCAGATGAATATGCGGATACTCGCAAGATGAACCAGGTCACACCACAGGTACATCCTCCATGACCAACGGTGTCCTCACACCCACCAGCCGCTAGATACCAACCTCCTAACAGACCGGTGACATCTAGCCCTCGCTATCCACGCCAGGAGGACAACGAACAACGCTGCTTCCGGTGCAAACAGCTGGGTCACTTCAAGCAGAATTGCCCTATGAACGACAACACCAGGTCAAATTGAGAAAAGAAAAAATGAATCTGCGCCACAGAATATTTAAAAATAGTCTGGAGCCCTCGGATAGACTCTCAGGTGATTAAAAAATATATATAATAAGTATGAGGGGCTGCCCCTGCAAAAAAATCCCCACAAAATGGAGAAGGGTATGAAATAATATGAAAAGCAGGTTGTGGCGCCACCCTAAAGTGTAGAGTGTAGACTAGTGTCAATGATAATTAATAATAATGTGTGGGTGGTACAATATAAAAAACAGAACAAAACAAAAACGAAAAATGCTAGTGATAATCCAAATAACAAACAAAAAATTCAAATGTGTTCCAGTGCTAGTGATTTCCAAAACAAAAACAAAATCCTCATTCCATTTCTGCTTCATGCACAAATTGAGTGAATCAATAAATATAAATATATATGGTGCTGTGTGCTTTCAACAGACAGTACTCATACTGTAAGTGAAAAGTCTTTATGCAAAAATTAGTTCCATGCAATAAATAAATAAATAAATAAAAGTGCTGTGTGCTTCTTCCACGTGAAAAAACGTTGATCTGAATCTTCTGTGAAAAAATCGTGCTCACTCCCTGTGGTCCCGCACTCACCAGATACTTGAACCCCTACAGGGGTAACGGGCGTTCACAGTATAATATACTGACAAAATCCCTGGATCTTCCCAGAATCTAAAAATCTCGACCGCTCAGAAGAGGAGACAAATAGATTGCCCAATAGCGTGATACCGTTTTTAAAGTGATAAACAACTTTTATTCACATATAACAGGGTACTCACATTTAGTAGAAAGGTTAACAAACATATAACATAAAACGTGCTAAAACCAGGTCAACATAAAACCAGGTCAAATTGGTCTCAACCTGGGTACCGCCCACCAGCAGCAGCCCATTGTGTAGACTCGGCTTGGGATCCCCAGGAGCTGGGTCAGGAAGAACCATTGGGCACCCCTTACGAAGCCCTCATGGTACAATCTGTTATTACGGACAACAGGGAACACCATTGTCAGCTGGTCATGGGTAACGGAAAAAACGCCCGGGGATTAAGAGACAGCAGGGTGGGCGACAGCCATGAGCCGGAGGGGCCCTGGAGGGAGCTGGGCAGAAAGAGGCACCGCCGGCCACCCTCCAAGAAGAAGAGGTCCTGGAAGCCATATAACAAGCTGACCTGGGAGGAGAAGAAGCGACTGGAGGAGAGGGAGTCGCAGCGGGCATCCCAGATGCGGGCCGAGATGTTCGCCAAGGGCCCACCAGTGGCCCCTTACACCACCACCCAGTTCCTGATGATGAAGGACCACGTGGAGAGCCTGCAGGACATGAGCAAGCAGGAGCTGATCCGTGAGTACATGGAGCTGGAGGAGTGCATAAGCCGCCTGGAGGAGGAGAACAACCGCCTGAGGTCACAGCAGGCTGACCCCCCTAAGCTCCATGAACTGGAGATGGAGCTGGAGAAGCTCAAAGAGGAGAACCGGCGGCTGCGGAGGGAGCAGGGGGTGGCTGACCCTATGGGGCACTGATCCAACCCCCCCCCGGACTCTGAGCACCAGTGCTACAGCATTTCAACAAATATCAATTTTTCTTTTTATGAATCGCCTGTGATTGTCACTTCAGAGCCATAACCTGCCCCTCCCATAGCGGGACACCTAGACGGCGGCGCACAGACCCATTCGCCGTCTTCACACTGACTTCTGGTGACTCTGCAGATCACACAAAGACTTGGGGACTGACCGGTGTGTGATCTGACGACCCGGTGGCATACCTGAGTCGGAAGCTGTTGCCAAGAGAGGTCAGTTACGCCACCATTGAAAAAGAGGGTTTGGCCTTGGTATGGGCACTCAAAAAGCTCACACCTTACCTTTTTGGCCGGGCTTTCACTCTCATCACCGATCACAACCCCTTGGTGTGGCTTAACTGGGTTTCAGGGGGCAACGCCCGTTTGCTACGCTGGAGCTTGGCCTTACAGCCCTATGACTTTACGATTCATTATCGCCCAGGCAGGCAAAACGGGAATGCCGATGGATTGTCACGCCAAACGGAGTTAACCTCGGACTAAAAGCTCTGAACCCGTCAACCCTACTGGGCCAGGAAAGGTCCAACCGGGTTGCCGGAGCAGGGAGAAAAAGGGGGGCCATTGTGAAGGATATGCTTCAGTTTAAATTCTCCCTGCTAGTTATGCTGTGCGTGTGTTAGAGGTAAAAAGGATTCATGTGTTACAGGCTGTTGAAATGTTAATGTCCCTCCCCCAGCCAGCCCTATTTGAAAGGGTAATTGATCTATTGTGTTGTGTGAAGAAGCCCTGTGTTTACTGTTTACAGCTCATTCATATGAATTGACCCTCTTATGGGATAGCATGTCGAAGCACAGAAAAAACATGCATTCATTTAACAGATCAGAATGGATAGGTCTCAATGACCCCTTAAACAGCTGTAAAATGCAAAGTTAATTTATTATACCAATGTCCCTCCACCTTCAAAAAAAAAGCCATTAGTAAAAGAAACAACTGTTCAAATAAGTATTAGTGCTTTATTATATGGTATATCATGGTACTGCACATTTTTGAAAGAAAAAAAATGTGAATTTCATGCATAGGCGTTGAAATGAATGAGGCTGCCCTACACATGGTACACAGGAACATGTGAAAAAAATTGGCCTGTGCTTGGTTGTACCTGTAGGTGTGAACCAAGCTTTCTAGCCTACTATCCTTGTATCTTCTTTTTAAAAGCCTGTTATGACTGTTGTATATTCAGTTCTAATTTCTCTTGCAATTTTTTTTATTAGTTGTAGAAACTATGATGCAGGGGCTACTCTGATAGGAATAACAGTCAAAGTCAAAGGATTTATAAACAGACAGCTCCAGTTCCATTTTCAAGGATACTTCTATATATTCTTCTAATTACCTTCTTTTCAAATACATGAATACCTTCCTTAACTGCTTGTGACAGGGTCAACATTCAGCTTCCTATATGACAGCTGGTCAATTAAGGGTTTTTACTTTTGTTGTCCATGACAGATGATGAGATTTCAACTGCTATCTAAGGTCATAATAGCATGTCCTGACAAAAATATCCTGCAAAAAGCGACTGTTTAAGTACCTGTCTTGCCTTTTGTCCCTGGAATCTTCACTCTCTTACAGTCAAAAGCTGCCAGCAGAGTTTTCACATCCTTCATAATACCGAATGCGTTGAATGCCTGTCTTCTCTGCCACATGCTGTGGTTCCATCTGCTGAGCCTACAAAAGCACACAGGGACAAAGTTTCCATGTATGGGTGGTGGAACGGGTACATATGTAGCACCACCTCCGTAGAATCGCTGGGTCCTCTGCTCTTTGCCTCAACCTTCTCAAGAACCTCAGCCTCACTGACACACCAGGTTGAATGTATAAATATACAATAGCACAGGAAACCACTGAAAGTAATGCTTAGTACCCAATAGTAGTGATATATTAAAGAAAAAAAGGTACCAAACTTAATATATTATCACCGAATAGTGTTGGTAACTAGGCAAGCATAACATGGATTAACAATGGTAATAACACAATTTAGCATATATAGTGATTAACAGTAAGGAATAGGCATTAAATATTAGGCATCCAGATCAGAATAAACAGTAGCAAGGTCACCTCAAGTGCAGCAATGAGCAGTAGTAAAGTTTAATTCAGTGTGTACTGGAACTATACTTTAAGGACGCATTTATGGTGGCGATGTTAGTCCTAGATAAAGACAACATATGCACTATCCAAAAGAAAAAGAGGATCTTAGCGGAGGGGCCTGGGGAAAAAAGGGGGGTTGCAGAATAATTATATGGGAGGGGTTAAACTGCATGCAGTATAGGTACAGTATAGGTATGGTATTGTCTTGCCACAGGTGAAAGATAGATGTGGTTCAGATGCAGTCTAGATTTGGAATAAGTGGAGTATGTGTAAACAGCCCTCACACAGGTCCCTGTGATGCTGCTGTGACCTCTTGGTATAGAAGGGGGGGGCCCCTTAATTTCTCCCAAAAGGCCTCTGGTGATCAGCAGTGGGAAGCAAAGGGTGAGTGAATGCTCCAGTCTCCCTGCTACAGTGGGCAGGTGCTGCAATGTGGGCAGTGCTGCACTGCCCTCTGGTTTCCTCACTCCCAGACTAAGGCTTGGATCTCTGCTGATATGGTCTCCAGGCAAATATCCAGACAGAAGTGCTGTCCCTCTGACTCCTTAAGGGCTAAGAGGAAGGCTTTTCCCAGGCTTTTCGCCGTTCGTGAAAAAATCCCAGTGCGCATGCTCGAAATTACGCCGCAAGTCGTCATTGCTTTAGACGTGAACGTAACTTACGTACAGCCCTATTCGCGAACGACTTACGCAAATGACGTAAAATTTTCAAAACTCGACGCGGGAACGACTTCCATACTTAACATTAGCTACGCCTCATATAGGACGTACGTTTCTGAATCAGCGTATCTACCTAATTAGCATATTCATCGCATAACTATACGGAAGCGCCACCTAGCGGCCAGCGTAAATATGCAGCCTAAGATACGACGGTGTAAGACACTTACGCAGGTCGGATCTTAGGGAAATCTATGCGTAACTGATTATCTGAATCAGTCGCATAGATACGACGGCCCGCACTCAGAGATACGACGGCGTATCCGGAGATACGCCGTTGTATCTCCGTTCTAAATCTGGCCCTATATATATACAGCTCATGATACTTAAGTGTGTTGATCATTAGGAAGAGTGATCTTTGCATTTATAAACACTGGTGTCAGTGGTAACTTACCTGAGAGGCAGAAATTGCTCAAGGAAACCCTAGCAACCCAGAGGAACCCTGGTTGAGATAGACTGTCTTTGGTAGACAATTCTTTTTTTATATGTAAAATGTTACTTGTATCTTGGTGCAGACTGAAAAAAAAGTCAGCCAATCACAGAAGCAGGAAATTACATTTCTGTGGGGCTTTCCCTACACCAGTATTGTACAGAACATCACTAGGCTGACAGTTTTTTGACAGTTAAATTTTATTGAAATTAGAAGTTTTCAGATAACATTAAATTACAAATTTGAGGGGGCGTTGGCTCATGCACAGAATGGAAGAGCGCCTGGAGCAGACGGCTTGCCGTCAGAGGTTTACAAGTGGTATACAACCCAATTAATTCCGAACCTCCTGAAAGTTTATAATAGGGCCTTTGAAACTGGGGAGCTCCCCCCTTCCATGCGGGAAGCTCTTATAGTGGTGCTACTAAAGCCAGGTAAGGATGCCTTATCGCCTGATTCTTATAGGCCTATTTCGCTACTCACTTGTGACATTAAACTTTTGGCACGGGTCCTGGCAAATAGGCTGGCTAAATGTATCCAATCAATAGTTCACAGGGATCAATCTGGGTTCATTCCCACGAGGTCCACCGCCCAGAATTTGCGGAGATTATTCCTCAATTTACAATTGCCCACAGACAATCCGGTTAATAGGGCCATTTTCTCCTTAGACGTGGCCAAAGCGTTCGATAGCGTGGAATGGCCCTACCTCAGGGAAGTGTTAAAAAAATTTGGGGTGGGCCCCTCATTTCTACGTTGGGTAAAACGGTTATATAGCTCCCCATCGGCAATAATGCGTATTAATGGGAACATCTCGGAGCCGTTTCGCCTGTATAGGGGCATGAGACAGGGGTGCCCTTTGTCGCCCCTGCTCTTTGCCTTGGCCCTAGAACCCTTAGCAATTCATGTCAGGGTGTCGCAGGCCATAAGGGGTTTCCGCAGAGGCCCCATTAAAGATGTTATCTCCTTGTATGCTGACGATACCTTGTTGTATCTCTGGGACACTGGCAGTTCTCTGGAACATGTGATGAGATTGATCGCTACTTTCGGAGGACTGTCGGGTTTCAGTATAAACTGGAACAAATCTGGAACAAATCTATTCCTGATGCCTTTTTACAGGGATCTCACAAAGCCAACACACTCCTGGATGAGTGTGTGGAGACTGCTTCTGTAGGAACCAAGCCCTAAGCCCTTTAAGCCTAATGGCTGGCTAGAATGACCCATCCAGCAAAAAGTCTGGATGACATCTCCGCCCCACTGATTCTGCTAGAGAGAGTGACAAATGTCCTAAAACTCTGAGCAAAGCTGTAGCTTGAGAGCATGCTCAAAGTATCCCAATATTCATGGCATGGAACCAGTTATTCTTGGTAGTCCTGCATATGGGAGGAACAAATCTTTTCTTCTCATAGAATGCTGAAGCCACCTCAGATTCCCACCCAGTATGGATATAAACACTACACATACTGAGCAGAAAGCCACAAGGATCAGTCTCAGCACAAGGCCCAGATCCTGGCAAACCTCCTGACTGAGAAAAAAAGAACCCATAGGAAGGCTGCCCTTATGGCAGACTTTACACAAAACTGGACTGAAAGAGATTCCATCTGGAGCAGCAAGCTGTCGAGGGGCCTTAAAGGCCCTGCCTCTGGCCAAGCTTCCTGCTGAGGATGTAGCCCTAGAGAGATCGACATCACGGCTCAATCCTTACTCCAACTGGACTTAAGGGGATCCCACCTGGAGCTGTAAGTCACCAAAGGATCCTTCCTAACCTAAAGCTTTGATCTTGGCAAACTTCCTGGCTGAAGAGATGCCCCTTGGAGTGAATGTCTTCATAGCTCAGTCTTTATCCATGCCGGACTGCAAAAATATCTCATCTGGAGCTGGCAAGGAAGTCCAGAGTAAGTAGTAAACCCCACCTAGAGAATCCTGGATCTCCTTCATACATATGTCCATGTACTGTGACTCACCCCTGAGCCCTCTGATGTGTCTGGCACAATCGACTTGCTGGCTTCTTGTATCTCGCGGTCCTGGGTTGCTGTATTATAAGGAAACACTGTGCTGCTCAGGTGAGGGGAGGGTACCTTCTCTCAGTACGGTAATTTAGCAATTGGAGGTCCCTCCGTGCTCCACCTGCTCGTTCTCCTCCTTGGTCTCGGTGCAGGCTGTGACGGTGGTGTGCCGCTCAGGGGGGGGGATGCACTCTCGTTGGTATTGTGGCTCCTGGCTTTCACTCCTTCCCCCCTTCAACGGGCGGGGTGCCGCGCTGTTCCACAGTGAGCTCTCGGGACGTCTTGCGGCAGACTAGCTGAAAGCAGGCCAAGGGAGAGGAGGAATAATCTCCTCGGCGTTGCATCTCGTGGGGGAACATGCAGGCTCACACTACCCCGCTCCTTTTTCGCGACCATTATCGGCAACATTTCTGTTTCAGCAAAGTGCGGAAAAAAACAAAATTTTCGGCCGATATGTTTCGGGAGCCGAAATTTCGGTGCATCCCTACTTACCAAATATAAATGACTAGGGAAGGTATATACCGCCCAAGTCACCAAAGGCTTGTATCGATCACCCTGATCTAAACAGCTGGTCCTGGATCCAAACGGCTAATCGACTTGATGATCCCAAATCACAGTGTTAATGATAACTGATACTGAATGAACAGTGTTGTTTATTAAAAGTAGGATAAAACTCATATGTAAAACGCTCATCATAGGCTTGTCAGATGTTATGGTACCAAAAGCGATGTGGATGCACAACATCGCTTTTGGTACCATAACATCTGACAAGCCTATGATGAGCGTTTAACATGTGAGTTTTATCATACTTTTAATAAATTTGTTTGGATTCCAGTCACTTTATGCACTTTCTCAATTCGTGGCCTTTGGCTCAGCCTGAACATTTTGGGAGTAGGGTCCTATGGGGTAGGAGCGAGAACGGGCTATCCAAACATATGCTGCCATTGAAGTCTGTCAGGATTTTTTTTCTTCCTTTTAAGGCATTTCCAAGCAAAACTTTCCCACAAATCATACACATGGTTATATGACAATTAAGAAATAAAAAAATATGTTAAGGCATTTGAAGTTTAAGTATTGGACACAGAATACTTGTGTTTGATTCTAAAGGTGGTGTTTTTTTTTATCAACAGATTTCTTTAGAAGCACGAATCTTCCAATGAAAGCCTTTACCTGCTTTTATGAACTGGACAGACTCTTCCATGACTAATTCATCCTTTTTTGCTGGATGATTAGAGTAGTAAAAAATGTGTTCACTGAAAATACAATACACATTTCTTTCAAATAAGTCTATGTGCCCAAAAATTGAGAATACTTGTATGGTCTCTGTAGGCGTAAAAGATGGCTGTCATTTATGTGGGAAATTTTGCAAAGGTCGTAACAATTTTTTTCAAATATGTCTCAGCAATCAGCCGATTACATCTTTACGCAGAACAAAAGCAGGGTAATTAACATACGAGTTAGAATTGACAAATATTTGTTAATTGTAATCAGAAAATGACATGAATGCTAGATTGGAACACAGAGTTTGTAGGTTAGAGATGAATAAAAAACGATTAGCTCTTTAAGTAGATTCAGTAAGAGTTAGGCCGGCTTATCAGTAGATAAGCCGACCTAACTCAGAATCTAAGCCGACTTATGTTTAAGTGTATGCTCAAACAGAGATATATATATATATATATATATATATATATATATAAAATAAATCCTCAGTTTAGGCCGATATGTATTCTATATATTTTTGGTTAAAAAAAAAAATCGCAATAAGTGTATATTGGTTCGTGCAAAATTTATAGCGTCTACAAAAAAGGGGATAGAGTTATAGAATTTTTTTTATAATTTTTTTTATTAGTAATGGCGACGATCTGCGATTTTTATCGTGACTGCGACATTATGGCGTACACATCGGACACTTTTGATGCTATTTTGGGACCATTGTCATATATACAGTGATCAGTGCTATAAAAATGCACCGATTACTGTGTAAATGACACAGGCAGAGAAGGGGAAAAGGGTGTCCTAGGGAGTGATTCTAACTGTGGTGGGGCTGGGCTAGATGTGACACAACACTGATCACTGCTCCCAATGACAGGGAGACGTAGATCAGTGTTCTGTCACAAGGCAGAACAGGGAAATGCCTTATTTACACAGGCATCCCCCTGTTCTTCAGCTCCGTGACACGATTGCGGGCACCCAGCCCGCGGGACCCACGGTCACACTCACGGACTCCGTGGCGGGCGCGCACGCACCCACAAGATTTAAAGGGGATGTACAGGTATGTCCATATGCACAGCCTTGCCATTCTGCCGACGTAAATAGTCTTGCAGCGGTCGGCAAGCGGTTAAGCCAGTGACTCAAAATGACTGAAACCAGAGAGTCAGCAGGGCAACTAGGAAAAGCGGTAGCTATGGCAGTCCCTGTATTTGTGCCAGAACATATTCTCCTTTAGGTAGGACAGAATAGTACGCTGGAGTTCATGCCAGTCACTCCTAGGTATACGAGTCCTTCCAGTGATTCGGGCCTGCCCTCTGTAGAGATGAGCCTCTCTGTGTTTGGAGAAACAGATTAAGCCCTTGAATTTCTGCAGCTAGAAAATGTACTCCCAGGAGTCAATCAGGGATTTGGTTTCTTCAGACGGTACACAGGGCTGGTGGTGGAATTAGACGACGTTAGAGAGGTTGAGTTTTACTTTTCTGCTGAGATTGACGCAGGGAAATCAAAGCATCGGGAGGGTGAGTGGAGATGTGTTATTAATGAAAATGAAGGCAGCCTTCGTTTAGTCATGGAGGCCTGTTAACAGTTTATTGCTTCTCGTTACCCCTGCTGCTAGGCACATTGAAATTCCTGTAAAACTGAAAGGACATCTGGAAGAATTCAGGCAATTAATGGGATTCACGCTGAAACTGCTCTGAAAGGCAGATTACTCCGAATCCAACCCGCTGCACGGCCGATGCACCCTAATCACACATGTAACATTCATTAGGTGCAGCTCTGGGAGAGTTTAGATTCCTCTAATGAAAGATCAGGGAGAGAGCAACCAGCAGGTATGTGTTTAGCTGGATGTGATTATCCTGAATACCAACATAAACACAGACAAACACTTATTGAAAACAAGTTTGTTTCAAGAGCTTTAACCCCTCGAAGCATCAATGACAACACATTGTCCGTGACTGTGGTCCGCAGAATTTATTTCTACACATTTCAAGTCATTGTGTTTGTTTGTTATAGAAAGTGAAGCACCTTGAAGTATGTTCTGCATTTCAGTACTTGGGAAGACCAACAGGTGGCCAGAAGGGCCAAGTGATGTGAAATGTGCATTACTTTCTGACCCCATCCCCTCCCATCTAACTAATATGTATGTGTAACTTTTACAGAGTTATCAATGCTTCCCCAATGTTGCTTCTTTCTTCTTTAACCACTTCAGCCCCGGACCAATTTTGTAGCTAAAGGACCAGGCCACTTTTTGCGATTCAGCAGTGTGTCGCTTTTACTGACAATTGCGCGGTCGTGCGACGTGGCTCCCAAACAAAATTGGCATCCTTTTTTCCCACAAATAGAGCTTTCTTTTGGTGGTATTTGATCACCTCTGCGGTTTTTTATTTTTTTGCGCTATAAACATAAATAGAGCGACAATTTTGAAAAAAATTCTATATTTTTTACTTTTTGCTATAATAAATATCCCTAAAAAATATATACCGTATTTATCACGGTATAACACGCTCCCTAAAGTGGCCCCCAATCCTGTGGAAAAAAAGTTTTTTGTACTTACAGTTTTGGTGTCTTGCGCGGCGTCCATCGGCGGCCTCGTCGGGTCCGGCGTCCTTCTTTGGCTTCGGGTGTCCTCTTCGGCAGGTCCGGCGTCCGTCTTTGGCGGGTCGGGCGTCCGTCTTTGGCGGGTCGGGTGTCCTTCTGCGGCGTCCTCGCGTCCTCCCCGCTCGTTTCCAGCCACGAGTTTGAATACTGCGCCGGCATATACCGAGCGCAGTACACTCGTGTATCGTCGGGCAGGCTCGGCAACTGTCGCGCTGACGTCCTGTACGCTCAGGACGTCAGTGCGAGAGGCGCCGAGACTGCCCTAAGATACACGAGTGTACTGCGCTCGGTATATGCTGGCGCAGTATTCAAACTCGTGGCGGGAAAGCGGGTATCGGCGTATATCGCGCACCCACGATTTTGCCCTGATTTTCAGGGCAAAATAGTGCGCGGTATACGCCGATAAATACGGTAATAAAATAAAATAATTTTCCTCAGTTTAGGCCGATACGGATTCTTCTACATATTTTTGGTAAAAAAAATTGCAATAAGCATTTATTGATCGGTTTGCGCAAAAGTTATAGCGTCTACAAAATAGGGGATAGTTCTATGGCATTTTTATTCATATTTTTTTTTTACTAGTAATGGCGGCGATCAGCGATTTTTTTTTATCATGACTGCGACATTATGGTGGACACACTTTTGACACATTTTTGGGACCATTGTCATTTTTACAGCGATTAGTGCTATAAAAATTCACTGATTACTGTGAAAAGGACACTGGCAGTGAAGGGGTTAACCACTAGGTGGCGCTGTAGGGGTGAAGTGCACCTTTGTGTGCGATTCTTACTGTAGGGGGCGTGGCACGTCACTGATCGTTGTTCCCTATGACAGGGAACAGACGATCACTGACACTGCCACTAGGACGAATGGGGAAAGGTTTGTTTACACTCACCTCTCCCTGTTCTTCAGCTCTGTGATCGCTGGACACCGGCGGCAATCGGGTCCGCGGATCCCGCAGTCACGGAGCTCAGGACCGAGGTCAGCGACCTGCTGATGGGATCTTAAAGGGGACGTACCTGTACGCCCTTTTGCCAAGTCGTGCCATTCTGTCGACGTACATCGGCGTGCGGTGGTCCTTAAGTGGTTAACCACTTGACCTCTGGAAGATTTACCCCTCATCATGACCAGGCCATTTTTTGTTATACGGCAAAAGTTTTCGAATAGTTATCGAATTCGAAAGATTTTCCAATTATCAAAATAGAAAAAAGGCAAAGAATAGAAAAAAAAATGATAGAATAGAAAAGAATATAACGGACAATAAAATAATATAATATATAGAGTAAAACAGAAAAAAATAGGATAAAAAATAAAAGAAGAGAATAGAATGGACTAGAATATAATACAAAGTAATATAAATAACCATTTTCAAAAAGTCAAATAGAATCAATTCAAATTTGAATAGCATATAAAAGAATACAATAGAAGATAACACAAGTATAGAAAAAACAATAGAATAGAATGAATATTACCATCTTCCTATGCTAATCTGTTATTTTCTATACTATTTAAATTCTAATTGGTTATATTAGAATTTTGGGAAATGGATATATTCTTTCAATTCTATTCTATTTTTTTTTAAATTATGTTATTTTTCTATTTGTTCTATTCTATTATTTTCTCTTCTATTATTTTATTTTCTATTCTATTCTTTTCTATTCAAATTAAAATGTATTCTATTCAAAATTTGTTTTTTCTATACTATTCTATTATATTCTATTATTTTCTTATGTATTCAAATTTATTCTATTTGAAATTCGAATTTCAGAAGATGGCTATATTATTTTTATGCTATTCTGGTCTATTTGTTTCTATTATATTCTAGTCTATTCCGTTCTTTTATTTTCTATTCTATCTTGTTCTGTTTTACTTGATTACATTCTATTCTTTTATTTTGTGTTATATCCTTTACTATTCAATTTTTTTTTCTATTCTAGTTCTTTAATTTTTATTGGAAAACTATTCGAATTTGAAAACTATTCTAATTAGAAAAGTATTCAAAAACCATTCAAATTCAAATTTCATCCACATTTTTTTTGGTATTTGAGATTCGTTTAAATTCGGGACTAATTTAATTCGGAACACATCAGAACTTCTGAAACATTTAAGTTTTTGTCTGAATTTCAATTCGGAACGAAACGAACCGCAAATGTCTACAGCGTTATTTTAACTGACAATTGCGTGGTCGTGCAAGGATGTACCCAAATACAATTTCTGCCTTCTTTCCTCACAAATAGAGCTTTCTTTTAGTGGTATTTGATCACCTCTACATTTTTTTTATTGCGCTATAAACAAAAAAGTCCGACATATTTGTGAAATTTTTTTTTTTTTACTTTCTGCTATTAAACATATCCAATAATAAAAAAAAAAAATAGAATTTCTTGATAAATTTTGGCCCATATGTACTCTGCTACATGTTTTTGGTAAAAAAAATCCCATTAAGCGTATAGTAACCACTTAGGCTGGATTTACACCTAGGCATTTTTAGTGCTTTTTGCAGATTTTTACTACAGAACGTGTTCCATAGGAAACCATGTTCTATGGACTGTGGACAAAAAAGCACAAAAAATGCAAAGGTGTGAATCCAGCCTTAGGGACCGGAAGGATTTGTCCCCTTAATGACCAAACCATTTTTTGCAATACGGCACTGCATCGCTTTAACTGACAATTGTGTAGTCATGCGACGCTGTACCCAAACAAAATTGACATCATTTTTCCCACAAACAGAGCTTTCTTTTGGTGGTATTTGATCACCTCTTTGGTTTTAAATATTTGCGGGACGATTAAGGGGTTAAAGCGGAGGTCCACCCTAAAAAAAGAAATAGCCAAAAATTCGATTTTTTTTTATACTTACCAGAAGTGGCTGTTACTAGGCAGATCTCCTAATCTGCCTCTTTCTTATCTGCGGTGGGTCTTCTTTCTTTTTTTCGTCGCGCTGCCTGGACCTTGTGTGTGTGTGTGTGTCCGCTTCACTTCCGGATTCCTTCACCGAGGATGGTGGCGGGACAGCTGAGACCCGATCGATTGTTTGGCTTTGGCTCCCGACATCGCGGGCACCCTGGACAGGTAAGTGTCCTTATTAAAAGTCAGCAGCTTTTTTTTAAGCCGGACCTGGCTTAAGTGTGTTCCCTAGGAGTGTTCTAACTATAGGGAGGATGCACTCACTGGGACATGACACAGATCACTGTTCTCAATCATTGGGAACAGAAGATCTGACATGTCCCCTGTCAGAACCGAGATCCGCTTGTTTGCCTCTTGTCTGCCTCTGTACTAGGCGATCGCAGGTCGCTGACGGACATCGAGTCCACCCGACCCATGGACATGCTCCGGCAGCACGCACCCACCCGTAACCGTAGAGGTACGACAATTTGCGCAGGAGAGCCGACCTGCCACCGTGTAACGACTTGAGCAAAAGTTAAAGGTTAAAGGCTCCTTTTGATTCTCGAAATGCAAAGTTTAATGATGAAAAAATGAACCGTCGTGTCAGATATTTTTCAAACTATTTTCTAACATGTATGGTCAGCTTTTATCTGACAGGCTGTCTCGAGTTAATTCACTTTGCATTAAATAAGCAAATAACAATATATGGTCATTGATGTCACCATGGATCCCCCAGCTGCTTTGTTTAAAAACACATTCAGATTTGGATTCAGGATTGTCATTTAGCAGCAATAGTTTTATTCGGTGCAGGATAAGGATACGTTGTTCTTTGCAGTTTGCTTTGTGCTTTGGCACTGTAAAGGTGTCATGTAATGCTTCTGCAGCTTTACCTCAACTGCCGAATTTCTATTGTTTACTGCAGGATAAATGTACTTTGTATCTCAGTTTGTGGACTATTCGTGTTTCAGCACTGAAAAGTATTTGTGGCTATTGTCTCTCAGATAATACACTGTAATGTTTATTTATTTTTAAATAATTTGTATTGTTTTCATTAAAGGGGTATACAAAACATAATGAGATTGACACATCAGTACATTTGTCTCCCATACATAGAAAGAGTAAGGAATAGAGAACACATCCTATGAAAAGAGAATGAAAAGCAAATGCAAAACAAATTTCACAACTTAGGTTGCAGGCAGTGATGTACAAATCAGCTTATGTGACTTTGAAAGTTCGAGCCAACAAGTACAAAATCTGCAGGCAAACAAGGTAACAGCAAGTGAACGGGACCCTGCTGGCCCTAGTCAATATGTGTGAAATGTTTTTTTCCAATCCAATGTGTCAATCTGAGACAGAGCAAACCTGCCCAGATTGGGCAAACAGGAAGAATATCTCTAGAGAGAGGTCCTCTCCACTGCCCTGCCCCAGTCAAAATCACAGGCACTGCATTGCCTGGGATGTTGTGACAGAGGATCAAGAAAAAGAAAGAAAATAAAGGGGACAGAACCAAGTAACCATCCGTTCTATAGGAAAAATAATGACAACACTAGTCATTTCCCAAGAGGTAGGACATCCATGGATCCCAAACCTTTTCAAACAACTTTACTTTGTCATTAAGAAGTGCAGAAAGTCTTTCATTTATCATGATTCAAGATCGCTTAGGTTTGAACATATCAAATGTGATATAGCTGACTTCCAGGATTGTGCGATGGAAATTTGTGCCGCTATAAATATAAAGGAAATCAACCTTTTCACATATCTCGGAGCCTCTTGCACAGGATAGCCCCTTGTTGCTTTGATTTCCTAAAGTGATATTAAAGCCTTATTTTTTTTTCTTTAAAAATAACAAACATGTTATACCTACCTGCTCTCTCTAGTGGTTTTTCACAGAGCAGTCCAGATCCTCCTCTTCTCAGGTCCCTCGCCAGCGCTCCTGAACACTCTCTCCTGCCGAGTGCTCCCACAGCAAGCAGCTTGCTATGGGGCACATGAGTTGAGACACTGCTCTGTGTCCATTCATCGCTTAATCGAGATGGGGCTCAGATAAGTATTAGGTGGGCTGTTGTACACTGAAGGCTTTTTATCTTAATGCATATAATGCATTAAGATGAACAACCTTCTGCCTTTTAGAATCACTTGGGTCAGGAAAAAAAAAATTATTGATGCGTATCCAATAACGCTTTTACTTTGAGACATGTCCACCATCAGTGGAGTGTGCAACCACAGAAGCATAATGCAGAGGCTCCTGGAACAAAGGAGGCCAATCCAGTCGGGACCATGTACCACCAAAGTAGTATTTTATAGTTGGCTCCAATGATAGATGTATTTATACAAGATTTTGAGAAGTAGCTCGCCATCTTATACGATTCGACCTGTTCCAATTCTATAACTAAATCTGTTTCTCATTTTATTATCTAAGGCAATTTTGGGTAAAGATATTAATTCAGTGTACAATACTGAAATATGAACAGAACGTTTATCGAAATTCTTGCACAAGGATTCCAAAGCAGTCATGTAGGACAGGTCATTCTTAGGGAAGTGATGTAGTGAGAAATTTGTGTGTATTCGTAGATTTTCGTATTGGGGAACTTTGCAGCCTTTTGGATGGACGTAAAAAGCACTGCATGCTTGTTCAGAAAGTACGCTGAAAGTAGGGCAGCCTAGCGGCTCAATTGCATACTGGGCAAGTTCTGGCAAGTGGTCTATTCTCATGACCCAGTAACCCAGAGGATTGTGTTCTGGAAAACTCTCCAAGTCTGTTTTTGCCCCTGGATAATCTTCCACCATATGATGCAGATGTTGAAAATCTTTTAAAATGCATCACTTCTCCACCGATCCTCCTTTGACCAACAGAAGCCTCAAACTACATTTTTCACGAGACTGTAGGTGTTCTCAAAATATTTCCTCCTGTGCTCCCTCTGCAAGGACATGTGCAGCCGCTACAGCATTGCCAAAGTTGAGTTCCACCTGGTGGGCATGTCACAAATCAAGCAGTTTACAGGTAGGTGGAATTCCTGCTGAATTTCATCCAACCGAACACTGGCTGTTTATGACCACCTAAAATGGCTACAGACCTGGCTCCTGGCCTGGGTCTCTTTTATGTGGCACTTTTGTCAATGGGCAGAGTGGTGGGAGGTCAAATGTCAAGCATTTGGTACCCAAATTGCTGGTGTTTTTGCCACACTTGATCTGTTTGCAGCAGATATTGCCCATGTGCTAAAAAAAGGCTCACACAGCTGATCTGTGGGAAGTGGACCGGGAGATAACAGCTCCACAATCTGATGGGATAGGGTGGCTGCTCTCTACTCTTCCATGATGTCTGCCTCTGGAGGACATCCGACCTTGTTGGGGTTGTGCCACCTCATCACTTTCCTCCTCTGCTGTATCTGGCCCCCAAGTCGGGTCAGTGACCTCATCCTCATCACCCCGTCCATCCTCATAAACCCCAAGGCCAACTTGGCATTACGCTGTGGCTGGGGAAATGTGAATGACAATTTTTTGTTTCAGTGTTCTCCCCTCTATGTAGGCTCCCTCCCCTTTCTCTACCTCAGAACCAACATCAGAATCAAGCAATGTCTGTGCATCCTCAAGCAAGTGGCTGACACTGTGTTCAAATAATTCAGCTGACTCCTCCATGCATGATGCTGGGGCAATTACAGAATAAGTCTCTGACAACTGTGATGGACTGCACACTAGTGTCAGCTTGGGTCATAGCGAATGAAGAGGGGAAGCATCACTAAACAGAGACAAACGTGCTCTGCCTGAGGATGGACCACGTCCACCCGAAATTCTATGTCTAATCTTTATATGATGTTTCTTACTTTATCTTTTTAAAAAAATATCCTACAGTCAGTGGCGTATCTAGGGTATGGTAGCCATGGCAAGTGTCATAGGCGCCATGGGGAGGGGGCGGCAAAAAGCCACCCCCCTGCATGAAAAACCCCACCCGTCCTCCCACGGCCGCCTCCCGCATTAATGTAGCTCCCGGCGCCACGCCCTGCTGAAGCGCGGCACCGGCACAGCAATTGATAATATTTCTCTTTCTGCATGGGGAGGGGAGTGACAGGTGCACCCAAGACAGCCGATGACTGGCCAGACCGGATCCACATAGGGTAGTGGCTGCGTTTGATGGACACAGTGACTGCGCTTGATGGGCACAGTTGCTGCAATTGATGTTTTATTTATTTTTTTCAGTTTGTTTGCGCCCCCCCCCAAAAATTTCAGCCCCAGTGTCCCTCTCTGTCCCCGCCATGTCCCTGGTTATCTGAAAGATGGGTTTCAAATGTTTTGACAAGGATGCAGTTTCAGTGCTAGCCATAGGCACCATTTTCACTAGACTCTGCCTACAGTTGAATTTTCCATTTTCTAATTGACTCCAATATAACGTTATTTGCCATGCCAAATGGCTGCTTAGCAAATGATTATTTATTTATTTTGTTTCTGTTACTTATATAGTGCCGTCAATTTACACAGTGCCTAACATATACATTGTAAGCTCCTTAAAGGCAGGGACTCTTATTCATTCATATACACACTAGGGCCAATTTAGACAGGAACCAATTAACCTACCAGCATGGTAATGCCGTGGTTTTGAACCAGTGACCCTTTTGCTGCTTGGCGAAAGTGCTAACCACTACACCACTATGCTAAAAATGTTTAAGGCATCTCCAAATGCTACCGCTTTTAATATTTGTGACAGACCATCTTTCTAATTCTCATGCCTCTTCATATCAAATAAAAAATGTACTATTTGGTTGCGGCACTGTGATAGTTAAATGCTTATTTAACAATGATGATGAACGTTTGAGGTAACTAAAGTCCCATTTCTAAAAGAAACCATAATCTTCATTATCCCACTCATTAGTTAAGATAATAACTGCCAATACAAGAGCTCAGCAAGTGCACAATGGGTTGAGTGTTTTTGTCTTTAACCATAGAGTCTGTAGTTGATGTTACAGCACTGTTCAAATGAATAAGGGTTCCTTTTAGGGCTCTTTAACAACAGATGCAGTGATGTGCATTTTTAATGTAGCAAAAACACAGTACAAATGCATATGCAAGAAAAATTACTGGATTCCAATTATCTTAATTTACACCATAGCAGTGCTTTCATACGTGTTTAAAAATGCACCACAAATGTACAAAAACAAACGCAAGCAAACACACAACAAATGTGCATGAATGCATGTGAAATGCAACTTAGTAAAGAGAATGAATTTAAAGGGTCACTAAAGGAATTTATTTTTTTAGCTTAATAGCTTCCTTTACCTTACTGCAGTCGTGGTTTCATGTCCTCATTGTTCGTTTTTGCTCCGATGTTGCTGTAATCCTTTTCTGTTCTGAACACTTCCTGGTTGTCTGTTTCCTGATGAAAAAAGTCATGGGAGCTTTCTCTCTGTGGTCACTAATCAAGGAGGTGTGATTACGGTGTGTCTAAAACCGCTCAACACCAACAGTTTCGTTTTACAAACCATCACTGACCTGTATTGGCTCTGTGTCTCTGGACATCACAAAAGCAGGAAACAGCATGCAAAAACAAAACTGAAACTGTAGGTACATTATATGATTGATTTTTATCTATTTGTAATCATTTTTAAAAGGAATCAGTTAACTATTATGTCTCTATACCCTGTAAACAGTAATTTCAGCAAAACATTTTTTTTCCTTTACAACTCCTTTAAATCAATAAGAAGCGCTCAGTGAACACAGAGATTGTGGTGTAAATGATAAACTGCGCCAATGGAATAGACCGGCAACAGGGTGCCAGTACTCAATATATTGCCAAAGTATCTGAACCCCAAAATAAAAACTTAAATGTGGGTAGATAGAAAATATTAATAAAAACAATATAGTTCCAAATAACGATTAAGGGATCAAGGCGGACCCCACGAGCAGGATAAACAAACACCACCATGAGAATGACTTCTTGTGAGGAGACCACCACCTAATGGAAAGCCGCTTACCACAACCACAGGGTTAATAGGCCAATTGAAACTCCATCCACAGGATAAGGACACCGAGCCAAGAGGGATTCCAAGAACAGATAAGAAGGGTGCGATCGCTTACTCACAGATGAACAGGCCCTCGGTTCATGGATATGAAAGAAAACGGACCAATAGTGTAACTCCGTATAAAAAAAATTAAAAAAAGGACAAAAACGTACTTACAGCAAGTAGCGTGGTTAAAAACATGTATAAGTTGCCGGCTGGCACTATAGGAGCCCTTCCTCCAAACGTAACAACGCGGTGACGTCAGTGTGCGCTGTCCCAGACGCGTTTCGTCATCAAGTAGACGTTATCAATGATATTGTCTACTGATGACGAAACGCGTCTGGAACGGCGCACACTGACGTCACCGCATTGTTACGTTTGGAGGAAGGGCTCCTATAGTGCCGGCCGGCAACTTATACATGTTTTTAACCACGCTACTTGCTGTAAGTACGTTTTCGTCCTTATCTTTTGTACTATGTTATTTATGTTTATCTCATTTTATTGCTGCCTTTGATCTTTATTGATGTTATTTTTTATTTTTCGTTAGTGCAGTCTTTTTTCCTAATATTGTGGTGTAAATGAGACTTATGCCACGTACACACGATCGGGCTTTTGCCCGGCCAAATCACATGGGAAAAATATAGAACATGTTCTATCTTTTTTTTTTCTATATCTAAAGTCCGATGAAAAACTCTGATGGGGCAACAAACTATCGAAAAATTCTGATCATGTGTACGGGGCATTAGGCTAGGTGTACACTGTCACGGAATTGCTTGTAAATCAAATAAATCTTGAAAAAGGGTCGGAATTTTTTTCCCTGCATTTTCCACAGTTGCAGAAGCCCATTCAAATAAATTGCCTGCTGCGCCTGTGCAAACGTGAGCTGCACCACCTGCAACAGTGTGAGCCTAGCCTTACACCAGATGCAGTTGAATGTATTTTTAACCACTTCCCGACAGCCGTACGACTATATACGGCCGCAGGGTGGTTCTACTTCTCTGGGGCGCTGTCTTTTTACGGCCGCCCCTTTCCGTGTTTCCCGAGCGCGCAGCGGGGAACTTCTGTGCTGGCCATGTCCCTTGGACACAGCCAATCACAGATCGCCCTGAACGGCCAATCGGAGTGGCCGTTTGCTAGGCGATCTGTGCGGCCAATGAGAGATGATCTCATATGTAAACATATGAGATCATTTCTCATTGCCGGCTCTCTCAATGACAGCGTCATGTCAGGGAGAAAGGAGACGGATCTGTGTCTCTTGTACATAGGGACACAGATCGGTCACCTTCCCCAGTCACCCCCCTTCCCCCACAGTTAGAACACTATATAGGGTACACATTTAACCCCTTCTTCACCCCCTAGTGTTAACCCCTTCCCTGCCAGTCACATTTATACAGTAATTAGTGCATATTTGTAGCACTGATTGCAGTATAAATGTGAATGGTGCCAAAAATGTGTCAAAAGTGTCCGCCATAATGTTGCAGTTGCAATAAAAATCGCAGATCGCCACCATTACTAGTAAAAAAAAAATAAAAATTTTGGATTTTGTAGGCGCTATAACTTTTGCGCAAACCAGTCGCTTATTGCGATTTTTTTTTTACTAAAAATATGTAAAATACGTATCGGCCTAGACTGAGGATAAAAATTAAAAAAAATTGAGCCATTTATTATAGCAACAAGTAAAAAATATTTATTTTTTCAAAATTGTCGCTCTATATTTGTTTATAGCGCAAAAAATAAAAACCGCAGAGGTGATCAAATACCACCAAAAGAAAGCTCTATTTGTGGGAAAAAAAGGACATCATTTTTGTTTGGGAGCCACGTCGCACGACCGCGCATTTGTCAGTTAAAGCGACGCAGTGCCGAATCGCAAAAAGTCCTCTGGGCAGGAAGGGGGTTTAAGTGCCCAGTAAGGAAGTGGTTAAACGCAGTTCAAACACATATGAGAAAAAAACGAATTTAAATGCCAACAGCATACATGAACTAATACATTTTTTTCTACCGGAATGTAACTGAAAACACTGCAAAACACATGTAAATGCAACTCAGTAGAAACAAAAAGCATACTAATGCCAAATAATGCACTGAAACTGCATTAGAGTTGCACCATAAGTGCAAAGACCGAAGTGAACTCCGGATTGCAGTGTAAATGAGCCCCATAGGGACCAGCCTCAATCATCGGATATAAAGCTGGTCCCTTATCACACCTAGAAATGGGTTTATTGAACCATGGCATAGCATGCCCATTCTTTACACATAAGTGCCTATGACAGGACCACATTGATTTTGGCACTCAAGCCTCGCCCAGCAGCTTGGCTCTAACTCCTGATTGGCTGAAGGCTTATCGCTTAGAGGTGCATGGCTTGCTATAAATGCGGAGTGATGGGCGCTATGAAGACACAGCTGCCCCCCTCCCATCTGATGCCCGTGCCCCGCGCTGCTGCATAATGCCGAGGGGATTCCTAGTGAAGAGGAACAGGAAAGCATGCGGCTCATACAGGATCCCTTGTGAGGACAGCGGCTCAGCCCAAGATTTTGCCATCATCAACGTGCTGGCACCTTACAGCCCCATGGTGCCCACATGTTCAGAGGGGACTGATCGTGAGAAGCAACCACCTGCTGAAGATGCCCCCCAGCAAGTGCCCAGTGATGCCCCCCCTTTGAAAGCTGGAGGAGGCTTGGAGAATGCCTGGATCAGCCTTCCATACAGCCCTGTACAGCCTGTGGGGCTGGAGATGAAGAAGACTTTTTTTAAGCGATATCTCAGCTCTCCGGCGACAGCAGAATCCTTCCCTGTGAGCGCTGCCTTCTCCTCCATGGAGAAACTCATCTCCCAACACCACAACCCCTTCCTCACCCCCCAGGACACCAAGCTGCATGCCAAGGAAGCGCCCAGGTCCACCAAGGTCCCGTCCAAGAAGCACAAAGCCAGCAGGAAGCTCCACTTCACCGATGAGGTCACCACCTCCCCGGTGCTGGGCTTGAAGATCAAGGCGGAGGAGCCCTCTGTCACTGCCCGCTGCCCCCTGGGCAAGCGCCCACCACTGGGGGAGTTCATCTGCCAGCTGTGTAAGGAGCAGTACCCGGACCCCTTCGCTCTGGCTCAGCATAAGTGCTCCAGGATAGTGCGGGTGGAGTACAGGTGCCCGGAATGTGATAAGGTATTCAGCTGTCCGGCCAACCTGGCATCACATAGAAGGTGGCACAAGCCAAGGGCCATGGGGGGCGAAGTGGGGAAGAAAGTTCAGATGCCGCTGGAGGGGAAAGAGAACAGCAACGGGAGAGGAGCTGCGATCAGCCTGATTCAGCACCAGCAGAGTGTGGACAGCTCCAGGGGTCAGCAACACCAGAGTGTGGACAGCTCCAGGGGTCAGAATCACCAGAGTATGGACAGCTCCAGGGGTCAGCACCACCAGAGTATGGACAGTTCCAGGGTTCAGCACCACCAGAGTATGGACAGCTCCAGGGTTCAGCACCACCAGAGTATGGACAGCTCCAGGGTTCAGCACCACCAGAGTATGGACAGCTCCAGGGTTCAGCACCACCAGAGTGTGGACAGCTCCAGGGGTCAGAATCACCAGAGTGTGGACAGCTCCAGGGGTCAGAATCACCAGAGTATGGACAGCTCCAAGGTTCAGCACCACCAGAATGTGGACAGCTCCAGGGTTCAGCACCACCAAAGTATGGACAGTTCCAGGGTTCAGCACCACCAGAATATGGACAGCTCCAGGGTTCAGAATCACCAGAGTATGGACAGCTCCAGGGGTCAGAACCACCAGAGTATGGACAGCTCCAGAGGTCACAACCACCAGAATGTGGACAGCTCCCTAACCACTACGCTCCTGCGCACCCCGAGCCGGGAGGACAGCCACCCTCCGGGCTCACAGCCCACACCTGAGGAAAGCAACGAGGAGGAGGCTTTTCACTGCCCTTACTGTCACAAGAGATTCCGGAGACATGCCTACCTCCGCAAACACCTTATCACCCACCAGCCCTACAGCCCCATAGACAGGGGGCAGCTCACCTACCCCTGTGCCCTTTGTGGGGTTCACTTCCCTTCCATGGACATCAGAGACAAGCACAGGTTATGGCATGCGGTGAGAGAAGAGCTGCTGCTTCCCCTAGAAGAAGCTCTGGTGGCTGAAGGTGGTCAGCAGATCTTCCCCTGTGAACTTTGCCCCACTGCCTTCTTCAGCTCCCCTGGACTGACCCTACACATAAGCAAGTGTCATTCTGCAGAGAGCAGGCAGGACCGGTCAGCACCAATCCCACTGGGACCTGGCTGCTGAGAGGTCCTCTGAAAGTGTATGTATGGCCAAAAGTTTTTTTTTTTCAAAGCCGAACTCCCAAAAAGTCCTTCCTTGCAGTGGGACTGCCCTCACAATGCAAGGGGTTAACTGCACCTTTATGTCTAGGGGACCAGGTAAAGCACTTACCTGATCTTCTGCTCCTGTAGGCTCCAGAAGCCTCCTTTCTGAACTTCGGCAGTCTAAGATCCTCCATCAAGATTGATACAGGGATCATAGCCCTGCCCCAGGTGCGAATATGTCAGGGTATAGTCCACATTGTTTAGGGGGGGGGGGGGTTCATGGACAGCGGATAAGGTAAGTAAAAGTGTTATTAGTTTCCCATACATGAGAAAGTGACCTCTGCAGTTCAGGCGCAGCTCCAATGCAAGGGGGATCTTTACTTTACCCAGCCCAGTTGGGCATTACGTTTCAGATACAGAAGGTAACATCCCTTTTTTTTTTTTGCGATATATAAAAAGTAAAAATCTCCCCAGCATGAGGTACACAGGCAGCAAAAAAAACAACCTGACAAGGGTTCCAATCCTTACTCAATTTATCCAAAAGTTTTGGCTGTACATATACACTATTGCATTTATTTTATGTACAAATATGCTAAGAACATCAACAAATCTGTAAGTAGGAGCCGTCATATAAATACAAGACCTGATGTAGTATGTTATTTCTTTGAATTAATTGTTTGCAGCCATGTTTTCATCTTTATTAGGCTGACAAAAGGCTGCCTGTAGCGGATTTAAATGGGGCAGGAAGCTAACAGAGGAAAGGGGTATACCTTCCACGAGAGTCACAAATGAAAGGGCATTTAGGACCCGAAACGATGCTGTATGTGTTCATAAAAATGTTACTTGTTTATTATTTTTTAATATTTTTTTTGTAATTTGGGTTTTTGTGTTTACTGGTCTTGTAAAGATTACGTAACCTAAGAACACACCTGCCTAAAGGACATTCATTCTTTTGAAACATTCCTGTTCAGCCAGTTTGCTTTAGCCTTTCATTTTTGACAACCTGTCGCTTTTCCAAAACATTTTTGTCTAATTTTAATATTTCACACTCTGGACATTCTAAAGATTATGTGAAAGTCCCTTTTTCTTTGGATTAAAGTATTATTATCCAAAGTCCCAATGTGTATGTTACTGAGTTAACAGTTTGCCAAAACTTTTCTACCTTACTTCAAAGGAAATAAACCAAAGTTTCTGTATGCAGTTTGTGTTTCTTTGTGACAAAGTTTAGTAGTTTCATAATTTTGTAATGTTTTCAATGAGAAAAGCTTTAAGAGTTGTTAAACATGGTAGAGCGGACTTTGTCAATCTAGGTACTCCGATTTACAATACAAAATATTTATGTACCATCTTGCCATGATGAAGTATCCTAGAAGTAGATGTATATGTTTACAAAATAAATACTTTTCATAAAAAAAATTCCATTACATGGCAATAAAAGCCTTTGTAATTTTATGGTGTTTATTTCTCTTTTTTGTTTTGGTTGAAATTGTAACACCTTATGTTATTCTTTTGCCAAGTTTCACCCAGCCCCTATATGTACAAACTCTAAACTGTATCTTAGCCTAACAAGAAAATATAATTTACCAGTTTTTAGATATGGTAGCTCCCTCATTATACTGTATTTATGGAGGAGATGCTTTGTAACCATAGACTGCTCTTGATTTGTATTATATACACCCAAACATTTTCAACAGGATAGACAGAAATGTAAGGTATGCAGACAATGTATTTATTTATTTTGCCCGAAAAAAATTAATTCCCTAACCAAATCTAAGGATGGGTAAGCTGCAATATATTAACTATTTGTTCTTAGGTTTATATATATATATATATATATATATATATATATATATATATATATATATATATATATATATATATATATATAAACCTAAGAACAAATAGTTAATATATTGCAGCTTACCCATCCTTAGATTTGGTTAGGGAATTATCTCCATCTATCTATCCATCCATCTATATATCATATAGATATATATATATATATATAATCTAATCTAATCTATATCTATCTATATGATATATAGATGGATGGATAGATAGATAGAGAGAGATATATATATATATATAGATATATATATATATATATATATATAATCTAATCTAATCTATCTATCATATAGATATATAGAAATATATATATATATATATATATATATAAAATCTATCTATATCTATCTATATATCTATCTATATCTATATATCAAGGGTCTCAAACTGGTGGCCCTCCAGCTGTTGTAAAACTACAAGTCCCATCATGCCTCTGCCTGTGGGAGTCATGCTGGTAACTGTCATTCTTGCAATGCCTCATTGGACTTGTAGTTTTGCAACAGCTGGAGGGCAGCCAGTTTGAGACGCCTGCTATATATCTATCTCTCTATCTCTATCTCTATTTTATATCTATCTATCTATCTATTTATCTATCTATTTATCAAAAGGAACAATACAGTTTTTCATATGTTTTAGCCTTTGATAACACATTCTCCAAATTTCTAGAAGTATTGATTTAAAGTAAATTGTGTGATGTGGGGGAAGTGGCGCTGTCTGTGCTCCTCCCTATAGATTATAGAGGAAAATGGGAATTTATCTTCCCTTCTCCCATTTTCCCCTACAATCTATAGGGAGGAGCACAGACAGCGCCACTACCCCCACATCACACAATTTACATCCTATAGTACCCCTATTTGGGGGTATCTATTAGGGGGGGGGGGCTGCAGTCTATCATACCTACTGTTATTTTTCCTAAGCGCAGGGATTACCCATACTTTATTAATTTAACTAGCTGAATACCCGGCGTTGCCCGGTCTTCCTATCTTAACCTTTTGGGGAGGAAAATCATAGTAATATAAATATACCCATCTTTTATATAAGGGTGTAGGTAAGGGTTAATTTAACTGTCATATATTTTTATTTGGCATATAAGTAATATGTGTACCAGGTATTATTGAAATATCTCCAGGCGTACAGAAGTTATGTGGGAACATACATTTCCCATTGATTTGCATGGGACTTTAAACAAAAACCCCGACCCTCACAAATGGGGGTAGTTAAGGGATAAATGAACTATCCTATAGTTTAAGTGGACATATAAGTAACATGTGACCAAGTGTTATCGAAATATGTACAGCCGTTTGGAAGTTATGAAGTAACATGTATTTCCCATAGAGTTGAATGGGACTTTAAAGAAAAACCCCGACCATGGCAAATGGGGGTGGGTAAGGGTTAAACCACCTATCCTATGTTTGTTGCTGACATATAAGTAACATGTGTGCCAAGTTTCATGTTAATATCTTTAGCCGTTTGGACGTGATGCTGGAACATACATACATACATACATACATACACACACACACACGTTGAGTTTTATATATATAGAAGTAACCTGCCACAGAGAAGTATAGTTTCTGCCATTACTGAACCCCATTTGAAAATGACAGTTGCCGCAAATAAATATGAAAAAAAAAAAAGAAAATGACAGTTGCCTGGCTGTTATGTTAATCAGCTTGCTTTAATACATTGGGGTTGATTTACTAAAGCAAAATCCACTTTGTACTACAAGTGCACTTGAAAAGTGCACTTGTAAGTGCAGTTGCTGTAGATCGCTGTAGATCTGAGGGGAATCTCTGAAATGAGGGGAAGCTCTGCTGATTTTATCATCCAATCATGTGCAAGCTAAAATGCTGTTTTTTATTTACCTTGCATGTCCCCTTCAGATCTACAGCGACTGCACTTCCAAGTGCACTTGTAGTGCAAAGTGGATTTTTCTGTCACTGTCTTTGAAGAAGTATGCAGATAAGAGAAGTCAGAACAAGTAGGAGTCACACATTTTGAATATAGAGTTATTATACTAGATTTAAAATTTTTTTTAAAGGGAGTAGGCACCCACTATTAATTTTTTTTTTTGATAAGTCAGAAGTCTTGTCTGGATCAATCATGTAAAAGCATTGGATCAAGAACACACAATAGCCAGAAAACTATCATTTTCAAGAGTACAGCAATAGCAGTCCCAATGTTTGTGTCATAACAGGCCTCCTTTGAGCAGTATGTTTTATACTTCCATCTAGGACACAACCTTCCACTGTGATCGTGGAAGAGTAATGGATGGATCACTTTATCAAAGCACAACATGAACTTTTTTTTTTTTTTCACAGAATCCACTTACAGATGCACATTTAATTAGAAGGATTTGCTAGTGGGAAAATGTGTACAAATGGATTATCTCGCATAGACAAAACTTTACTATATACTCAAACCTACTGTTGTCAGGTGAGTGAGGTTTAGTGTTGATTAAAATACAGCAGATGAGGGTGTATTAAAAATGCTAAGTAGATAAAAACATCTTTTAAAAAGTTTATCATAGCTCTTTTAAAAATGCAAGATATTAATGGGATTATATGTAACCTACTTTTAGATGCTTTACGTTTTTTTTTTACTTTGCAATCTTTTCATTTTTGATTCAAAACAGATCCATTATCCTCGCCTAGGAAAAAAACAAAGTGTAGTTACTTTTAATGACCAATCAAAAACTCAAAAGGTGTACTTTCACAGATTGGAATTCAGTAAACTGGTTATTTTAGATTATTGCACTTTTCAAACAAAAAAGGTGCTTACAGCCAATGGTAATAATAATAGTTAGAAGTATAACACTCCAATGTTTTTTTGTGCTTTTGTTCAGCAAAATATAAAAGAACAATGGAGACATTGCTGTCATGCAACTTTGGGGTCCTGAATTCTGAATCCACCAATGTAGACCTTATACATTTTGTGTGTGGTTGTATAAAAAGTGTTGTGAACACAAATAATTCATTATCATTTGCATAGCCCGGTGGAATATTTTAATGCTGTCTCTGGAGAATTTGATCAGTGAACAGGTTGCAAACAACATGATTTCAGCTTACTAGTCATTGGTTACATTTTCACTGCTAGAGCAACTTTCTTCATTTTTTGCACACATGTTAAATTGCACAAAAAACCCCCCCAAAAAAACGTATATATTTTCTAAAAGCAGATCTATAGAATAAAAACATGGTAGATGCAGTTTTTTTCATGTTGCACAATATTATTACAACCGTTTATCATCAGTAAAATCATTTTCAGTAAAAATACATAATACTATTGGTCACACTTTAAAACCCTTGGCAACTCTGATGAGGTAACTGTAAATAATAGCCTTAAAATGTGCCATGCAATCATTATTTATATATCAATGGGCATCATACATCCATATGTATTTGCTGGGGCGGGGGGGGGGGGGGGGGCTTTTAAGATTTTTTTAAAGTAAATTTTATTACATATATATATTTTTTTAACTCTTTTCCAAAAAAAATAATAATATTAATATTATTGCTATCACAAGGGGGCTGACAAGTGGGCAGCAAGGAGCAGTGCAGTATCTGGGTTATATAAGCTGGCCCTGTAAAAAGTAAATTAACACAATGTTTGTTTATATCCCGAATAAAAGACCGTTCTCTTTGGAATAGTGAATAGTCAATGTGTTTAGTAAATGATGAAGCTGTGTTCACTGAAATCAACCAATCC
The DNA here is from genome assembly GCF_905171775.1 of Rana temporaria. Classification (NCBI taxonomy): domain Eukaryota; kingdom Metazoa; phylum Chordata; class Amphibia; order Anura; family Ranidae; genus Rana; species Rana temporaria. The sequence goes on from NC_053501.1 coordinate 42,393,501, forward strand.
AATTCTAGCACAAATCCGGTTCTTTTTTCTTACACATGATTGGGTATTCAAAGTGGACACAGATTGAACTTTTTTACTATCATTATTTTAAAGCTGAACTGTAATCAATGACATGGGAGCCTACCTCTTCTATGACTTCCAGCAATCTTTAAATAGGTTGTCCATAACTATGTAAACATACTGCATTAAAGATCATTAGTCAAGCATATGCTTAAGCACCACTACTTGCTCCTTGTAGATAAATAAAGTCTGAAAAAAAAAGTCAGTCTTTACCTGTATACTTGTTATGAGTCACTTACTGAATGTACTGAGGATAAACAGCAGGAAAGCCAGGCAACTAGCATTTTCAGAAGAGATCTATAGTGGTAGCCTCTAGATTTCTCTCATAATTGGTTTATTTTAATAGTGTGAAAAGCTTTTTGTTTTGGATAAGATAAAAAAGGGTTATCAACCCTGTCAGCCTTATATTCCAGTTTGTGTCTCAATTGGGGGAGATGCATCCTCCCTGTTTTTCCTTGTGACTGTTAAAAATGAGGGAAAGTCCAAAAATGTTGAGTTGTCACTGAAAAAGGAATAGCGAGGAAATCTTCCAGTTGGTACACCTGTAGCTGTCCAAGAAGATTTTCTTTCCACTTCTTGATGTGTTCAGGAAGTGTAGGTAAATCTCCCCCGTAGGACAGAACCCCCCCCCCCCCCCCCAAAAAAAAAACACTTCCTTCTCTGTTCAAATACAAAATTGTTTGGCTTTAGATATACAGTACTTTTTTTATTAACTTGGTGTAGTACTCCAGCCAGTTTGAATTGTACGTACACATTGCTCAATAACTGAGGGTGCTGTAAAAATCTGTTATTCATGATATTAGAGGAACCTGTACAATGATAGCCAAGCTAATCGGTTTTTGGACTTATCTAATTACATATACAATTAATATAATAAACAGGTCAACTACTTTTTAAGAATGCTGCAGGCTATAAGAAACATTCACAAATACATCACTCTGAATAAAGCTAGCCATACAAAATTATATTAATAATGAACTCTAGGGAGACACATACAGTATAAGGGAGCTGTTTTAAATGCCAAATGATTTGTAAATGTGTCCAATCAATCCTGAGCCTAAAGCCTGACATTGCTAAATAGGTTCAATAAATCCTGTCCGACATTCTGCCCATGTGTAAGGCACTACAGAAGTCAGTCTGTCATTTTTGCCCAACTAAATTTATAGTTACAGTGTTGTCTACGTACTGGAGATGTAGTTCTCCAAGCTAGGAGAATCTGAAGAAATTAAAATAATTTTAGTCTTAAAGGATATGTAAAGGTTCTTTTTAAAAAAAAAACACAAAAAAGGCACGTCATACTTACCTCCTCTGTGCACTTGGTTTTGCACAGAGTGGCCCTGATCCTCCTCTTCTTGGGTCCCTCAGTGGGGCTCCTAGCTCCTCCTCTTCTTGAGTGCCCCGTTGGAGAGCCGCTCTCCCTCAGGGCACTCATGCAGGCGTGCTTCCGTGTCCTGCTGCTGCATCCATTGACACAGACAACAGGACTCGGCCCCGGCTCCCACGTTATAGAATTTGATTAACAGCGGGAGCCAATGGCTGCGCTGCTATCAATCTATCAGGACCCAAGACACCGGCTGGAGCTGGTGTGCTCGTCCCTGTCACTGGACAGGGACGAGCACACCAGAACAGGTTCAGGTAAGTAAAAGGGGGGCTCTGGGGGGGGGGGGGGGCTGCTGCATTACAGGAAAGTTTTTCACCTTAATGCACAGAATGCATTAACAGTATGTAGTTTACCGGGCGCTCGGATTTGGCATATCTTGGATTGGATGAATAGTTTGTTGAGCTGGGGATGACCCAAGTGGCTGAGGAATTGGTGCGGGAAGGAGGGTTTCGGGTCATGGAAAACTGGGCTGACTTTTCAGTTGGTTATCGGCTCTAGAGTAGGGACAGACTGCACTGCACTGGAGGGTGCGGCTCTGTTGGGGGGGAGGGGGGAAAGGATGGCAAAAATATCTGCGTGGCCTTTAACCGTATAAGCCCCCTTAATGACTGTCATTTTTTTTGAGATACAGCAATGCATTGTTTTAACTTTCAATTGTGCGGTCATGCAACGCTGTACCCAAACTAAATTGACATGCTTTTCTGTTTTTTTACCACAAATAGAGCTTTCTGTTGGAGGTATCTGATCACCTCTGCGGTTTTAAATGTTTTGCTCTATAAACAAAAAAAGAGCAACAATTTAAAAACAATATCTATATTTTTTACTTTTTGCTATAATAAAATATCCCCCCAAAAAATATAACAAAAAAATGTCTTCCTCAATTTAGGCTAATATGTATTCTTCTACATATTTTTGGTAAAACTAATAGCAATAAGCATATATTGATTGGTTTGTGCAAAAGTTATAGCGTCTACAAATAGGGGATATATTTATGGCATTTTTATTATTATTTTTTTACTCCACAAGTAATGGCGGTGATCTGTGATTTTTAGCGGGACTGCGACATTGCGAAGGACAGATCAGACACTTTTGACACTTTTTTGGGAATATTGACACTTATACAGCGATCAGAGCTAAAAATAGCCACTGATTACTGTATAAATGTCACTAGAAGGGAATGGGTTAACACTAGGGGGCGATCAAGGAGTTAAATGTGTGTCCTAGGGAGTGATTCTAACCATTAGGGGATGGGACTGCCTGCAGGAGGAGACAGATCAGTGTTCATAACCAGTATGAACAGCAGAGCTGTCTCCTCTCCCCTGACAGAACAGAGATCTGACTGTTTACATTGACAGATCTCCGTTTTCTGTCTCTCTCAGGAGCGATCGTGGGTTTCCAGTGGACTTGCAGCCACAAGGCACACGCATTGGCTCTTCCGTCGCACGCACCCCTAGTGATATAGCTGTGGCGGCTGGTCCTTAAGTGGTTAAACAAAGTGGCGGAGGGTCAAAAAAATCGATAGCCAACAGTGAGCGAAGGTCAGAGGCTCATAATAGAGGCATCAACGGTAAAATAACCATACCACCTAAACCCTGGTTGAGTGGGTTGGCAAAACAAAATCACAGCCACAGAAAAACGAAGGAGTAAAAAATTTGCACCCGTACAAAAACTGAGAGGCATGTAAACAAATGCCAGGAGCCTAGTTAACAAAATAGAAGCACTGGAGCTGCTGATGCACAAGGAGAATTTTGATTTCATGGGAATATCAAACTTGCTTAGGCAGCTCACATGACTGGCTGGTCACTATCCAGGGGTATTCCTTGTATCGGAATAGGAGGAAGGGTAGAAGAGGAGGAGGGGTGTGACTGTATATCAGTAATGATTTGCTAATGATAGTGAGGGACAACATTGCAAATGGGGCAAGAGGGGAGGTGGAATTCCTGTGGATGAAAAAAAGCAGGAAATTTATAATTGGGTGTATGTTACAGACACCCTAACCAGCAGGAAAAGGAGGAATTTGACCTCCTATCACAGTTAAAACAGGACGACCTGGGAACTAGCGATCACAGAATAATTACATTCAGCATAAATCGTAGCAAAAGGAGGCACGAGGGTACAAGAAAGATGCATTTCAAAAGAGCCATAGTTTCTAAACTGCGCTCAATACTACAAGATATTAAGTGGCACCAAATCCTAAAAACACTGAACACTAAGGAAAAATGGGAGTGCTTTAGGAACATTGGGCCAGATCCTCAAACGAGATACGACGGCGTATCTACTGATACGCCGTCGTATCTCTGTTTCTAACTATGCGACTGATTCTTAGAATCAGTTACGCATAGCTAGCCCTAAGATCCGACAGGTGTAATTGAATTACACTGTCGGATCTTAAGGATGCAATTCTAGGCCGGCCGCTAGGTGGCGAGGCCATTGCGGCCGGCGTAGAATATGCAAATGAAGACTTACGGCGATCCCCGAACGTTCCGTCGAGTTACGTCGCGTAAAACTAGGCCTATTTGACTAAGCCATGGTAAGTATGGCTGTCGTTCCCGCGTCGAAATTTAAACATCAACGTCGTTTGCGTAAGACGTCCGTGAATGGCGCTGGACACCATTTACGTTACCGTCTAAGCAAATGACGTCGGTGCGACATCAGTTAGCGCAATGCACGTCGGGTAATTTACCCGACGGAGCATGCACAGTACGTCCGATGCGGGAGCGCGCCTAATTTAAATGGGACTCGCCCCATTAGATTGGGCACGCCTTGCGCCAGACGGATTTAAGTTACACCGCTGCAAATTTCCAGGTAAGTGCTTTGCTTTGTGGATCGGGCACTAACTTGGGAAATTTGCGGCGGTGTAACTTAAATGGGAAAAGTTAAGTTGCGCCGCCTGGCTGTGGATCTGGCCCATAATACATAAAGGTATCATCCAGGGCATTCCAATGATAAATAAATGTAAAAGAGCGAAGGGTAAACCTGGGTGACTAAATGTAAAAAATCCTATTAAAAAGAAAAAAAATGGCCTTTAAACAATATAAAGCTGATGGGTCATTGTCGTCATTCCAAAACTAGAAGGAACGCAATAAGAAATGTAGAATGGATAACACATACGTGTGAGTTGATGGTGCTGTGCACCCCGATTCATTGAAATTGAATGGAAGATCCCTCAAGGGATCCCTCATAGGAGTCATAAAAAGCAATTCTGGCCTTGACATAGGAAAACCCATATCTCATCAACAATAAGAAAAATACACATGAACTCAAGTTGTATAAAACCGTTGGGCTTGTGTAGAGTTTCACATAATATATGCAAGAACGCAATTAGGGTGGCTAAAAAATTCCAAGAAACTTCCTAAATATGCAATTGTAAAAAGGCAATGTCAGAGCACATTGTCCCCTTAAGGATGATGAAGGGAAGTTGGTTACAAATGACAAAGAAATATAGGAGCCAATAGGTTCCAAACCAGCAAACATCAATAACCAAAAAACAAATAAACTATACAATTAAGAGCTGCCTGTTGTAAATTGTAAATAACACCTAAAACATAAAAAGAAGCAAATAAACCATGCTCATATCATAAATTGCCATAGTGAATAGCTTGCCACAGAGGCTGGAAAAACCGGGCCGAATTCTGGTTCAGTCCCTTACAGTGGAACGAATGTGAGGTGAAATATAGCGTTTATCATGTATCTCACCTCCCATACCGTTACAGTGGTTAAAAAAAAACTGGTTACAGGGGCACGTCCAGATTGGTCTGAATGGGAAGTGAGGTACCCCAAGGAACTGTCCTGGGACCAATTCTGTTTAATTTATTCATAAATGATATAGAGGATGAGGTAAAATAGCTCAATCTTAGTGTTTGCTGATAATACAAAACTAAGTAGGGCAAAAACTTAACAGCAGGATATAGAAACTTTACATGAAGACCTCAATAAAATAAACGGGTGGGCTACTATGTGGCAAATGAGGTTTAATGTTGAAAAATGTAAAGTAATGCACTTGGGGGGCCAAAAATATGAATGCAAGTCACTCGCTAGGAGGAGAACCTCTGGGGGAATCCAGGATGGAAAAAGATCTCAGGGCCCTAGTAGATGATAGACTTAGGCCTGGTACACACGATAGGATTGATCCGCGGATACGGTCCTCCGGACCGTATCCGCAGATAAATCCTCTGGCGGATTTGGATCCGTTGGCATGTACTCACCATCGGATCCAAATCTGCGCGGAATTCAACCGCAGTGACGTGTCGCGCCGTCGCCGCGATGATGACGCGGCGACGTGCGCAACGCTGTCATATAAGGAAATCCACGCATGCGTCGAATCATTACGACGCATGCGAGGGACGGCGACGCAATCGGAGCCGATTCCAGCGGATAGATTTGTTAGCATGCGAACAAATTTTTATCTGCTGGAAATCGGAAATATCCGCGGATAAATATCCGCTGGAACGTACACACCAGGGGATCTATCCGCTGAAACCGATCCGCTGAGATTTTTCAGCGGATGGATCCTCTCGTGTGTACGGGGCCTTAGCAATAGCAGGCAAAGTCAAGCTGCAGCAAGCAAAGCTAGCAGAATATTAACATGCATTAAAAAGGGAATTTACTCCAGAAAGAAAACTATATTCTGCCTGGAGAAGATACAATTGAGAGGAGATATGATAGCAATATACATATATTTTACCTTAATGGGGATTCTAGCACAGGAAAAAAAAATTATTAGGCCCAGGGAGTGTAATTTTATTTTGTTGCACTTCTCTGGACTCTCTCCAGTTCCAGCACATCTTCTTGAGGACTGGTGGACAGAACTGGATGGAATACTCCAAATGTGGCCACACCACAGTTTTATAAAGTGACAGGATTATAGTTTTATTTCTGGAGTAAATTCTCTTTTTAATGCATGTTAATATTCTGCTAGCCTTACTTGCTAGCTTTTCTAGTGTGTGTGTGTGTGGTGTGTATATATATATATATATATATATATATATATATATATATATATATATATATATATATATAATACCGTATTTAAAGTGGACCCGACATTCCTGTAAAAAAATATTTTAGTACTTACAGTTTTGGTGTCTTGCGCGGCGTCCATGTTGGGTCCGTCTGCGGCTTCGGGTGTCCTCTTTGTCGGGTCCGGCGTCCTCCCCGCGCCAAATTTGAATACTGCGCCGGCATATACCGAGCGCAGTACACTCATGTATAGTCGGGCAGGCTCGGCTAATCTCGCGCTCACGTCCTGTACGTCCAGGACGTGAGCGCGAGAGGAGCCGAGCCTGCCCGACTATACACGAGTGTACTGCGCTCGGTATATGCCGGCGCAGTATTCAAACTCGGCGCGGGAAAGCGGGTATCGGCGTATATCGCGCAGACCAACGATTTTGCCCTGATTTTCAGGGCAAAAAAGTGCACTGTATACGCCGATAAATACGGTATATATATATATATATTCATTCAGTCAGTGCAGGCAGTGTATTTGATTTTATATATATATATATATATATATAATATCAAATACACTACCCGTACTGACTGAATATAGAGTTTACACTGTATATCAGGGGAGGGGTGGCAGCCTTAGGCTGGGGGGGGGGGGGGGGGGGGAGTCCAGTCAAGTGGCCCATAGAGCGTGGAAAAGTGATGGATTGAGGAAAACAGTCTAAGTGGCCCTCCAGAAACCCTGTCAGGGGCTGGCTGGCATCTTATAACCCAGAGGCCCATGGTGGAGCAACTTTGCCCCACTCTGCCTCCTCCCCAACTCCCACTTTTATCATCCATGTTAATTTACCTTTTCTTAGTCAGAGCCATTTTTGCACACGTTTAAAAAATCATTTTAGGCCAGAAGATTACACAAAACCCCCCAAACATTATAGATTTCCTGAAAGCAGACACCCTAGACAATAAAATAGTGGTAGTTTTTTATGTCACACGATATTACCGCAAAGGAAATTTAGAGCAAGCAAACGCATTAAAATTACCCAAATTTGAAATGGCGGCGAAATTCAGTACCCTATATTTTCTACAGGCAAAGCTTCAAAATCCCCCTATAGGTATCAGCTTAGTGTTACGGAGGAGGTCTCTTGTTGCTCTCATTACGGCGTGCATGGTAATATAACGTGCATCGCAATCAACGCTTTCACGTGTTGGCTCCCCTGAGGCATGCGTTTACGTTCGTTCATGTGTATATGTGGGGTTTATGTACCTTGGTGTAACTTTTTTCCTTATGTTATTTTTTTCATCACATAGGGGACAAAAAGTCCTGTGCCTCCGTGCGCCCCCACCTCGGCCGGTAATTGAGGGCGCAGCTTCGCGGCCTTGTAGGCCGCGGCCTCAATTACTGGCGGGCGCGGGTGCCAGGTCACAATTTCTTGTCTCCAATGCGACCTGGCACCCGGATATTGTCGACCCCTGTACTAGTGTATATATATATATATATATATACTCTGCATTCAGCGTAGCCTATAATATATACAGTGCATTCGGCGGTGTACAGTTTCAAATACAATTCAGGCGGTGTACACAGTATATAATACAGTGTGTATAGTTTCAAATACACTTCAGGTGGTGTGCACAGTATATAATACAGTGCAGTGCAGTGTTAACAAAAAAAATAAAAATACCCATCATGTCAGGAAGGCCTCCAAGGGGAGGCAGATGCTCACAGGCCACTAAAAGAGGGCAAAAAGCCTCTGAAATAATATTTAACAGCAGGGACCGTTCCTGCACCCAACAAGAGTAACTGTGAGGGGTTACAGTGTTGTGGCACCACCAACACCTAAGGCACAATTTTTTAGCAGGGTATATAGTACAGTCCATATAGTATACATACTGCAGTTCAGAGTATATAGTGCACTCAGTGTAGTATATATAATACAGTGCAGGGAATATAGTGCAGTGTACAATATATAATATAGTGTATTGAAGTGGTTAAGGGGAGCCCTATGACACAATTAAGAAGAAACGGCTTGTTCCCCCCCCCTTCCATACCAGGCCCTTTGGGTTTGGTATGGATTTTGGGGGGGGGGGGGACACCACGCCATTTACAAAAAAAAAAGCGTGGAATTGACCTTAATATCCATACCAGATTGCCAGATCTGGAAATACATTACAGCCGTGAGCAATTTTAAATGACATTTTTCCTTTATAAATGTCATTTTGATGAGGTACTTTTCTAAACATGGGAAAATGTGCTACTTTACAAGAATACTAAGGACACCCCCTAGGCATAATATTTAAAGGAATATTTCATTTTTATTGTTCCTCTTTAAGAATTCTTAAAATCACTGCTCCCGAACAAACGGCCGCTTTAAAAACTTTTTTTTTTGCATTGATACATGTCCCATGGGGCAGAACCCAGGTCCCCAAACAATTTTTATGGCAATAAATTGCATATAAATAAGCACTTTTGTTTTTCATGTTCGTGTCTCATAGACTTTAACAGAGTTCGAATGTTCGCACAAACTTTTAGTCTGTTTGAAAGTTCTGGTGCAAACCGAACTGGGGGGTGTTCGGCTCTTCCCTATCCATAACCATTTTTCATTACATTTACTTATCGTTTGATTACCTTTCACCATTTAGAGCACACTACTCGTTCCTATTTCTTGTTCCTCCTATTGCTCTTCCCTTTGTCTCAACCTCTCCCTGTATGGCATCATAATGTCCTGGCTTGCTGAAGGATAAGTTTTTTTTTAGTAATTCCTAGTGGAAGCCAGTAGCCAAGTATCCTCTGTCCTGTTGTCCAATGGCACCCATTCCCTTCACATGTTTCCTGTATCTGGGTGCTTCTTTATCCCTAGTGCTTCCTCTTGTGCACTGGTTCTTGAGCTTCTCGCTTTCGATTGTGGGTAAAGAAAAAAATGTGGTTTTATTTGTGTCTATTTTATGGCTACTGCTTGAAGGGCCAGTCCATACAAAAATGATATTTTATAATAGGTGGTGCCTGGTGAGCCCTTGGCCTTTTATATATTGTGGATGCTACAATAGTGAGGTCTCCTTGCTAGAGTTTTGGACTGGGAAATTTGGGTGATGTCACTACCTTTGCATGTTCTAGAAATTGCTATAATATAGAATACATTAAACTCAAAGCAAACCTTTTGTTTATTGCACTTTTGGATGTGATGCCTGCATTTGTTTCCCCCTTATTTTCACCTGGTGATCTGGCCTGTAGGTCTGTTTTTTAACAGAACAAGCTACCCTACAAATGTAAATGTTGGTAACAATGCAGTTATACCGGGCATTTGGTCAGCCTGCATTACCTGACAAACTGATGGCCACAAATTTTTTAAATTTCATTATCACAAATAGTATAGAACTCTGTCCAGGATGTCCCTGGTTGCCTTACAGGGCTGTAACCATCCTCTTGAACCTTATTCCTAAATTGAGCCTGTGTTTTTTCCAATCAGGACAAAGTAACATATTATTTTACACTTATCATGGAAGATACTTTAAGGATGTGTTGGATAGGAAATTCTACTTATCACAATGATCTAAACAACATCAGGCGATGCCTGTAAACCAGCTATTGCTGGTCTATAGTTGGAAACCAGCCATTTCCATCCAAGGATGAACATTTAACATTTGGACTGATAATGTGGAGACCATCATCAGAACCAAAAATTATAAAGATTGGAGGGTGGAGAGGTATTATATTTGCCAGATAAAAATGTTTATTTTCTTGTTCACACTGCCTCTCTAATGATCTTCTTACCAGGTCAACAAATGTCCCAAATGTTTGAGGGAATTTTTTTAAGCTGGAGAACGGCTATTCTTGGGCTCCATATATAAAATATGCACATTATTTATACTCTGAGGTGTGTATTTGCTCTTTTGAGGTTGTATGTAGAGAAAGAGGTGTCCTTATGTGGAGATATAAGTATTTTCAGTTGAGATATGCTGCAAGGTGGAGGTGAGGAGCTGTCCTTCGCAAATACTAAGCTGGAGTATGTTCTCTTAGACCTTAATCATATTAAAAATGTTTCTAAATACTATGTGGCCAAATTAGTGGTGAGAGCCAGAAACTGTTGTTCTGCCATTGATAGTTGTCGATTGTCTCACTAAGTTAGCTCATTTTATACCTTTTAAGGGGTACCCTATGCTGAACAAACTGCGATGGTTCGAGAACTCTTTAAACTACATGGAATTCCTGATATGGCGTCTAACAGAAGAGTGGAGTTTACTTCAAAACTTTTACTAAGCTTTAGGTGTAACAATTAATCTGTCGTCTGCATTTCATTCTCAGTCCAGTGTTTAGACCAAAAAGACCAATCAAACCTTGGAGTGGTACCTTCGATGTTTTGTCAGTTATCTTCAGTATAATCGGTTGGACTTCTTACGGCAGAGTTCCTTTAGAAAGTGAAGCTCTGTTTAGAATTGTTATAAAGTCCTTTTTAATTAACCAACAGGTATCATTCAGTCTTTATTCCTCATCTCAATTCCAATTTCTTGCTGTTACCAACAAATTAACTACATTATGGGAAATTCAGGAGAAATTGATTGATACTTTGAAGTAGGCTCAGGAAGAGGCTGCTGACAGACATTGCAGGCCATTTCTATGCTTCATGTGGGGGACAAAGTTTGGTTATCGGTCAAAAATTAGAAAATTCATGTTTTATTTGCTCAGTTGGGCCAAAAGTTTGAGACCTTTCCAGATTTCTGCTCAAATCAACCTGGTCAACACAGTAGTGTAAGGACACAGGCATGAGCTCCAATTGTTGAAGGACTGAAGGATCAATTAGAATAGATCCAGAATCTTTAGCAATATCCTTTGACCAGACGCCCAGGGTCTAGAAGATGAATATGAAAGTAATTTCAAGTTGCTGGACAGTAGCTGGTAGGCAGAATATGGTCTTGGAAATTACTTCAAGCCGTATATCCTCAGAATCTTTAAACATCTGTATGTCTTACACAGGAACAGTGGGAGTCTTATTACAATGCTAGAGTGGTCTTAGGTCTGTCCAACAGTACAACTCACCCCCTACAAGATCAGTTTGTTCCCCAGTATAATAACCCCCTACCCCAGGTGAGTCTGTCCCCAGTGCAATATCCCCCTAGATAAGTTTGTTCCCAGTACAATGTCCCCTTCCCCCAGCCAAGTCTGCCCCCCTATACAATCATTACACTCCACAGCTCATTCTGTCCCCCAGTACAATTATTACCCCCCCCCCTCCGGCTCAGTTTTGTAACCCACCTCTACACCTTGGTTAGAGCATATCCCATAACCCTTCCTATACTGATGTCCTAGTCATATGACGTTTTTCAGAATAACAGCTGGCACACGCCCGCGGGGGCGCTCAGCATGGCCATCCGATCTCGGTAAAGAGTCTGACGCCGACTCTTTACCACATGATCAGCTACATAAACCAGCAATATACCATGATATGCTGACAAAAACCTTTTCACAATAAAACTGTTGGCAAAAAGAAAGACTTGACCATCAAGATTAAAGTTCACATTTTATATGCAGTATGTGTATTCAATCCCCAATATTTATTAAACCGTGGTAGGATCCCTAGGCGCAAAGCAATCACTATAATGTTAGCATTAATAATGCCTGTTACTTCCACCGGTATGATTCTGAAGATTGGAGATAAATGCCCCTATAAATGCACTTCTTACCAGACAATGCTGGACAATCAGCATGTAATGGTGGTTTGTTCGTGCTTGCAGACCTCTCCTTGGGATAATAGAAAAAGGATCAACTGCTGACAGGTGGGTCGGGTCCTCCACTAGATCAGCTCATTTATATGAAGAAGAAAAACAAAAGAGCTCCATAGCGTAATCCTGTTTTAAAACCTTTTATTTAAATACAAGTCCCCCTGTAGGAAATACACTTACAATGTTTCAAAGTAAAGTTGGCATCTGACCATGGAAAAAGCAGGCTTCTTCTCCTGATTTACCCATGCTTCTGTCCAGCCAAGCAAAAAATTACCCATCTTGGTGGATCACCACCCCAGCTCGAATAGTGGGGATGTTCTTCCTATCACTGGAATGTTATCACAACAGATGCAAGTCAGGAGTGTTCCTGTCCCTAACGGGGGCCCTGCAGGACTAAACCCTGTTTCTGAAGCGACACTCAATCGGGGGGGAAATTAGACAATGCACTGCCTGTAGCCTACATCAACCACCAAAAGTCTGGCTGCCTTGAAGGATGCAAACCAGATAATCTCATGGACAGAAACGGTTAAGTGATCTCTGCAGTCTTAAACCCAAGAAAGGGCGACCAGGAAACAGATTACCTCATCCTTCACCACCTGGATCAAGGACAATGGTCCATTATTCGAGGGCTTTAGACCGATATGCCAATAATGGGGGATTCCGGATGTGGACTTCCTAGCTTCCAGATTCAACAACAAATTACCTGTTGCCAGAATCAAGGATCCTCTAGTTTAAGCCTCAAATGCTATAATAATCCCCTGGTCTCCAGTGAAAATTCTGCTTAGTTGGTCTCAGAAAATAGAACAGGTGAGTAAAATGGTGATAATACTTTCTCTTCATGGCCTTGATGTAGTCCAAGCCATTAGACCTCAAAGCTACTGCTCCAATCAGGCGGGCGGCATCCTTGTTTGTCTTGTCCTCAGGACCTTGCAAGTTATATCCTGCTTCAAAGTCCACCATAACATGATAGATAAGAAAGCTGAAGGCAAGAGCTTACAATTTTAAAGATAAATCTTCCTCTGTGCTTTTACATGCCCATTCCACTAGATCAGTCAGAGTTTAATGGGCATTTTGGCACAGTCTCTGTAGCCCAGTTGTGCAAGGCCACCACCTTGTCTTATGTTCATACTTTTTCAAAGTTTTACTAAGCAGATGTGCAGTATTCTGTGGATGCAGATATTGGCCACAAGTTTCTCACAGTGGCAATCTGAAGTTGGGTCTTGTTGTTTGGGCCTGTTGGCACAGTTGTGTTTACTTCATTGTTGCTCACCTTTCTTGGTCATTGCTTATACAATTAGAACAAGAGGGATTTTGACTTGTATGAACACTAACTATACTGTACTCCAAGATGTTACTTTCTCTTTTTTTCTGTACAACTGTATATTGTTAGGCATCTGGTTACTCACATTTGCATTTATGTAAATCATTTAGTAAGATGAAGAGGTACTTATGTATATATCAGTGTAGCAGTTTTAAAAAAATTCCCATGTGCAATCTGCATTTCATGTACACAGCCTATAGCAAACTGTGATTCATGAAGATTTTCTTCATTGTACTTTGTTAGTGCTATAAAACAAGTAGGTCACTATAACCTGATAGCTAATCCAAAAATTGCCTTGTACATGAAAGTCCATTAAAGCGACGCTGTTAGAAAGGATTACAGTATACACAAAGAAAGTAGTAAGAATAGTTTTTATTGTATTAATAAATAGGATGTTTTCTTTTGCAGCCCTTAACAAGTGGGCAGAACAGGCATGAAATGAAAGAACATGCTGAGATCTCCACAAATTGGTTAGATACACATGCAGGTCACTGAACAGCCCATGTGAGAGAATCCTTACAGCTCTTTTGATGGCGGAGCAGGCACAGCATTACCTGACCAGCTGCTAGGCTTGGGGAGCTCATTGTGGGCTCAGGGGGTGGCACATGTCTGGAATCATGAATAAAAAAAGATAATTCAAAGAACTCCACCTAGCATGGTTTAGATGTAAAAGGTACATGTAATATTTGTAAAAAAAATAAGTCTTTAAAATTAAAAAAGTGAAATTTTAAATTTTGCGGCTGTATGTGGGCACTCCTCAGTGTAACATACTTGAAGTTGCATAGGTCTGACCTAGGGAAAACCTTGTTTCCATGATGTGTATACTTTGACCCTTTTAAAAACGATCCCATTTAGTAAGACTGCATGGAGGGTTGAGCACAAACCATAACTTTTGGGGTGCAAAGGATCAGTTTCCGAAAGCCTCAACAATATTTTCTTAGACAAAAAATAAGTTATGTAAAAGAATAATTGAGTATAGCAAGAGAATATATATTAAAACAAATAGGACAAAACAAAAAAGTGAGTTTTGTTTCAGCTTCTGCAAGAGCATAATCCTTCCCAGTTACCGTGGTGTTTGTCTGTACAGAGCAGAGAAGTTACCTTTCTATATTTGCAGCAAAGGTTTGTCCTGAGAATTCAGCAACAATTTAAGGGTACAGGCAATCCCTAGGACTCACTCACTGTTTAAAAAGATTACTTAATGTTCATGCATCTATCAGTAGATTCTGGAGAAATGGAATCTAGAATAGGCTTAGGTTGCATCTACATGGGCAGTGTATCTGCAGAGATAGTCATGTAAGAATGTTTTACTACTAGAGAATGTGGGGGTTTCCACAAACCTCAAGGCTGAAACGGTCATATACATGGGAACATGCATACAACTTTTCAGTTTAGTTTTCTCACTTTAGTTTATGTTGGACACCTTTGAGCTGAACTACCCACTAATTTCTTATATTATCGAGGTAGATAGAACTCCCTGAAGTAGCGTTTCTTCTCCTCAATTAAGCAATTGTCACTCTCTCGTAGCTAGATTCTCTATTAGTTCATCATGCAGAAAAAAGAGCTAGGCACTGAGATTAGTGGCCTTAATTTTGGGGCACATCTAGAATCTTTAAAGGTGAGAGACAGCCACTAAACTCCCCAAGGCTTATTTCATGCAAGCTTGGATTCTGAAGTGCATGCATCTCCAGCGGGACCAGACGGTTAAATGTGACAGTAAGACAGAATGTTCAAGTGGGCCTGCAATTTGTGATGTGGGCAACATTTGGGGCAATGTAAGAGTGTGAATAAAAGCTGCCTTAGAAATAAATAGTTGTGATTCATGTTAAGCAGCCATGCAATGCTAAATGTCAGTTTTGAGTAACTAGCCAAAAAGGCAATGTGGTAAAGTGCAGTGATCCATAGCAAACAATCAGAGTTCGACAATGTAATTGTACTGTTAAAAAGACAAATCCTATGGCTTTATTGCCCCTCACCAACCTTGAGGTACCTTATGCCAATGTGACTAAATACAAAATCATTTGTGGCATCAGACTAAGATGTTACAGCCCATTGATTAAAATACATTTGAAAACATGTAAGGGTTTTAAACCACTGTGGGAATTTTTGTGTTGTCATGCATTTCATGATCACATTTGTTATAATAGCCAAATTTTGCAGTCAAGAAAATGTTCATATCTTCTTCATTCAAAAGCACTGTTAATGCACATTTGTAGGTTTCAGAATGCACTGTCAAGCCCTGTACACACGCTTGATTTTCTCGCCGGTAAAAAAGTCAGCCGAGAAAACCGAGGGGAAACCCGAGAATCTGCTCGGTAAGTTTTTAATAGAGGCAAAATACGTCCAAAGAGAAAGTGGCTAATCTTTGGTATGGAGAATGTTCACAAGTATATACTTGTTTGCAATTTTTTTTATTTATTCTAAAAGCTGCATGTTGCAGTTACACTTAAGCCCCATACACATAGTCGGGTATCCCGTTGGGAAAACTGCTGGGAGAGCTTTGGCCGGGAATCCCGGTCGTATGTATACTCCCTCGCAGTGTTTCCCCATAGGAAAACTGGCAGGTTTAAAACCGCCGGGAAGACCGGCAGGAAAAAGAGAGCAGGTTCTCTATTTTCCCGCCTTAAATTTTCCTGCGAGGAAGCATACACACAGTCGGGATTCCCGGCAAAAAGATTAGCCACTTTCTCTTTGTTTGGATTTTGCCTCTATTAAAAACATGCTCAAGGTGAAAACCAAGCAGTATTAATTGGCCCCAAAAATACTTTCTGACTTCATGTCACAAATAGCCCTTCATTTTTTATCTATTGCAAGCATTAATATTTCTAACAAGTGCAAACAAGATACCTCTGCAGTAGAATTATCAGACAAAACCATTCAAGAAAAGTATCACAATAAAAAGGTGTTCTAGTGGATAGAGAAAATGAGAAAAGCAATTCCCACAGATAGTGCCCATTCAATAAAGACGAGAAGTAACAACATGGAAGGTGGACATAGATAAGTAATGTCATGGGGTGGTGCCTAGTGGATTGAGGGAAGGTTACCATGAAAGGTTACCTAGAAGATAAAGGAAATAACACCATGCATGTAGGCTGTATCTGGTTAGTACGGTGTCACTATAAAACAATTATAGAGGAAATGTTTAGCCAATAATTTTTGGCTTTTTAAAAAACACATATGCCATCCAGATAGGCTCACCCAATAAAATTCACTGCACTGCAAAGGATTTTTTTTTGCCTTAAATCACATTTGTAAATGTTAGCATTCCCCTTCTGCCTTTTGTTGGAAAACAGCATGGCAGAGAAAGGTAAAGGCAGAGGTCGTTTTATTTTATTTTTTAAATACCCCTATATTTAAGAGCAGCACTTAAAGACTCCTTCAGTATCAATAATAATAAAAAAAAACAAAAAAAACCTCAAAGATTTCAAAACAAAATAGATTTAGAACTGTAACAACTGTTCTATCCAATATGCAATATCTACAACTGTTAATAGTTGAGACTTTTCATAATGGGCAAATATCTTTCTTTTAACTGGTAATAATTATGATTTCGGAAAATAGGTAATAATGGCAATAGTACTCTGAAGCCAGTCCTTCTCATAATTCTCATTCTGTTTGTGTAACTTCATGTCTACAGGGAAGCTGGGGAATGGAAACTAGGGAGATCTGTACAGTTAGCATTCATTTTCTTCAGATGTGTGGTACGGTCTCTCTCGATTACAGAACATGCAGGTAAAAATCTAGAATTACATTGGCTAAAAATCCATGCCTTATGTAAATATGAACTAAATAGTATATATTTTTTCCGCTTCAGTAAAAAACTGATGTTTTACATGAAGCCACTATAAAAATATGTTATCCACTTTATGAGCCTTTTAATTTTACCTTTGTAATGAAACTGAAAAGCCTTGCTCTGTTTTTTGAAACCCTTGTTCCATTAGAACACATTATATAGAAAATAGGAGTGCAAATGCAGCACAGAAATATTAGGTGGTATTTGAATACTAAAGGATATTTTGTGTTGGCCGATATTAAGACATGCATTATAGGATTAAGGCTATTCAAGGCAAATAAAATAAATTGTTCTTATCCCAACTTGTTACCACATATTACAGGCAATGCTTCTGTAATATAGTACCTATAAAAAGTCTTGTATAGCAAAAGTAGTATGGGGAAAATTGTGTACCTGAATCTGTTTTGGGTGGTAAAAAAGGCAACAAATCCTTATGACCACAAATCATTAAGATAGATCTAAAGTAAAAAAACAAAAAACTGATATATTGCAGATGACCAGTTCTTAGATGTGGTGGCTATATTTGTTTTTTCAGGCTAAGAACCTTTTTAGCAAGTACAGGAGTTGATCTTGCTAGGAATGCCATAATCTTTGTCACTTCCTATGAGTGGAGCTGAAAGCATAAAGAATGTCATCTTTCTTTTGTAAACTACTAGTCCCCCACCAAAACGTAATAAAGAGGAAGACAGGAAAACATGGCTGAAGTTTATTCTGGGTGACAGCCATTGATACAACGAAGGAGAAAACATAGCCACCCAGATCTGGAAAGTGTGTTACTAGCAGGATCACTAGGTAAAAATAAGGGGGGGGGGAGCCTGAAAAATGCATTTGCTACATCCAACAATTGGTAAGCTGCATTATACTACATCCATTTTTTTTGTGAATGTTTTAACTGCTGAAAACTTGCACCGTGTGGGTCAATGTTTTTTTTTTGGCTGATGTTTGATGGGAGTTTTCCCCTCCTGGATGATTTTACAGGAAATTTCTAGGAAAACCGGCGTATGTGCAGCCAATGCACAGAATAGGTAGAACGGCAGTTTATTTTTTTAATTTTTCCTTTCATTTCCTGTCTTGGTGACAGAATTTCTTATTTTGGAACACAGATTACGGTAAAAGTCAATAGAGGCCTTCAGATACCCTAATAATAATAATACTGTTTTTCTTACCATAAAATCTATTTCTTTGAAACCATGAAGGGGAAGAAATTACCCTATTCATTCTAAAGAAATGGTGGGTCATGAGAGGAACTTCTTGGTCCACAGGGACCACCCAAATATCTCCACTCTTGGCCAGGTTCCCAGTTACTGGAGGGGAGGCTGCAGAAGACTGGATGGTGAGAGGACACAGGGAAAAGACAGGAGGATACTCCTTCAAAACCTTATAAGCCCCTAAAGTGACAGGATATACTTTCTTAGCAAATATGTGCAATGGATAAACTTGCCCATTGGTAAGCACTATTTCCAAACGCTCGACACTGGGGGTGTCCTATCTGACTAAAGCCTACTGATGCAAGACCCTTTTGAAAGGTTCCGAGTACAAGGTACAGGTAAACTGATTCTCTTTTAAGGAAGGTTGCCTAAGCGAACCACAATGAGGGTGCCGGAAAAAGGATTAATGTGGATGTAGGTGTAAAGAAAATACTGCGCGGTCACAGAGAATATGAAAATAACATCTATAAAAAAATAAGTGAAAAAATAAGTGATATGCAACAGCTGCCGCAACTAAATATGCAAGGTACACACACTAAAACAATGTGGAAAAAATATAGCTGTGCTGCATTGCACATATATTAAACAAATATACCTAAAAGATAATACCAAAAAACGAATTGAGATATATATTAGACAAAAATATCTGTGAATAAGTATCTACAAAAGTTCAAGGTGACTATGCACAGTGTGGAACAATGAATAATACTCCTGCTGTACTGATTAACACTGTGAACATAGAGTGATCAATATAGAAGCAATTAATGTTCCAAAATAGCATAATAAATGTGACAGTCCGTTCTGTGAGTAGATCCGTGACTCTTGTTATGGAGATCATTGTAGCATGTGGTTATTTCCCCCGCCCAGGGTCTCTCGGTGGTAGGTAGCAAGAGGTATCCTATCTCCTCCACGTGGGGGCTCCTCAATACATCTCCCGAGTGGATGTTCCCCATAAAAATACAAGAAACATTTTAGGTGCTTCCAGCGCACACAAACTATAAAAAGCATTAAGCATAGGATTCCTCGCCAAATGACTTACAAACGTCTATGTGTCAGCAGCTTGTACAAACAAGCATGTATCTGAGCTCCTTGAACCACATACAGTATAATCATAAATAGCAAGTGCTTAAAGTCTAACTCTAAGTTTGTGATCACTTTAAATAGTTTGTTTGGGGATAGGCTGGCCCAGACAGACTATCTTCTTTACAATTGTGGCAAACACTGCATAAACTGTATCTAGCATCAAAGAAAAAAAATATTTACATATGTGTTGCCATTGGTGGGACCTTCTATCAAGTGATCACTCTCGTACAGGAAATAAAAATAAATCTCCCCAATAAGGACACAAACAGCAGTATGAACCCTTCCCCATTCTTAGCTCATATGTTTAGCCTGGCATTGCAATTTAAAATGGAAGTAAGCTTTTACCATAATGTGCAAAATATTCCCTCTCCAGTGTTGCAAATATTTATGTATTTTTCATAGTGCCATGCTTTAATATTTTCTATGGTCAAGAGTCTTCAGCCATACTGATTGGCCCAGGCAAGGAAGAAATTACTTCTGCACATATGGGCCGGAGTTCATCCCAGCACATCAGACATATAAAAGTACAGTAGGATTGTGCAGCCAGTTGTATTTACGTGTCTATCAGTGTATAAAACAAAACGCTACACTTCTTGGTTCCCTCACCAAGGATGGAGGCGGGGGAAGCCGAGAGACTAGTTATTGCTTGTCTTCGGCTGCAGACATCGCGGGCACCCTGGACAGGTAAGTGTCCATTTATTAAAAGTCAGCAGCTGCCGTATTTGTAGCTGCTAGCTTTTAATATTTTTTGTTTAGGTGGACCTCCGCTTTAAGTAAATACATAATTAAAGCTGCACCCCAGATCATGCACACTAAAGTGGACACAGATTCTTAACAAGCAGTAAATGCATTGTCAAAGGAAGCTCTCATTGCCCGCAGTATCTATAAACATTTTGGAAAAACAACACTGGCACTATGTTTTTTTACAATAGGAGTAAATAGCTGCCCTCTAATGTAAACATCCAGCAGATGTTTTTAAGCTGGTAAGGTCTGATCACACCAGTAAGCCACACAAATCGCACAGCCACTGGTGTGCGTTATAAGACAAAGTGCTGATGCGCCAATCCCCATACATCTCAATGTTTGTTCTTTTTTTCTGCCGAATTTTAGATGTTACAAGCTACATTTTAATATAGTATAGTTATATTCACTGAAGTGGTGTTGTAATGAGGTGGTTTGTGTTGCAACACACTTTGCACTTTTTTATTTCAGTGCACACCACAACAATGCTTTGGTGTAAACTGACATGAAGAACAAGGCATTTTGACATGTATTTGCATTGGGGCTGCCCTGGGATTAGGGGTCAGTATAGGTCCAACGCATCTGGTGTGAACGGCCCTTTCGAAACCAACTTAAACATGACTTCAAAGTCTTTGTTGTGATCTTTAAGAAGCTTAGAGAATGCATAACGTCACTATTACCAGAATAAAAGAAAGCTGGTTAAACCCTGCCACGGTATCCTGTGAACATAACACTTGTCCCCACTGTGGTGTCAGATAGCTAGCCTACAACACTGATCATTGTAGATTGATTTCTGAGTGACAGCCTTGGAAGATAAAAGGGTGTGACAGGTAGTACACATATCCCTACTCTTTGGTTCACACGAAGTCCAGACCTGCAGCCTGCTATCAGAGGAACCAAGGGAGTGCGAGAACGGTCAGCTTGTGTTGTGAATGTTTGCAGCTTGTGCCAAATAAATCTCTTCAACCTTTGTGGCAACAAGCAACCAGAAAAAATGTACAATTAGCAGGTAAAAACATTTCTCTGACACCATAAATGTGCTTATTATTTGCTCCTATACCCAATATACCCACATCCTGTGCCAGATGAATACACACCCTTTTCTGTTCTATCCAATGGATGATAGCATATAATTAGCACTCTCCATCAGTTCACTGGACCACAAGTGTTGCAAGAATGGAAATGATCACGCTATCCAAATATATTCACCACACTCTACATGACAATGCATTTATATATATTTCTTTAAATGGACATACTGGGATATACCCCTTTCTCTTAAAACCCTTAACTCATTTTTCTTTCTTATTTGAGATCTCTACATAAGATTATACTTATATGACCATTCATTTTATGTTTAAATTACCTTATGTACAATGGCTTCCCATTGCCCCCCTAACCATGGCTGCTAGAACCATATACCTCATATACCCTACTCCCGATATGGACAAGTTCCTTAAAACCCTATTTCTAGCAAGAAGAAAAATTGCGAGAGGAGGGCTGAACCCCATCTAAACCTGGATTTGTGAAACTAACAATACATTGCTCTATAACAATTTTGTTTGGCCAAAGAGGCTGCCTGTCCAAATCTAACAAAATTTGAGATAGATGGTTGAAATCCTCAACAACGTGCAGATGACTGTGGACTATGAGCTACTATGCTACATGAAGAATGACGGCTCATTTGTGTACTGCTTTGTCCCACAATGTGTTATACTGAGGCTATTACTTTGTGGGGTCTTTTATTAGTCACATGCCCTTTATAGGTTATCTATTAGACTGTGCTATATAGCTAGGGTATCCCTTTCATTTGCCATTATGGGGACATACATAATTTGTTTAAATGTATGCCTATTTGCCAATAATTTTAACTTTGTGCTACATTGTCCAATGTAACGTGTCACATTGTATTTTAAGAAAAGTCTTTTTAAGGGCCATACACATGGGCCAAATATCAGTGGCATCGGAAACCAGCCGACATTTTCGTCCCATGTGTACAGCAACCATGCAGGCGTTTGTGGATGATTTAAAAAGGTCTGCCGATCAGTACCCAATGGCTGAGAGCGCTGACCAATGTGTTTTTTTTTGTTAAGCCCGCTGTTACTAGGCTTTATACATGTCCTTGTATCGCACCATCTATGATCGGCCTAAAAATTAAAGCATTTGTGTAATTTAGCAAAAGACAACAGGGGAAGGCTGACAACACTCGGTTCACAAAAATGGCTGACTTTACACCTATATGATGTGGGAACAAGCTCTTATGCATTCACTAGAGGCCCAGTACTTTGTGCTTTGTATTTATTTGTCATTCAATTACATTGGCACCCCAGTGCGCAATCACAGTATCTGGCAACGCATCCATGCTGTGTTACAAAAATGACCCAGGGACACCTTTAAAACTATAGTGTACATGAAATACCTTGTTAATGTGCATGTGGTAATGTAGCAGAATGAATAACCTAAATGGTTTGCAGGATATCGAAAAATGATACTTTAGCCTCTGATCCAGCTACGGTGTATAATGGAAAAGACCTTTCTTTACCCTCTTGTAATCCATAATGGAAAATTGATCCAGTCTCTGTTTACTGGCTGCCTTCATTTTCTTTTGGCTTAGTGTTACTGCATTGTTCCATAGGCAACAATGCATCCAATTTAAAATAAGTATAAATAAAAAAAAAATGGCGTTTCTTTACTCCTGTGTGCAAGAGGCCTTTTTGCCAGTGCTGTAATATACTCATTTATACTTGTGTAAACATGCTTAACACCGTCCCTACCGAGTCACTGTAAAATAACGTCAGCGGGAACCCTCCCTCCGGGTGGACATCATATGACGTCCTGAGCTTCCCAGGTGGCTAGGGGGCACCCACGATTGCCCACAATCACGGCAGGACCATGGATCTGTGTGTGTTAACACACAGATCCAGGTCCTGTCAGAGGAGAGGAGACTGATGCGTGTTCCAATTACAGAGGAACACACATCGGTCTCCTCCCCTTGTGAGTCCCCTCCCCCTATTGTTAGAATCACTCACTAGGGAACATATTAACCCCTTGATCGCCCCCTAGTGTTAACCCCTTCCCTGCCATTAACATTATACAGTAATCAGTGCAGTTTTATAGCACTGTTCACTGTATAAAATGTGAGTGGTCCCAAAAACGTGTCAAAAGTGTCCGATATGTCAGTCGCAATGTCACGGTCACAATAAAAATCGCATATCGCCACCATTACTAGTAAAAAAAAAATGCCATAAATCTATCCCTTATTTTGTAGATGCTATAAACCAAATGCTTATTGCGATTTTTTTTTTACCAAAAATATGTAGAAGAATACATATCGGCCTAAACTGAGGAAATTTTTTTTTTTTTAAATTGTGATATTTATTAAATCAAAAAGTAAAAAAGTGTTTTTTTTTCAGAATTGTCACTCTTCTTTTGTTTATAGCACAAAAAATAAAAATGATCAAATACCACCAAAAGAAAGCTCTATTTGTGGGGAAAAAACCCACTAAGATTTCATTTGGGTACAGTGTTGCATGACCGCGTAAATGTCAAACTAAAAATTGGTCAAAAATCCCATGTATTCAAGCGGTTAAAGATGAATAAACACATATATGTGAGTAAATTATTTCACTCAAATGTAAAACCTTCTATTTTTGTTTCGGCTCTGTACGCATCACTGATCTTAACTCAGCTGTATGCATTGTTCCATAGACAACAATGCATCTCATAGTAAAATCAGGAAAAAAATTGGATGTTTTTTTTTTACTCCTGTGTGCAATAGGCCTTATTCATAGACTCAGTGGACCTAGACATCCAGATCTTGCAATGGAAGTGCGAGTTAGGTTTGGACTTCCACCAGTACACCTCTTCTTTACCACAGAAGCTTTAGGCCTGCTTCTCTGGAATAAAAGGGTACTCTTGCCACCATGACTTGAAATTCAATGTCCATGGAGTTACCAAAATAATTTTGTACATCAAAAGGCATCTGAGCAAGCTGCTTCTTACAGAGAATCTCAGTAGACCAAAACTTGAGCCAAAGCATCTTTTACACATGGAATGAAAGAAGTGAATGCTGGAAATTTGGTGGAGAGTATCAACCAGACCATCCATCCATGCAGTAGTGTATGGCAATTGGAAGAAGCTCCTACTCATGGAGGAGCCAGAAACTTGTGCCATGCCCTTAAAGCACACACACGGTAGCGCAACAGGTTGCATAGGAGGACCAGCCAGAGAAAACAGAAATTTGAGGGCATTTAACCATTCATCCACAGGGCACTTGACTACGGGGCCATCCTCAACAGCAACCACAAGGGTTTTTTTTTTTTAGGCCGGATCTTCGTCAAATCACCCATTTTTTCAGGAAACCCTCAATAGGGCATTTCTGTGCAAAGCGTTTGGGAGGAGCATAGTTTTTTTTTCAACTCAAGGCCAATCAGAGCAAATGATAGGCTCAAAGAGCAAGTGTACAAGGAATGTTTTGGTGGGGCAATTTATAAATAACAAGATGGGTGACATTTGGCCAGGACAATACAGGCTGCTCAAGGGCAAGAATTAAGTGAACTTAAACAATAAGGAAAGTAAGTGTGTCCTTTAGCTTGGGTAAGATATCAGCACACTGGGTATTCTCCTGAATGCAGCCTTCAGAGCCAGATAGAGTCCTCCCACCTTCTTCAAGAAGCACAGACGCCACAAGTAGAGAATCAGAGAAAGGAGGAGAGACAAAGGGTCTTGCTTGCGGCCCTTACGATCTGAGGCCTCTGTCAGGGCAGATGGCCTTCATCTGACATAGAGGGGAAGGGGTGAATCAGAAAAAGCTGAGGACAGCAACTCAGACTGGGGCAGTGGTTGGGACTATCAGATTCTGACCATTTGGGAGAGATGCTGCAAACCCCTCAAAGCTGACAAAGACCTGCTGATCCATTCCCCAATTGCCTGGTCGTGCGACATTGTACCCAAACAAAATTTGGGACGTGCTTTTCTCCCCCACAAACAGCTTTCTTTTGGTGGTATTGGATCACCTCTGCGTTTTGTTTTTACGCTATAAACAAAAAAAGAACGACAAATTTGAAAAAAAAATGCAATATTATTTACATTTTGCTATAATAAATAGCCCCCAAAAATATATAAAAATATTTATTTTTTTCCTCAGTTTAGGCCGATATGTATTCTACATATTTTTGGTAAAAAAGAAAAATCACAAGTGTAAGTGTATATTGATTGGTTTGCACAAATGTTATAGCGTCTACAAAATAGGGGATAGATTTATGGCATTTTTATCATTATAATTTATTTTTCCCTAGTAATGACGGCGATCTGCGATTTTTATCGTGACTTGCGACATTATGGTGGACACTTTTGACACCGTTGTCATTTATACAGTGACCAGTACTATAAATAGCCACTGATTATTGTATAAATGACACTGGCAGGGAAGCACTAGGGGGTGATCAGGGGGTTAAGTGTGTTCTAGGGAGTGATTCTAACTGTGGGGGAATGGGCTACCACTGACATGACAGTGATTACTGCTCCCAATGAGCAGTAGATCCCTGTCATGTCACTAGGCAGAAGAGGGAAATGTATTTTGTACATAGACATCTCTCCGTTCTGCCTCTCCTTCTCCCGATCGCAGGCCGCCGGCGAACATAGAGTGCACGGCGTGCGCGCAAGGCAGTAAATTCAAAAGGGACGTACAGGTACACCCATTTGCCTGTACGAGTCCTTCTGCCGACATATAAAAGGTTAAGGTGCAGCGCAATGCCAACGTATAAAAGGCTAAAGAGCAGCGCAATGCACTAATATATGTTGCAATGCACTGCCAAAATTCAAATTTTTTGGTTTATTTTTGTGTGTTAGACAACACATTCTTATCCATAATTCAGTAATGCAACACAAACATGTCAATGGGCCCAAAGTCAAATACCAAGCAATAATGGTGCTCACAGAGCGAAAAATTATCCAAATGGGATGATGGGGTGAGACAATTTCAATTCCAAATGATGACATTGACAAAATGTCAAAAACCGAACCGAGATAAAAATATATATATAAAAAAATGACACATACATCAATATTTTTGTTCTACCATAAGGCAATGAACACCAGTAACAGCAGAGTGGGCTTGTGGAAAATTAGTCTAAGTTAATTATTACTAAGCTGGACAGCAGCACAATTTTCGGAATGGCTCAAAAATCTTTACATGGATATTAAAACAGTACATTCAAACTTTTAATGAAAAGAGAGTTTACATTTATTTTCATGAGACAAATGAAAGCATTCAACCATAGGAATATTCATGTCTTAAGAGACGTGATATGGCATATGTAAGAAATCGTGGTAAGCAATGTTACAAAAAGACAAAATAAATAAAACATAAAATAATGCTGGAATGGCAGAAAATAAAAATATCCATGAAAGCTGTCCGTATACGAAATCATAAGATTATGTCCTCACAAGGACCCAACTCCTGGAAGATCAACACCCAGAGCCAAATAAGGCTGTGCCAACGCAACCGGGAACAGCTTGGAGACTTGATGGTAGGAAAATTATTTAGGCACTAGTGCCCTTTGAGCTTCATGCAATAAAGTTTATATATGACCAGCTTAACTCTATATTGAAATGTCACAAATCTGTGTTCAGTCCTTTGGCATATCTTGAGAAGGTGCAATATATTTTAAAAAGGTACCTTAAAAGCTTACCTAGAACAAGAGAATTGGAAAACCTGGTTTGAGTGCCTCTTGAAACCACCAGCTTTGCACCCCAATCTCCATCTCTACCAGATCTTGGTTCCCCCTAAAGCACAGCTGTACTTTGCCAATACAGGGAATATCAAAAGGGCTACTTGTATAGGGTACCCACCAGCAGCACATACTTAACTTCCTTTTGCTTTGCAGTAATCAAAGATATATATGGGATAGAGAGCATGGGACGCACACCCTCCCAAATGACCACAGTGTTTGGCTGCTGAGGCACCAAGCAACAAGATTCCTCAGACTTATATAAACTCCAGGCCTCTCTTCACTCCCATTGACCAAACTCAGAAGTGGAAGAGGTACAGAAATGTAAATATGTGAAGCTGGTGGATCGGCCTTAATAAGTAAACCAGTTAACTTGGCCCACGTGAAAACTTCCAATTAGTGTGGAGATGAGGTGTTCTGCACCCCGAACTAATGGATACCAAAGCTGGAAACAAACTTTTCTCAATTCACTGAATAAATACATTCAAGGTTGGCCTGGAGCCATCTCTTAATTATTAAGGGTGGGGCAGGGTTCTGACAGCCTCAGGCTAAAGGGTTCAAATGGTTTACCAAGGGCCACTTTGATAAGAGATTTCATGATAAACAATTGAGTTGTGTGTAATCACAGCATACAAATGACCCTGCCACTATAGAAATTTGCTTATGGCTCACCTGTTAAGGAAGACAGGGCATACTTCACTTTCCTGCAGCCAGTGAAGTCTAATCCGACACTGAGAAACTGTCTGTTAAAGTCTGAAAGGAAAACCAACATTTTTGAAAGTGCCAATATTCTGGGTCCCCCACAGCCATCACTGGTTCATCCTGCTGAATTATATGTCCCTACTGTATTCCGTAATGGGTGGAGGTCAAGAACCAGTGAGAGCTGCAGGAGACTGAGCAGATTGGCTCTCCCGGGAAACACCGCCTTTTAGTTCAGACTTCATCAGCAGATTTTTCAGGATCAGGGCAGAGTTCTGCTGCACGGGCAACTGGAAAGGTGATAATTTATGGTGTTCTTTTACAGATGAGCTATAAATAATTCAATTCTATAGCAACAGGGTTGCTTTAACATTTTACATTGCATATACAAGTCGATGTGTAAAAAAAACATCTGTGACCACAAGAAGTTTAATCAACTTTGATTTTAGCATATAAAAGCATAACAAAACCTTAAAGGGCACTTGCTTGTGAAAGGGTTGACCCTCTCTTGGAAAGAAGAGGAAACAGACCCCCCTTCACTGCTCCTCTACATAACCACACACACAGGACCATCAAAAAGGATGCCTAATTAAAATTACACCGCTATATTTCTTGATGTTAGGCCAGTGAAAGGAATATATTTATATATGTATATGCATATATTTATATATAATAAAATAATACATGTATAAAAATATTACGTGAATAGTTGTGTTACATTTAATATTTATCCTGGAATATTGGGTTTCATTGGACCAAGACAAAAAAAAACACCACTGTATAATGATATTGCTAAATATTATATATAGTTTAAAAACTTGATTCTCATGGAATTTTTTTTTTATGATGGTCCAAAGAAAAGTCAAAACCAGCTAGAAAAAAACAAACAAACTCAAATGATAATAGGCAAGAATAATGTCAATAAATATACAACAAAGAGGGTGCAAAATTAGAGTAAAAACATCAGCCAGATTCATCATAAAAACAAAACAAAAAATTAATTGTCATAGAATGATAAAAGCTGCAAAGATATACATATGGCACCCTGCATTGTACAGAACATAAAAAAAAAACAGTCTGAGGCTAAAAATTTAAATTATATCTAAAAGTCCAGTGTTATTCACTCAAATAAAATAGAAGTGTGAAACAAAAAAGTAAGATAAAAAGCACAGGGAGCATGATTTTGGCACAACAGCCAAGGTGAATGTGTGGTGCCTGCCTTTTTCCACAGAGGCCATTGCCCACGATAAATAAACTCTTCTGGAAAAGCCGAAGACAAAGACAAAAACTAGGTCTTGTTTGCAGAGCCAGAGGAGCGCCGTAGCTTAATAGACATGCGGCTTTTGCTGGTCCGTGGCGACATAGGGGATGCCAATTCTGAGCCATCACCCTGAGTCAGTAAGATCTCGTTCTGCTCATCTGTTGGGCAAACAGCTGCAAAATAAGACAAGATGAGCATCAGGCTGCATTCAAAGATAACAGAAGCAAAGATTGCAATTATAAAGTTTTCACATTAAAGTGAACCTATGGCTAAATTATGACTATGCCATATACTTGGTATAATAACAACGCATGACCTTATTTTACGCAGTTCAGTCTTCAGTGACATTTGCTTAAAGTGATATTAAAAGGCAGATGATTATTATTTTTTGTTAAATAAACATACGTGTTTTATAGCTCACATTAAAAAGGTGAAAAAATTCCAGAATTTGTCTTATTTTTTTTACCTCACAGAAACCTGACATTTTAACAAGGGTGTGTAGACTTTTTATATCCACTGTATTTATACGTTTGTGCTCAAGTTTACATACCCTGGTAGAATTTATGATTTCTTGGTAATTTTTCAGAGAATATGAATGATAACACAAAAACTTTTCTTACACTCACATATTATCAATCAACTGTGTTTACTCTTTATAAATCATAATCACAACAGAAACTACCCAAATGACCCTGATCAAAAGTTTACATACCCTGGTGATTTTGGCCTGATAACATGCACACAAGTTGACACAAGGAGTTGAATGGCTATTAGAGGTAACCATCCTCTCCTGTGATCTGTTTGCTTGTAATTAGTGTGGTTGTATAAAAGGTCAACGAATTTCTGGAGTCATGACAGACCCTTGCATCTTTCATCCAGTGCTGCACTGATGTTTCTGGCTTCTGAGTCATGGTGAAAGCAAAAGAATTGCCAAAGGATCTGACCCCATTTTACAGGAAGGTCAAACAGCACTTCTGGAAGAACAACAGATTCCACTAACAGCACAATTCTGCTCCACTGGCCCCTCAAGATGAAACTAGGATAGGAAAAATGACTCCATAAGAGACTTAGAAACGGGTCTCATTGTGTAGTATATTTAATGGATAAAAGTATATGACAACAACAAATAGCGATTACACTCACATGTTAAAGTGCCAAACCAGGCACCAGGTGTAATCAGCGTGGAGTCTGTATCTCTCCTAAAGGCAAAGCCTAGATTGGATAATAAATAGCTTCAGCCAAACACTAACCATGAGTGAAAGACAAGTTTTTGTGCGATCATTCATATTCTCTGAAAAATGGCCAAGAAATCATAAATTCTGCCATGGTATGTAAACTTATGAAAAAGGAATTTCTCAAATGTGCATCCTCCCAGGGTGACACTGCGGATGCACCTGCATAAATGTGCCAACGTCCCAATACTTGAAAATGGACACTAATTACGCTAAGAAATTGGACTTTAAACGGCACTTGGGTAGTTCATATAAAAATATAGGGATTTTATTGAAGAAATCTATAAAAATACAATGATACAATCAAAAATATTTTATGTAGTAATTATCAGTACACAGCCCAGAATAATGCTCTAATATCACTTCCAGAAACGACAGTAACATTGGTACACTGAAATAAGAGAAATACACAACCAACAAACAATAATGGTAAAAAGATGAGGGATGGACAGCCGCACTCCAAACTAAACAGGTTGTCTTTATTCAAATCAACAGCAAGAACACAGCAGATCACAGCAATAGGAACAGGAGAATACCGACGTTTCGCACTGGCTTCAGTGCTTATTCAGCCATGAATAAGCACTGAAGCCAGTGCGAAACGTCGGTATTCTCCTGTTCCTATTGCTGTGATCTGCTGTGTTCTTGCTGTTGATTTGAATAAAGACAACCTGTTTGGTTTGGAATGCGGCTGTCCATCCCTCATCTTTTTACCAATATTTGCCTTAGTGCATTGCCTGCACCCTTGGAGTCCTATATTTTTGAAACGACCCTACAATAGACCTACCTTGAGCGGTGATCTTCTCTCTCATTTGTCTTTGAACAAACAATAATGGTTGAACAATATAAATATGGAGTGAATAGCCTTAAACATGGGTCCGGTGTCTACATGTTTCGCGTATCATAACGCTTCTTCGGAAGCATGACAGTAAACAGGTCGTATATATATATATATATATATATATATATATATATATATATATATATATATATATATATGTATGAGCACTTGTCATGTTTCTGCATTGTAACAAATAATACAACAGCAGTAGGAATATAATATGAACATAAACATGCAGCTAGTGATGGGAAATGGAAGGAAAAGGGACATGTGAGAAAAAAAAAAAAAAAAACTTCCTGGAACAGAAACTCCTTTTCTTAATATTAGAAATGTTTTGGTCTTTTACCTGTATAAAGGCTACATTTACATCATGACATTTATATTTCACAGTTAAAAAATTCCAGATATGGAAATTTCTACATTTATAACTATGCATATACCATACTTGGCCGGTCCCACTGGAAATCACTCTAGTGGGCACTGCAACTACAATGCAGCCTGCTGCATTGCAAACACAGAGGGTTGCCATTTGGGCACCATTCAAAAAACAATTTGCATTTTCTTAATGCATGCAAAGTGTCCTCTGGATGAGGTGGAATGGCGGGGGGGGGGGGGGGGGGGGGAGGGGGTGACATCACAATCTCTGCCTTGTCCAAATGGAAAACACTGAGTTTATTGTGAAAATGCAATGCATTTTCTAAATTGTGCCTATGACAACCTCCTGTGTTCAAGTAAGCAGCATGACAGCCATTTGGCGCGGAATGCAGAAGCTAGTGGAGATCACTGTAGTAGTATCTACTACAGCGATCTCCAGCTTCCAGAAGGATTGTTCAGGTATGGAATATGCATAGTTACATTTGTAACTCAATGCAGTGGTGTAAACCAAGCACATTTGCAATCTTGCAATGTCCATGAGGTGAAACTGCACTGATATAGTACGCACCAGTCCTAAAGGAAACAGAGGCACATCTTTCTTGTAAGGCTGCATAACCCGCTGGGCTGCCATATCTCGGAGTCAAAATAATGCAAAGCTTTGGGCAATAAACACTATTAGTTAGTAAAGTGAATTTAGCTAATGCTTCAAATTGTTCTTTTCAATTGAAACAAAATGAAAAAAGCCCCTGTGGTAGGGCTAAGCACCAAGGTACCCTGTAGGACATTTATTAAACCTTCAGTGAGACAGATTTTCTCTGCAAGAGTTCGGCTTCATTTATAAATAATTTCTGCTACTCTAAGGCAGCACTATGAGTAACACCTTCCCCTGACCACTTCTTATTTGTGCATATGTTTGGACTGAAAATCAATCTCAGATTGCATCTGTTCGGAGTCCCAATGATTTTGCAAGTAGTTCTTGCAATACTTTCTGCAAGTTCAGCTGCACAGAAGTTGCACAGATGTCCAAGTCACACCTGAAGTCACACTGACATGTGGCTTAGAAATAGTGCAATTTCAAGTGAAGTCGCATTTGGTGTGCCTGAAGTGCAAAGTACAATTGCACAATTCAAATGCGTTTTGATGCAATAAAAGTGAATTCAGTTTTAAATTATAAAGGCCAAGTTCACCTTTTGGAACAGGTTACACTTATATTCAGGGTATAACATGTCCCTAAGCACCTCCCCACCCCTGAGCTCCCTGATCGTGGGTGCAGGCTCCTGTGGGTAAATAAATAAATGCACATTTGTTTTCCTGCAAAAATATATATATTTTTTAAATTCAAACTAGATTAGAATGGTTTCTCTTTAGAAGTTAGCAGACGGGAGCACTTAGAAACTTTGCATTTTGTTGTGAAATTAGTGGATTTACCCACCTAATGTGCGCTGCAGTCTGTCAGTCTAGAGGTCTCCTCCCTGAATTCCTTCTACAGATGATGGATTGGCAGCCATCACCAAAATATTTTTTTTTGCTGTAACTGATCATACGATTTTGGTGATTGCTGTCAAGGGCTAGATGAATAATGCTGAATTAAAGTGCAAAATGGGAATGTCCAGTTCTGCAATAGCTATTGTCCCCTTACTTAATCACTGACCTGCTGAGAAGGTTAAAAAAAAGTGCACCACATAGAACAGGGGTGCCCAACTTTTTGAAGAGCGAGGGCCACTTAAGCGACTTGGTAATCTGTCGTGAGCTACAATCAGCAGAGCGGGTGGATGACAAGTCCGTGTCTACTCTGCATATACAGAGTGGACATAGACATAGCACATTCTACTCCATGGGCCCTCCGATCCGATCCACCTAGACAAGAGGGGAGGGATCCCTTCAGTTTTTTTTTTTCGGATCGGACGTAGGCGGGTGTAAACGGACACAAGTCCATTTACATCTGCCGCTCCATAGAGGTTAATGGAGGGTCAGACTGATCAATGAGAAAGGTGCCTAAGGCTGATTGTACACTGATGCGCTGCGGTTTACCCACACCACGGGTGCAGCGCAGTACACTGTGGCTTTGCTGCAGGTTAGCTGCACTTTGTCATAGACTTCTATTATATCCTGAAAGTGTGGTGCACTTTCAGAAAGGACACCAAACCCGCAGGTAATAACAGAAGTCTATGGCTATGTGCAGGTAACCTACAAGTGCACTGTGCTGCACCTGTAGATCTGTTTCAAAGCAGCCCAATAACCACTGCAGAACAGATATGCCCATACATACACTGGGATTTTAGTAATAAGCTTACCTTTAAGAACAGTCTTCTATTCAGGTATCGCCGGCTGTTGCTGTCCCAGGCAGAGTGCATTTGGTATTACTCCACCTGTGACAAAAAGCCAGTGCTATACAAGAAGCAACGGTTTATGTAGCTCTGCTTAGCAACCGTTTGCTTCCTCTATCGCAGGCTTCATTCACAACACTAATTCTCTAAGATAGAGGGTCAGCAACCCGCGATCTGGGCTTGCCAACCCGCCATCCCAGAGCAGGAGGTCGTGGGCCACATCAGAGGGCTCCGGGCCACTGGTTGGGCACCCCTGACATAGGTTACTGTATGTGCAGAAAGACCAAAAAAAAAAAAGCATCACAGAGAGACCACATAAGCATAGGAGGGTGTGCCTCAAACAGGACATAATGAATAACCAACAGCAGAAAAATTAAAAGGAAGGACTCCGACACTGCAAGGGTTAAACGCAGCCAAAGTTTTTTCAAAATTGATGGTCATACGCATCAAGATGGCGGACAACAGAGATAAAAGATTAAACTACTAGCAGACACTTCCTATCTGCATGCACAGTACAAGTCCTTAGGTAAGTGAAAGGTGCTCTTCACAAAAACATGCAGTGATTTAGTAGCAATGAATAAAGTAAATGATTGGAAAGATTGGAATACAGGCAAATAAAAGGGAGAAGGAAAAAAAGATGGGAATCAATCATGTCTTACCTTTCATTAACAGAACAAAGATTTAATGATCTAAAGAGAGGGAATAAAGAAATCTTAAATATTTCAAATTATGACTAGAGAGAAACCTGATTAGATAGGAGGCAAATTACAAAGAAAATGCAAATAATCAGGAAACACAAATCATATGCATTTCATCTTCAATAAAAAAAAATAAAGGTGCAGCTTGTAATAAGGGGGAGAAAACATTAGAATTGACACTGGCAGCATGAAATGTTTAGGTAAAAATTTCCTGTAAAGGAAAAAAGTTGGAATCATTTGTACTGAATGTAATGAAGGTTCAATGTATTAATTGCCGACAGTCAATAAATCAGCAATAATTGCTGTCCGCAAATGTACTTTTAAATCATTGTGTCACTGATGTCAATGAAGAGCATCATTACAAACTAACTGAAAACGGTCTATAGAGCTGAAAATAAATAGTTACATAGTAAGTAAGGCTGAAAAAAGACAATAGTCCATCCAGTTCAACCTGTGAAGGTGTATGTGTATCAGTGTCTATAATGATTTCCCATATCCCTGTATGTTGTGTCCTTTTAGATGTCTAAAAGTTTTTTTAAAATATCCATACTTGGAGAACCACAGGCGACTCACCCAAGTCCTGCGTGCGGACCTGTCTAACTGTAGATACCCTTCCCCGGACATCCTTAACACTGTGACTTCAGAGACAGCATTATCTTATATCCACACATTTACATCTCTCCGAATTATCAGAATTTGAGGAAATGCTCTTACAAACCGACCCCCCCAACCATATTCCTTGCTACTCAATGCCTTCTATCCCGGTCTTCCTTCATATACGCAGACCTGGGAGTCGGAGTTCCGTCATTCAATATCACTTATGGATTGGCAAAAATGCTTTCTCCTGACACAAACTATCCTTAGCTACCAAGACTTAAGAAAAAGGATTCAAGATAGTGATTAGATGGTATAGATCCTCTTCAACTATACATCATATTGATTCATCATTATCAGACACATGTTGGTGATGCCTGAATTCCAGAGATATCATGCTTCACATTTGGTGGGATTGCCCACCGGTGAGGAAATTCTGGCAAACAATCTTTTGACCTGTATTGCAGACTGATGGAGACATCTATCACACCCTCACCTGAATTAGCTCTCTTATCCATGCTTCCAGGACCCCTTAAATCTGTAAAAAGGGATGTACTGCAACACTTTATGGCTGC
Organism: Rana temporaria; assembly: GCF_905171775.1. Lineage (NCBI taxonomy): Eukaryota > Metazoa > Chordata > Amphibia > Anura > Ranidae > Rana > Rana temporaria. The sequence continues at coordinate 42,429,077 of NC_053501.1, forward strand.
TACCAGGACAGTGATCCTCAGGCACTGGAAATTGATGACCATGCCTTTCCTGGGGGTTTGGTCTGCTAAAGTGGACTGCATTTGAGATCAGGACTGTCTGTTGGCCCAGGAAAATGGAAAATAGGAGCAATTCTCTATCCCTTGGAATTCATGGTCAATTTTCCGCAATTCCATCGAGTCTCTCCTGTGGGGCAGAAGGCGACACAGCCACTATTACCTCATAACCTAGGTGGAGCGTTCCCCCCTCGTTCCCCGATTCTTCTCCCTTTCTGTTTTTCCTTCTTCCTTCCTCGTTCATTTAGACATCTATTTGAGTACTGTGAGCAATCACAATGTGACGATTTTCCATTTTAAAATGACATGTGAATGATATAGCAAACTTTTCCTGGAAAAATAATTTATAAACGCAATATTTGATATCCTACTGATTTTCTTCTTGCTCCTGCACCACCCATGTTGGAGATGGTGGTACTGTATATCCAAATATCAGTCCTAAGTTACCTTATTGTTCTGTTAAATTATTACTTTGAGATTAAAAATCCTATGAATACCACAACTTCGCTACATTCATGATAACACTTGAATGTTATGCAACTGTGTGTTGTAATATTTAAGTTTTCAATAAAACTTTTGAACTATAAAAATATCCATACTCCCCGCAGTCACCACCAATTGTGGGAGAGAGTTCCACATCCTTATTGCCCCAACGGTGAAGAACCCTATACGCAGTTTAAGGTCTAACCGCTACTCGTTCAGTCTTACTGTGTTCCCCCGTGACCTTATACATGCCCTAGGACTGAAGAGTTTAATTCCTATGCTGGGATCCCCATTGAGATATTTGTAGATCGCCATCATGTCTCCTCTTAAGCGTCTCATCTCCAGCGAGAATACATTTAGTGTTTGCAGCCGTACCTCGTAATTGAGGTCCTCCAGTCCCCTTATTAGTTTTGTTGCCCTTCTTTGGACTATCTCCAGTTCCAGCACATCCATTTGGAGGACTGGTGACCAGAACTGGACAGAAAACCCAAGATGTGGCCTAACCAGAGTTTTATAAAGTGGCATAATCATAGTTTTGTCCCTGGAGTATATTCCTTTTTTTTATGCATGCTAATATTCTGCTGGCTTCGGTAGCTGCAGCTTGACACTGCATGCTGTTGCTCAATCTGTCATCTATTAGCACCCCTATATCCTTCTCCATCCTTCGGTCTCCCATTGGTTCTCCACCTAGTGAATATTTAGCGTCTATGTCTCCACATTAAACCTCATTTGCCATTTGTCTGCCTGCTCCTTTATTTTGTTCAGGTCATTCCGCAACATTTCTATGTCCTGATATGAGTTTATTACTCTGCTTATCTTTATGTCATCCGCAGAAAAACTATATTCAATTCAGTAACGCCATCTGTAACAAGGTAGCTCACTTAAAGATTTTTCGGCAAAATGCCCATAACACCATTTTCACCTGATATGTTTCGGCTGTCGAAATTTTCAGTGCATCTCTAGTTGTATTATCCATTATTATCCAGGAAACATTAGAAGCCAAGGGATGACACAAACAACCACATCAAGTTGGACTGACCCCCTTAAAGAACAGCAGGGAAGTAGGGCAGCTCTAAACACCACTCTTCTAGCTTAAGTTAGCAACTGCCAACTCTGATTTTATTTTTTTAAACAAACAAAAAACGCCATATTTGTCCTTCATGAAGCTGCCCTTGGATCAAAGAAGAATGCTGCAGAGTGGCACAACATCAATGCATGTTGCTCTCTGCAGCATTCATGACCCTTCCACAGCAAAAGGAAAAGGAAGAGCAAGGAGAAGTGTGACATTATACAAACAAACCCAATATCTATTAAAAGAAAGGTAAGTATACAAACATAAAATACAAATTTGGCAGCAGGGGGCACGCCAAGGGAATCGTCGGTAGAAACCTGGAGTTCGGCTTTCACATCAAGTCACCTAACAAAACAATTAACGTAATATAGTTAATATGGCATCTGTATTTTGCCTCCTTAAGAAAAAAAAAAACACTGTTTAAGCAACATCGTCTGCTGAGGCTGGCATCCTAAACGATCAATCCAAGACCACCTGTGATGTCATATTTATAGGATTACCTTAAAACAGGATTACCTTAAAACAGTGCCAATGTATCAGCAATATTTTTAGCCACAGAAGAGAAAACACAATTGAATGAATATCCTGCCAAATGATAGAACATATTGTGAACCTTCAGAAAAAAAAATCAGCAAAGTGACTCACCCTATTGAATAATGGTTACAGGTTCCAAGACATAACACTAAAAAACAGTTATTACATTTCTTATTTTTGGAAAGAATGTTTGTTCCTGAGACCAAAATAATAGGATTTTTTACTTATCAGTAACATCTGTTTCTTGTAGTACTGTACGGGACACACAGGCAGCCCATACATTAGTCTTTGTTTTTTTTTAACCAGTGGAAAATCTCTGGTCACTGATCTTACCAGGGTATTTTTCTTTTGCATATGTACAGCGCTCAAATCTCTAACAGACATTACCATATGCTCTTCCCATGCCCGAATCTGGCAAGTAGAGAACATGGTACCACTCATCTACCAGTGGAAGTAGAAAAATCTACTTTTGTGTGAGTAACTTGTATAGCGCTGCAAATGCGAACTAAATCGCCTCAAGGTGCTTATTTCCATCCAGTGTCGTCCTGATCCTTCAGAAGAGGTGGGTTCTTACGTTTTTTCATGAAGGCCCGATGGTTTTCCTCCATGCGGGCGTTTGTGGGTAGAGCGTTCCATAGTCACGGTCCTTGGACTGCAAATCTTCGTTCTCCCTTCGATTTGTAGCAGGACTTGGGTATGCGGAGGAGGTTTTGGTTGGTTGATCAGAGAATGCGATTGGGGGTGTAGTGTTTTATTTTCTCGCACAAGTATTGAGGAGCGTTTCCTTGTGTGCACTTGTGGGTGAGACACAGGGTCTTAAAGATGATCCGATCCTTTACGGTTAGCCAATGAAGGGTCCTCAGGGATGGGGCGATGGATTCCCAAGGTTTTTTCCCCGTTACCAGTCTGGGTGCTGTTTTGGACGACTTGTAGGCGCAAAATCTGGAATTTAGGTAGACCTATGTAGAGGGAGTTTGCGTAGTTGAGTCGGCAATTGATGATCGTTTCAACTACTACTGCTCGAGTTGAGTGTTGTCAGCGTATGAGTGGTAGGACAGGTCCTGTTTGCTGATAATTTTGAGGAGTGGGCGGAGGTAGATTTTGAAGAGCACGGGTGACCCTTGAGGGACTCCGCAAGAAATTGCACGAGTTTCAGAGGTGAAGGCTCCTAGTTTCACTGTCTGGGAATGATTTTCTAGGAAGGATGTGAACCAGGGTAGATCTGCGGTCTGGAACTCCTACTTCTTTCAGGCGAATGAGTAGAGTTTTGTGGTCTACACTGTGTCGAATACTTTTCAACTCAATATATTGAAAAGTAACGCAGGAGGTTTGCTCTTATATTTTTGGGGCTCTTCCTCCTGGGAGGTCTTAATATTGTAATTGAATATGTAAAGCAATATTGTTTGCAACACTGAGCCCTTTATTCGGTGCAGTATGGTCACTATAATCTTTCCTAGGGGTTTAGGACGCATACAGTAGTACAAACTTGTATAACTGGTGGTATAACTGGCCATTTTGCTGCAGATGCAGTTAATCCCTTTATGTGATGCGTACCTTGCAGCACTAATAGGCAGGAATTTGGCATGTAGATATAGTAGCTCATCTTGCCATCACTTTGACCCTTATAGGGTATATTGCACCATTTTCATCACTGGGTGTGTGTAGTACATCTATTAGGTGCTAGTGCCGCTATTTACCTATATTTCTATAAAGTGTCCGATTTCCGATTTTCATTCCATATTAATTTAAAGTGGCAGCTTGAGAATGTGTTCATGTAGTTTTTGGCACAGTGGTAGGATCAAATGAGGAGGGAGGAACATTTTAGATTCTGTTTGGTATAATGATAGAAGCTCGCCAGGCATCATTGCCGTTTTCTCTAGGAAACATCAACGCTCATTCCGACAGAGCCGGGGACACTTCTTAGGCCCCATACACACGAGAGGATTTATCCGCAGATACGGTCCAGCGGACCGTATCCGCGGATAAATCCTCTCAAGGATTTCAGCAGATTTCTATGCGATGGCGTGTACACACCATCGCATTGAAATCCGCGCTGAAATCCTCTGGCGATGACGTGTCGCGCCGTCGCCGCTATTATGACTCGGCGACGGGCGCGACGCTGTCATATAAGGAATTCCACGCATGCGTCAAATCATTACGACGCGTGCGGGGAATCCCTTTGGACGGATGGATCCGGTGAGTCTGTACAGACGAGCGGATCCATCCGTGGGATCCGATTCCAGCAGATAGATATTCTGTGCATGTCGACAAATATTTATCTGCTGGAATTCGGAAATATCCGCGGATAAATATCCGCCGGAGTGTACACACCATAGAATCTATCTGCAGAAACCCATTCGATGGGATTTATCTGCGGATAGATTCTATCGTGTGTACGGGGCCCTAGGCTGAAAAGGTCCGCGCTTCTCTATCCCACATCTGTAGAACAGTTCCAGCTTTCAAAACTTCATGAAACATTACTGACCGGACCTTTTATCTAACCAGGAACAGGCTCTCAGGAGGAAGCTGCTTAAAGCTGTGGTCATGCCCTGATCAGGTAGTTCTATTCTGTCCTCTCTGTAAGCCATCCTGGAAGAGACTCTGGTACTAATGTAAGAAAGAGAGGGGAATGGTGGTTCCTTTTTTCTTACTCGCTGGTGGAGGGGGCACCAGGGGTTTTAGTTTGATTCTCTGTACTATCCACAGACCAGCAGGTCTGGCTGTGTGTGTATCCCTCTCTTTTCCCTACTGGTGGTGGGGCTTCATTTGGGTCTTCCTAGGTGACTGGGTACTCCCATCTAGCACAGAAAACACAAATCCACATTAGTATAAAAGGACAGGTACTATGTATAGTCCCTCAGTAATAACAAATAACCGAAGGCCTACAACGTATACCCCTAAAAAATCATTATCACCATTACATAATCATAGGGTGGGAACAGTGTCGTCCTGGAAGATTCCTGGAAATCAAGTTAACATGTAAGAACTTTGTTTTCTCAAGTCATCTTCCAGGACGGCCTTATGAGAGCGACATCATAGAAATATTACCTGTTAGGGAGGGATTACTGGCTGAAGCACTTTTCTCCCAAAAGCCTGGTCGGTAGATGATAGAAGTTCCAGACGGTAGTGTCCTACGAAACTTGACCAGATGGCTGCTTTGCAGATCTGGATTGGCGTAGCCCCTGCTTTCTCTGCCCAGGAGGTGGCTAAGGCTCTGGTGGAGCGCGCTTTGAGTTTTGGTGGCGCTTGCAGTCCTGCAATGGAATAGGCTTCCCCCATTGTGGATTTGATCCACCGAGCCATAGTTGCATTTGAGGCCACTTGTCCTTTCCTAGGACCCGAGTACAGCACAAACAGATTTGGTACTGATCTCCATTCTTTTGTTCTTTCGATGTAGTATAACAGGCATCTCCTGACATCCAGTTTGTGAAAATATTCCTTTTTTTTAAATTGCATGCTTGCCCACAAAAGGACGGAATCACTATGTCCTGTGAAAATCAGTTGACACTTTAGGTAGGAACCCTGGGTCCATGGACAAAATGACTGTCGGGGAAAATGGAGCAGTAAGGTTCAGCTTTTAAGAATGCTTGTAATTCATTTACTCTCCTGGGCTACTAGGAGTACCATGTTGTATGTTAGAGGTTTGAAAGAGCTTTCTTCCAGAGGCTCAAATGGCTCTTTGTAAAAAAAAAAACTCTGCAGTACTGCCGATAGATCCCAAGGGGGAAATCTCCTTTGTTGAGGAGGTCTCTTCCTAGAGACTGCCTTGAATAACCTTTCTATCAGAGTGTTGTCCGCTAATCTCAAGTTTAGATAGTTTGATAACGCCGCCACTTGCACTTTAAGAGTATTGGGTGCAAGTTTGTACTGTCCTATAAAAAATCAAGTACGTCTAGAATTACAGAACCGAAGATCCTGCCCTTATCCTTTTGCCATCTGCAGAACATCTTCCAAATTTTGGAGTCAATTCAATTAGTGGACTTTTTCCTACTAGGCAGAGAAAGACGGCCCAGTAGTAGGTGAAGCAATTCTCCTTGTACTAGTAAGTCCTCTCTTACTGGAAGTTTCCAAGGGTCTGCGATTGAGAGGTTCAGGAGAGCAGGAAACCACGCTCTCTTTCGGCCAGAACGAGGCCATCAAGATGACCTTTGCATTTGTAGTTAGGATCTCAGAAAGCCGCCCTGGAAGATGACTTGAAAAATATAAATAAATCCTGTATCCTTTGATATTTATCTTTATACGGATCATCGAGAAAGGATCGTTTTTACATGATGTCAAATGAAAATGAGACAATTTTTTATTCTCAAATTTCTGCAGGTTATTATTATGGACTTCCAGGATGAATTCAATATATGAGTTATGGCGTTCTGGTCTCAGAATGTCTTATGGTCGGCCAAAACAAGTCTAAGGAAATTAGAAGAAATGCTTTAGGTAACAGCCAAATCCAAGTGGTTTTCAAGTAAAAACAATTTAAAGAGGAACTGCAGCCTGCTCACATAATTTGTAATAAAAACACATTTGCCAGTCTGAAGCTTCCCTCCAACCACTTTGCATATTATTTTATATATACTGTGATTCTGTAAATGTCAAATATGCTGCAGAAATCTCCCTCCACTGAGTCTGGCTGCAACCATTTTAACTGTGGGCAGCTGAAGCTGCTGCCGGTTCACTTCCTGGATTCACACCTCCAGCTCTGCAGCTCTCATTGGCCCTCTTATGACTCCCTTATGGCCCTCCTTTCCTGGCAAACTCTTACGAGAGTGAGAGCTGTGCATGATGTCTAGGCTTTTTCCCCCAGACAAGAAACAGGAAGTGGGCTGTATAAGGTATGTAATGGCAGAAAAAAATATGTTTTACTATCCAAAGTTAAAACAACAAGGGCAGAAGATTTAATAGATAGAAAGGTGAAAAAATTACTGAAGTTCCACTTTAAGCTAAAAGTGCTGAGCTAACACATAAAGGGGTAGCGAGGTGAACTATGTATATCACAACATGAAGCATTATATAAATTAAAATAGGGGGTCTGCATGCACAGTTCCATGACCAATAGAGGCCATCTCTTCTAGCCAATAAAGAAGATGCCTACCTAGGTGGGAGGACCATGCCGACCAGGAGAGACATCGCCCCCTGCGCCACCCCGCCGACTTCCAGTGGGACGACATGAAGCATAGCTGTAGCCCATACTGACCAGAGCAGATTGTCTTTTCCAGGAGGATGGCTGCTTCCTCCCTGATGGGCCCCTAAAGGGGTCTTCAGGGACAGGGCTCCACTGCAGGCAGACCATGGCTCTGGACCTGTATAGAGCCCTGCAGCTAACCACCCAGAATCTAGTGCCTGAAACAATGTTACAGGTTGACCCCACATATATATATATCCACGAGAGATTGAGGTTCAGGTACACTCCCCCAAAACTTAGCTGAGAAGTTAACCATTCCAATAAAGCTACAGTGGCTATAGTGCAGACAGATATCTTGAATCAAAAAAAGTATTTTTACAAAGGTTTAAAAAAAAAAAAAAAAAAAGAAGAAAGTTCCTCTCAGTAGGCAGAAGACATCACCTTATAACACTAGCAAAAAAACAAAGCTTGCTGGGATTGGGAGGGGTGACATATGTGATGTCTATGCAGCTTTCTTTTTGCCAGTGTCCAATCACTTGAAGGTTGCGAGAAAAAACCCATGGCTAAGACTAATAATTAAGAAACTTGTTTTTCTATATATAAAAAAAACTATTTAACTAGTCATACCCAAAATTCACTACTATTTTCGGACCCAGCCTATCCATGTTCCTTCCCATTTTTTGTGCATATTACAAAACAGGCTTCTCACTTTCTTTGGGCCTACAAACGTCCCAGAATCTCACACGCCACATTTTTTACACATAGGATTCTGTGGTGGCCCAGGAATCCCCAATGTGGCAAAGTATTCATTGTCTGCTCAAATCTCTCAGCTTTCTAGGCTCCAACCGACATCACCCTTTGGGTGCTCCTGGAACTTCCCAACTTCACTTCAATCCCAACCTCCATCCTGCAATAGTTCCCTCATAACCTATGCCCCTTCCTCCCTGAGCCCTTAAATGGTACATAGCTTAAAGCTTTGGGATTCGGTCTGCTACTCTTCCTGCCTGGTTTTGAACAACCACAGACAGACATTCTTGTGGTTTTTGTCACAGGGATTCACACAGGTTTGCCATTCCCTCACAGTGCACTGCTTTTCAACCTGGGCCATGTAACAGGAAAGCCATGAAGCATCCCGCTCAGAATTTTTCTGACATGCATAGCTCCGCCACTAAACAACCTCCTTGCAATGCACTTCTTTGTACCCATTTCAGAACATGGCTTTCAAACATATATGCCTGCACCCCCTTGGTACACCAAAATACGTCTCAACAATCTATGCCTATATGAACGCTCTTGGTACCCCCTCGCCAGCATCTTACATGTCCCAGTGGGAACAAGACCAATTGACCGAGAATTGGAGCAAGGCCTGGTCCACTGTAGTGAAATGTTCCTTCAACATTGCCATCTTAAAGGTGGCATAGAAAGTCCTACTGAGGTGGTATTGGGTCCCAGCCCATACAGCCCACACAAACCCCTTACACAGCGATAGGTGCTTTAGGGGCTGTGGACAATGCAGAGATGTTCTCCATTCTTGGTGGTCACGTTCGTGCCTCTCTGGATCTTTGGTTTAGGGTTTTCAGGTTACAATATACATTGTTTCACTTGCATGTCCACAAGAATGCAAAACAGGCCTTATTACACGGACCTATCCAGGGCCTCTTGTATCAGCAGAAGCTGGCATCGCACTTGTTCTTCTCTGTCAAATGCACCATTGCCAAAGCTTGGAAAAAAACAACTCTCATTTGCAGCGATGATGAACGGTATTAACCACTGTGATGATTAACGAGAAGATGTCTAGCATTCTGTACGACTCCCACCCTAAAGTCTTACGGGTTTAGGAATCCTGGCTGGCATACACCTTCCCTATACTACATGCAACCGGTTTGGGCAACCTATGACCTATCTTTTGCTTACCTCCCAATCCTGCGGGATACCACAACCTCCTCCCCCCTTTTCCCTGCCCCCCTTCTTATCTGGATCCTTCGTATTTCCTCTTCTCCGCTTACAGTCCAGTCCTCGGTTTATGTCTGTATGGTTCCAGACACCTGTAAACCACCACTGTTAGCCAGTCTGTGGCTTGGACCGCAAAGCCACTCAATGGATTTTCAGACTGATAATGCTTTCATTTAATGGTGCACGTTCCTATTCTTACTGGAAGTGTGCCATACCATTGTCTATACCCCCCTACGTGGGTGAACAGGTGTTGTGCATTATATTTTGAAAGCCTTTAATAAAAATTGTACCACAAAAAAATAAATAAAAAAGGAGACTAGTAATTGTTTCATTCGCATCTAGTTTGACTAAGGCCCCATTCACACATGTGATTAGGGCCGTCAGGGGATTTCTGCAACAAGAATCTGCGAGTGCCTTCAACTAGAATGACTGACGTACAAATAGCTGCAGCTGCTCAGCCTGTATAATTCAATGATAGGCTGACAGGAGTCGTGGCTGTCCACTACAGTTTGCATGTACCAGTGCACATCCAGCAGTTCCCTATGGCTAGGGACTGATGAACGTCTAATTGCAAGTGTTAATGGGACCTTACTAGTAAAAGTCACCTTGGTAACATAGACTTTGAAGAATATCAATAAAAACTATCTACAAATCCTTCACAGGGTTAGAGCAGGATCCCTACAAAACTGGGGAATAACAGTGACCGGGGCCAGAGCCATAGGGAAAACTAGTAAACAGCTTGATATTTTTTCAAAGCCGAATTGCAGCCTTACCTTTTTTTTCTCCATGCATGTAGCAATGTCTCTACTGTGTTCCTAGTTATTACTCTGAATAGGCTGCCTGCTGTCACCTCTACAATACAATCTCTACAATCTGCAGCACCTCTGTGAAGCCTGCCTCATTTCCAGCCCCAAAGACCACATGCATCATAAAGCCTCTCTCTTCCCTACTGTCTTTTGGCATGCCCCTATCATCTATTCATTGTGCTGTCAATCTTTTTTTGCTTCCATCATGTGGTGACGTTATTTGTGCGTGTTTTTTTTGTCATACTGCTGTTGATGTTGGAGTGACGGTGGGGAGTTTTGTGCTTTCCTGTCAATTACCCATGCACCCCTGGCTAAAATTAACAAGCTTATGCCTAGGAGCTTGCCCACTGGGAGAGCTCTTGCTAAGGCAGAGTAATATGGTAATTGCCAAAGCATCTTCCAGCTCCTCCCATTGTACAGGAACTGTCTGTAAAGCAGAGACTGGCAAAGGAGACAGAGTGAAAATGTAATCTTTATCGCTTAGACACACACATTTCAGGTGCCAAGAGATAGAAGCTTATTTCTGTAGAGGGAGCACTGCCACATCACACTTATCTCTGAAGCCAAAACAGGAAGTGACGTCACATGCAGTAACCACGCTCCAACAGGTTTGGTCCAAAACAGACGTCCATGGGATTGTGCAAGTGCAATTGTTATATATATTTATTTTAATAAATATACTTTATGGTTTTGCGCAAGGAGTCCGCTACTTTATGATGTATATATCCTTATATGGTCCTCACATTCCTTAAAGGAATCAACTGTGATGTATATGGATGTGAAGGTTTCTCTGAAAGCTAAAAATACTCACCTTGTGTGCGGATGGACTTTTCTTTTACTAAAAGGTCATTTATTTCTGGTGAATTACCCAAACCACTGTGGTGTGAGCACTTTATTTGTTACTGGCTAAAGCACTGTGGCACTTTGTGGAATAGGAATTTACAGACGATAAAAGAAAATAACTCATATATTCTTTTAAGAGCACTTTCATTCTTGGCACAATAGTAAATAAACATGCTGCACTTACCTGCTCTGTGCAATAGCTTTTCACAGAGAAGCCCTGAACCTCATTTTCTCAGGTCCCCCGCTGGCGCTCCTGGGTCCCCCCCACCCCCCGACTGCCCTCATACCAAACTGCTTGCTCTGGGGACACGTGTGCGTGTTCTCTCCTGAGACATAATCCTTCATGTATTGTTTTCGTACGATATATATTTTTGGTATATTTAAGCACTGCCAATTTGCACTTTTAATAAACGTCCCAAGTTTTCAAAGAGGGGTGAACTTTAGGCTCAATTCATAATTTTACTTGCATCACTTATGCATGTATTTATTGTGTTGCATTATGTGGACATTTTTTTTTTTAAAGAAATCATTAGTTTATTGCCATCTTATCATTACTGCTTTCCTTAACCACTTCCATACCGTGCAAATTCCAGCACTCCTCTCCTACATGTAAAGATCATAATTTTTTTGCTAGAAAATTACTCAGAACCCCCCCAACATTATTTATATTTATATATATATATATATATATTTATATTTAGAAAAGACCCTAGAAAAAAAAATGGGTCATTGCAACCTTTTATTTATTTGTGCAGCAATAAAAAATAAAAAAAAAAAAAAAAAAAAGAATTCACGAATATAAAAAAGTTAGCCCAATTTTTTGGTATAACGTGACAGATGTTACGCAGAGTAAATAGATATGTCACACCTTAAAATGGCGGACACTTGTGGAATGGCGCCAAACTTCGGTACTTTAAAATCCCCATAGGCGAAGCTTTAATTTTTTTTTACAGCTTACCTGTTTAGAGCTACAGAGGAGGTCTTGTGCTAGTATTATTGCTCTAATGTTCGCGGTGATTACCTCATGTGTGTGGTTTGAACGGCATTTACATTTACAGAAGCAACCTACATACGAGTTTGCTTCTGCATGCGAGCACACGGGATGGGGGCGCTTTAATAATTTTTTTATTATTTTACTTACATTTGTTGCTTTTTACACTTCCCCTTTCATTCCTATTACAAGGAATGTAAACATCCCTTGTAAATAGGACTAGGTCATGACAGGTCCTCTTTATTGAGAGATGTGGGGTCCAGAAGACTTCACTTCTCTCCTCCAGGCTGGAAAGCCAGAGATAAAACAAACAATCTCAGGCTTTCCAGCCAAGTCCCCGGGATCGTTTACCTCCACCGGCCCGGATGTGACCTCATAACATCACACCCGGGCCTCGGAGAGTCATAGAGACTGTTGGGAACCATCTGGCCCTTCGTTTTCTCTATGGTTAACTTCTGGCGTCACCTTCCACAGCCTGTAAGAACGATCAAGGAGCTGAACAGATTGTTCTTACAATGCAGGGAATCGCCGGCTGAAAAAAATGATATACAAATGATGCCTATAACTGCAGGCATCATTCAGATATCTCCACTGAAAGCCCAGGATGTCAAATGAGGTTCTGTGGTATGGAAGTGGTTAATAGATGCTTTATTAAAACTCAAGTTATTAAATTAATTTGTTTTTGATCTATAAAAAAAAGTAATCCGATTTGCATTGTAAGGAAAATAAAGCATTTGTTATGCTGAGCCCTAGTCCATCCTAATACCAGAGAAAACAGGCACACAATAAATTTAAACCATCCCTAAACTCAAAAAACAAAGGCGACTTACGTGCATTCACTAGATGGTGATTATGATGTGGAGCGGGACAGAAAACTTGTGCAGCATAGTCTTCAAACGTGGTGGGCTCCACATGTTGCTGGATAATTGAATCCAAATACCGCATCCTCTCCTCAAAGCTTTACACGTGGGTTAAGATGAAAATATTTAGACAGCAGATAGTTCATCATAAATGGCACAGTCTCAATTCCCTTAAAGTCTTACTAAACTGACAACAGTAAAACCAGTCTGTATATGCAGTAATGCACGCTTATACGCACTGTGGAACCTAAGAGGTTAATCCTCTGCATTATGTAAAAAGACCGTTTGATCCTGTATGCACAGATCATCCCCTTCTTGCATTGTCTCCAAAACATGTCCGGATAAGATCGTTACCAGTTTTTATTTTTCCTGGGAGAGTGCATGTGATCAGCACAGGGCCAATCAGCACTGTCCAGATAGAGGGTCAGGGGTCCTGCATCCTGATAGGTGAGCCAGGATGAAAACTCCTCCTACAAGCTTTACCAGGCACCAATAGAAATCACAAGACTGCTATATACTGCTGATGAGAAAAGGTATTTAGTAGTATGTTCTGTGTACTGTGGGAGACCAGATATTGTGATTGCAAGGTCCTGGGTTTAGTAACACTTTAATGTTCATTTTGAACTTTTATTTCCATTTTATTAGTACTGAGAACTATATGAGCCATGACCATAACTGTGACCTTTAGAAACATGACAAATGAGAGTGGCTTCTAGAATTGAACCTTAAAACGGAAATAATGTTCAGTGCAAATAGAAGGATATTCACGGTTCTGTTTACTTTACCCTTCCCTTGACCACTTCCCGGCCGATCAATAGCATATTGACGTCCAGGATAAGGTTTTGTTATTCTGACTGGACGTCTATTGACATCCTGCAGGATAACAGCCGCTGCTCGCACGTGGGGGCATACATCGTGGTGATCGGTTCGGTGGTGTGTCAGTCTGACACACCACAACACCGATCTCAGTAAAGAGCCTCCGTGTCCAATCACGGCTGATCACGATGTAAACGGGAAGAGCCGTTGATCGTCCCTTCCTCACTCGAGTAGAGGAGAGGCGATCGGCGGGTCTCCTGACGGGGGGGGGTTTGCGCCGATTGCTTATCAGCGCAGCCCCCCCTCAGATGAACACAGTTCAGCTGCCATCCAAAAAAAGGTAAAGCTCTATCATGCAAGGAAGAAGTCCTGTCGGAACATGATTCATTAACGCCATCATCTTCTCTGGCCCACAGCTCATTAAAAATTATCTAGTGCAAAGTTAAAAACTGTTCTGTGGTCGAACAAATTAAAATATGACATTCTTTTTAGCAACCATGGGCGCCGTGCCTTCCGGACTACAAAGGAGAGGGAACTTATGTCTCATCAGCGATCAGCTCAGAAGTGTGCATCTCTGATGGTATTTGGGTGCATTAGTACATCTGGAATAGGCAGTTTGCACATCTGGAAAGGCACCATCAATGCTGAAAGATATATCAAAGTTTTCAAGCAGCATATGCTCCCATCCAGACAATGTTTTTTTCAGGGGAGGCCTTGTATATTTCAGCAGGACAATGCTAAACTGCATACTGCATCTAACAACAGCATAACTCCATAGTAGAAAGTCTGGGTGTTACACTGGCCTGCCTGCAGTCCAGACCTTTCCCTGGCTGAAAATATTTTGTGCATCTTGAAACAAAATACCATATTTATCGGCGTATACCGCGCACTTTTTTGCCCTGAAAATCAGGGCAAAATCGTGGGTGCACGATATACGCCTATACCTGCTTCCCGCGCCGGCATATACCGAGCGCAGTACACTTGGGTATAGTCGGATAGGCTCGGCTCCTCTCGCGGTCACGTCCTGGACGTACAGGACGTGACCGCGAGAGGAGCCGAGCCTGCCCGACTATACCCGAGTGTACTGCGCTCGGTATATGCCAGCGCAGTGGTTCAAACTCAGCGCGGGAAGCGGGGATGGAGCGGGGAGGACACCGCAGAAGGACGCCGGACCCGACGAGCACGACACCACCGAAGCCGCAGACAGACCCGCCGAGGCCGCCGCGCAAGACACCAAAACTAAGTACTAAAATTTTTTTTTACAGGAATGCGGGTCCACTTTAGGGGTGCGCGCTATACGCCGGAGCGTGCAATACCCTGATAAATACGGTATATAACAAAGATGACCCAGGACTTTAGAGAAGTTAGAATCCTATATCAGACAAGAATGGGACAACATTCCTCTCCCCCCAAACTCCAGCAACTGGTCTCCTTAGTTTCCTGATGTTTACAAAGTGATGCTAAAAGAAGAGGGGATGCTACACTGTGGTACACATGGCCTTGTCCCAGCTCCTTTTTTTGTTGTTTAGACATGCTGCTGCCATCAATTTTTGAATTATTCCTTTCTTTAAATAGAATTTTTTTCCAGTTTAAACATTTGATATGTATTCTCTTTTCTATTGTGAATAAAATATGGGTTTATGCAAATCATTGCATTGTGTTTTATGTAGCTTTTATACAGTGTCCCAGCTATTTTGGAATTGGGGTTGTATGTTAACTGGCAGTCATGTAGTAAAACATAGAGCCACAACTATACAATTCTTATCTGTGCAGTCAAAATTTGATTGTGTTGATGACTTGCCTGTAATTTTGTGATGAAAGATGTGTGGTTGTATAGAAAGGGAAGAGGCTACAGAAGTCTCTCCCAGCTGCTGATCTCGGTGCAGTTAATAGAATCTTCAGATTCACAGCAAGTCTCCATTGCACATGAAAAACTGCCCTTTATGTATTACCAAAACTAATTTTCTATTTGGCTGAAAAAAGAAAAAAAAAAACACAGTTCTCTTCTGTCTCCTGTGGTGCGTTTCATTATGTTTAGTTCGCTCAGAGTCTAAGCTATTCCTCAGAGGGAGAAAGGAGGAACCAAAAAAAGAGGCTAGAGGGACAAAATGAGCTTGTTAACACATTAGACGTGTGGCATCTAGGTGGGCTCTAGAAAACCCCACTGGTGTGCTAACTTATCACTCTAGGCATGCTGGGAATGAGGCGCTTCAATTGATCCCTCTTGTTCACACTAGGAGAGGAACAGGCGCATAAGCATCACTCTGCATTAGAACAAATACTATACAAAAAATAAAGAATGATTTTACATTTATTGTGAAGTCTAAAGTTCAAGTTAACGTAAACTTTCTACATGTTCAAATAAATCTAGAAATCCACTTTATATCAGTAGATTAAATACATCCGTCATGTTAAACTTTTTTTTGTTCCTGAATGTCTGCGTTGCATCTATAGTGTAGTCCCACTTTTGCAGCCAAATTGGGACGACACCCACTTTATATTTGTTACATGCTACCATTGGCATAGCATAAAAAAATAAAAATAAATAAAAATGTTTAATTGCTTTTTCCTTGCTAAAAATCCTTACATGCTCTACCTTGCTTTGTAAGGGTACTTTCACACTGAGGTGCTTGGTGCACTGGCGGTAAAGCAGCGTTTTACCTTCGTGTTTGCCGCAATTTTCGGGCGATAGCAGGGAGATTTTAACCCTCGCTAGCGGGCGAAAGAGTTAAACCCGCCCGCAAAAACGCGACTTTGCAGGCGGTTTGGAGGCGCTACTCTATTGATTGCAATGGGCAGGAGTGCTATAGGAGCGGTATTTTTACCGCTCCTACCGAGCCTCAAAGATGCCACTGGCAGGACTATTTTTTAGCGTCCTGCCAGAGCAACGCTCAGGCTTTCACACTGGAGAGGACAGTGGAGTAATGTTTAACCACTTACGAACCAGGCCTATTTTTCAGACTCTGTGGCCCAGATTCACAAAGCAGATACGACGGCGTATCTCCAGATACGCCGTCGTATCTCTGAGTCTGATCCGTCGTATCTATGTGCCCGATTCATAGAATCAGTTCCGCATAGATTTCTATTAGATCTGACCAGCGTAAGTCTCTTACGCCGTCGGATCTTAACTGCATATTTACGCTGGCCGCTAGGGGCGAGTACGCTGATTTACGCCTAGAAATATGTAAATCAGCTAGATACGCGAATTCACGAAGTACGCCTATCCGACGCAGTACAGATACGCCGTTTACGTTAGGCTTTTCCCGGCGTAAAGTTACCCCTGCTATATGGTGGCGTACATGCGGCGTACCAATGTTAAGTATGGACTTCGTTCCCGCTTCGAATTTTGAATATTTTTCGTCGTTTGCGTAAGTCGTCCGTGAATGGGGCTGGACGTCATTTACGTTCACGTCGAAACCAATACGTCCTTGCGGCGTACTATGGAGCAAAGCACACTGGGATATTCCACGGACGGCGTATGCGCCGTTCGTGAAAAATATCAACCACTTTGGGTCACAAGTTATTTACATAAAACACGCCCCCTGTTCCAAATTTGAATTAGGTGGGCTTACGCACGTAAGCAAGTGCTTTGAGAATACAGCACTTGCCCATCTAAGTTGTGGAGGTGTAACGTAAATAGGATACGTTACGACCGCACAAAAATACGCCAAACTACGAGAATCTGGCCCTGTGTTTACAAGTTAAAATCCGTATTTTTTTTTTTTTGATAGAAAATTACTTAGAATCCCCAAACATTATATATATTTTTTCCATACTCTAGAGAATAAAATGGCAGTCATAGCATAACTTTATGTCACACCATATTTGCGCAGCGGTCTTACCAGCGCACTTATTTTTTCAAATAAGTCAACAGTAAAGTTAGCCCAATTTTTTTTTTATATTGTGAAATATAATGTTATGCCGAGTAAATTGATACCCAACATGTAATGCTTCAAAATTGCACCCGCTCATGAAATAGCGCTAAATTTTTACACTAAAAAATATCCATAGGAAACGTTTAAAAATGTCTAAAGGTTACATGTTTTGAGTTACAGCGGAGGTCTAGAATTATTGCTCTCGTGCCAACGATCGTGGCGATACCTCACATGTGTGGTTTGAACACCCTTTTTATATTCACATATGCGTTTGCTTCTCCGTGCGAACTTGGCGGGAAGAGACGCTTTTATTTTCTTATTTAATTTACTTTTACACTGTCTTTTTAAAAAATAAAATGATAATATGGGTCACTTTTATTCCTATTACAAGGAATGTAAACATCTCTTGTAACAGAAAAAAAGCATGACAGGACCTCTTAAATATGAGATCTGGGGTCAAAATAAATAAATCCTTTAAGAGCATTGGGCGGAAGTGACATTTGACGTCGCTTCCGCACTTAAATGCTATTGAGCCAAGTTCGGGCCATCTTCCCCTCACTTGGCTTCAGGCAGTGGACATGAGAGAATGCGATTGTCTCCGCTGCTACTGGTGGTTCCGGCAAGCAGCGGAGACCACCGAAGCATGGCAGGAGGGGGCCCTTCCCCAACAAAAGTGATCTTGCGGCGAATCCACCGCAGAGACCACTTTTATCTGAAAGCGGACCACTCGCTAAAGAAGAGGATACCGGGGTTATGGCAGCTATCTGAAGAAGACAGCAACACTTGGCTTACTGATTAATATTTAATGAACCTCGACACTAATAAAAATTCTCTCTCCTTCCTCATGTTTAGGATTATTTTCACTGGACAGTCCTTTTTGTAGTTGTTTTCTTTGTATACAACCAAAACTCTTGCAACAAGTTCAATGACAAATGGCAGTAGTATACAGTGCAAGTATTAGGCTCACTAGAAAAACTGCATATGCAGGGAATTCTAAAGACCACTATTTGAGCTAAGTTAGGGAAAGGTGCATGTGTAGAAAAAAAAAAAAAAAACACAACCAAACCATTAAAGCCCAAGTTATTTTTCAGACATCGTTAAATACCAGGAACACATTTTTATTTTCTAGGGTGAAAAGGTGACCCTGGTCAGTCAGTGCAGGAGTCTCGGCATGTCTCGCTCTTTAAACCATGTAGACAACCAGATGACTCTAAATCCAGAACAGGTGCCTCTGGCTGAACTGGCAGATTCTGCTTCGAGGCATCTGCTTAGACACACAGTGCCATGGCTTTATTAAAAGGTGCTAAACTAATGGAGTGGAAATAAAAGTCTGTCTAAAGTCACAAAGCGGAGACATATTTCTTCTGCAAATTTCCTTACGAGACAACAAGTTTAATAAATATGCATGTGAAAAAAAGGAAAAAGGTAATCAAACCTTTTATAATTTAATGGAGTACTACACTACAGAAAATATGCAATTTTTTTGTCGAGTACCACATCTCCTAAAATACACAAAATAACCTTAAAGGGGTTATAAAGGTTTGTCTTTTATTCTCTAAATTGGTTCCTTTAAGCTAGTGCAATGTTGGTTCACTTACCTTTCCCTTTGATTTCCCTTCTAAATGTTTTTTTTCTTTGTTTGAATTTCTCACTTCCTGTTTCTCCTCAGCAAGCTTTTCACCATCATCCGAGCAGTGGAAAGTCATTCAGAACAGCCTACTGAACAGGAAGTGAGAAATTCAGACCAAGAAAACAAAGAAAAAAAAACATTTAGAAGGGAAATGGAATGAAAAGGTAAGTGAACCAACAATGCACTAGCTTAAATTAACCAATTTAGAAAATAAAAAAATAACCTTTACAACCCCTTTAATATGCACAGAAAAATGTTTTTCTAACAAGTGCTGACCAGCAACATTACATAGCTGGGATGTGTCCAACGTTTGTGTCTACAATAAACCCTAATGGCAGACATGCAATTGGGAGGTGGTAAAGATGTTAAACAGAATATAAATGTACCAATCTGCAGTACGCAGGTGCATCAGGGGCACCTATCGAGCATTTAGTGTTAGGTCATGAAACTTGAAGCAGTGGCAGCAAAGCACCGGTGCTCATCTCAGAGTTTTTAGTAAAATCTAATCAAGACACTGCTGACCTCACATCCATCATGTGACCTGACATACTGGTTCAGTTACCATACTGTCTGGGTTCGTGCCTGCGCACCCTTCCCTGCATGCCTATCAAATACGTTCGTACAGCGGCAGCATCTTTATTCAGTTACATGTGCTGCCTGTGTGCATCTCTGTGTGGTTCCAGGCACATAAACAAATGTCCTCTGAGCTCATGTGAATGAGGTCTAACCCAGAGTCGTGGGTGGTTTGAATTTTTTTAACTGATAGGCAAGCCTTTACTCATTGTATGGCCCTTTTCTGCTATAACCATTATCTGCCTGGCTGAGTAAAACAGGCTGAACGCCAGGGAAAAATAAAATGTCCTTTGCGGTGGGCAGTGGCGCCCCCCCCCACACAATCAGTTAAAAGGGTTAAATGCTCATGGCCATATTAAGTCCATGATGTCCCAAGCATCCTTGCCCCCTGTGCATATACACAGTTGTGGGGACATTCCCTGGCCACAGCTGAAAGCTTCCTTCTGGGTTCAGAGCGAACCCAAGCTCATCCTTGCCCAACACCAAAGCCTCATTCCAACAGTGAAGCATGACCGATGGTGTACAATGGTGTGAGGGTGCCCTGTTGCCTCATGACAGTGATCCAAAACACAGGAGTAAATTAACAACAATGTGGCTCAAAGATAAGATATTCCATCTAATTTAGAATGGTGCACATCTTAATTGTACTGAAATAAAGCAGTGTGATATCAAAGCACCAAGAAATGTTCAATGAGTGTCAGGAACACCTACTGAGTATTTTTTCTACATCTGTGTATACAGAGCTTTAATGAGCCTTATATGTGTGTTGTTATAACTGAAGCTTGTTACCACACATATTCTAGGATATGATTTCTTACTGTGGTAATATGCTAGATCAGATTCCCCATGGCCTGATGGAGTTGGCCTCCCTCAAAAGGAATTAAAAGTTCCCTGGCATAGAAACCAAACAGTTCTCCTAATTAAAATTTTTATTTTTTCCTTTTAAGCTGTTCTTTATAAACTGGAAGGAAAGAAAAAATACATTAGTGTGCCTTGGTAAATAAATGTAAGATTTAAGAATAATTTTAAAAATAAAATGTAAGATGTAAAAAACACAGAATGTAGTAAATGCCAGCAATATTTCCACAGACGTATTCCAACAGCAAAGACCAGGTAAAGCCGCGTACACCCGATCAGTCCATCCGATGAGAACGGTCTGATGGGCCGCTGTCATCGGTTAACCGATGAAGCCGACTGATGGTCCATCGCGCCTACACACCATCGGTTAAAAAAACGATCGTGCCAGAACGCGGTGATGTAAAACACGAGGATGTGCTGAAAAAAAACGAAGTTCAATGCTGCCAAGCATGCGTCGACTTGATTCTGAGCATGCGTGGATTTTTAACCGATGGTCGTGCCTACTAACGATCAGTTTTGACCTATCGGTTAGGAATCCATTGGTTAAATTTAAAGCAAGTTGGCTTTTTTTTAACCGATGGTTAAATAACCTATGGGGCCCACACATGATCGGTTTGGACCGATGAAAACGGTCCATCAGACCGTTGTCCTCTGGTTAACCTATCGCGTGTACGAGAGCTAACTGAGTTCATCTACTAACATGCTGTCGGATCATTTGTGTTACTTTTAATTCACAAAGCCATAGAAAAGGGGCTGATCCAAGACCTGGAATTTTGTCTATTTTGCCACACAGATAATTTGACTGTTGTCTGGTCTTGCTGAAATGCAAATGCTTATCAACAAAATCTTTGATTTCTGTTGAAAACTGTAAATGCCACAAGAGAGTTCATCTTGATGCAAATGATGCATCGTTATTTACAGTCCTTCAGTATAGGGTTGAATAGTTGCAAGCTGCAACACTTGCCATGCACTAGTAGAATTATGTATAAACGTTCGTATTCTCATCAGAACATCCTTAAAACGTTCTTTCTGGTCAACATGGAGTCAACCAATTTAGTTTGATAGTTGTTAACATGTTGTCCACAACTGCCATTTGAATGGAAATCAAGACATAGTAAACAGGTTTTATAACAATATGTACAATTTTTTGTATGGTTTATCCTGAACATAAAAAAAAAATTTAACGATGGAATTGTATTTATTCGAGAAAACAATTCTATCCCCCCCCCCCCTTTTTCATCACTGTGGGCGAAAACGAATGTCGGTTTGAAGGCATTATCATTTTAATTTTCTAAACTGAATTTTTTTGTATGAAATTCTACTAGTGTATGGCCAGCTTAAAGGATAAGTTCACCTTAAATGTAAAAAAATATGCATTTATTATTCTTTTGTAATGGACCTGTACAGAATTGAAACCACGATCAGCAGATCATGGGTGTAATGCCACGGTCCTGCAGACTGTCTGTATCTGTCTGCCCGTACCTCCTAAATGGCCAGGCAGTTACACTGTGACATGAAGACCTAATGGACTACCACAGCACTCCATTGAGAACTACAAGTCAACAACCGCAAAGGCCTTCAGACCTTGTCGTTTTCCCATTCACAGAACATTTCAGATTGTGACAGCTAGTGAGGGGGAAAAAGATCCCCAACTAGTTGTCAGAACGGGGGATCGGGGACTGGTACATCTGTAACATGGATGTAACATGTTACAAAAGGCGAACTTATTGTGCAAGTCTAAACGCTGACCAACTATTTTTATGTATGGGTCAATGCAGTGGTGTATTTTGGTTTTGTGCTATCCTAGGCAAGACTAAAATCGGGCACGTCCCCCTAATGTAAATTTGTCCTATCCCAGGCACCTTAAAATTGCGTCGTAAATTTTACTATCCATAGGTGACGCTTTAAAATAGCAATTCAGTGGCTAGTAAATTGCTTAGATTGCTATTACATAAGAGCGGACTGACGGCTCTAAAAAAATTATACCAGGGCGATACCTGTGGGGTTGCAGACTTTATCCCAGTAAATGGCGCCGCACCCCTTAAAAAAAAAGCCGCCCAAGGTAAACGCCTTGTCTGCCTTATGATAGATATGCCCCTGGGTCAATGTTGGTATTGCACCTTAGTTGAGACACTGCATTACCAGCAGCCTGTGTCACAGATTACTGCATCCAGCTAAAGTGCAGGGGAATGCACAATGGTGGCTGGATTCTTTAATAGCACTAAAACTGTAACTTAATGAACACAAACTGATTTATAATCATGAACACAAACTAACAACCTAAAAGCCAGCAACTGAATTCTTTCTGCACAAAGCCTACAAAATGTGCTCTTATTTATTAATAACACTGTCCCGTTTCGGCAGATCCACATAAAATGCTTTATGAAATAATCATAATAAGCATAGACAAATACTTTACCATGCGATATTATGTGTCATTTTGATATTGTGATCTGTTCTTGGAGAGGGGATACTACATTGACTACAAACAGAATGAATACTGCAAGAGGCCAACAGCTCAGAACCACTGTGTGCTAGATCACATTTCACCAATGTAGAAGTGGAGTAAATCTGTTGTTCATAACTGCATATGGTTAGAAAAAGGGTGCGCTTTTTATTACTCATAAGTACAACAATGCTCTTTAGTCATAGTTCTGTATATTCTAGTTTGCATAAAAGGTAAATATACCTAATGCTAAACTTTGTGATATGTTGTTTTACAATTTATAATATAATATATGATCCTATGTATTACAAACTTTTGAAGATTCCCAGTGGTGGATCATGATTTAAAAAAATAAATAAAAATGATGTCTTTACAGTAAAGGAAATCTTAAAGAGAAACCTTGATAGCAGTGCTTTCACCTTTATTACTAATATATGCAATAGCAACCCCATACATTCAAAGAAGATGTAAATTAACCAAGCCATGGGCAAGTAATAAAATGTTTACTTTATGCATATGTATCCACTTGCCTTCTCACCTATACCACTTTCTGGTTTCTTATTTAAAAAAAAAAAAAAGAAAACTGCCACATCTTTCTTTCCTAGTAATTGGCAGTCTTTAGCAATGTGCCAAGGAAACCTTCTAGGTCAGATCAGATGTTCAACAGCCAAAAAGTGTATGGCGGCCCAAGCCAAACTCTTTAGGCCAACATTGCTGGAGAGGCAGTCAACCAGTAAGCCTGACCTAGTTAATTATTTACCAAACTCTGCAGACATGGTCAAAACAAGTGATCTATAGAGAGCAGACAGGCAATCTGTCTAAAAAGCTAGCACTTGTGCTAATCCACAGTTAAGCTCCCCAGCATGCAGACATAGACACGTTCAGCTGCCTACACCATGAGTAGTAAATTACTCAAGGCTTATCTACATCTATGTGCAAGGCAATCATATCCTGGTCCAATTGAATCTTGTAATTATTATGAATGCACATAAAGTTTGATTGTATTACTTAAAGTGAACTGTGACAAATGACAGCCCAAGACACTGCCTCTATCTTCCTGATAAGCTGCATATTAGTTTAAACTAATGCACACTGTGCCCCTGGGGGTCAGCTGGCTTAGCTTCTAAAACAATAATCTAGACTTAAATATATGCAGCCATCAAAGGTACAAATGGCTTTCACTATATTAACTTCTACAATTAAATATAGAGATGTCCGTACATTGCCATATTCACAACTGGTAAAAAAAAACAAAAAAAAAACATAGAAACCCACAAACTTATTTGAGACAGCAAAACACCCATACTAACATAATTCAACATAACAATTAAAATTAATTTACTGAATATTGTGGATAAGAACTTGTACTGTATTAGTAACAAGACTAAGGCTATTTACTGTAGATAATGTGATTATTCACGATGCTTCAAATTTATTTTATATGTTTGTACAACTGAAGTCAGTATTAAAGTGGAGGTTCACCCGGAAATGACAATTTTTAAGATTAGATTGATGCTCATTTTATCAAGGGGAATCGGGTATTTTTTTTTAAATCGAAGCCGTACTTACCGTTTTAGAGATACATCTTCTCCGCCGCTTCCGGGTATGGGCTGCGGGACTGGGCGTTCCTTCTTGATTGACAGTCTTCCGACAGGCTTCCGACGGTCGCATCTATCGCGTCACGAGTAGCCGAAAGAAGTCGGTCGGAAGACTGTCAATCAAGAAGGAACGCCCAGTCCCGAAGACCATACCTGAAAGCGGCGGAGAAGATCGCTCTCTAAAACGGTAAGTACTGCTTCGTTTTAAAAAAAAATACCCGATTCCCCTTGACAAAATGAGCATGAATCTAATCTTAAATTTTTTTTAAGGGTGAACTCCCGCTTTAAACATACTGGTTCCGAGTAACTTTAAAAACCTGCATGGCATCAACAATCTGCTGATCACTGGCGTAATGCTTTCCAGGCTCCTAAAAAAACAAAAAATAGTAAATGTACTTTTTTGCCTGCAAAAAAAAGGGGCATTTATTATTTTTTGTTAAAAGGTGAACTTATCCTTTAACCACTTGCCGACCAGCTGCCATCATACTGTGGCAGGTCGGCTCGTTCCTGCAAATCGCCGTAGGTGTATGTCGGCACCTTTAAGGCCAATAGCAGGAGGCACGCGCCCATTGCACGGCTGAAAACGAGAGCCAGAACGGGGATGTGTCAATGTAAACAGTGGATTGGGAGCAGCGATCTGTCTCCTCCTTCAGTCAGTCCCACCCCCCCCAGTTAGAAACACCTCCCAGAGAACACATTTAACCCCTTGTTCGCCCACTAGTGTTAACCCTTTCCCTGCCAGTGACATCTACGCAGTAATCAGTGCATTTATATAGCAGTTCCTCTGCACTTCAAAGTATTCAAAACCTCAAGATCGCGTTTTTGAATACTTTATTTTTTTTAAACTGGCGCCTTTAAGATAGCAGTAATCCGGGAAGTGATGTCATGACATCGCTTCCGGATTACTAGATTTGAGACCCGAACGAAGCATCCACTTTGTTTGGGTCTTCGTCAGGCGGCGGACGTGCTGGCTGGTTGCTCGGGCCTCCCGGTGGGATGGGAGAGCCTGGGGGGAGCGGCGGAAGGCGGGGAACATCCCCTTCTGCTGATTGTACTAACAGCCAAGCGGCTGCTGAGCCACATTGGTTGTTATTACAAAAAAGCCAACCATCTGCTCTAAAGAACGGTACTGGGGTGATGCATGCAACCCCCGGTAAAACACCTTGAAGCAAGATCGGTCAGTTTTTTGACCGATACTTAAAGTAAATATCGGTCAATCTTTGGTTGTTACACCCCCTGCCCAGCTCTGCTTGCTTTAATCATCATTAGCTCAGAGTCATATTGTAAAAAAATAAAAACGTTTCACTTTGTAAATTCCAAATGAAGGGTCATCAAAACAAAGCCCTGGAGTCACACAAACAGGAAAATAAAAAGTAAATTGTAAGGTAACTTTCAGCGTTCATCAATACCTGAAACTTGCGTTTTACATATGCATAACTGCATATCATCCAATAGCCTGCTTTAAATACAAAAATAAACGTTAAAATGCATCTAAAGCGGCAACTTCTCTTTTGGAATCAAGTGGAAATGTCTCCAAAGTGAAGGGAAATCCCCCTAGACTGAATGAAACAGGTCTCCCCCCATTAGATGATTTTTCCATCATCTCCAGCTCCTAGTGAGAATTGTAAAATTTTAGAATTCCCATAATTTTCTGCCCTGATAACAATGGTCATTAGGCACCAATAGAGAGGGGATAATCAACCAAGGGGGAGAATTCTGTGTTTTAAAGTATACTGCTAGACTATGAAATGTGGGATCACAAAAAAACATGTTAAACATTTTCCCCACATTTTTGGAACAAAGCATAACATGTTAAAAGACAAAAAAATAAAAAATAAAAAAAGATAAAAACTATCTTTCCCAATGTCTTCAATGGGGGATCACAGGTTTGTGCTAAACGGAGTATTAAAAGGATGAAAAAAATCTTGCAGCAGAGTTAAATCAAAGAAAATTTAACTCTTTGCCAAATAAGCCTCTTACAGCTCTTCCTTGCTACAAATCAAAGGTTAATGTGTGACACAGCAAGAGCGCAGCTTTTCAGTGCCAATCCAAGCCTCCATAATTATCACAAATCTCATTTTTCCCCTCACTTTTGTCAGCGTGTGCAGAGTTTCAGGTTATAACCCGCAGATGGTGTTGGGAGGCAGATTCCTTTTACTCCCCCATAACCTCTTCTTCCAGAAGCTGTCAAACTGTTTTGAGAAATTTGCAACAGGACAATGTAGCTATTGTGAACGCTGGCGGTCAGCTCTTCCCACTGTGAGAAACTCCTGCTGGTCCTGATTGGTGTCTAAAAGAACAAAGGCCCAGATTTAGGCTCTCATCAAGACAACCAAGCCAAGCGCTGCTATCAGGCTGTAACATATGCCAACACGGATGGCAGGCCTCTTGGGCTTATGAGAAGGAAGCTCCAACTTCACACCCCGCTTTCTGTGCATGCCTTTGTCATAGGCATGGCAATGTTAAAATGGCATTGGACACTTAACATTCGTGAGGACCCCACTATGCTTTTGTTAGCAGCAGATGGGTAGAAGCTCTAAAGCCTGATCCAATCATGATAATGTTTAGTCCCACTGGAGAATTTACTTTTGACCATTATGTAAGACTTTGGCATGGGGCGTATGGGAAATATGGGTTCAAACAACCATACTACATATCCTACTGACCTCACAGAGATGATGCTTACATGTGACTATTCAGTTGCTGAATTAAAAATGGTTGCAATCAAAAGCAAAGATCTAAAAGGAAAGATTGGCGAGATTTTTACATTATATTACATAAAATTACTTAACCACTTAAAGACCTTAGGTGTTTTTCAGATTTGGTGTTTGCAAGACTAAAACAGTTTTTTCTGCTAGAAAATTACTTAAAACCCCCAAACATTATATATTTTTTTTTCGAACACCCTAGAGAATAAAATAGTGGTTATTGCAATACTTTTTGTCACACCGTATTTGCGCAGCGGTCTTACAAGTGCACTTTTTTGGGGAAAAATTCACTTTTTTTAATTAAAAAATAAGACAACAATAAATTTGGCCCAATTTTTTTATATATTGTGAAAGATAATGTTACGCCGAGTAAAATGATACCCAACATGTCACGCTTAAAAATTGCGCCTGCTCGTGGCATGGCGTCAAACTTTTACCCTTAAAAATCTCGATAGGCGACGTTTAAAAAATTCTATAGGTTGCATTTTTTGAGCTACAGAGTAGCTCTAGGGCTAGAATTATTGCTCTCGCTCTAACGATCGCAGCGATACCTCACTTGTGTGATTTGAACACCGTTTTCATATGCGGGCGCTACTCGCGTATGCGTTCGCTTCTGCGCGCGAGCTCGTCGGGACGGGGGCGCTTTAAAAATTATTATTTTTTTTTCTTATTTCTTTTTATTTATTTTATAACTTTTTACACTGAAATAAAAAAAAATAATTGATCACTTTTATTCCTATTATAAGGAATGTAAACATCCCTTATAATAGAAAAAAGCATGACAGGTCCTCTTAAATATGAGATCTGGGGTCAAAAAAACCTCAGATCTCATATTTAGACTTCAATGCAAGAAAATAAAAAAAAAAAAATTGAAACTGTCATTTTTTCAAATGACAAAAAAAAAAATGTCTCTTTAAGACGCTGGGCGGGACTGACGTTTTGACGTCACTTTCGCCCAGCAAAGCTATGAGGACGGGTGGGGGCCATCTTGCCCTCACTCAAGTCCTCACCGCTCAGGCTGCAGCATCCGATCTCCTCCGCCGCTACCGACGGCTCCGGTAAGCGGCGGAGGGCGCGGAAGAGCGGCGGGATGGGGGGG
Organism: Rana temporaria; assembly: GCF_905171775.1. Classification (NCBI taxonomy): domain Eukaryota; kingdom Metazoa; phylum Chordata; class Amphibia; order Anura; family Ranidae; genus Rana; species Rana temporaria. The sequence continues at coordinate 42,457,392 of NC_053501.1, forward strand.
GCCCCTCTCCCGCCACCGATAACGGCGATCTCGTGGCGCGGAGACCGCCGTTATCGTTTACACGGCCGCCCGCTGAAAAGATGGATATCTCAGTTGTGGCAGCAGCTGCTGCCGTTACTGAGATATCCATCTTTAAAAAGAGGACGTACATTTACAATACGCGGGTCGGCAAGTGGTTAATAAATACATGTAGGTGGATTGTCATGGGCTCCCCTTTTGGAAATGTAACATAGGCTAAATATGCTTGATATTCTAGTCCAGGAATATGCAATTAGCGGACCTCCAGCTGTTGCAGAACTACAAGTCCCATGAGGCATAGCAAGACTCTGACAGCCACAAGCATGACACCCAAAGGCAGAGGCATGATGGGAATTGTAGTTTTGCAACATCTGGAGGTCCGCTAATTGCATATCCCTGTTCTAGTCTAATGCTTGTTTTGGGTGTCATATACTATATCTGTGTTACTCTGATGCTAATAGTACTGTATTACTGTGCGACTAATTTTTTTCCTACACCTCACTGACCCTCTTCTTAACCACTTAACCCCCGGACCATATTGCTGGTCAAAGACCAGAGCACTTTTTGCGATTCGGCACTGCGTCGCTTTAACTGACAATTGCGTAGTCGTGCGACGTGGCTTCCAAACAAAATTTGCGTCCTTCTTTCCTCAGAAATAAAGCTTTCTTTTGGTGGTATTTGATTACCTCTGCGGTTTTTAGTTTTTGCGCTATAAACAAAAATAGAGCGACAATTTTGAAAAAAAAATATTTTTTTTTTTACTTTTTGCTATAATAAATATCCCCCAAAAATATATATAAAAAAAAACGTTTTCCTCGGTTTAGGCCGTTACGTATTCTTCTACATATTTTTCCTAAAAATAGTCGCAATAAGCGTTTGATTGGTTTGCGCAAAGGTCATAGCGTTTACAAAATAGGGGTATTTTTATGGCATTTTTATAAATATTTTTTTTTTTTACTAGTAATGGCGGCGATCAGCGGTTTTTTTCGGTACTGCGACATTATGGCGGACACTTCTGACACATTTTTGGGACCATTGGCATTTTTATAGCGATCAGTGCTATAAAAATGCATTGGATTACTATAAAAATGCCACTGGCAGTGAAGGGGTTAACACTAGGGGGCGGGGAAGGGGTTAAGTATGTTCCCTGGGTGTGTTCTTACTGTAGGGGGGGGGTGGACTGACATGGGGAAATGACTGATCTTCTGTTCATACATTGTAAGAACAGAAGATCAGCATTTCTCTCCCTGACAGGACCGGGAGCTGTGTGTTTACACACACAGCTCCCGGTCCTCGCTCTGTAACGAGCGATCGCGTGTGCCTGCGCGAGAGCCGACGGGCTCTCGCGCAGGGGAGCTGACCTGTCGCCGTAAAATGACGGCGGCTGGTCGGCAACTAGTTAAAAAGCTAAAATTGAATAAAAGACTATTTGACCATTGAATTTTTTGAAACTACAGTGAGTCTCAAAGGCAGGGTGCCATATAAGGCCTTATACTACTTATGCACCTTCTTAAATTTTAACTATAGTCCTTCTGCCTAAAGTGACCAATCTGCAAGCTGGGCTCTCAAGGATGTAATCCTAATTTCCAAAATGTGATGTGTACTGCACATTGCCAGCTTTTAATTTGGGATGGTTTCCTGGCAATCAGAAGCTACCAGTGGGCAGTATGCAATACATAGAAATACTGCTTGACCCTGCAGGAAGGGAACAGTCCAGACAGACTGCTACATAGTCATCCCACCTCTTAAAGAGGGGGTTCACCCTATAAACATTTTTTTTTCCTAGCATTAAATTAAGCATAGTAGCGCGAGCTACAGTATGCCTTTATTTTTATTTTTTTGCCCCGTACTCACTGTTTAATCCTATAGTGAAGATTCAGACTCCCCGCGGGGAATGGGCGTTCCTATCCAGAGGGAAGATGATTGATGGCCGGCTATGGCGCGTCACGCTTCTCCGGACATAGCCGAAATAGGACTTGGCTCTTCACGGCGCCTGCGCCTAGTCTGTGCGCAGGCGCCGTATAGCACCGTGAAGAGCCGAGACCTACTCCGGCTATCTTCGGGGAGCGTGACTTGCCATAGCCGGCCATCAATCATCTTCCCTCTGGATAGGAACGCCCATTCCCCGCGGGGAGTCTGAATCTTCACTATAGGATTAAACGGTGAGTACGGGGCAAAAAAAATTAATAAAGGCATACTGTAGCTCGCGCTACTATGCTTAATTTAATGCTAGAATGTTGTTATTGAGGGTGAACCACCGCTTTAAGCTTCTGGATGGACGAGCTGATAGAGGATTAAAGGGAGATTGGAAGTGTACTATAGGAAAAGGAAAAGGCTGTTGAAAGAATCCAGCGGTGGCTACCCCACACATACCGACATACACATGTCACATTTGGCTAAGGGTTGCACTGCTTTGAGCAAGAAGGGATAAGGGGCACTGATATACAAAGTGCAGAAACCCACAGCATCCAGTGACATGACTTTGGTAAAGCTTTGACTTTGATACAATGGGTACACTACATTATCATTGGTATTTTAACTAGAGTAATTTAAACCAGTGAATGAAGTCACATAAACCATACCCAGCCTGGAAAGGAAGCAGTTAATAAATCCCGCTGGCAAACACGCAGTTCAGCCACGGTACCGCAAGGCCTGTTACAGTAGTTCTAAACGTTACAGTAGCAGACATAATGCCATTGAAAGGTTAAGGACAACAATCCAGTCTGGGTCTCAGCTGAACTTTGAGGCTTTTAAAGAAATTATCACCAGGGAAAAATAACCCAGCTATCAACAGGTAAGTAATACACTATTGGCTGACACCAAAGCATCTCAGACAAGTTCAGAAAGGAGCAATTGTTCTTCAGATCGCTGCCTGTTGTACCTTCTCATTGTAATTGCAGGAGGCAGCTGTTAAAAGTGGGCACTGGAGACAAAATGTAGCAGCTTAGAGGTTTGGAAAAGCTGGCAAACTCGCTGGAGGATAAGGACAAACTAGGGGAGGGAGAAAGACCTCAGAGCCAGAGCCACGGGCAGTGAGAGACAGATTGCTGTAATTCTGTCTGATTGATCCAAGAAGCAACTTGCAATCAATAAATGGCCTATTTCACTCAGGAGCACAAATACACATTTGTTAAAACTCTTACACCACTAAAAACAAGGCCTTCAAGGGGGTTGGCAAAGTTTTTTCCCCCCTAACACTGGCTACTTGAACATCTACTTATAAAAACCAGGATCCATTTTTCTGAAAGAATTGAGAAGCACAAAGGGAGGGCAATCACCTCCCAGGATAATAATCTTTTTATCTGTTACAAACTTATTTTTTTGAATCTCCATTTATTAGGAAAGCTCATGGACTCCTTCCTCTGTTCAACATAAGAGATGGCTTTTGCTCTTTGCCAGTATTTTTTTTTTTAATAGGACCAATTATCTAAGATCATGTTATATACACACACACACACACACACACACACACACACAGCCAGATCCACAGAAGAATTACGCCGCGTAATTTCAAAGTTCCTGCGTCGTATCTTTGTTTTGTATCTACAAAGCAAGATACGACTGCATCTGGGCTCGATCCAACAGGCGTACGTCTTAGTACGCCGTCGGATCTTAGGTGCATTTTTCCGCTGGCCGCTAGGTGGCGTTTCCGTCGAATAGGCAAATTAGCTAGTTACGGCGATCCACGTACGTATGTCCGGCCGGCGCATTTTTTTACGTTGTTTGCGTTCGGCTTTCTCCGGTGTATAGTTACCTCTGCTATATATGAGGCGTATCCTATGTTAAGTATGGCCGTCGTTCCCGCGTCGAATTTTGAATTTTTTACGTCGTTTGCGTAAGTCCTTCAAGAATAGAAATTTGCGTAGAATGACGTCACCGTCGTAAGCATTGGCTTGTTCCGGTTTAATTTCGAGCATGCGCACTGGGATACCCTTACGGACGGTGCATTAACCGTTCAAAAAAAAAAGTCATTTACGTCGGGTAACAACGTATTTACATAAAACACGCCCCCCATCACATCAATTTGAATTGCGCGCCCTTACGTTGCCAAAATTACACTACGCTGCCGTAACTTACGGCGCAACTTCTTTGAGGATAAGGAAAATACGCTGTAAGTTACGGCGGCGTAGTGTATCAGAGATATGCTACGCCGGCCGCAACAATGCGCCGCGCTACGAGGATCTGGCCCATAATATATATATATATTTTTTTTAAGGTGGTATCTGTAAGGTTTAAAATTGTGCAGTATTTCTGGCTTTAAGAAAACAGTGTCCACTTTTCCAGTAGGTTTGCTGAAATTCTTCAAATGCAGTGCCAACTTATTAAAGAAACCTTAAATTAAAAACTACCTTGTACACTCTCTCCCTTGCCACACCGATTTTCCACTTCTGCCCCCTGAATTACTGGATACTCTCTAGAATATGGGAAACATAAGCCTTTTCTACAATTAAGCATTTGATGCCAATTGCCAGATTTGCCCCAGTGGTGTCACATAGGGGAGAACTGCTTAGTAATATGCAGGATTCATGTCATTTAGAAATGCTGAAGCTGTGAACTAGATGAGGAGGGAGCATGGACAAGTCAAGTGTAGGCGCCTGGTGTCTGCTACTAACTGGTTAGATTTTTTTCTTGTATACACAGTTGCATTAAAAGTTATTATGCAAAGAAGCCGTCATAGCTGTCACGGTCTCTGGTTTGCATGCTGATCCAATGGCTTCAATGCTTTCTCAGTCACAGACCTGAACAAGTATGCAGAATAAGAGTCTTCATTTTCCTGAAACGCATGCTTGTACCAGGTCAGTGTCTCAAAAAGTAATGAAACCAGAGTCTGCTAGGCAACATGATTTTTTTTTAGAGCAGATGTAAGTTCACTTTTTATTTTTCTTCTCTGTACAGGTTTTCTTTAAACATTAATGCCAAGCATTGGCATGTTATATTGGTTCAACTTGGTCCAATCTCACTATGCACATACCATACCTGGATGATGCCCATGAAAGCTGGAAATCACTGAAGTGGACACCATACATCAAAGATCTCCACTTGCTTCCGGGTTCCACATCGAGCAACCGCTCTCCTGCATCGTGAATACAAGAGGTTGGCTGCTTGGAACAGGTACCCATTCAAAGATTGTTTTTGTATTTTCTGAATGCAAAGCGTTCTCTGCTTGGACAAGGTGGAGAGGCTGGTGATGTCATCTGCACCTTGTCCAGTCGAAGAAAATGCAAAGCATTCTCTGAACGGCGCATGTGCTGAGTGGCCAACCTCCTGTATTCACAATGCAGCAGGCTGGCTGCTCAGAATGGGATTCAGCAGTAACTAGTGGTGTCTACTTCATTGATTTCCAGCCTCTAGGGGCATCAATAAGGAACAGTATGTATATGTATAATTATATATATATATATATATATATATACATATATATATATACATACACACACACACACACACACACACACTCTAGGGACATCAACAGGGAACAGTATATATCAAAGGTGGACCAATGTTAACAATGTATAACATACTGATTCCTGTTATGATTCTTTAAATTGCATCTAAAGTCAATAAGAAGCTGATCTTATGGTCATGAAATTGTTAAAACACACATAATAAAAAAACCTGCACAAATATGACATTTCAGTTATAGTAGTCATCTGTGGTAGTGGCGGACTGCAGTGACAAGATTTCAATGTGTAGCCCTGGGCTCTGCTACTTTTAAATAAAGGAAAGTACATTTTTACAACAAAGAAGCTATTATTGTGTCGCAATTTCTGCTCACATCTGACATAAATGGCTTAAAATATAGCACCTTGTGGGAGAAAAACTAATATCTGAGGAATGAATAAGCATACCAATCTTTAAATGTTAAGCTGAGAAATGCTTCATACATTTGCTTAACTCATAAAATCCATGCAAAAAGGATACAAGTTCTGATAGAGCGGGATGAGAGATTTAAGCGCTCGGCTGGCATTAATGGCTGTCGCTCGGACCAGGCCGGGAAGGATTTTACCATTTACAATGGCTCCATCGAAGAGTGGTCCAAAAAATGGGATCTGCGGAGGAGGAGACCAATGTTAGATAGAAACCATTTACCTCTTCCAATTCACAAAACAAAGGATGTGACTGTTGTCAGTGCTGTGTGTGGCCCATAAACACTGGCATGTGAGAGGTATTCAAACAGCTGCTGCTAAGGATCAAAAGAATGTGTAGAACAGAAAACCTTGTCAAATAGGTAACAATAACGTTAGTCAATCATATAAACTAGCCAGTTACCAAAACGTTAGACTTGGATCTCCATTTCAGGTGTGATTAGAAACCATGCAGAGATGTGTTTTCTAATCAGGAAAGTCTGGATGATGATTAAATATTCTAGTGAATAAAGCATTGGACGATAAACATCTGCCCAGAAGCCTTTTTTTTGCAGATGTATTACAATTTTTAGAGGACTGAATGAATATGCCCCTTCGATTTACACTAAAAACCTCTGTGTAAGTTTACAACTCCTGTTGCAAGCCTCTCTAAGCAAAGTTTCTGCTTGAAACAAGTACAAATAAATACTGGACGATAAATTCTATAGTGCAGCTGTCAATGGTACCTTTTTGTGACATCCGATTTCCAAATCCTGTATAATTCTACACTAAGCTTAGGCAGTTATTGCTTCTGCCAATTAAATGGGATAAAAACATTCACATAAATACAGAAAGCAATGACATTTAAATAACCATATATATTGTAACGCTCTAAATACCATAAAGTATACGTGAATGGAATCAAATAGTCAAAAATCATGATAACACTATGCATGCATCCACTGGATGTTAAATTCGTCAGACCAGCGAAATATAATAAATAAATAGTTCAAAATAAAGCTTATCAGAAAAAATCCAAGTGAGAATTCTTCTGTGTTCTAGCTTGGCTTTTTTGCACACTCACCAGAAGGACAGGCTGCTCACTTAATGTGGTTGTAACCCTAAAAAAAAAAAAAAAAAAGATCCTGTTCCTTTAATGCATGTTAAACCACATAGTACTTGTTCGGTGTCAGTTGTCCCTTTGTAGGCTTTAAAAACCTGGTTAATCCTGCCTGTTCCTGTGTCCACCTCTGTAAACTGACCACGGTAATCAAGGCTGCTGATCCACAATACCGTGGTCAGGTTACATGCCTCCATCATTCCGCTGCTCTCCTCTCCCCCTCTGTCCCTGCCTGTCAGCTCAGTCTGTGTTTCAGCCATCTCCTCTCTGTCCCTCCCATCCCACAGCTATAGCTGTAGTGTTACTAGTGATAAAAGATGTAATCCCCCCTCTTACATTTAATGTGCAGTGATTACCGCGGTCAGTTTAGGTGCCTCCATCATCCACAGCTCTCCTCTCTCCCCTGCCTGTCAGCTCCTGTGTGTGTGTGAGCTGTTTCCATACCCCCCCTTCTGCCGCTAATAGTGGCAAAGTAAAAACATTTCCTGTCAGCCCCTCCCTTTTATGCAACCATAACACACTGTGTAAGTGCTTTTTGAAAACCAAGCCTGTAAATACCTTTTGTCAGATCTCTTCAGGCCATTCACGTGACTCCCAGCGGCTCGCCTCCCCCATTTAAGGTCTACAGTGAGATGGGCTGAGCAGCAAGTACAGCAGTCATGTGACCTCCCCGGCTAATTTCAGAAAAAGATCTCGGTTTCTCCCACTGTAGCCTGTAGATGGAGTAGGAGAGCAGTCAGGAGTCATGTGACCAGCCTGAAGAGATCTGAAAAAAAAGGTATTTACAGGCTTGGTTTTTAACAAGCACTTACACTGTGTGTTATGGCTTCATAAAAAAGGGGCTGGCAGTGATTTTTTTTTTTTTAAAGGTTACAAACACTTTAATATCACCAGACACTTTACCTCTCAAGTTAATATAAATTATACAAAAAAAACACCAAATCCTAATTACAACCAAACAAACTTTCAGCTTTGTGGTGGAAGTAGTGACCTCATCAGTTAATAATATAATTCAATGATCACGCTGCTCCCTTGTATAGACTACTTTAGTACATAAAGCCCCTGAAGAGTAATGTAAAAATTAGCTTATTGTCTTGGAATACGAGTAAAACGATAAATTCCTGCATTTGAGGTCCATAAACTCTTCAACATGTTAAACTAACAAAATAGGTGAACATTTTATTTCAAAGTTTCTAAAAATGGATTTAAGCTGTTGATTATATATCTAACTTCTAATGCAAATAGGGCAACATGCCTACTCAACACATTCTTAATGCCATTAAGGAATGTCATCGGCACCGTGAACCATTAGGGTATCCTTCTGGTAATTCCCGACTTTAGATATGACTTGGAATTTTGGCATGCCCACAATATAGATGTATATGTATTGGCATGGTTGAAAAAAAATTATGCCCCCAGTTTTTCAAATTGTGACTAGAAGGAATGTACCTTTCTAGATATAAAATTTGAGCAAATTTGACAAATTTGCTTTGAATCTAGGAGCCAGATAAAAAAGTTAGGAGACCGTTCTTTTTAAACGAACAAAGCTTCTGGGTGGAACATGTAACACATTCCTGAATGTGAACTTATCAATTAACCCTTTTGCTGTCAGAGCAGTTTTTGCAGGGTTTTTTTTTGCACACATTTAAAAAAAAATTTTTAGGCCTGAAGATTACATAAAACCTCAAAAACATTCTACATTTTCTGAAAGCAGACACCCTAGAAAATAAAATAGTAGTAGTTCCAGCCTTTTTTTTATATCACCCGATATTACCGCAAAGGAATTTCAGTAAACAAGTTAATTTTGGGGGCACAAAATCACAATAAATTACCCAATTTTTTGGTAAATTATAAAAGCTGAGGTTGCACCAAGTAAATAGATAACCAACATGCCAAACCTTAAATTTGCATGTGCCTGTGAAATGGCGACAAACTTCAGTACCCTATATTTTCGATGCTTTAAAAGTCCCCTATAGGTCATCAGTTTAACCACTCTCCCATTTGGGTTTAAAATAGGCCTCCTTTGCAACGCTAAACTATCTCGTTTTACCCGCCAACACAAATGCATCTGTGCACATTCATTCCATCCACTACATCAATTCTGACATCAGAATTTACAAGAAGCAAAAGACAATGTATAGCTTTCACCACACCGAAGCTGGAATTTTTAACCCCTCCATTTTGTGGAGTCCATTGAGGGACTCGGAAAGTAATAAACATTTGAGATATGCTGCGGTCTACAGTAGAATCCTGAACTTTTGGGATGTCCAAAAGCAGTCCAACTGGGTGGTGGGAAACACAGCAATCACTAATCGCAATCGTCCAATGTAAATGGGAACTGGGGACTGCATGCAGCTCAGGTAGGCATCTGAAGGACGTTACTGGCATGAGACGACGCAGAAAAGTCCACCTCGTCAAACTTATGAACAGATGACTAGGTAGAAGGCTTGCAAATCAGGCAAAGCGGCTAGATGCTAAAATGCCAAAGAGGCTATAGTGAGAACCTTAGTCGAGAGGGCAGGGGATCCAGCCACACACATCAGAGCCAAAGTGGACTTTGGAGAGGGAAGAGACTTTAGAAGGAGGGGACAACATGACTCCAGGCTGCAGACATCTGCACTATCAGTATATATGCTGCAAGCAACTCACAACCCGCTAGTAGAAAGTGTGCTGGGAGCACATGATACAGTGGGACTGTACCCACCATGCCTAGAATCATAACTGTTGCAACTGCAGAAAATGAGCAGGCTCAGAGGAAGATGTAAGGCCTTCAGCACTCATGGAAAAAAAAAAAAAAAAAAAAAAAAAAAGGACAGCTGGTAACAAGCGACAGTCACCTCTGGCCACCCAATTTCCTGTCAGTGTAGCTGGAACAGAGCAAAGCTCCATGTGCCTCTTTGCAAGCAGGAGCATAGAGAGATGTATAGACAGAAAGAGAACATGGAGTGGGTGCAACGCTGTACCCACCAAATTAAGTCAGCGCTCAGACCCACAGAATATGTGCTGTTTAGCAGTCTTAAAGGATAAGTTCACCTTTTTGTAACATGTTACACCCATATTCAGGGTGTAACGTGATGAAACATGTTACAAATCCACCGGCCCCCGAATGTCCCTAACTCCCTGAAGTGACAGGCGGCCAGCGATCTTCTCCCCCGGCTCTCTGTCACACTCTGTAAGGAATGTGTCCGTGCGGGGCTCTGCCTGCCCAGCTACGTCACTCATTCACAGATTTATGTGAATAAAAAAAAAAAAAAAAAAAAAAAGACAAGGATCGGTAGCCTTTGCGGCTGTCGAACTTGTAGTTCTCAATGAACTACCACAACGCTTTTGATGCTTCCTGCTAATGTGTAACTGCTTGGCTGTACGATGTACGGCCAGACAGCTTTTACACAGTCTGCAAGAGCCCTGCATAGCACCCACTCTCTGCTGATCGTGGGTGCAATGCTTTCCAGGCTTTTTTTACCTGCAAAAAGATGTGCATTTAGTATTTGTTTTTAAAAAGGTGAACTTATCCTTAAATTATTGTTTTCTATTCAGACTGCTGCAGCTCTGGAAGATTAATGAAAAATCAGACAGACATTCTGGAGCCATTAGCAAATTATATTATAATATCAAAAAGCTGGAGTTCAACTTTGAACAGCAGAGCTAAGGAAACGACTTCTATCCTCCTAAAGCATGTGGGTAGTAGGGGAGATTTAGGCCTCTTTCACACCAGGTGGATCCGTCGCAGCAGAGTCTGCCAGCTCCCGCCAGCTCAGTGGGAGATCTCTCTGCTCAGCCGGTGGATGACAGGACCCTCTCTGCTCACCGAGCGGGGAGGGGCTTGTCCAGCACCGCTGTCTCCTATGGAGAGATCGGACGAAAATGGACAGCATGTCCGTTTTTATCAGATCTCACCCGATCCGCTATGGACAGATGGCGTCGTATTGGCATCCATCTGATTTTAGCGGATCAGATCGGGTCAGATATCTCCGCTGACATCCAACGCTCCATAGAGATGTATGGAGCAGCCGTTCAGGTCCACAAATAAAACGGTCTGACCTTGTGAAAGGGGCCTTATACTCTCAACTGGCCCACAGTTTTTTGTTTGCCAGTGTCCAATCCTCCTGCAGGTGGCAATATAACCTGAAAGATATTCTGACAACTGAGTTGTGGATTTCATGCATCAAGATCACCAAACTTCTCAGTGAATTTTGAACCCCATATTAAGTTATTGCTGGGGTTAAATTACTCCTTCAGACACACTAGACTATACTCCAAACTTTCCATAAGCCATGCTGACAACTGAATGCTCCACCCACTTTAAAAAAAAACTGACGTCCAATTGCTGAGCTGAAGGGAAATGTTCCAATGGGGACAAATGTAATGGGGACAACAGTCAAAGATAGAAATTCTTGTAACTTTTGGGAGATTTTCTCTCACTTCCTGTTGGATCTTCAAGACAGGAATTGAAGAGAAAGCTCTCCAGCAAACAGTAAAAATAAACTGCAATGCCAAGCTGCGGTTTCCAAAACGAGCAAAGTCCCTTCTTGTATTAAGAAAGGTATGGACTCCAGAGAGAGAGATATCATTTTTCCCCTGTACAAATCATTAGTAAGACCTCATCTGGAATATTCAGTTCAGTTATGGGTACCAGTTCTCAAAAAGGATATTGGGGGAACTTGAGAAAGTGCAGAGAAGGGCAACCAAACCGATAAGAGGCATGGAGGAGCTCAGCTATGAGGAAAGATTAGAGGAACTGAATTTATTCACTCTTGAGAAGGAGAATAAGGGGGGATATGATCAACATGTACAAATATATAAGGGGTCCATATAATGAACTTGGTGTTGAGTTATTTACTTTACAGTTAACACAAATAACAAGGGGGCACTCTAAGTCTAGAGGAAAGAAGATTTCATCTCCAAATACGGAAAGGTTTCTTTACAGTAAGAGCTGTGAAAATGTGGAACAGACTCCCTCCAGAGGTGGTTCTGGCCAGCTCAGTAGATTGCTTTAAGAAAGGCCTGAATACTTTCCTCAATGTACATAATATAACTGGGTACTAAGATTTATAGGTAAAGTTGATCCAGGGAAAATCAGATTGCCTCTAGGGGGATCAGGAAGGAATTTTTTCCCCTGCTGTAGCAAATTGGATCATGCTCTGCTGTTTTTTTTTTTGCCTTCCTCTGGATCAACTGTGGGTATAGAATTGGGTATATGGGGATTGTACGATATTTATTTTTTTAGGGTTGAACTGAATGGACTTGTGTCTTTTTTCAACCTGACTATGTAACCTGATAAAGTTTTACTCCTTTGCTACTCTATCGAAATGAAAGAAAAAAAGTTTTGGTTATACACTTTAATCTCTGACAAAACAAACTAAAATAAGATTAACAAGGTTGCGACTCACATCTGGTTTCTTCATAATCTGGATGCTGAACATGTGATTCTTCATAGGATAAATAACCAGCAGCACATCTCCAAATTCAGTGGGTATAATGCCACGACGATACTCTCGGCTGTGCTCTGACCACACGATATGTACCTCGTCATTACCAAGGTGGCGAAGCTTTGGAGAAAAAGGGAATGAAAACAGACATGAACAAGTTTAAATGGGAATAAAAATGAAAGTTAACCGTACTGAGATTAATTTGTTCAGGACAATGTAATCTACCTTGGGGTGATAGGCTCAATAACAGCAAAGCATACAATGTGGAAATATGAAAAATGCTGCATGTCTAACATAATAATAAACTTTCATCACTTAATTCTGTTCAAGCTGATGTGCAGGGGCGGACTAAAGGAAACAAAGGACTCCTACCACAATTTTTTTTGGGGCTGCCTAACAAATACCCTGAAACGGCTACATATCAGGATGCTCATGGATTTGGGATGAGGTGACCAACAAGCATAAAATAGGTGTAAAATGCTTTTGCCCATATTGGGCTAGATTCACGTAGCCCAGCGTAATGTTGTGCGGGCGTAACGTATCTCCGATACGTTACGCTGCCGTAAATTAGGGCGCAAGTTCCGTATTCAGAAAGAACTTGCGCCCTAAGTTACGGCGGCGTAACGTATGTGCTCCGGCGTAAGCCCGCCCAATTCAAATTTGGATGATGTGGGCGTGTTTTATCTAAATTTAGTGTGACCCCACGTATTTGACGTTTTTGACGAACGGCGCATGCGCCGTTCGTAAAAGAAGCCCTGTGCGCATGCTCGAAATTCCGCCGCAAATCGTCAATGCTTTAGACGTGAACGTAACTTACGTACAGCCCTATTCGCAAACGACGAAAAAATTTCTAAATTCGACGCGGGAACGACGTCCATACTTAACATTGCGTACGCTTCATAATAGCAGGAGCAACCTTACGCCGAAAAAAGCCTAACGTAAACAACGTAAAAAAATAGCGCCGGGCGTACGCACATTTGTGAATAGGCATATCTACCTAATTAGCATATTCCTCGCGTAAATCGACGGAAGCGCCACCTAGCGGCCAGCGTAAATATGCAGCCTAAGATACGACGGTGTAAGACACTTACGCCAGTCGGATCTTAGGAAAATCTTTGCATAACTGATTCTATGAATCAGGCGCATAGATACGACGCCGCAACTCAGAGATAAGACGGCGTATCTGGAGATACGCCGTTGTATCTCCTACCTGAATCCGGCCCATAGTGTTTCCTGTGAAATTTTAAGCAGACCTTCAACCATTAGATGCACTAAGCATTGCATCACCACACTCCTCACCTCCTCCACAATGTAAAACAGCAAATATATATATTTAAAAAAAAATAAAACATTTTGGTTTGCTTCACCCACTATTCTTGCCTAGGTGAGAAGAAAATACCTAATATCTTCATTTTAAAACCTCTAGGGATAAAACACATCACATATCCCAGTATGCCTCAGGTTGCATACAGAGGAGGGCAGACCTAGTGGCACATCATCAGAGGGGTTGGCTGCCTGAACCACCAAAATGGAAGTGTGGGACCTGGTGTGTAATAGCAGCGGGATTAAACACAGCAGGATAACTCTGGATTCGCAAGCCGGGTGAGTTTGTGAATAATACCAGGGAAAATGTAAGGGGGGAAAACATTAGGAGAGTGAAGTTCCTCTTCAATCAGTATACATAGCTTTAAAGTTTATTCAATGGTTATTTTGCACTGCAGAGAATATTTTTTATGGTGTCACAAAATATTATTAAATGCAAACACATATAGGGATATCAGTGGCTTCTCTTTTGATTGGATAGACAATTACAATACAATTATACATTGATTCAGTAAAGAAGTTGCGACACTTTTATGCCAACATTTGCGACATATTCATAGGATTCCCCTCCCCCCCCAAAATCCTGGTCATTAGTTGCCATGACACTGGTGGCCTGGGCAATACAGCATAAGTTTCAGCTAAGACACTGGTGGTCCAGGCAGCACAGCATCACTGATTTCTGGGACACAGGTTACTGAGCTGCACACCATCTATGGTTTATATGGTGTAGGTGGCTAAAAAGGCTGAACGTGCATTGAGGACAGATGGTGTGGTATGAACAGTTTAGACCCAGTGGCACCTCCCATCATGCCTCCATGAGCGCTACCAGGGGCGGACTGACAACTCATGGGGCCCCCGGGCAATAGAAGATTATGGGGCCCCTGGGCTTACAGATGGCCACCACGCCAGGAGGCAGTGCAGAGGCGGGGCAGCTAAAATATCTGGATTTTCACATTAAAAGCATGTCGGTTTCAGACATATCAGGGACAGATGTAAAAAAAACAGATTTTTACACTGCTTTTACTGAGCCTGGCAACCCTGATGGGGCCCCCTAGTGGCATGGGGCCCTCGGGCAGAGCCCGAGTGACTCAATGGTCAGTCCGCCCCTGAGCGCTACCTACAGGCAGCCACTTCTTTTGGCCTTAATCGGAAGCAGGACCCTGACAATGTTGCACAGTATAAAATAGCAATGAGTACAACAGTCCTGTTAGATTACTTAGATAACTTTGTATTGCATCCTTCAGCATAGAATCAAAGTAAAAAATAAACACAAGAAAAAAAGTGCAGATGATGAGCACATCAGGTTCCAAATCAGAATCGACTTCAGCAAGTATCCAGGGTCATTAGGAAGAAAGAAGGATGTGACATAAATGGAGGATACATAATAGCAAAGAGTTATAATAAAGCTCTGAACACTGTAGAAGTCAAAGTACCCTCAAAAGATTGTCCAAAAGCGGACTTCCGAAATGCCCTCACTTAGATAAAGCTTATAATAGAAAAAACAAGGACCAGAAATGCACACACTTATAAGACCAATTTTTTTTTTTACTTTTAACAAACTAAAGAAAATTGAAGATCCATAAAAAAATAAAAAAAAATAAATGGGACAGAATAGGGAGAGAAGTAGTACGATGACCAAAATGACATGTGCAAGTTTTTGCCATTTAAACAAACTTGCACACAACACCACCATTTGTCACACAGGTGTCCAATGTAATTCCTAATCTCAAAAATATTCCGATTGCACACCTTCCGGCAAAATGGCCAAGTAGTAAAAGGGTGCTGAAACGATCACCGGCTGGGAACCGGAAAGCAAATCATATATATATATATATATATATATATATATATATATATATATATATATATATATATATATATATATATATATATATATATATATATATATTCGCCAGCACACCAGGGATCATAACGTCCAAAGATTTAATGCATATCTATTATTTCAAAAAGAGCAACGTTTCGAGGCCACGCAGGACCTCTTTTGCCTGACGAAGAGGTCCTGCGTGGCCTCGAAACGTTGCTCTTTTTGAAATAATAGATATGCATTAAATCTTTGGACGTTATGATCCCTGGTGTGCTGGCGAATATATATATATATACAATGTAATTCCTAAACGTGTCTGCAAAGTTCCTTATGAATCCCACCGATTGTTTTTTAAATGGAGAGAGGCCAACATGAGAACACGATTCCATTGTAGAGACACTATCCCATACAAAATGTAGGTTCACAGCTGCTTGTCTAAAACCATAGCTAGCTGAAGAAACATTTTGGTCCAGATCCACGAAGTGCGGCGCTTCTTTACGGCCGGCGTAGTGTATCTTAGATACACTACGCCGCCGTAACTTACAGCGTATTTCCCGTATTCTCAAAAAAAATTTGCCGTAAGTTACGGCGGCGTAGTGTAACTGTGTCGGCGTAAGGGCGCGCAATTCAAATGGATGAGATAGGGGCGTGTTTTATAGTAATTCAACTTGACCCCACGTAAATGACGTTTTTTCTGAACGGCGCATGCGCCGTCCGTGGGGGTATCCCAGTGCGCATGCTCGAAATTAACCCGCAACAAGCCAATGCTTACGACGTAAACATTATTTCAACGCAAAGCCCTATTCGCGAACGACTTACGCAAACGATGTAACATTTTCAAAATTCGACGCGGGAACGACGTCCATACTTAAAGTGGAGGTTCCATCAAAAAAACAATTTTGCTTTAAACTGTAGCTTACGACTAAAAAAAAAATTTTTTTTTTACTCATCTGGAAATGCCTGTTGCTATGCGGTCCAGCGGCGGATTGTAAAATAGTAAGTGACCAGATTTATATTATAAAAACGCAGGATGAAAGGACATACATTTAAAAAATGCTAATTGTGGTTGGAACTCCGCTTTAATTTAACATAGGATATGCCTCATATAGCAGGGGTAACTATACGTCGAAAAAAGCCTTTACGGAAACGACGTAAAAAAATGCGCCGGCCGGACGTACGTTCGCGGATCGCCGTATCTAGCTAATTTGCATACTTGACACGGAAATAGACGGAAACGCCACTAGCGTAAATATGCACCTTAGATCGGACGGCGTACTAAGACGTACGCCAGTCGGATCTAGCCCAGCTTCAGGCGTATCTTGTTTTGTGGATACAAAACAAAGATACGCCGGAGCAACCTAGAAGTTACGCGGCGTATCAATAGATACGCCAGCGTAACTTCTTTGTGGATCTGGCCCTTTGTGTTTTCTGGGTAAATCAATTCTAGATATTCACCAAATTGGATATCTTATGAATACAATATTCCGACAATATAATTATATACTTATATACTGTACTGTACTGTTCAGCAATTTGTAATATTGAATAAATGCAAAAGAAAACATATGACCATATTATGTAGATTTTTTTTTTTTTTCCAACATGGTAGAAATTCTCCCATTTTATTCCTATATTCTTGTCATCCTAGGACAGGAAGTCTGTTAGGACTACAGAACACATCCCTTTGGCCTACATAAGAACGTGCTCTGTAGTGCACAGAAATACCTGGTTAAGGCTTGTAAGAATAGGAATTTCGGCTCTGCAAGGGTACCATGTTGTCAGTTCGCTATAGCATGTTAGGAGCTCACTATTAGGTAGATTCACATAGATTGGTTTAAACTTGCGGCGGCATAGCTTAGCGTGTTTAGGCTACGCCGCCGTAAGTTAGCTAGGCAAGTACTTGATTCTCAAAGTACTTGCCTGCTAAGTTACGGCGGCGTAGCCTAAAGCCGGCGGGCGTAAGGGCGCCTAATTCAAATGTGTGTAAGGGGTGTGTTTTATGTCAATAGGGCCTGACCTTACGTTTTTGACGTTTTTATTTAACTGTGCATGCGTCGGGCGCCTACATTTCCCAGTGTGCATTGCGGCTAAGTACGCCGCACGGGCCGATTGATTTCGACGTGGACGTAAATCCCTATTCACGGACGACTTACGCAAACGACGTAAAAATTTCGAATTTCGCCGCGGGAACGGCAGCCATACTTAACATTGGCTAGGCCAACTAGGGCCTAGCTCTTACTTTACGCGGCCTATCTCTTACGTAAACGGCATAAATGTACTGCGGCGGCCGGACGTACGTTCGTGAATCGGCTAATCTACTAATTTACATATTCTACGCCGACCGCAATGGAAACGCCACCTAGCGGCCAGCCTCAAAATTGCAACCTAAGATAGGACGGCGCAAGCCGTCGTATCTTAGATATGTTTAAGCGTATCGCTGTTTGAGCATACACTTAAACATAAGTCGGCGTAGATTCTGAGTTTGGTCGGCTTATCTACTGATAAGCCGGCCTAACTCTTTGTGAATCTACCTATATATTTCTAGCTGGATCAAAAGGATTTTTTTTGTACTTATTAAACAGATATAACAAAACACATTCAGTTGTATATTTATCAGGCCAAAAGGGAATAAAAGGAGCTCATTGTTCATGTTTACTTGCACTTTAAACCTTATAAAGATCAGCCACTTTGCAAAGCATAAACCAAGAAAATGCTGAAATTGATGGTTACAATTTAAAGGTTATTTTATAGGCATTTCAATACAGTAATATTCAAACATTACTTTCCTCCCATATAGTAACCTCATTGTAGAGGAAAGTACCATTACAATCTATAATTAAGATGACTGACTGATTCTATTTCCCATTTATCGCTACATGCCAATGTTAACACAATTTCAATCAGATTTCTTTCTCTTGAAATGTTCCTGTGAATGACTTTATCTCCAATACTCTGTCCTGCTGTGCAGCATCATCTTCTCATTTAGGTTCCTGTGATACGTCTTGTGCTGTCAGACCTTATACTAACTGAACCTAAGAGAAATGTGAAATGGAACCTTGAGGCAAGACTGAATGCAATTGTCATCCAATAACTCTAATTTAAGATGGAACTGGCTGCCAGCACTATTGTTCATGGATGTTTGCTCCCTAGACACTGTCACAAGCAAAGTGGACCCTGACAGAATGGCTATGGGGACAATTCACATGACGCAATGTAAATAGAAAATGTACTTACATGAAATTTACTTTCACTTAATATTGCTGCAAATACAATGGCCAAACAGGTACATGGTACTGCATTTTTAATATATATATATATATATATATATATATATATATATATATATATATATATATATATATATATATATATATATATATATATATATATATATATATATATATATATATATATATATATATATATATATATATATATATATATATATAAAAAAGGTTTTTCTTTGTTACACAACTTTGTAAATACCGTACTTACTCGAGTATAAGCCAAGTTTTTCAGCACATCTTTTGGTGTGCATGTCAGCTATGACTAAACACTAGATACAGTGTGAAACGCGTCAGCTGTCCAGGGATCAATTGCTGCGAGTGCTGTTCCTACTTTTTAAATAAAGGCAACTTTCGTTCAAGAGTGCGGCTGTCCAGAAATACATCTTTGTTATTCCTGCCTTGCTGATTGCATTGTCTGCACCTGGGATCTCTGTTGGCTGGATTATCATCAAGGTCTCCACCTGGAGCGACCATCCCCTCGGCTTATACTCGAGTCACCTTTTTGCGCCTGATCTCCCAGAATTTGGGGACCCCGTACCGGCCAGCTGTAGGTCTTCTGGACCCCAATCTTGGTACATATGTAGCCCCACTCTTCCTCTACAAGAAGTTTGTTGTCAGGGGGAACTATACCCAAACACTAACTTTATTTGATCACCTCTGCGATTTTTATTTTTTGCGCAACAACTAAAAAAAGGCCAAAACGTTTTTTTTTTCTGTTAATTTTTTTGTAAATAAATACGTTTTCCTCTTCAATTACGGGCACTGATATGGCAGCACTGATGGGCACCGATGAGGCGGCACTGATGGGCACTCATAGGCAACACTGATGGGTACTTATGGGTGGCACAGATGGGCACCGGGCATGGATAGGCACTGAGAGGTGGCACTGATTGACACTGATGGACACTAAGGGGTGGCACTGATGGCATTGCTGGGTGGCACTTGTTTACTATTTGTTTGACAGTCAGTGCCCATATTGCCAGTCAGTGCCCATTTGTGGGCACTGATTGGCATCTATTGTGCTTTTTTTTTACATGTCGATGGCTATGGGGGATGTACCTGGCCATCCACATGTTGCCCACTGGTGGTCCAGTGTGGGCAATCCAAGGGGGGGGGCTGCGCTGATAGACAATCAGCATGAACCCCCCCCCTGTCAGGAAGCCGCTGATCGGCTTTCCTCTACTTGTGTCTATCAGACGCGAGTGAGGAGTAGCCGATCAATGGCTCTTCCCGTTTACATCGTGATCAGCCGTGATTTGACATGGCTGATCACATGGTAAAGAGCCTCCGCCAGAGGCTCTTTACCGAGATTGGAGATGCAGGGTGTCAGACTGACACTCCGCATCACCGATCGCCGCGCTGCGTGCCCGCATGGGCGCGCGCTGGCATGTTATCCTGCTGGACGTCAATAGACGTCCAGTCAGGATAAAACACAACCACTTCCCGGACGTCAATTTACTATTGACCGGGCGTGAAGTGGTTATAAAAAAAAAGTACTTGCATCGAATGTATGGATGGGTGGATGCTCTCCACTGCACTATTGTATTCAGACAGTGTGAAGACTGCCCTTGGCGACAGAATACACGGATTAGCATTGTCATCTACAGCCGGAGGAGCTGATCGAGCAGAAAAAATCTGACAGGGCAGTTGTACATAAGTCCATCAGTAGATTGACTTCTGTACAACCACTCTGCTAAACCGGACAAATTTGAACCCATGTATGTTCGGCTTTAGCGGCAGCATTGTCTTAGATGATCTCATACTGCAGACATACAGCAAGTAGGGCTCATTTACACCACAACGCATGCGTTAGCGTATTTGCAGTGTGTTGCATCTTTTGTAATGCACGGCATTCATTGTGTTTATTTTTTTTCCTTTGCTCTGCAGTGTGTTGCGTTTATGCACATTTGTGCGCAATTGAAAGCATTGCTGGGCAAATGCAACGCAACATACTGGTGTGAACTGCATTCAGAGAACCATTATTTTTGGCTGCCATGAATTGGGAATGCGCTCATAAATGCACCCCCAGCGTATCTGGTGTGAATGAACCCTTATGCCTAGTACACATGAGACGATTGTCAGGCTTTTGTCGGACGGGCATGCGAAGAAAAAAAAAAACAGCAAATAACCGGCTCCTGATCAGCGCTCTCAGCCAATAGCTGAGGGCGCTGATCAGAGTGTTCTGGTGGGGTGGCTAAAACCCTGACAGAACACAAAAGCTCAGAAGGGGGGGTTGCTGTACTAACTTCAGATTGTTAGTGTACCATTCTAAAGCTACAAAACATCAGTGCCTATGCACATTTACAGGTTAGTATGAGCACTGCTATTATTTAGTAAGAAAGTAGTCATGTTTTTTTTATTTTTTATGTAAAACGTATATATTTTGTTTCTTTATATACCCTAAAACACAGCAAATCTTTAGTTTTTGAGTACTGGTCCACTTTACATTCAATTTATAAAAACATTTATTAGTGACTTACTAAACTGTGGGGATGTAATTATATCAATGCCTTTTGTATTTGGCCAGAGCACTTCTTTAAACTCCAGCTCATGAGGTAAAGCACTTCCTTTATTGCATAATATGCTGTTTTTCATTTCATACAGAAGGCTATATAATGACACAACACTAAATGTCTTCTTTAAAGATAAAAAATTGATCTAACAGATGGCTTTTTGTTGCTTTCATATTTCTCTTTACGCTAATGATGATGAAAAGGATTTGTATTTGGAAGACACAGGAGGATCCATAACACACCAGAAGAGCTCGAGGCATGGCCAGATTCCCCACACTCTACCGTTGTAATTTAATTAAAGGCATTAAACTTCATGCTGAGGTCAAGCAGCTCCCTCTTCCTGCATCCCCTGCTCTCCAACCTGCTCTCATTATTGCTCCCACTGACTGGATTAACACTTTGGAAGATGCATGAGTGATGGAGCCGGGGGGGTGCAGAGTGTGCAGCGCTAACAAGGGCACAGATCATAGGTTCTGACTTGTTAGCACTGAAGTGGAATTTATTTCACTCATCAAAAACAAATACTTCTAGAGGTAGATAAGTTCATATTAAATCCTCGTTAGCAGGTCACACTGATGTATACCAACTCTTGGCTGATATGTCACTTACTAGCAATTGTCACAACAAACATAAAAAGGACACAAATATATAGAAATTGTGATAATGCATTCCTAAGAAAAAAACAAAAACAAATGTCATGCATACCAACCTGACCAAAATAGATAGCACCACAATATAAATGTATATGGGTGGTGGTGGAAAATCACAAAAAAGTGTAGGATCTTGCAGAAAGGGGTGGGCTGCATGGTGTTATGGCAATTGGAAAATGTAAAAAAAAAAAAATATTGACTGGATAAAGGGCAATTTAGGGCTGAATAGTAGTGTAAAAGTGTTAAAGTGGAGGTCTTACGAAAAAAAAATATATTAACAGCCAGCAACTACAAATACTGAGGCTGCTGACTTTTAATAAATGGACACTTACCTGTCCAGGGTGCCCGTGATGTCGGCAGCCGAAGCCGACATCGAGGAAGATGGAATCAGGAAGTGAAGTGTTGCGGCCTCACTGCCCGGTTCCCTACTGCGCAGGTGCGAGTCGCGCGGGACATGCCCCCGCTGTCTCCTGGAAACAGTGCGTTTCCCAGAAGACAGCGGGGCGACGGGAGCTGACGTGAAGGGACGTAACTCCTGCGAGTCTATACCCGGAAGTGGGTGCAAATACCTGTATTATACAGGTATCTGCACCCCCCCTAAAAGGTGCCAAATGTGACACCGAAGGGGGGAGGGTTCCGAAAAGCGGAGGATCACTTTTTGTGTGGACCTCCGCTTTAATTTTGACATCAAATTTCAATATAGTTTTAGTCATAGGGGCAGATCTACAAAGATCTGCCCCGGCGCAGCGTATCTGAGATACGCTACGCCGCAACTTACTTTTTTTGGTTTGAATCCTGGAAGAATTTGCGCCGTAAGTTACGGCGGCGTAGTGTATCTCTTGTGGCGTAATGGCGCTTAATTCAAATCGGCGAGTAGGGGGGCGTGTTTCATTTAAATGAAGCGCGTCCCCACGCCGAACGAACTGCGAATGTGCCGTCCCTAAATTTCCCGCCGTGCATTGCGCCAAGGACGTCATTGTTTTGGCGTGGACGTAAATTACATCCATCCCGATTCACGGACGACTTGCGCAAACAAAATATTTTTTTCAAATTAAACGCGGAAACGACAGCCATACTTAACATAGCAGGTTTAACTATACGCCACCAAACAGCAGCTTTAACTATACGCCGGAAAAAGCCGACTAGAGACGACGTAAAAGAACGCGACGGCCGCTCGTAGATCGTCGGAAATAGCTAATTTGCATACTCGACGCGGATTATGACGGGAACGCCACCCAGCGGACGCCGAAGAATTGCATCTTGGATCCGAAGGCGTACGAAGACGTACGCCTGTCGGATCTAATCCAGATGCCGTCGTATCTTGTTTTGAGGATTCAAAACAAAGATACGACGCGGGAAATTTGAAAGTACGCCGGCGTATCAGTAGATATGCCGGCGTACTCGCTTTGTGGATCTGCTCCATAGATTTTAGTCTACTAAAAGTACAAAAGACTAATGCCGCGTACACACCATCACTTTATGTGATTAAAAAAAATGACGTTTTTAAAAACGTCACTTTAATTGACTGTGTGTGGGGGAAAACGTCGTTTTATGTCTTGTAAAAAACGACCAAAAAAAATTGAAGCATGCTTCAATTTTATGTGTCGTTTTTCAAAAGTGCACTTTTTACTTCACAGAAATTGACCGTGTGTAGCAAAAAACGTCGTTTTGTAAGACGTTTTTTCATCCACGCATGCCCAGAAGCTACTTCAATGGTAAAACGTGGTGGAACGTAACCTCACTTTGCAAGAACATTGTGAGAAAAACGATGGTGTGTAGGCAACTTCGTCTTTGAAAATTGAAGTTTCAAAAACGTCATTTTTTACTTCACAGAAAGTGTCGTTTTTTTTCATCACATAAAGTGATGGTGTGTATGCGGCATAACAGTTTTGTCAACTAAAATCTCTGTTATATTTTATTCTACTAAAATAAAAAGGGTTTAGTTAATATGTAATGCATTACAGTGACTTGAAAAAGTATTTAAACCCCTTGAAATTTTCCACATTTTGCCATGTTAAAACCAAAAATGTAAATGTATTTTATTGAGATTTTATGTGATAGACATAATTGTGAAGTGGAAGGAAAATGATAAACGATTTTCCAAATTATTAACAAATGAATATCTGAAAAGTGTGGCATGTATTTGTATT
Organism: Rana temporaria; assembly: GCF_905171775.1. Lineage (NCBI taxonomy): Eukaryota > Metazoa > Chordata > Amphibia > Anura > Ranidae > Rana > Rana temporaria. The sequence goes on from NC_053501.1 coordinate 42,481,553, forward strand.
CAGCCCCCCTTTACTCTGATGCCCCCAACTAAAATCTAGAGGAACCAATTGCCTTCATAATTCACCTAATTAGTAAATTGAGTCCACCTGTTTGTAATTTATTCTCAGTAGAAAAACAGCTGTTCTGTGAAGCTCTGAGAGGTTTGTTAGAAAACCTTAGTGAACAAACAGCATGAGCATGAAGGCCAAAGAACACACAAAATAAATGGTTTTCAATAAAAAAAAATTACAAATTCAGCCCCCCTGAGTCAATACTTTGTAGAATCACCTTTCACTGCAATTACAGCTGCAAGTCTTTTGGTGTATGTCTCTACCAGCTTTGCACATCTAGAGTGACATTTTTGCCCATTCTTCTTTGCAAAATAGATCAAGCTCTGTCAGATTGGACGGGGAGCATCTGTGAACATCTGTGAACAGCAATTTTCAAGTCTTGCCACAGATTCTCAATTGGATTTTGGTCCGGACTTTGACTGGGCCATTCTAACACACGAATATGCTTTGATCTAAACATTTCCATTGTAGCTCTGGCTGTAAGCTTAGCGTCGTTGTCCTGCTGGAAGGTGAACCTCTGCCCCAGTATCAAGTCTTTTGCAGACTCAAACATGTTTTCTTCTAAGATTGCCCTGTATTTGGCTCCATCCATCTTCCCGTCAGCTCTGACCAACTTCCCTGTATCTGCTGAAGAACAACATCCCCTCAACTTGATGCTACCACCATGTTTCACGGTAGAGATGGTGTGTTCAGGGTGATGTGCAGTGTTAGTTTTCCACCACACATAGAGTTTTGCTTTTAGGCCAAAAAGTTCAATGTTGGTCTCATCTGACCAGAGCACCTTTCTTCCACATATTTGCTGTGTCTACGTGGATTGTCACAAACAGGACTTCTTATGGCTTTCTTTCAACAATGCCATAAAGGCCAGATTTGTGGAGTGCACAACTAATAGTTGTCTTGTGGACAGATCCCACCAACTGAGGTGTGGATCTCTGGCAGCACCTCCAGAGTTATCATGGGGCTCTTGGCTGCTTCTCTGAATAATGCTTTTCTTGCTTGGCCTGTCAGTTTAGGTGGACGGCCATGTCTTGGTAGGTTTGCAGTTGTGCCATACTCTTTTCATTTTCGGATGATGGATTAAACAGTGCTCCGTGAGATGTTAAAAGCTTGGGATATTTTTATATCTTAACCCTGCTTTAAACTTGTCCACAACTTTATCCCTAACCTGTCTGGTGTGTTCTTCGGCCTTTATGATGCTGTTTGTTCACTAAGGTTTTCTAACAAACCTCCCATGAGCTTCACAGAACAGCTGTATTTATACAGAGATTAAATTACACACAGGTGGACTCTTTTTACTAATTAAGTTAATTATGAAGGCAATTGGTTCAAATGGATTTTAGTTAGGGTTATCAGAGTAAAGGGGGCTGAATAAAAATGCATGCCAAACCTTTCAGATATTTGTTAAAAAATGTGGAAAACCATTTATCATTTTCCTTCCATTTCACAATTATGTGCCACTTTGTGTTGGTCTATCACAGAAAATACATTTACGTTTTTGGTTGTAACATGACAAAATGTGGAAAATTTCAAGGCACTATATTCGAGCATTTCTCTAGAATTTCTAAAATCATTATATAAGTGAGGAAGTGCACAGAGCAAAAAACGGGTCTGGGGAGGATGCTATTTTACACTGCTACCTTGCTGGGAGGAGAAACACTCACCACGTGGTTTGCATGGCATGGTTCCAGAACTCCCAGGCAGCAGGCAGACAGAGGGAGCTTGTGTCTCTCAGCCAATACAGCTTGTCAAGGGGCTGGCGCTTTAAAGGAGAAGTTCACCTTTCATAACATGTTACACCCATATTCTGGGGGACGACGACATATAAAGATAAAAAAGAAAGAAGAAATTTGTGTGGGGCTCCACCCATGTCACTCATTCACAGCGCTCTGTGAATGGAAAACTACAAGTTTTGGCAGCCTTTGCGGCTGTCGGCTTGTGGATTTCAATGAACTGCCACAAAGCTGTGAGCGCTGTGATCATTCATTCTTCTTGTCAGAGTACAAGGTTCGTATGAGCAAGCTGATACACTGACAGATCTGCAGGAGACCGGCATGACATAAGCGATCTGCTGATCATTGGTTCAATGCTTTGCAGGCTCCTGCAACAAAACAAAAAAAATGCACTTTTTTTTACCTGCAAACAAAAGTGCATTTATTATTTTTGGTGAAAATGTGAATTTGTCCTTTAACAGACAGGCAGATGGGTAAACGTCTCCCCTCAACACTTTAACCACTAGAGTACCGGGCCATCGTCAAATGACGGCTCCACGGTTACTCTGAAAATTCAACAGGACGTCATATGACGTCCTGTATTCTTGCGGCCACTGGGGGGCGCGCGCGCGCGCCGGCGGCCGCGCGCCCGTCGCGTCCCCGAGATGCCGATGCGCGTGCCTGGCGGTCGCGATGTCCGCCAGGCACTCGGAATCGGCGGCTACAGGGACAAGACGTGGAGCTCTGTGTGTAAACACAGAGCTCCACGTCCTGTCAGGGGAGAGAGGAGACCGATCCGTGTCCCTTGTACATAGGGACATAGATCGGTCACCTCCCCCAGTCACCCCCCTTTCCCCACAGTTAGAACACAATTTAGGTATACATATTAACCCCTCCCTCACCCCCTAGTGTTAACCCCTTGAATGCCAGTCACATTTATACAGTAATTAGTGCATATTTATCGCATTAATCGCTGTATAAATGTGAATGGCGCCAAAAACGTGTCAAAAGTGTCCGATGTGTTCGCCGCAATGTCACAGTGACAGTAAAAAAAAATCGCAAATCGCCGCCAATACTAGTAAAAAAATTAATAAAATTAAAATGCCATAAATCTATCAGCTATTTTGTAAACGCTATAACTTTTGCGCAAACCAATCAATATATGATCATTGCGATTTTTTTTAACAAAAATATGTAGAAGAATACATATCGGCCTAAACTGAGGAAAAAAAAACGTTTTTTTTTTAAATTTTTTTGATATTTATTAAATAAAAAAGTAAAAAATAGTGTTTTTTTTTTTAAATTGTCACTCTTCTTTTGTTTATAGCGCAAAAAATAAAAACCGCAGAGGTGACCAAATACCACCAAAAGAAAGCTCTATTTGTGGGAACAAAATGATAAAAAAATTGTTTGGGTACAGTGTAGCACGACCGCGCAATTGTCATTCAAAGTGCGACAGTGCTGAAAGCTGAAAATTGGCTTGGGCAGGAAGGGGCGTAAGTGCCCAGTATGGAAGTGGTTAATTTGTTGCTGAAAATTCTAATGGATTTTCATCATACTTGTCGTCAAATGATTTATTAAAATATGAATTTTCATTTAGGTTTTTATCACTGAAAATAATCAACTGACGAAAATGACAAAAATATTTTTGCTGATTAAATGAACAATGCACACAAGTAAAGCTCTACTCAATAAAGGATCACATATCTTTAGATATGGAGCCCCTCTATTACCCCAGAGTAACCAAAGATGCCTGTAGACATAAGGTAAGTAGGGGTAAAGTCTAGGGGTTCCCAGCACATGCAACGTTTGAGACTTGTCAGTAGGAGAAGAGGCTTGACAGATTGAAAAGCTTTGTGTGATTCCTATTTTTTTTAAGCCAGCTCTTGGTAAAACACTAACAGATGCATGATGTGACGGTTTGGGTATAGGGTCCCCCGGAGATGGCATAAGTTGCCTTAGGATGCTTAGATCATGTCTGCAAATGTTGCCTGGTTCTCTTTATACTGATTTTATTCTTATATGCATCACTGTAACACATGGGAAGAAATAGAATTTGTGTAGCTAGGCATCAGACACAAACAAGCACACCAGGCTCCTCACCTTTTTTGTTAAGCAGTCATCGGAATCAGAAAGCATCCTGGTAGAGACATGAAACATAACTTCCACAATAGATGTCGCGTAATATGGAGTGCTCAGACCAGTGCTTTTGTTCCTCTGAAGTCCTCCTAAGAAGCCACAGTGGTTTGCCAAATTCACCTGCAGAAAATATGCACTTTATAAAACACAGTAGGTTTTATCTGTGGCAACAGCTATAAAGAGCTGCAATACAAGTATAAACTGACAGGTCCATATACAGTAGATGGCATACATTAGACATAAAACCAAAAAATTCAATCTTTCTTTAAAGCAAGGAATGTGACAAAAACCGTGACCCTCCCCCACACTACACCCCAAAGTTTTAAATGCTCATTTAGCTTAGGGCTGCACAGATCAGGAGAAACACTTTGCTTACTACTGGCTCCAGCAGACTCCTTTGATTGGTATGACCAGCCCTTCACAGCCTCCTATCTGAGGCACTTCAGGCTGCAGTTGCATGTTTTTCCCCCACCATGTATAATACAGGTTTGGAAGTTAATGAAAATAAAAAATATCATGCACAGTACTCAATTGCTCTCATACATAAATTCAGCCGGTTCAGCAGGAGCTGGACGATTTAAGCTCCATTGATAGGCATCGTCAAGAAGCCCATCCAAAGATCGATGTCCCGCGAATGGGCTTGTTACAAACTGTTGGTGCGATAAAGGCTGCAGTACTGATCAGTGTATTCTGACAGCAAAGGAGTCCCTGCTGTCAAAATACTGCCAGAACTGCTATCTGCTTGACTTGTGTGGACAGGGAATTTGTTCAGTAAATTTTTGATAAGTCCACTGGCTGATCGAAAGAACTGACCCAAGTTTAACCACTTAAGCCCCGGACCAATATGCTGCTAAATGCCCAAAGGCATTTTTACAATTCGGCACTGCGTCGCTTTAACAGACAATTGCGCACTCGTGCGACGTGGCTCCCAAACAAAAATTGACGTCCTTTTTTCCCCACAAATAGAGCTTTCTTTTGGTGGTATTTGATCACCTCTGCGGTTTTTATTTTTTGCGCTATAAACAAAAATAGAGCGACAATTTTGAAAAAAATGCAATATTTTTTACTGTAATAAATATCCCCCAAAAACATATATATATATATATATATATATATATATATATATATATATATATAAAAAAAAAATTTCCTCAGTTTAGGCCGATACGTATTCTTCTACCTTTTTTTGGCGGCGATCAGCGTTTTTTTTCGTGACTGCGACATTATGGCGGACACTTCGGACAATTTTGACACATTTTTGGGACCATTGTCATTTTCACAGCAAAAAATGCATTTAAATTGCATTGTTTATTGTGAAAATGACAGTTGCAGTTTGGTAGTTAACCACAGGGGGCGCTGTAGGAGTTAGTGTTCACTTAGTGTGTGTTTACAACTGTAGGGGGGTGTGGCTGTAGGACTGACATCATCGATCGAGTCTCCCTATATAAAGGGATCACTCGATCGATGCAGCGCCATAGTGAAGCACGGGGAAGCCGTGTTTACATACAGGTCTCCCCGTTCTTCAGCTCCGGGGAGCGATCGCGACGAAGCGGCTATAAATGAATAGCCGCGTCGTCGTCCCGGATCGCTCCCCGCGGGAATCCGACCGCCGCATGTAGCGGGGGGGTCACGATCGGACCCCCCACCCGCTAGAAGGCAAGGACGTACCTGTACGCCCATTTGCCTGTACGTGCCATTCTGTGGACGTACATATACATGCGGCAGTCGGGAAGTGGTTAATGCACCAAGGGTGGCACAACCGGTTATTAGGTTTAGGGGGCAATTACTTTTTCACATAAAGCCAGGCAGGTATGGACAGCTTTTTTGTCTTAATTAAACCATCATTTAAAAACTGCATATTGTATTTACTCGTTTTATCTTAGTGTAATAACATTTGTTTGAAGATCGGAGTCATTTAAGTGTGACAAATATGCAAAATAGAAAAAAAAAAAAAAAATCATAAAGGGGCAAATACTTTTTCACAGCATTGTATATTTGGACACAGGCATAATTTTCATACATTTGGATCTGTATGCCACCAGAACAAAATTAAAATGAAACCATCCAAATTAATTTTGAAGTGCAGACTTTCAGCTTTAATTCGAGGGGTTGAACAAATTTTAGGAGCAGCAACCACTTTTATACACAGACAACCCATTTTCAGGGGACTCAAATGTAATTGGACACATGAATATATCGTAATCATAAATAAAATGTTAATTTTTAATAATTTTGTTGAGAATCCTTTACTGCCTGAAGTCTAGAACCCATGGACATTACCAAAGACTGGGTTTCCTCCTTTCTGATGCTTTGTTAGGCTTCAACTGCAGTAGTCTTTAGTTGTTCTTTGTTTGTGGGTCTTTCTGCCTTTAGTTTTGCCTTCAGCAAAAGTGAAATGCATGCTCAAATGGGATGAGATTTGATGACTGACTCAGCCATTGCAGAATATTCCACTTATTTTTCTTCAAAAGCTCTTGGGTTGCTTTTGCAGTGTGTTTTGGATCATTGTCCATCTGTACTGTGAAGCGCCGTCCAATTAACTTTACTGCATTTGGCTGCATCTGGGCTGACAGTATACAGTATCTCTAAACACTGCAGAATTCATCCGGCTGCTTCGGTCTTTTGTCACATCAATAAACACCAATGACCCAGTGCCACTGGAAGCCATGCATGCCCATGCAATCACACTGCATCCACCATGTTTTACAGATAACGTTGTGTGCTTTGGATCATTAGCGGTTCGAAGCCTTCTCCACACTTTTTTTTCCTGTCATTCTGGTACAGAGTAATCTTGGTTTCATCCATCCAAAGACTTCTTTTTCAGAACTGGTCTGGCTATTTTTTTTTTTTATATTTTTTGTCAAAGTCTAATCTGGCTTTTCTATTCTTCAAGCTTATGAATGGTTTGCACCTTGTGGAGAACCCTCTGTATTTGCTCTCATGAAGTCTTCTCTTGATTGTAGACTGACAATGATACGCCCACTCCTGGAGAGTGTCCTTTTGGATGTTGTGAATGGGTTTTTCATTAATATAGAGAGGATCCTGCCAAGATCCACCACAGTTGTCTTCTGTGGACATCCAAGACAAGAATGCACTGCTGAGCTCAGCAGTGCATTCTTCTTTCCTCAGAATGAACCAAACTGTTGATTTGGCTACTCCTAATGTTGCTGCCATCTCTAATAGATTTATATATATATAATAATGCGCTAGATCAACTGATCAAGTGAAGTGTTAACACATCAAAAAATACTGGAGGAGAAAAACAATATATACAAAGAAAAATGAGTTCCACAATTCATTAGTATATAGTCCCTTGATGCTGCAATCCCAGGACAGCTCAGCAACACCTTCCCGGACTACACATACACAATGTGTGGGTTCAGAAACTTGATGGTTTGTAACAATCAAACTGGTCAGGTCAGAGTGTGCTTTCCACCATGTATTCAATGCTCAAATATGCAGGGAAAAAAGAGAAAGACCAATAGTGTGATACCGTATGATGGAATACTGGCGTCTCACAGTACACAGAATATCACTCACGAATCCTCAATGGTAATAAGGCTGCAACGTATGTGCGTGTGTGCTGCTCAGCTTGTCAGGCTCCTCATCCGGCACCTCCGTGCGTCCCGTCACTCAAGCTCCTCCCCCACGCGTATCGTCACTAGACACGTGACTTATTCATGGGTCAATCCATTGACCCATGAATAAGTCACGTGTCCAAATATAAAAAGTGAGGTGGTCCCTTTTTACATCTCCTAAGAACTTTTGGCACAAAGAGACCCTACCACTATTTCTCCTTTGATATCCAACAAATAAAATTAGTAAAATATCCAACGAGAAGAGTTAGACCTCCTCGTAATGGCAATAACCTCGTAACCAAAAAAACACAAAGCCCATATTTTTGGTGAAGCCGCTGTTAAATTGTGTAGCAGTGCTCTTTTATGGAAGATATGAACAGAGGATTATTACCTCCCATCCAAGTCCTGCAACAAAGTCTTCATACTCCTGGCTGCCTCCAGTGTTCGAGAGTATGGACTGTTTGTCTTCTTGGCCATCAGCAATATAGAACACTGCTATTTTGTGCGTTTCACGGCTGACAGGAAGAAGAAGAAAAAAAAAAGTTAAATCTCAGATTCTCTATACATACAGTATCTCACAAGAGTACACCCCTCACATTTTTGTAAATATTTTATTATGTCTTTTCATGTGACGACACTGAAGAAATTACACTTTGCTAAAATGTAAAATAGTGAGTGTACAGCTTGTTTAACAGTGTAAAATTGCTGTCCCCTCAAAATAACTCAACACACAGCCATTAATTTCTAAACCGCTGGCAACAAAAGTGAGTACACACCCAAGTGAAAATTTCCAAATTGGGTTCAATTAGCCATTTTCCCTCCTTGGTGTCATGTGATTCATTAGTGTTACAAGGTCTCAGGTGTGAATGGGGAGCAGGCATGTTAAATTTGGTGTCATTGCACTCGCTCTCTCTCTAATACTGGTCACTGGAAGTTCAACATGGCACATCATGGCAAAGAACTCTCTGAAGGTCTGACAAAAATAATAGTTTTTCTACATAAAGATGGCCTAGGCTATAAGAAGATTGCCAAGACCCTGAAACTGAGCTTCAGCATGGCGGCCAGCGGATTAACAGGACATGTTCCATGTGATGTGGCAGGGCCTGAGCATGGCACCGAGTGGAAGCTTAAATAGATGATCCGAGGAAGACCGGGGGAAGAGCCATGGTGTGAGAGGATGTGGTCCCCCTCCCCATGTCGGATGGCCTGACCCTTGCCGAGTCCTGTTACGCCCCCCTACATGCTGGATGTCGACCTGCGGCGAAAAAACGATACAGCGCTGTAATGTACTAGCGGGAAAACACGGTGAGAAGCAGAGCGGCATCCCCCTGCCTGCATGGAACGGCACTGAGCGGAGAGAGGGACCTGAGCTGAGGAGGGGGCGATAAGGTAGATGGACACTCTGGTGCTCTCTGTCAGCGTCCCAGGAGCCGAGCAAGTTGAGGAGAGCAGAGGGGAGCGGTGACTGCAGACACCAAGATGTATGTTGATAGCTGTGGACAGAGAAGGAACAGCCAGGAGGAGAAAAAGTAAAGTGCTGTGTGAATAGACTGAATGGTAATATCAGAGCCGGTTTGAAGGTCAGGGAATGTAGGAGTGAACAGTGAGCATTGAGACGTGATTTATGTGGCGCTTGAGTGGGGGGGGGATCCTAGATGTCCCAGACCTGTGGTGTTTTTTTCTCTCTTCTTTTGGGGGTCGTTTCTGCACTCATCCCTAAATCCCCCCCATCTCTTCTGTGAACATTGAAACCCCTCGCATTGAAAATCTTAAAGAGGGGAGAAAAGAGGCAGAGCTACTGAATAGGCGCGCAGTTCTCTGAGAAGCTAGCAGGAAGGAAGCAAATGGAGAAGAAGTAAGGGTGAGTGATTACCTACACTTAAAGTGATAAACTCAATGTTTTACTCAGGAATGAACTGCCTATGAAATTATTATGACCTGCTTTTGAACTGCCTAGGAAAATCGTATATGAACTGCCCATGAAATCGCAGATCAACAAAGATAACATTAATTGCCAATGAAACCGCTCGAATTACTCTCAAAATGCCTAGGATCTGCGTATGAAATGGTCTTTGAATTAGCTAGGAAAAAATAAAAAAATAGTATATAAACTGCTTATGAAATTGCTTTTAAAATGCATATGAAAAAAAGAAGAAGAAAAAAAAAAAAAAAAAAGAGCATTGGTACGTAGTAGGAAACAGTGTACGGCCATTGGCCGGTAAGGGAAATTACATATGAATATATGAACTTGGTCTGAAATTGTTTATAAACTGGCTATAGAACTGCTTATGACCTACTCATGAAAGTACGTATGAACTGTCTATGGAAGGGTTGACGACCTGTCTATGAACAGTCTAGGAACTGCCTATGAACTATCTAGCATTGGTCTGGGATAAAGTATTTTGTTCGAGTTATCTTATATATTCTGTACTGAACAGTGTTAACATTTTTAGACCTGGTCGAAGCAACAACTGAACAGAGTTTAAAAGTTTATTAATATCACATGAAACCACAGATAAATAGTAGATGAAACTGTAGAAGAATTATTTATGAAACTGCCTGTCAATTGCAGTTTGGAATTGTGTATGAAAGACCTATGAACCACATAAAAAGGGTTTAGGCAAAGGTACTCCCAGAAACACTTCCAGAATAAATAATATACACCCTCACTGATCATATTATAAGTCGGGAGGCAAAAAAAAAAAAAAAAAAAAATAAGAGGGTTGATGGTAAAGAAAGGAGACATATAATTGCATACACAGTTTACCAAGACTATTAGCAACCTGGGGAAATGGAAAATCTTAAAGAAAAAAAACACGATGAGAAGCAGAACGATAAAAGATAATGAACCAAAAACTCCAAAAGAAAAAGCAAATACAAGTGCGATCAGGAAACATTTGACAAAAGACGGGAGTCCAAAGAGTCCAGGAATAGAGAAACACCAACAAGGGTATAAAGAAATAAAAAAGACTCTGGAAAAAATAAAGGAATTTCAGAGAAGACATAAGCACAGAAAGTGAAATGGAAACAAGTAAAATGGAGGAACAAGGAGCATGTGCTCAAATGCCAACGAAACTGGAAATGAGACTAGAGAATTCTATTAAATCAGAAATCTCTATATTACGGGTCGATTTGGGCCAATTACTAACGAGGGTAGAAGAGACAAAGAAAAAAAAATGGATAAATAAACCTGAGAAGTAACGAAATTAAAACAAGTAAAGGATCTGCAATTTGAACAGAGGAGAATACTATATATGAAAAGGAAAGAGGTAACAATATCCTCACATGTAGTGTGCATGTGGATATTATAAAGTAAAAAGAGGGTGCCACGTCCTGGTATAAATGATAAAGGAGGGAACTAGGGGCTAGTTTTTGGACTTTTTAGGCACGATTTGGTTGGTCAAAATATATATACAAGAAAAGAATTTTTTCTAAAAAATAGATTTGTTTATTTTAGATATAAAATATCATAATGTGTAGAAAAAAATAATAGTACAGAAGAAAAAGTATTGCCGTTTCCAGCACAAAAAACCATCTAACAGGCTAATCTAGGCAAGCCTATCCATGAACATTGACAGGAATATATACATAAATTATAACAAGGTATCAACAATAAAATTGAACACTTCCAAAAATAATTGGAATAAGGTGCATGAATGTAATTAGTAATCCTGTCACGTTGTGGAAATGCAGGCAGAGAAATGTCTGCGGTGGTTTGGCTTGCTGCGTAGGTGGACTCGACCGGTTTCGCGCTTTAGCAGCGCTTCCTCACGGAGTCAGCAGTGTAGTTTTAACTATAGAACAACATTAAACAAAAACACACAGAAAGAAAAGTAAAAACAGTATATCAATTTGGATAATAGCGCTGGTGAAGCAATAAAATAAATAGATATACATATGAATATATATACGGGCAAGTGGAAGTAGGAAAGAAAAGGGGGTAAGGAAGAGAGAGAGGGGGGGGGGGGGGGGGGGAGGAAAAAGGAGGAAAGGGGGGGGGGGGGTGAGGGCAGGGAAGGGAGGGGACGGGAAGAAAGAGCATATAGTCCTGATAGGTGAACGCAACCCCAGAGCATTTCCTCAATGATACAGTGGGAGCGAGGGTAGGTATATATATATATAGAATATAGAGTAATTTTGGGAAGAAGAGGATAGTAGAATAAAAATAGCTGGTATGGGTACTTACAGATAGTATTGCTTGGTAGGGGGATCGATATATAAATTTTCTGTCAATAAAATGAGAAATAGACTGTGTCCGGGCTGCTGGACGTTGTAAAAAATGTAGGGGAATGACCCGCATAAACTAAATAATAACAGTCTAAAAGGTAAGAGATAAAAGATAATACAATGAATAGAATATCAAGCTGGTATTAGATAATAGCAAAAGTGATAAAGGGGACATCCTACCTTCAATGAAGGAGGACAGGGCTTGAGGAGAAGGGAGAAGGTAGAGAGCGACCACTACCTTCTAACAATCCTCAAATAAATGCAACATTTCCTGGTAGTAGAAATGAGAAACCAGAGCTGGATGCCGGCTGATAGCCAAGAATTAAGGCAATGATAAGCCTAGTAAAATAAAGAGAAATATGTAACCTGTTAGTTACAAAAAGCAGCCTCGAGATAAAAGAAAGGGGGGGTAATAGGAAGGGGCATACCTGGTTCAGTATTTGAGATGGCACTCTCCTCCACGAGTCTCCCGAGAGACTGCAGCAATTCGGTCTTGTGTGCAGGGGTTTAAATAGGGACTCGCTCAGTGCGGAGAGGACGTAGTGCACGGAGGTGCGTGTGACGTCATCCGCAGCAGCCGCGCACACACATGGTGAGGAGACGCGCGGCTGCTGCGGATGACGTCACACGCACCTCCGTGCACTACGTCCTCTCCGCACTGAGCGAGTCCCTATTTAAACCCCTGCACACAAGACCGAATTGCTGCAGTCTCTCGGGAGACTCGTGGAGGAGAGTGCCATCTCAAATACTGAACCAGGTATGCCCCTTCCTATTACCCCCCCTTTCTTTTATCTCGAGGCTGCTTTTTGTAACTAACAGGTTACATATTTCTCTTTATTTTACTAGGCTTATCATTGCCTTAATTCTTGGCTATCAGCCGGCATCCAGCTCTGGTTTCTCATTTCTACTACCAGGAAATGTTGCATTTATTTGAGGATTGTTAGAAGGTAGTGGTCGCTCTCTACCTTCTCCCTTCTCCTCAAGCCCTGTCCTCCTTCATTGAAGGTAGGATGTCCCCTTTATCACTTTTGCTATTATCTAATACCAGCTTGATATTCTATTCATTGTATTATCTTTTATCTCTTACCTTTTAGACTGTTATTATTTAGTTTATGCGGGTCATTCCCCTACATTTTTTACAACGTCCAGCAGCCCGGACACAGTCTATTTCTCATTTTATTGACAGAAAATTTATATATCGATCCCCCTACCAAGCAATACTATCTGTAAGTACCCATACCAGCTATTTTTATTCTACTATCCTCTTCTTCCCAAAATTACTCTATATTCTATATATATATATACCTACCCTCGCTCCCACTGTATCATTGAGGAAATGCTCTGGGGTTGCGTTCACCTATCAGGACTATATGCTCTTTCTTCCCGTCCCCTCCCTTCCCTGCCCTCACCCCCCCCCATGTCCTCCTTTTTCCTCCCCCCCCCCCCCCCCCTCTCTCTCTTCCTTACCCCCTTTTCTTTCCTACTTCCACTTGCCCGTATATATATTCATATGTATATCTATTTATTTTATTGCTTCACCAGCGCTATTATCCAAATTGATATACTGTTTTTACTTTTCTTTCTGTGTGTTTTTGTTTAATGTTGTTCTATAGTTAAAACTACACTGCTGACTCCGTGAGGAAGCGCTGCTAAAGCGCGAAACCGGTCGAGTCCACCTACGCAGCAAGCCAAACCACCGCAGACATTTCTCTGCCTGCATTTCCACAACGTGACAGGATTACTAATTACATTCATGCACCTTATTCCAATTATTTTTGGAAGTGTTCAATTTTATTGTTGATACCTTGTTATAATTTATGTATATATTCCTGTCAATGTTCATGGATAGGCTTGCCTAGATTAGCCTGTTAGATGTTTTTTTGTGCTGGAAACGGCAATACTTTTTCTTCTGTACTATTATTTTTTTCTACACATTATGATATTTTATATCTAAAATAAACAAATCTATTTTTTAGAAAAAATTCTTTTCTTGTATATATATTTTGACCAACCAAATCGTGCCTAAAAAGTCCAAAAACTAGCCCCTAGTTCCCTCCTTTATCGAGAATACTATATAAACTAGAGGACCTGGAGAATCAAAAGAGAAAAAAAAACCCAAGGATCCGTGCTTTACCAGAAAAAAAAAAAAGGTAAAGATCCAAGGAAAATAAAAAACAAAATAGTTAACCCTCTCTCTTGGATAATATAGCAGAAGACGGCCTTAAGATAGAAAGAGTTCACAGGATAAGAAAACCGCTAAGTATATCAGCAGAGCTGCGCCGAAATGTTATAGTGAGCTTCCAACTATATGAAGATAAAGCACAAATATGGGGGAAAATATGATGGAGTGGACCTATTAGTATTTACAGACTTAGCACCAGAAACGCTAGACTTCTCAAACCTTTACTTGAACAAATGTGAACAAAAAAACAATGTAAATTTACCCATCAGGGTAGAAATATTGTGCATGGTTCCGGTTCTTATTCTTTATAACTTAGTGAGTCACTGACCCAGAATGCAGCCAATAAAGCATCAAGCATTTACAAACATGCAACTAGCAGAGATTTGAGATGCACATGCCTATTCTACATTGATGACTCACTAAATATTGGAAGAAAAAGCATTAGCACTCTGGAGACTGTACCTTTAATACCAAGCATTGCCAGCAATCATATCCGTATCCTGAAAGGCAAAAGACTTTGGCAGCCCATTCATTAATATTGTTTTTAATAAAAAAAAAAACACACCCATTGCGGATGAGAGAATCACTCCCACTGTGCTATTGTGTACTGACTGCCCTGCAATCAGAACACACCGATTATAGGGAGCAGCACTGATCGATTGGGAGAAACCTGACAGGCTGGTTGTACAGAGGTGGATTGGTACTTCTGTACAGTCAGCGTGCCCATACATGGATCAAAATTCATCAGTCCCTGCAAAACTGGCCGAATTTCAATACATGTATGGCTGGCCTTACTTTTCACCTGTCACATAACACCACTGCATGCCCAGACAAACATCAGCCAACTACACAGCCCTTACCATTGCCTGGAATCAAGGTTTCTCAGCTCCCGCAATAATTTTTCATTTTTCCTAAGGAGGTGAAAATTTCTCCTGAAAAATGGAATATAAAACTATGAAACCAGAAGTTAAACACATTTACATCACAATCGATTTTCTACAGACATCTAAAATTAATATTTTTTTAAAAACAATGAAACACAGATATGCACCAATTGCCTGGTCTTGCAAGGCAGTAGTAAACACCATAACTTGCCTTTTTTTTTTAATCTTTGAAGAACTTCCAATGCCAGATGGACCACAGAAAGCTCACGAAATCCATATTGTCAAATATCCAAAAGTCCACAGTTACACAAGACTAACAATGCTTTTGTCTCTTTGCAATATGAGAGTGCTCGGGCCTCGTAATCGGTAACTAAATCCCTGGGTCAACTGCAACTGTCAAGTTCTGTATGTTCTTAGAAAGGTCTCAAACGAATATTTAAAGCAAGTTGTATTTGTCCATTGGCACAAGCCCTTACACTCTTCCTTCCCCCAATACCCACAAATACCAGGTCTTTTTTCGGCCGCTAGCAGGGGTTAAAACCTCACCGCTAGCGCCCGAATATTGCGGTAAATACGACGGTATAGCGGTGCTAAAAATAGCGCGGCTATACCGTCACCGCACCTCCGCTGTCCAATGTGAAAGCAGCCTAACAGAATACAGTGTACATGCTGCATTATAGCAAACAGCAGCATAACAATGTAATAACAAGGACAAGCTTTACCTCTTCTCCCACGAGTTCATGCCAAGGATACTGAGCAACAGTCGTGAGTAGTAGAAGGCCGACTCTGGTTTTTGGTTGGCTGGTTCCTCCTGTGGCATTGCCCTCATGTGCAGATTGCTGCAATGCTTCTCCACAAACTCCTTCTCTTCTGCACTCTGTTTTAAAATGGCATTGCTGACCTCATTCTCTAGTTTCTCAGAGAAGCAGGCAGGTGGAGGTGAAGGAACATTCAGAGGGATTCCTGCTCTTTGAAGGCACTCAGGGCCTGTGGCTCCCAGGTACTGCAAAAGGCAGTCAAGGGCATCTTCCTCATCTGATAAGCTGTCCCATAAAGGCAGAGATTCCCTGCCTCTCCTCCTTGACTGGAGTACGGAAAACTCCTCAGATTCCCGTTGGCTAGTCGAATGTTCTTCTTCTAGGTTAACAGAAGATGTAGGAAAAGTAGGTAGAAGGGAAGACCACTGAGACTTTTGTCCAGAACATTCTAGTGCAGGTCCATAAAGGATGGAAGATTCCCAACTGTATTTACCTGAAAGGTCCCTCATGATAACACGCACTATCGAGCTGGCAGAAGACAGGTCCTCACCAGGAGGTAGCTTCTCTTCTGCTGGAATCTGCAAGCAGGAAACCAGTGTAGTGCTGTTCAAAGAAAAGAATTGGAGGTTGGGGCTGTGGAAGAGCTGTGGGGAGAGGTCTGAACTGTCACTGAAAGGATTGTCTTGATTCTCACAGATTTGACTAGTGAGCATGGAGGGGTCTCCACTCATTGGATAATGTCCTAAATGATTCACCAGGTGCGTAATAACCGTCCGTGCTGCTACTGGGATCAAGCCTTGTTGCTTGGGTATTTTCACTAGGAAAAAAAAAAAATAGATAGATATATATTATCTTGTGGACATAAAACATTAGAAATACAATAACAAATTGAGTATTATGTAATTAATGGAAATAAAAAAGTGAGAAAAAATTGAATTATTAAGGCTATATGGACATAGCTATAAAGCCCTGTACACACAATCAATTGGTCCGATGACTGGGCCCCATCGTTTTTTTTCCCATCGGTTAAAAAACCCCCCAAAAAAAACAACCTTTTCCTATGGATAAAAAAAACGATAGAAAAAAAAAAAAACGATCGTCTGTGTAGAAGTCCATCGCTCAAAAATCCATGCATGCTCAGAATCAAGTCGACGCTTGCTCAGAAGCATTGAACTTAATTTTTCTCAGCACGTCGTATCGTTTGACGTCACCGCGTTTGGACACGGTCGGATTTTTGACAGATGGTGTGTAGGCAAGGCTGATGAATGTCAACTTCATCGGATATCCGACGATCGGATTAGATTCCATCAGATATTCAATCGTGTGTACAGTGCTTTAGAGTTTTGCCTATAACCCAGTTTTTTTGGCACAAAAGTTCCTGCGTAAAATACGTAAAATGCTTGCAAGTTTTTTAATGCATAAAATTGTAGTTCTCTGTCATCCTGCTTTTTTCCCCCAATACCACAATGCACTTTTTCCATCAATGTAAATGCACGTCCTTGGATGCAAATCTTTCAATCTTTGGTTGCGGATCTGAGTGCCGTGCATGTTTATCCACCTGTGTGCATACCCCCCATTAAAAACAATACACCTGCATTCAGATTTTCAAACAAAAAACACTTTGAAATGTGCTTAAGGCCATGTGCATGAGGACTTTTAAACTGAATACAGCAGTAAAATATTACAGAATGAAAAAACCTATCCCTTGGTTATAAACCCTGACCATGACTCACAGATGTGTATGGCTGAGAATTATGGACTCAGAAACCACTTTCGGCCTGCTAACAGTACATTTACTGATAGCGGGCGCCACAGCCAGGCATCGTGACGTACCATACATTGCAGTGAACTTCCTGGGTTTCGGATATGTATGTGTGCGCTCCCCTGCTGACCTGTGCTGTAATTGGACAAAATACAAGTTTGTCAGCAGGTTGTAGCCAACTATTTTGGCTGCATATCAGCTGATCGACTGTGACCAATCACAACACAGAGTTTGTGTTTCTAAACACACAGAACACCAAACACAAAACAGCTATCGAGCTGTATCTTCTCACTGAAATCAAAACAGGATTATGTGAGTAAAATCAGCACACATACACAATTTAGGCACACAGGTAACCACTTGATTGCCCTTCTGATCACTCCCATCACCCAGTAGTGTCATTAGTACAGTGCACACTATTATCACCGATCACTGTATTAGTGTCACTAGCGACATCAGTGCTAGTTTGTGTGCTTTCCAGTTAGTGTCAGATTGCTTGTCACATTATAAGTTACCGATTACCCCCATTACAAGTATAGTGCCTATAGCTGCGCAAATTCCAGTGTATATACCATAGTTTATAGACGCAATAACTTTCACACAAACCAATGATTTTTTTTACCAAAGACATGCAAGCAGAATACATTTTGGCCTAAATATATAAAGAAATTTGATTTTATTGGATAGATTTTATAACAAAAAGTAGAAAATACTGTCCCCGTGCCCCGTCCCCCCAAATGTTTATTTTTTTCCGTTTATACAATAAAAAAATCTTAGTGGCGATCAAATACCAGTCCATTTTGTTGCTATTCATCATTGTCCTACTTTGCAATCGCTTGATCATGCAACACTGTACCCAACTAAAATGTATATAATTTTTTCACAAAAACTAGATTTTTGTGAAAAAATTATATACATTTTAGTTGGGTACAGTGTTGCATGATCAAGCAATTGCAAAGTAGGACGATGTTGAATAGCAAAAAATGGACCGGTCATGGAGGTAAAACCTTCCAGAGGTCAAGTGATTAAAAAAAGTGCATAAAAATGTATGTAAATATGCAAAACCAAAGGGTCATTAACAGAGGACAAATAACAAAAGGTTAAATCACAAGTTACAATAATATAAACAGACAAAAGGCTTGGTTTACATAGCCAACACACCAGGATAAAGATATTTATTTTCAGTAACTTTATATCAGCATACTTTTTTTTTGCTGCCTTGATTGCCAAGAGCCTGCCCATACACTTTGTGCAGGGAAAAAGCCCTTGGGAGATGTAATTCTGGAAGGGGGTGTTGCCCATATCAAGAGGCAATCCTGGCACCTCTATAGGGGACAGACCTGGAAAACAGACACGGTCAGGCCAAAATGTTTCTAAATAGATAACGACTATTCTTTAGCCAAATTAGTTATCGCTGGATATGTATTGACAGAAGAGTCAAAACTAATATTACACAATGAAACAATGTAACTTCCTATATTAATTTTTGCTATCATTTATTAACAGACAGCTTGGTAAAAAAAATTATATGAGTGGTGTAAATGTGAGCTTTATGCGATTAGCGCCAAAGTGAAAATGACCTGCCAAAGAACAATGCAGTTACAGCTGAGCTTCAGTTCAATAGTAAATGCTCTGCCTTTATATCACATCTTAACACAACAATGAGAAATGGTCCCTTTGGGCCTCAGAGTTTAACTACAGGTCACCAGGGGAAGGCAAATCTGATCATCTTCTAATTAAGGGCAGAATATCAAACTCATCCTTTTCGCTAATATACCACTCTAACTTGGCATCTGATAATTAAACAATACACTCAGTGAAGGCTCACAATTCATCTGTATTTAGGAGATCCGGCCTCAGGCATTGACAATATTAGAAAAGCTTTAGACGTATGCATGCAATTACTTTTCCTCTACTTTAATTAAGACTGGTGTATGTGTGACTTTTATGCAAACGAACGGTTATTAGACTGAGCAAATGTAAAAATTACACACAAAAAAAACAACTAATTATTACAAAAGTTGTGTTTCTAAAAGCAAACATGGCAGGAAAATAGATAGAATGCCCACAACGACCACTGGTTTCTATAAATGCCATTCAGACATTTCTGGAAATTTACTGTTAGTACAAGGATTGTGCACAAAATAGATATCAGTCCTGAAAAACAGTTATTTCCTCCTCAAATTCATGCTGCTAAACCCTGCAACCAGACCACGCCGATAGAGATATCGAATTCAGGATACAAATTCTTGGTCCAGCTTTGTGTTAACTTTCACCTGCAGGAGCTCTGAGGAAGAGAAAATTGGTAAAGTCCCTAGGTTCCTAAGGAACTCCTCTTTGGACTCATCGGATCTTATAAAACATCCTTCTAACATCAGGAGAGTCCAATGTAATCGAGACAATCACAAATGTGCATTGTTTGCAGATGACCTCTTGTTATTTATTACCTCTCCAATTTCCTCTTTATCTGAGATTTACTCTTTACTTAATATATTTTCCAAAGTCTCAGGTCTCAAGGTTAAAGCGGGGGTTCACCCTATAAAAAAAAAAAAAATACATTTTTTTCCTCTAGCATAAAATTAAGCATAGTAGCGCGAGCTACAGTATGCCTGTATTTATTTTTTTAGCCCTGTACTCACTGTGCAATCGTATATTGAAGATTCCGACTCCCCGCGGGGAATGGGCATTCCTATCCAGAGGGAAGGTGATTGACGGCCGGCTCTGGCACGTCACGCTTCTCCGGAAATAGCCGAAATAGGACTTGGCTCTTCACGGCGCCTGCGCATAGTCTGTGTGCAGGCGCCGTATAGCGCCGTGAAGAGCCGAGACCTACTCCGGCTGTCTTCGGGGAGCGTGACGTGCCAGAGCCGGCCGTCAATCACCTTCCCTCTGGATAGGAATGCCCATTCCCCGCGGGGAGTCGGAATCTTCAATATACGATTGCACAGTGAGTACAGGGCTAAAAAAATAAATACAGGCATACTGTAGCTCGCGCTACTATGCCTAATTTTATGCTAAAATGTTGTTATGGAGGGTGAACCACTGTTTTAATATGACTAAATCCAGAGCTCTTAACATATTACTACCAGTTTCTTAAGTCTCATATATACAAAATAAATACGAATTTAGCTGGAGTACCTCCTCCATCAAATACTTAGGTATTAATCTTACATCTAAGTTTGAAGACCTATATCAGGCTAACTATCCTCCTATGTACAATAAATTAGTAGAAGATCTTGGTGTCTGGGACTCTCACAATATTGGTTGGATAGGCAGGATCAATTCAGTCAAGATGACTACTCCCTAGACCAGTGATGGCGAACCTTGGCACCCCAGATGTTTTGGAACTACATTTCCCATGATGCTCATGCACTCTTCAGAGTAGCTGAGCATCATGGGAAATGTAGTTCCAAAACATCTGGGGTGCCAAGGTTCGCCATCACTGCCCTAGACTCTTATACCTTTTCCGTTAACTGCCTATTCCGATCAAAAGAAATCACCTGAAAACCTTCCAAGGTAAAATAATTAAATTTATTTGGAATAAGAAAGGCCCACGAATAGCTTCCCGTAGCCCTTTAAATCTCACCACACAAGGTGGGTTAGGACTCCCAAACCTTTTATGGTATTACCAGGCTGCTAGACTTGCGCAGTTTTCAGGCTTGTATCTTAAGATCGGACAACCCGACTGGATATCTATTGAAAATCAGGCTTCACCAATCTTCTCGCTGGAAAGCTTATTATGGTGCCCTTCCAAAAGCAGGCCTCCTATTTTGCCTCCAACTCTTTCACAATCCTTAGCATTTTGGGAATCACTTCAGGGTCTTCCTTCCTTGATCTCTAAGCTTCAACCTCTGGCCCAATATTTTCCTTGGATATTGATATAGAAAACTTCAAATGGTGGTGTGACAATGGGGTGTACAGCATTGGACACTTTTTCCTCGCTCTGGTACCCTTTCCATGGAATATTTCATTGACAAATTTGGTCTTCCTCCTACAGAAAGATCTAGGTTCTGTACAATCTCTAACTTCACCCATAAACTATGAGATTGTAATTCTATGGCTGGAGGTTTCACGCCTTAGGAACTTATATGTGAACAGGCCAAGGAGAGGAGAGGTATGATTTCGGTAATATATGAGTCACTAGCCTCTAATACTAATAAACTACCTGATATGCCAGCCTGGGAAAAGGATACCCAAAATGACTGGGATTTAAAGGATTGGTTTGGTAACTTCTCTAGATCACTAAAAGGCATTCTTAACATATCACTTGTGGAAGCAAATATTAAAATGTTTACTAGATGGCATCTAGGTCCCACAAAAATAGCCTCAATGTATCCCACCTCCTCCCCTCTATGTTTTAGAGGCTGTCAGGGTTTAAAATCAATGATTCATATTTGGTGGGAATGTCCCAAGATCCGTGGGTTCTGGAACAAAGTTTTTCATATCATTCGAAAAGTCACTGGTTTTGCCATACATCAATCTCCAGCGATCGCCTTACTTAACGGCTTTATTCCGCAAGTTCCCAGGGATACCATAAAACTGATTGTTTTAATTCTTACGGGTGCTAGAATCACCATTGCCAAAGCGTGGAAAAAATCAACCGTTTCTATTTTAATAATGAAAAGAAAAGTTTCTTGGATAATGGAACAAGAAAAATTAATCAATTCATTATTAGATGAAAACATAACATTTTAAGCTATCCGGGAACCCTGGGCTCGCTTTTGGGGTGTTTCTTTACACCCTTTGTAATTAGCAGCACTGATCGCTGTGTATTGACGTATACATTGAGCAGGTAGGCCTTCTTTCTTTTCCCCCCCTTCGTTTTTTTTTTTCTTTTTTACTATATGTATCTATTCTCTTTTTTTCTCTTTACTTCTCTTTACGTTTTGTCGATTCTCTGAAGATACATAACTTGGTTTTGTACTGAGTTATGGTATAACTTTTCACATGTTTTTCAACAATTTAAGGTTCTTAGGGTCATTCCGTTAAAGCAGTTGCAATGATTTGAAAATAGAATGTGCATCACTTCTAGTTCACAGGTTATTCCTGACATTGAAAAATGTTTGATTTTGCAAAAACTTGACCCTCCTCTTCTTTATTATCTATACCGGGGGTCACGTAATGTTTAATTGAGAGTTGGGGGGGGGGGGGCCTTCCTATTCCTTCGGACACTCCCTTTAGGGGTGTCTGGGGGGGTTGGGTGGTCTCCTCACCATACAATGTTTATACACATGAAATAGCCGATTACCTCTTGTGTAGCGATACTAATATGCTTCAATATAGTACCGGTATGAGGAGGGCGATGGGGTGATAGGAGGAGATTTCCTCTTCTCCGCCTTTTTTTTTTTCTTTTTATCCTCTTTACATTGAATTTTTGCAATTGTTATTGTTTATGTTTTAGTATCAGATCTGTGTGGATATTTTCCTTGGAAGAAGTTCTTGCTTTTGACCTAATACATTTCGATTTCACTGTATATTTTATATACTGTAACTTTATCCTACGGTTTTTATTGCAATGGCTATTTTATTTGAAATAAAAACACAAACTTGAATGAAAAAAAAAGAAAACATCCTTCTAATTTGAATTTCAATAGATCTAAATATCTACCAAAATCCAGATACAGCACCAACATACCCTACTTAGATTTGTGGAAAAAAACATTGTTTTAGCAAACGCAGAAAGAATACAATCTGGATACCTGTATAATAGCCAATTTTATATTGCCATCAATTTTAAAATTACCTGTTTTTATGTAGATTTTACAGTGTCCCTTTTTTTGGAATTAGGGTTGTGTAACCAAACTCCTCTTTTATTGATTTAACAGTCTTCAATACATTGTTTCAGGAAGCCTGATCTTTGTCCTTACATCCAATGGCAAAATGTAGCCTTGCACTAATGTTTTTTGGACACCAAAGGCTTTTTACTGGCACACTGAGCAGGTTTAATCCCTTGATAAATGTAGATGAATGCACTTTAACCGATTGCCGCCCACCGTCAAATGACAGAGGGATGGTGCGGCTCTCGTTCTGGGTGGTCGTCATATGATGGCACCCAGAACGGCCACGCTGTGTTTCTAGGACATGGCACAACCCGATCTCTGTAGTGATCGGCTGTGTCCAATCACAGCGGGTCACATGTAAACACGGAAGTACCGTGATCGGCTCTTATTACACTGACAGTGTGTGGCGAAGAGAGCCAATCAGCAGCATCTCCTCGCAGGGAAAACACAGACATGTAATCAGGGCCCCCATTACAGTAAAGCCTCCCAGTGCCACCAATCAGTGCCCATCAGTAGTACCAATGAGTGCCCATCAATGACACCAATCAGTGCCCATTAGTGATGCCAGTCACTGCTGCCTTTCATGATTTAAATAAGATAAGACGTTCTAAATATTAGCACCTATCTGGAAAAACCGGATTCTAATTTCATGGATTTGAAATGGTGGTAAATGCAGGGGTGTGTTTACTTTTACCATGCATCTGCCATCTTCCTAGCAGATTGTGCTAATGTGGGACCGAGGTTGTGGCTAGGTTGGCCTCTCTTCTGGTTTCCGGGGGTGAGCGCCTTGGCCCCCACATCCTATTTCTGGCGAGTGTTTTTGATGATATATTGTATGTATATAAGCTACCTGTATGCAAGTAGGTACCTATAATATGCATTTTCTTATCAAATAGATCTATTAAAGACTCTTGAAGACGTGTAAACATGGAGCTGTAAAAAAGATTCACTAAGGACAAGTGGAGCCCCAGCACCTGGAGAAAAAATTAACACTTTGGTGTACTTTTTTCCTATGTGCATGGTCTCCATGTACGCAGTATACACTTCAAAAGGGGTTTACACTTTTGACTGTAATACATAGTAGAAAACATTATTTTACACAATATTTTATATTCAATTATTGTTCTGTGTAAAATATTTTAATGTACATAATACAATTTGGAAATATTTTATCTTCTGTATATTCGCCTCTAAAGTCTATGATTTTTGAGCTTTCAACATAGTGTTACTTTTTCCATGTGACAAATCTTAAATTTTTTGATACCGTATATACTTAAATATAAGCAGTTTGTCTTGTGCTGAAAATTCCCTCTCGGCTTATACGCGAGTCTATGTCCATCTGCAGCTTTGTGCACCTGATCTCCTGGCGCTGTGACAGTCAGTCTAGTCGACGGCCGTGCAGTGTAACAAAGCCCCACCTCCTCCTCGTTAGGCTTAAAACACTGACTCACTGCTGGGAAACTGAGTGTTCCGTCTATCATGGACGAGGAGGAGAGGGGGCTTTGTTACACTGGATGGCTGCCGACTGACTGTATGACAGGCATGCAATGGCCACAGTGAGGAGGCTGCACATGGCCACAGTGAAGAGGCTGCACATGGCCACAGTGAAGAGGCTGCACATGGCCACAGTGAAGAGGCTGCACATGGCCACAGTGAAGAGGCTGCACATGGCCACAGTGAAGAGGCTGCACATGGCCACAGTGAAGAGGCTGCACATGGCCACAGTGAAGAGGCTGCACATGGCCACAGTGAAGAGGCTGCACATGGCCACAGTGAAGAGGCTGCACATGGCCACAGTGAAGAGGCTGCACATGGCCACAGTGAAGAGGCTGCACATGGCCACAGTGAAGAGGCTGCACATGGCCACAGTGAAGAGGCTGCACATGGCCACAGTGAAGAGGCTGCACATGGCCACAGTGAAGAGGCTGCACATGGCCACAGTGAAGAGGCTGCACATGGCCACAGTGAAGAGGCTGCACATGGCCACAGTGAAGAGGCTGCAAATGGCCACAGTGAGGCCGCTGCAAATGGCCACAGTGAGGCCGCTGCAAATGGCCACAGTGAGGCCGCTGCAAATGGCCACAGTGAGGCCGCTGCAAATGGCCACAGTGAGGCCGCTGCAAATGGCCACAGTGAGGCCGCTGCAAATGGGCATTGTTGACCCTCTTTTCCACTTACAGTAGCTACTACATTTCCTACCCTAGGCTTATACTAATAGTTAATAAGTTTTCCCATTTTTTTGTGGTAAAATTAGGTGCCTCGGCTTATATTTGGGTTGGCTTATATGCAAGTATGCACGGTATATTAATTATGTGAATAAAAACACTATGCAAAATGTATATATCATCTAGTCAACCATTTCCACTTTACGTGTATACAATGTTTGCATGAAGATCTAATGTTTGTTCCTTCAAATTTTCTTAAAAATTTAACAGTTTTCATTGGGTGTAATTACTTTTTCAAAAGATCACTTAGTACAAAATACACTCTGATTTTTTGGTACCTATTTCTTCACAGATGAGGGTACAATCCGTACTCAATCACACAAATCGGTAAATGTGATGGAAAGTGCTTCAATTGCTTAGTACAGCCTACAAGAGAAGAACTACAAAGCTCAATCTTGGCACACCGGCCTTAACCACTTATACAAGCTGGGTTATCTAGGGTCCCTTACAATCTTTAAATAGTGCAAGCAACCATCACAGGACAGCTTTGCAATAATAAAAAAAAAACCCTCATGAAGACAGAGAAGAATGAGTGACATGTACAAAATGACAACCTACCGACAGCATGGATACAAAAATCTGTATTTGCAAAGACACGTGTGGAGAATGCAATCCCTTGGATATTTCTGATAATATGGCTTTGTGCAACTTCTATTTACTTAATAGGAGGACCTTTTCAGAGAAGGCTATTCAGCTTTAAACAAACACCCATGCATTGTGCAGCAAACTCAGTAATTACAGCCCATTATCACACAGAGAAGCGGCACAGCCATAGAACGCCTGCTGTCCTTACAGCAAAGGAAAAAAAAAAGGAAAAAAGAAAACATGAAACCGATTGTGACAAGAGGCCCAAATGTTAGCCTCTTGTAATAAGCAAGAGGTGAAAATGTAATTATGGCAGAAAGGATCTGCAGTGGCCTATGGATGAGTACATTGCACTAATAGGGCGATTTGATGAGGGAAAGAGATTTCTGCATCAGCTATAATTATGACCTCTTCAGCAAAAGAAACTATACACCTTTATTTGTATGAATAGCAATTTAATATAATTCTTTAGGAGTAATGAATTGCACCACATTTACATCATGAGCTGAAGGCAGCCAAATGGGATAATTAATAGAAGAGTACAGAACATCACACGTGTCACCTAAAAACATGGAAACTAATAAGCACATACATATTTAATCATTATTTTCTAAGTGGTTATCTTGGTGGGGGCCACAGAGACAGTAGGCTATGAAGGCCAACCCAGTCAATTATTGCTTGATGAGGACTCAAACTCAATAAAGAAATACCAAAAGGAATATAGAATATATGTTGGGCATTGCTCAAGTAGGACATGAAAGGAATAGATATGAAATGAGCCTCCAAGAGTACATATGTGCGAGAGTCCAACTCTCCTCAGTTCAAAGAAGCACATTACACCATGGTATGCTCCTAGTGTAGAAAAGCTGTAGTATAAAAATAAGATGTACGAGATGAGGGACCTGAAAATGATAATGAAATTCTAACTCAAACTAAAATGCACATTAACACAAGACTATTTAAAGCTATATTTGTCTATCCCAGCCCATCGGAACAACCAAACAAGTAGGTAATTTAAAGAGGGGCTTCACCCTATAAACATTTTTTTTTTTCTAGCATTAAATTAAGCATAGTAGCGCGAGCTACAGTATGCCTTTATTTATTTTTTTTGCCCCGTACTCACTGTTTAATCCTATAGTGAAGATTCAGAATCCCCGCGGGGAATGGGCGTTCCTATCCAGAGGGAAGATGATTGACAGCCGGGTTTGGCGCGTCACGCTTCTCTGGAAATAGCCGAAATAGGACTTGGCTCTTCACGGCGCCTGCGCCTAGTCTGTGCGCAGGCGCTGTATAGCGCCGTGAAGAGCCGAGACCTACTCCGGCTATGTTCGGGGAGCGTGACGTGCCATAGCCGGCCGTCAATCATCTTCCCTCTGGATAGGAACGCCCATTCCCCGCGGGGAGTCTGAATCTTCACTATAGGATTAAACAGTGAGTACGGGGCAAAAATAAAAAATAAAGGCATATTGTAGCTCACGCTACTATGCTTAATTTAATGCTAGAATATTGTTATTGAGGGTGAACCACGCTTTAAGGTCTCGTCTACACTTGCATTGGGACCACTGGCCAAAATTCACCAGTTGTCTAGGTTGATGTCTAAGCCTGCCAAGTTTAGAAACAAGCCTTCTTCACAATGAGAGGGGGTACCCTGCTTGTCAGAGTGGCAAGAATGAATCGGTCCCTGCTGGGAGAACACAGTGATTCCCACAATAGCGGCTATATCCACTGGCAATAATTGCATACTAAAAATTTGACATGCTGGTTGTGTCCAAGTCAATCAATGGTACAATCAGCATGCCCATAGATGGACCGAATCTTGGCCGGTCTCTTGAAATCTATAGCTGATAAATGTAGTTTTTCCAACACAAAATAAGAAAACTTGTATGAGATTAGATGTGTTCCAATCAAAAGTTTTAACTGTCCAAAAAATAATATTAGACTGTGCCTCTTACATCAGGGCTCGACAAATTTGCTTGGAATCTAGGAGCCAGCTAACAAAGTTAGGAGCCAGGAACGAGCCCCGTCCCACCGAGCTCGTGTGCAGAAGCGAACGCATACATAAGTAGCACCCGCATATGAAAGCTTTGTTCAAATCACACATGTGAGGTATTGCCGTGATTGGTAGAGCGAGAGCAATAATTCTAGCCCTAGACCCATTCTGTAACTCAAAACATGCAACCTGTAGAATTTTTTAAACGTCACCTAAGGAGATTTTAAAGGGTAAAAGTTTGTTGCCATTCCACGAGCAGACGCAATTTTGAAGCGTGACATGTTGGGTATCAATTTACTCGGCGTAACATTATGTTTCACAATATAAAAAAAAAAACTGGGCTAACTTTACTGCTGTCTTATTTTTTAATTAAAAAGATGTATTTTTTCCCCAAAAAGTGCGCTTGTAAGACCGCTGCGCAAATACGGTGTGACAAAGTATTGCAACGACAGCCATTTTTTTCTCTAGGGTGTTAGAATAAAAAAAATTATATAATGTTTGGGGGTTCTAAGAGAAGGAACTTGTTGGGCAATGAAAATAGGCAGGGAAGCTTCATTAGCATTGCTGGTTGTCTTGTAATACCAACGGCCACCACAAGAGGGCACCAGATTCCAGAAAGAAGCATAGGCCTGCAGAAGGCCGCAAAGGCACGGCCTCAATTACTGGCTGGCGCGGCCGACGCGATCACGGGGAGGTGCGCACGGAGACAGGTTACCTCAGTCGCCAATTATAGTCGGAATTGCGACCTGGCGCCCGGGTTTGTCGAGCCCTGTCCCACATGTAATTAAAATTCAGACAGTGATGTAATAAAAGTTGATAAAACTGACCCATGCACATTAGAAACCCCACCATAGCGCTGAAGTACAACTTCTCACAAATGAAAGGATAAGTAATCAATATGTCTCAATGACCTCTAGTCACTAGGTAAACTCAGATTCAAGAAGTTCTATAGACCCCCAATCTGGAACCAGGGCTGTGGAGTCGGTAGATAAATGTTCCGACTCCTCAGTTTTATGTACTTCCGACTCCGACTCCGACTCCTCTGTATTAATATGCGAATGTATTTTATACATTCCTTGAGGGAAAGAAACGCAACCTACCACAGGACTACTGGCTGGGAAGCCAACAGTCTACTGTATTGCACAGTTTAAGCAAAAGGCAAACACAATGAAAACAATCAAGTGGCTGGATAGTAGCAGCAGGCATAAACATCAGGAACAGGATCTTTACCAGTTCAAAAATACAAACCACATTATTTGGTTGTTTTAGAACAAAAACAAAGCTTATCTATAATGAACCAAAAACAAAATCTGTAAAACCTAGAAATGGTTTATATTAATCTTGAAATGTAGTTCTAGGCTTAGCAAATGCAAATCAATTCAATGTAGAGTTCTAAGGAAGAGAATTGCCTCTGCCAGATCCTCTTTCATAGAGGCTCTTAAGTCAGACTTTATTATTTTTAGGGCTGAAAATAATCTTTCGACACTGACTTGGGTGGGTGGCATTGCAGTAACTATTCTGGCCACATCACCAACGATCTCTGGATAAACAAGGATGGCTTCTTCAACAGTAAGTTTTGATGAGCGATCATACTTTTCAACTTCTTTTAGTGCTTTATAAAACTCCTGTTGGAATTTTTTTATTTGGACACTTACTGGTTCTCTAACATGCGTTCCCTGTAAAAGCAGAACACAACACTATGGAAAGTATAAGTATTGCAGCTCCTAATTGTGCGTTGCGTGCCATATAGTGAAGCACATGAAAAGCATGCTTCTTCACGGTCACTTAACGTGTTCGTTTTGCGGTTACGTGAGGCACTGCATGCATTGGTCTTTATTCTTACAGTAGAGAAGTCATTAATTATAACGTTTTGTGAATTGGGACATTTAAACTTGCTTTTTTTTTTATTATTCCAATCTAAATTTAGTAGGAGTCGGAGTCGGTGCATTGTTTGCCGACTCCGACTCCAGGTACCCAAAATTTCCCCCGACTCCTCGACTCCGACTCCACAGCCCTGTTTGGAACAGTTCAAGTATAGTTGCATACATGCAATCCATGGATTTAAACTCTTGACAGTGAGGCGCTGGGTATAAAATCAGTGCACATCATGCAGTGGCGTCTCACACAATAGACGATGAGCATCCCTGGGCATCAACAAGTGTAACTCGCTGTGTATCAAACAAGTTCAACAGCAGAGGAGCTGAAAGATAATGATCGGTCCATGGGTGGCTTGTTCTCATAGGGCAAGGCACACAGCCCTTGAGTATGAACAATGTCATGTTCCAATCATTTCCAGCTCACAAAAAAACATGCATCCCGATGTTATAATCAATCATCACGGTAGGAACATCTTATTATTCAAAAACAAAAAAAAAAGTAGGTCTAGAAGCAAGAACTTGGCATCTAATAACTTCTGTGCTCATTTTAAAAGATGCTTTTAAATCCAGGAAATGAGGCTGCAGTCTAAACAAGTCTAAATCCCATGGATGAATTGAGACCCATATGGAGGATTCAATTTATTTGCTGATCCAAGAAATGAAATGATTTGTGTATGACTTCCCGCTGACAAACCTTCAACTGGTGCCACGATTGCTAATAGAAGTGCTGTTTTTACCATTAGGGGACCTGGCGTGACGCCCTCTTCTATTTTTTGGTGTGAAAAACCTGAATTATGGATATAAAAGTTTATTTTGGCACTCAATATTTTTGTAGGCATCACAGTGGGGGGAAAACAGATTACACACTGAACAATGTTCAAACTAGTTACACTTTGAAAAAAAAAAAAAAATAAATGCTTTCTACAAACAGGGGTAACTGTAAATCTGTATTGAAAAGAAAAAAAAAAGTTTTAAATATAGAAGATCAAATGACATAACTTTGTGCTCATTTAAAAAGGCTCTGTCACCAACAGGCAAAAGCACATATAAGTCATGTGACGGTATTGGTATGATATCCCCGTCAAACAGTCCCTTCTTCCCATAACGAAAATCACCCAATATTCCACAAGTAGGAGTCCATGGAATCGCCCCAATAAGCCACACATGAGTCCAGGCTTACTGCTAGAACAAGACACTTTAATGACACAACACTCAGCTTATATGTGGTTACAACCTGTTAGGAACAATGAAATCTCCGCCCCCCCTCACACAGTGGGGGTTCCCATACAGATTATAGGAGACACGTCGGAGCCGACCATGCAGACACATTTCTTTAGATAATGACATCAGTGGAGGTAATTACTACACTGAAGCAATCAGAATAATTAACATACCACTTATCTAATCATTTAGCCTGATGATACAATACACATCTTTTAAGGGTAAACACAGATCTTCTTCACACAACACAATAGATCAATTAACCTTTAGAATAGTGAGGGGACATTAGCACTTCAATAACCTGTTAGCAGAGGAATGAATCACACATGAAATCCCTTTCTACCTCTAACACACACACATGGCTAGCAGGGAGAATTAAACTGAGACATATAGGCAAATGCATCACAAGTCAAGTACAGTAAGGCCTCATTCACACTTGGCGGACTCCGTCGCTACAGGCCCGTCTGATTTTGAATGAAGATCTGAATTATTCATAGACCCTAGTGGAAGTGTTTTGGCCAGATGAGGCCAAAATCAAGCTCTTTGGCATCAACTCAACCCACCGTGTTTGGAAGAGGAGGAATGCTGCTATGACCCCAAGAACACTATCCCTACCTTCAAACATGGAGGAGGAAACATTATGCTTTGGGCGTGTTTTTCTGTTAAGGGGACAGGATAACTTCACCACATCAAAAGGGATGATGGATGGGGCCATGCACTGTCAAATCTTGGGTTAAAACCTCCTTCCCTCAGCCAGGGCATTGAAAATGGGTTGTGGATGGTTATTCCAGCATGACAATGACCCAAAACACACAGCCAAGGCAACAAAAGAAGTGTGTCTCAAGAAGAAGCACATTAAGGTCCTGCAGTGGCCTAGCCAGTCTCCAGACTTTAACCACTTAAGACCCGGACCATTATGCAGGTTAAGGACCTTGCCCCTTTTTGCGATTCGGCACTGCGTCGCTTTAACTAACAATTGCGCGGTCGTGCGACGTGGCTCCCAAACAAAATTGGCGTTCTTTATTTTCCCACAAATAGAGCTTCCTTTTGGTGGTATTTGATCACCTCTGCAGTTTTTATTTTCTGCGCTATAAACAAAAATAGAGCGACAATTTTGAATTTTTTTTTTATATTTTTTACTTTTTGCTATAATATGCCCCAAAAATATATAAAAAAAAATTTCCTCAGTTTAGGCCGATACATATTCTTCTACCTATTTTTGGTAAAAAAATAAATAAATAAAAAATTGCAATAAGCATTTATCGATTGGTTTGCACAAAATGTATAGTGTTTACAAAATAGGGGATATTTTTATTGCATTTTTATTAATAATTTTTTTTTTACTTTTAATGGCGGCGATCAGCAATTTTTTTCTTGACTGTTCACTGACACTTTTTTTCCCCAACTGTTGTTGTTTAGATCACTGACACTGCCACAATGAAGAACGGGGAAGATGTGTTTACACACACCTCTCCCCGCTCTTCAGCTTTGGTGACCGATCGCGGGACGCCGGCAGCAATCGAGTCACGCGGGCACGGTCATGGAGCTTCGGACCACGGCTGGGCTTAAAGAGACACAGGTACGTAATTGTGCCCAGCTGTGCCATTCTGCCGACGTATATCGCGTGAATGGGTCCTTAAGTGGTTAAAGTGAAGTTCCACCCAAAAGTGGAACTTACACTTATCCGATTCCTCCCCCTCCGGTGCCACATTTGGCACCTTTTGGGGGGGGGGGGGAACAGGTACCCGTTTTTTTTTTTTACAGGTACCCTGTCTCCACTTCTGGGAGACCGAGCGGTGGCAAATTACATAAGCAGCTTGGTCCCCCTCTTTCTCCCTCCCTTTCTGCAATGCCAGTGAGTGCGCGGCCAGGTTCGCTTACCCGCAATGGCGGCTGCAGCACCTGACCAGCCAATGTAAACATCCGCTGCGGCGCGAACATCGCTGGACTCCAGAACAGGCAAAATCGCTAAAAGTTGGCAGCTACAGTATGTATAGCTGCTGACTTTTTAAAGGGGTGGGCGTAACTCCACTTTAATCCCTCGGAAAATATGTGGAGGGAGCTGAGGGTTCGAGCTACCAAACATCAACCTCGAAACCTTAATGACTTGCAGAGGACCTACAAAGAGGAGTTGGACAAAATCCCTCCTGAGAGGTGTGCAAACCTGGTGGCCAACTACAAGAAACCTCTAACTTCCAACAAGGGTTTTGCCACCAAGTACCAAGTCAAGTTTTGCGAAGGGGTCAAATACTTATTTCACTCATTAAAATGCAAATAAATGTATAACTAAATTTATAACTTTTAAAAAAAAAAAAGTGTTTTTCTGGATATTTTTGTTGTTATTCTGTCTCTCATTGTTAAAAAAAACCTACCATTAAAATTATAGACTGATAATTTCTTTGTCAGTGGGCAAACGTACAAAATCAGCAGGGGATCAAATACATTTTTCCCCTTATTGTACTATTATCATTGAAAGTAAAAGTAAAAAGGAAATTTCAAATTTTGGGGGTAAATTTTCCAACGGTGACCTGGGGGTCCCCAAGAGATTCCCATAGTTTGCAGGGATTTCCTCTCACTTCCGGTTGTGGCTATGGGACAGAAAGTGAATGAAAATCTCCCTAATGGGACACATATGGCAAAAATTAAACCGACTCCCTATCCAAAATAAAACAAAAAACAAAAAAAGGTTTTGCTGTAGTGCACATGAGGATGACTTTACCAGTCTTCTGTTCCTTCCTTGGCCAGTCAGCAGACTAGGTAAAGGAAAAGGGAGCAAAAAGTGCATTTCTTAGCTGCAACAAAGGAAACAGGAATTCTAACTTACCTGCAAATTCGTTATCTTGTAGTACAGTACATAGGCAATTATTTATAGATGACCGTGGGGTCTTGTGATGAAAGCAGATGTCAGACCCCTGTCCTTTTTACCAACTCATGACAAAGGACTGGCCAATCTCACACTGTGCCGTCACTTACGTCACAACGCAACTCTCAGCTGCACCCCGAGCAAAGATTTTCCAGCTTGCAGGCCTACAATCTAAGTGCCAGTAGCCTAAGAGTGATTGTCACTGCATTAAGTTAATTAAGCAATAAACCTGTTAAACTTCAAACTGCCACCAGATAGCTTTTGGGCCTATTAACCCTTCACAATATTAGCAAGAACAATAATGAAAGATAAACGTCTGTACACCACAGACAGGTATGTTCAGAGATTGATCATATACAGTAGTACTCAAGAGACAGGAAATTTTAAAATCCTTAGAGACGGAGGCCCGAATTCACGTAGGAGATACGACGTCTTATCTTTGAGTCTGAGGCGTCGCATCTTGGCGCCTGATTCAAAGAATCAGATACGCCAGAATTTGTATAAGATACGACCAACGTAAGTCTCCTACGCCGTCGTATCTTAACTGCATATTTACGCTGGCCGCTAGGGGCGTGTACGCTGATTTACGCCTAGAAATATGTAAATCAGCTAGATACGCCAATTCACGAACGTACGCCCGGCCGTCGCATTACGCCGCTTACGTTAGGCTTTTTCCGGCGTAAAGTTACCCCTGCTATATGAGGCGTATATGAGGTGTACCAATGTTAAGTATGGACGTCGGGCCAGCGTCGAATTTTCCGTTGATTACGTCGTTTGCGTAAGTCGTTCGTGAATAGGGCTGTGTGTAATTTACGTTCACGTCAAAAGCATTGGCTTATTGCGGGTTAATTTGGAGCATGCGCACTGGGATACTTTCACGGACGGCGCATGCGCCGTTCGTAAAAAAGCATCATTTACGTGGGGTCACAATACATTTACATAACACACGCCCACATCTTCCACATTTGAATTAGGCGGGCTTACGCCGGCCTATTTACGCTGCGCCGCCGCAACTTTGGTTTATGAATACTGCACTTGCCTGTCAAAGTTGCGGAGGCGTAACGTAAATTGGATACGTTACGCCCGCACAAAGATGCGCTCTTCTATGGGAATCCGGGCCGGAGAGTTTTGAACACTTTTCAAAAAAGTTTAATAATAAGGTCAAAATAGTGCAAAAAAAATATTTACAGAAAAAGGGTGTTACAAAGAAATAAAGAGACAATAAAAAAAGAGAAATAAAAAAAGTTGAAAAGGAAGAATACTTGCCATGCCCTGGTTTTAGCAGAGACCAGTGAAAAAAGCAAAAACAGTACAGTGGCTCTCACAAATCCTGTTTGGTGTTCCTTGGTTAGATGATAACGAGAGCGGTCAACATCAGAAGAAGCCTCCCTTTTCTCCGATAGCAAAGGGGTGTTGTCAGAGACCATCTGACCATTTGCGTGGATGAAGAGTGGCCATTGTGTTAATGACTGTATCATGGCCCTCCCTTACAGTTTTATATGAATATTAATATCTTCCAATATGTACAGGTTGCATTCTGGAAACTGGTAGATTAGCATTAAATTTTGGGTCCAGGGATACTAAACACAGGGTATCTCGGATAAGCATGTCACCATGGCATATCAAGTGATGACTTTGGTTGAGAAATAGGAGTAGGAGAAAAGGTGGGGCATTTTTTAGATGGATCCATTAAAGCCATAATACTGTATGTCATAGAAATTGTAACAGATGCAGAGAATTATGCTTTTGTCAAATAGCCCACTTACTGCATACTGAAATAAAACTAGAATCAGATGCTGTAGGCAATGTTAAAACCGGTTCCTGCTCCAGTGCAAGGGATGCTTTATCACTCTGAGGCCGAGTATGAGCGGGCTTTTGGCAGAGTGAATGTTGGTCTGCTGTTTAGAGTTGGCTCCCTTTCACCAAGTCTCTGCCATAGCTACAAGTAAGGGTGGTTCCCTGTGGGGAACTCACAAAGTAGAGTGTGGGAGATAGGGTAGGAGTGTGTGAAAGGAGTAATAGGTAACCCGGGTGTAGACCATCTTGCAACAAACCTTTGCGGTGAAAGGATGGGAGGAGGCGCCTCATTACCTTAAATGGGCTCCAGACGGAATTGGAGTAATACAACATCTGCTCATCCATCTAACACTAAACTCTGAGTGGATGAATTTTAGAGTAAAGTATGAAAACTTTACACCATAAAGTAAATACATTGCAAGCAGTCCCGTTTTACACAGTAACAGTCAAAAATACAGGGTGACCCTGCCTTACCTGTTCATGATGCTGGACAGTGTATAAAGTCCAGGCTTTGCTTGTCACTTTGGTCATCCCTACAAATAATTCATTGTGACTGACCACAGCCCTGAACCTGTATAGCACTCTGCTACGTTACAACCAAAAGACACAGGATCCAGTTCCCAAAACAACATTATAGGCTATACCCAAAAAGTGGTTCCCAAGGTTGCACCGATCAGAATACACTGCTTCTGTAGGCAATGAGGATGAAGAATATTTAAAATAATAATAAATTGATATAATAAAGTAGCAAACCTGGTCTATCACCTACAGAAAATAAAAACAAAACCGAGGACTCATGGAGTGGGGTAGAGAGGCTCATCCCGGGGAAAAAAAAATGTGAGGGTGCGGGGGGCAATAGTGTCCTCAAAAGCTTGCCAGTGTCCAATCTCCTGAAAGTATGAGCCTTTATTGGTATAGACCTATGAATACCTTACCTGTGTATTGTACTATACAATTAATATAGTTGAGTTATCCTACTAGCTGTGCAATATGATGAGGCTGGGTAAATCTTAGAATTTGACAGACAGAACACACAAATCCTTTGGCAGTCAAGAAACCTTATAAAGACGTATATTTATGAAAGTATATATATTTAGACGTTTACCTTTAGAGTTTATGTGTTAAAGGAATATACTACAGTGTTATATAGGAAGACTATTGCCCCAAATGGATAATTCCATTCTGAAATCACTTGCAATGTTTGAATTTTATATAAAAGCAAAGATTGTTGTGATAAAATTCCCGGGAATAGTGGAATAATTTGTTCTTGAAACTAAACCCTCATTGAAGGCAATGCACTAAAGTGCTTATGTGCACACAATTCAAGTGGTCAATACATCTGAAGCATTGGGTAGGGCATGAAGAAAGGGAAGACCAAAGTATCAAAGCAAATAAAAGCAACATTTTGCTTACACATTTAAAGAGTACAATCTTCCACACACTACTTGTACAGATAAAATACCTTCAGTTACGGGTTGCAGCTTGGTAGAGCGCTCAGAATCTGGGGAGTGGAGTGGTTCAGGTTCTTTCAGACATTCCAGCTGCAGAAAGGGGTCGTAGTCTTCAGATGCCAGATCTGAAAGGCTCATGGGAAAGTACCGTGGATTGCTAAAATGCTGGGAGCCATAGACACAGTCATGCAAGACCTGCAGAGTACAAATCATATTAATTATATTAGCACAAAAAAAAAATAAAAAAAATAAGTAATATGTAACATTTTAACTACATTTACTGCAAACTTTAACAAGCTGCAATACGACCTTAATATGTAATTGTAATCGTCTCCACTGCAGGCCGCATCCATGTTCACCCCCGGGGCCACGAACTCTGTCTCTGTGACTGGCCAGAGCCCTGTGACGTCCCTCCCGCACTTGTGGGCGGGAGCCGCCAGTCACAGCACTTGCTCGTGAAGAAATGGCACAGGGGGTCGTTTCTTTACAACGTATGCGTCAGTGACTTAATCGACGCAAAACACAGTAAATATTCCCTACACGACGCACATTTAGGAGATAGTTACATTACCTATAGGTACAACTTCCACCGTGAGGTTTACAATCTCTTTAAGCAGCAGGCTTCTAATGGGGCACACTATGGTAGTACAGACAGTGCAAATAGGCCTGCTACCTTGCCAGGGTCCCATTCTGCCTTAACGAATAAGTTCACTTTAAAAAAAAAATGCCTTTTTATAAAAAAAAAATTTGCAAGTAAAAAATGTGCTTTTACTTTTTTTTGAGCCTGGAAGGCATTGCACCAGCAATCAGCAGATGCCATAGAGATCTCCTGCAGACTGTCAGTGTGAGCCGTCTGCCTGTATACCATACGGCAGGGAGTTTCGCACTTACAGGAAGAATCAATGAACTACCAAGGCACTGTGGTAGTAGAACAACAAGCCGACATTTGCAAAGGATGTCGGTACTTATAGTTAATTCACAGAACTCTGTTAATGAATGACGTGGCCGTGTGGGCTGTGCTCTATTCAAGAAGTGATGGCTAGTAAAAGGAACTTCTCACAGTACCGCTGTCACAGGGAGAGTGGGAAGTGGGGAGTGGCTGCAACCGTTTTTAAAGTGGAACATGAAAGGGTTGTAAAGGTAAAAGTTTTTTCACCTTGATGCATTCTATGCATCAAGGTAAAAAAAACATCCGACAATACCGCCCCCCTGTTTTACTTACCTGACCCCTCGAAAGTCCCGCTCGCCCCCGACATCATCTTCGCCGGTCAGTCTGGCCGTTGATTGGTTACAGTGAATAGAAAGCAGCACAGCCATTGGCTCGCGCTGCTGTCAATCACATCCGATGACGCAGCGCGCCGGGGCCGAGTGATACAGTGGCCGCCGGCTGTATCACGGGAGTGCGCCTGCAAGAACTCAACACCATGCGGGCACGCTCGCATGAAGGTGTTGAGTCCTTGCGAGGGGGAGCCAAGACAGCTGCCGAGGGACCCCAGAAGACCAGGTTCAGGGCCACCCTGTGCAAAACGAGCCGCACAGTGGAGATAAGTATAACATGTTTGTTATTTAAAAAAAAAAAATGTATCTTTAGTGATCCTTTAACCTTTAAAAACCACTTGCCGACCACCTAACTGGGAAAATACGTCATTACTTTGATGTTCGAATACTCGGGTTATTGCGGTAGCTAGATACCATAACCCCATAGGTGTGCGCAGCCTATTGCATTAGGGTGTGCACAAAGTTTAAACGCACATAAATGCCACCTGCTGTCACAGGAAGGAAGCTCCGGTGGTGGGAGACAGTTGATTGGGACCATATTATGTTGCACCCTAAAAACGGGTGTAATGTGTTCCTAGAGTTGAACCTAGCCTTTAATATAATGGGGGGCATTTACACTGGCGACTGGCACCCCAACCACGCTCCTGGTGCCGCCCCTGGATAATGCTACAACACATATCATGATTAGGGTGTGCCCAGACACACCCGGCACATTCTGTGCGCACACCTATGCATAACCCCAATATTTTATTTTCCCTTTGGCGATTTTCTTTCAGATAAAAGTGATCCCTGCGGCAGATTCGCTGCAGAATCGCTTTTAGTAGCGTAGGGTGAGGTGCCCCTCCCACCGTATCCCAGGCTTATGTTACCAATCTCTGAGCCTGGGAACCATCCAGCGCCCACATTGTCTTCCCATTTAATAAGTGCGGGACGTTCGCAAAAGTCCTACAAGCAGCATCTTTGGGGCGGTTTGGAAACGCTGTATACAGAAGAATCGCTGGCTGTAAAAGATGACACCCAGATCATGGTTGTAGCCTCAACCATATTCTCAGTACAACCGCTTCACTACCAGGATGTATATATATATAAATATACACACACACACACACACACACACACACACACACACACAGGCCGGTATTTAGGAGTTAAAGCCAATCAACACCTCAGTATTTGTTTTTTTGCCATCAGTAACGTTAGAAGTACACAGAGTAGAGGATCATACCATCGGATCCAGTGTGGATGTCATCCTTGTAATTAAAGATTTATTTGCAAAATAAGGCTTCAGTACTGTTGGCATTGGCTTGAATTCAGATTATTTCAAAAATACACTAACTAAATGATATAGCACTCTCATAAAAGGGTTTAAATAGTATTTAGCCTGAAGGTTAAAACGCTTTGATTTCTCCACAGCACATGGATCCAGCAATCGCCTTTAATATCCGTCTCATAATCCGATGTGACAAAGTTTATGTCTCTAATGTCTAAGAGCTGTAATTTAAGGCAATCAAGTAACACAGGGCAATCTGTCTCTCTGGCATTACTGAATATAGCTTCCGGTTTTCAATAAACCTTACAGTGGTTCTACAGACAGATATAATTATCTTCTCCAACACAAAATGCACTGGTGCCAAAGTGTAGGAGAAACCTCACACAAGAAATTCAGGTACATTTCCATAAGGACAATCAAAGTGCACTTCTATTTCTCACCCACCCCAACCTCTGCCCTAGATACATAGGGGATCAATATTAATAATTTATGTTAATAATTAGGCCCAAAGTTTTTCTGGCCCTACTTGTAGTTCACAGAAGTGCACTTTGTTCTGCATTCCTGTGACCCATATTCAGCAGACAGCCGGCTAACACCCACTGCTGGCTGACGTCACTTTAATGTTGGGATCCACCGAGATGCCTGGACCTGCCGCTGGCTCAGCCTCTTAGCGAGCTGCTGGTAGACCGAGCCAAGTTCTCCCATCTCCTCCACAGCCAGGCGTTACAGTGAGCACTGGAGGGGCAAAGCAGAGAGCCAGTGACTAACACTCACCAACTCTTTGCTCACTGAAGACGAAAAACTGAGAGATCAGCAGACTTTGATCGATTAGTTCTCGGTCTTAAAGGCAGCAGGTAACCAATGCTGCATCCACCTAGGTGAGTATGTTTTTTTTCTATTATTGTTTCTTGAATTTTTCTTTTAAAGGGTAAGTTCACCTTTACAAAAAAAATCTGTAATGTAAGCTTACACAGGACCCCCACCTTGCCCCCCCAGTCCCGCTGACCTGCATGGAGGCGATCACCTGGTCTGAGCCTCGGTATAGCCACCTCACAGCTCCGGGGCTTAGAAATCCCAGGAACTTGATCTCCTAAACGTACCCCCTCAACAGGTACGTTTAGAAGCATTCTAATTGGACAGCACTGAAGAACCCGCATAGCCCATCCTCTCAGCGGGGAAGAAGAGGAGAGAAAGCCGAGAGGATTTCTAAGCGCCGTGAGGCGGTTATATTGAGGCTCAGAATGGGTGATCGCTGCCATGCAGGTAATCGGGATGGGACAG
Source organism: Rana temporaria (assembly GCF_905171775.1). Lineage (NCBI taxonomy): Eukaryota > Metazoa > Chordata > Amphibia > Anura > Ranidae > Rana > Rana temporaria. The sequence continues at coordinate 42,522,461 of NC_053501.1, forward strand.
GTTGGGGGGGGGGGGGGCGGCCTGAGTAAGTTTACCTTACAGATTTTTCACTTTAAGTAAACATGCAATAAATAGCTGGATATTATATTAAATAAAAACGGCAACTGCACTTTACCTTATATGCACAGTTCAACACAGAATTTTCCCTTCCCTGATTTTCAGTGCCAGCATGCCGCACTGGCTTTAGTAAAACTGATAAGGGCAGTGCCATCAGCCAATCCAGGAGCGAGAGCAGCAAGGACACCACTAACTGCAAAAAGAGCATAAAAAGAACAGTTTAGCAAATCAAATCAGTGCAGGGACAAGATCATCTAATGTTCAGGGAGAAGATGCCAAACAAATGAGGAATATGTCAGCAAAAATCCTTTTCAAGCTAAAATTCTCCTCAAAACAAAATCCCCCCTTTCAGTGCGAAACTGCCCTCCCAGCACAAGACTTTGTCCCTCCCTCCCCATCCTAGCTCAAATCCTTTCCCTTCCCAAATCACCCCCCCCCCCCCTCCAAAAAAAATCCCTTCACAAATACTCTACCCCTCAAGTTTCTCTGCCAAGCACAAGTCCCCCCTGCACAAATCCTCCATCCTTCTCAAACTGCCCCTCATAGCACAAATCCTGCAGGAGCGCTGCAGTGGCATGAGAGAGCACAGCCCGCACCTCCTCCAGGCTCTTTCTTGATCTCGCTTCGATATCCCATGCTAAGCTGACAGGAGTAGTGATGCTGCTGTGAGTACTCGTTTTGCGGCAGCAACTCTCCATGTGGTGCTGCCCCCCTGCCTCACATGATTCCTGCACCCAGCTGGCCCTCCTGCTACACCCCCCCCCCCCCCCCCAAGTCTCAAGTCTCGGCCCTGTACCAAATACATGCAACTCCAGCATACATTCATATTTAATGAGTGAATGTACAGAATTATCATATACTGTAAATACAAACCCCAACATACGATCACATTCATTGAGTGCATGCACAGCACTGTCCTATAAACTCCAACACATACTCAGATTCAGATTCATGAAGTGCGTGCAAAGCAGTAACGCATTTCTGAAGGAAAAAAAGTAATTTAAAATCATTTGCGGCTATAATGAATTGTCGGCTCCTGGCAATTCAGAGAAAAGTCATTCATAAAAAAAAAAAAGCTGGGGTCCCCCCAAATTCAATTACCAGGCCCTTCAGGTCTGGTATGGATATTAAGGGGAACCCTGCCGTCAATTTAAAAAAAAAATGACATGGGGTTCCCCCCAAATATCCATTCCGGTCTGGTGTGGATTCTAAGGGGAACTCCACCACAAATGTAAAAAAAAAAAAAAAAAAAAAAGGCGTGGAGTTCCCCCAAAAATCCACACCAAACCCCTTATCCGAGCACGTACCAGGCCACATGCCCTTAACATTGGGAGGATGCTTTTGGGGGTCTGTGACCCCTCAAAGCACCATGTCCCCATGTTGATGGGGACAAGGGCCTCATCCTCACAACCCTTGCCCGGTGGTTGTGTGGGTCTGCGGGCGGGGGGCTTATCGGAATTTGGAAGACCCCTTTAACAAAGGGGACCCCCAGATCTCTGCACAAATTGGTCATAAAATGTGATCTGATCTTCACCTAAGTCACAACAATACACAATCACAGTCTGCTTAAACAAATAACAAACAAAGAATTAAATGTTACCATGTTTTTATTGAACACACCATGTAAACATTCACAGTGCATGTGTAAAAAGTATGCGAACCCTTGGATTTAATAACTGTGGTTGAACCTCCTTTGGCAGCATAACTTCAACCAAACGTTTCCTGTAGTTGCAGATCAGACGTGCACAACGGTCAGGAGTAATTTTTGACCATTCCTCTTTACAGAACGGTTTCAGTTCAGAAATATTCTTGGGATGTCCGGTGTGAATCGCTTTCTTGAGGTCATGCCACAGCTTCTCAATCAGGTTGAGGTCAGGACTCTGACTGGGCTACTCCAGAAGCGTATTTTATTCTGTTTAAGCCATTCTGTTGTTGATTTACGTCTATGCATTAGGTCGTTCGTATTCCTTCGATGATAGCAATCTGTCCAGGCCCTGACACATCAAAGCAGCCCCAAACCATGATGCCCCCACCACCATACTTCACAGTTGGGATGAGGTTTTCATGTTGGTGTTCTGTGCCTCTTTTTCTCCACACATAGTGTTGTGTGTTTCTTCCAAACAACTCAACTTTGGTTTCATCTGTCCACAGTATCATTTGCCAGTACTGCTGTGGAACATCCAGGTGCTCTTGTGCAAACTGTAAACGTCCAGCAATGTTTTTTTTGGACAGCAGTGGCTTCCTCTGTGGTATGCTCCCGTGAAATCCATTCTTGTTCAGTGTTTTACGTATTGTAGATTCGCTAACAGGGATGTTAGCATATGCCAGAGACTTTTGTCTTTAGCCGACACTCTAGGATTCTTCTAAACCTCATTGAGCAGTCTACGCTGTGCTCTTTCAGTCATCTTTACAGGACGGCCACTCTTGGGGAGAGTAGCAGCAGTGCTGAACTTTCTCCATTTATAGACAACTTGTCTTACAGTGGACTGATGAACAGCAAGGCTTTTGGAGATACTTGTATAACCCTTTCCAGATTAATGCAAGTCAACAATTCTTAATAGTAGGTCTTCTGAGAGCTCTTTTGTGCGAGGCATCATTCACATCAGGCAATGATTCTTGTGAAAAGCCCAGAACTAGTGTGTTTTTTTATAGGGCAGAGCAGCTGTAACCAACACCTCCCATCTCATTGATTGGAGTGAGGTTCCAGCCAACAGGAGTCCAATTAGCTCTTGGAGATGTCTCTAGTCTAGGGGTTCATATACTTTTTCCACCTGCACTGTGAATATTTACATGGTATGTTCAATAAAAACATGGTAACATTTAATTTTTGGTGTGTTATTAGTTTAAGCAGACTGTGATTGTCTATTGTTGTGACTTAGATGAAGATCAGGCCACATTTTATGCAGAAATCCATATCATTCCAAAAGGGTTCACATACTTTTTATTGCAACTGTACGTCAGCAGAATGGCATGGCTGGGCAAAGTGACGTATATATACACGTCACTTTGACTTTCCCACCCTGCGGACGCATTCTCCGTGACCGCGGGACTTGCAGACTTCATGTTCTTCATGATCGCCGCCATTACTAGTAAAAAAAATTATTAATAAAAATGCCATAAAACTATCCCCTATTTTGTAGACACTATAACTTTTGCGCAAACCAATCAATATACCCTCATTGTGATTTTTTTTTTTACCAAAAATATTTAGAAGAATACATATCGGCCTAAACTGAGAATTGTTTTTTATATATATATATTTTTGGGGGATATTCATTATAGCAAAAAAAAAAAAAAATGCAATATTTTTTACAATTGTCACTCTATTTTTGTTTATAGCATAACAAATTAAAACCGCAGAGGTGATCAAATGGCACCAAAAGAAAGCTCCATGTGGAAAAAAAAAGTGTCAATTTTGTTTGGGAGCCACATCGCCCGACTGCGCAATTGTCAGTTAGAGCGACGCAGTGCCGAATCGCAAAAAGGGGCCAGGTCATTTGGCAGCCAAATGGTCCGGGGCTGAAGTGGTTAGATGAGCTCTAAAGAGAACCCTTAAAGCAAAAACTGAAAGGGGTTTTAACCTTTTCCCACACTATCCAAGACTAAGAAAAAAAAAAAAAGCTTGAACAGGACATACATGTATTTATAGTTATGCAATTGTTCCATTTACGAAACACAGAATGCACACACATCTACCCTTCAATACTGACCCGTTTATCTTGTTCGTAGGATGAGGTTTCTGCAGTTGGTAAAAGGTGCGTCACAGTGGCTAACAGAATCTGTTGGAACAGCAAAACACAACACATGTATAATTCAATAAAAACACACACAAGAATGATTTACCTAAACCATCTGACACAAGAGTAACCCCCTCCTTACACCATGTGCTACATGTATACAAGTGGGAGTGATTGGCACCTACCTCTATGATTTTCAGTGGGAAGTCCTGATGGAATATTTGCAGTTGCGTGACATAGTTAAGGAGCACATTCAGAACACTACATGCTACTTGTGCAACCACTTTGTTAGGAAACTGAAACAAAAATACATTTTACCATTAGGTCTAAGAAATAAAAATACTACAAGTAATATTTTATGTACAAAAAGAATGTACAGTGTATACACTGACCATGTTCAGCCTGTTGTATGTGCATTCATTACACTTCTTTACAGAAAATAAACAGATTACAAGACAAAGAATAGGAAAAACAAAAGTCAGGAGCGGACTACATACTTCGGGGACAGTTTTTTTAATCCCTCCCGCTGCTTGCAAAAGAAATCCAGTGACTAGTTAGCCGCTAGGATTTCTTTTACAAGAGAGCCAACAGCCAGCTCCCACCATGCCGGTATAACCATTTGGAAGCCGAACGACGTTTCTGGTTGGCAAGTCGTTAAAAGCATTTCTAAACTTTCCCACCTGCATAAGATGTGCATTCATAATGTAGTTTCATGGTGGCATTTATATAGCCCTTTATGCACAGCTTATAGTGAAGTAAATCTTCACATTTCAATGTCGGCTATTTTTTTTGTGTGTGATCAAACATGAGGTAAGCTGCACGGCACTTCACAGGCTAATGCACGACCTCTGTCTAAGAACTGACACTTCCTGCAAAAAAACTCTATACATCCCACAATCCATTGGTCTCTCGATCTAGTACTCGGCAGGTACTGGCTAAAAACAGGAATTAGATCGGACACAAACAAAATAGGCAGAGCAACAAAGGGAATAGATTTGTTTCATCATATTATGCCCTGCCGTACAAATGTATCCTGACAGCGCAAAGACTTCCCTTCCATCAGGATACACCGATTAGAGTTGAAGGATATAGCCTGCAGTGCTAACAGAGCGTAGATACCTGCAGATAATGCGGCTATCTATGCCCACAATTGGGAGCAAATACCTGTATTAAACAGGTATCTGCTCCCCCCTGAAAGGTGCCAAATGTGACACCCGAGGGGGATAGGGTTCCGAAAGCGGAAGTTCCTTTGGGCGAAACTCTGCTTTAAGTGCAAACACAGTTTTACCTGTTTTTTCTCAAGAGAGTCAGGCAATCACTGGAAGTATGACCAGGTAAAAGCTGTGATGGGTATACATCCATCACGGGAGCAATGACTGGATTGTATCCTCAGTCTAGGAATGACAGCAACTGTTAGTGGAGTTCATCAGTTTTGTCATCTGTGTATTACTTTGTATGGGTTGCAGTTGGAAAAAAATAAAATTTATTTTGGCATTATTTGATTTCTTACTTTGAGGGAGACACAGATGACATTAAGTGCTTCTTTTATTTGCGGGTGGTGGGTCTGGTTTACAAGCTCCTCGCACATCCAGATTCCTAAACTGCACAAAGCTACGCATCTGTAATAGAGGAAAATAAAAATTACTATGCTGCACAAAACCGCTAAGTTTTCCCCTGTTTTCCCACAAAACCCCTCCCCTTTAACATAAGGAGGAGGTGTCCTGTAGTTTAGTAAGGGAGAGTTCAGGCGGGACTGACAACACTGCTTGGAATTTCAGTGCAGCAGATGAACGGCGTTGTCAATGCAAAAAGAAGCAAAAAAGAGCACACTTGATTTCTCAACAATTGTAAACATGCAGCGTTATTAATGGGATAACACATGGGGGAAATGTGCATGTACAGGTGCAGATAGATACCGTAAATATATAATGGTGCCCTGGGACAATGGTAACCCTAAATAAAGCTTTAGAAACATTCCTGTTTAAAATCAGACACCCTGTATGTAATAGTGCAAAGATATTAGAAAAAAATATGATTAGCCTTAAATAGGTATGCCAGGTATAGATATTTCACACGTAGTTATATTGGTCCAGCCTGGACCAATGCAACTATCTATATTCCATAACTGCCCGATGCCCTTGGAAGCTGGAAATCACTGAAGTAAACCCCGTCAACTCCAGTGATCTCCACTTGCTTTCAGATCCCATACTGAGCAGCTGGCGTACTGGATTCTGAACACAGGTTGGTTGGGTGCTCAGCACTTTGCATTTTACTGAATGAATGCAAAGTGATTGGATGAGGAGGTGGTGATGTCGCGCTCTCCACCTCATCCAATCAAACCAAAACGCAAAGCATTCTTTGAATGAGGTCCATGCTAAGAGGCCGACATCCTGTGTTCAGAACTCAGCTGGTCAGCCGCTCAGCAAGGGACCTGAAAGCAACTGGAGATCATTGGAGCGGCGGTGTCCACTACAGTGATTTCCAGCTTTCAGGGGCATTGACTATTTATTACATAGTTACACAAGTCCAAGCGAGACCAATGGTAACAATACTATATAATATCTATACCCGGAATTCATTTTAAGTTGGTCACTATGATGGTAGGCCTAAACCAAGCAATACAATTAAAACAAATACTCAAAATCTTGTGTGAAAAATGAATGGAATAAATCTGGAGTAGGAATGCATGTTGGATCCCCTATAATTGCAATCCTGTAAATTTAAGAGTCTGAGCTCAGGGGAAATGCAATAACATGTATACTAGTCACACAGCATTTATTGTGCCCTATGTAGTTCACTGTAACCCTATGATAGCCAGTAGTCTCGGGCATTTAAAGTCATTAAAGCGGTTGTAAACTTGCATACATTTTTTTATTTTATTTTTCTACACCTGCAAGGCAAAAGCCATAATGAGCTAGTATGCACCGCATATTAGCTCATTATGAAATACTTACCTCGGAACAAGGTAGGGAACTTACCTGGTCCACGCCGAGCATGTCTTTCGGGTTTCGCCGCTCCAGCGCTGTGATTGGCTGGAGCGGCCATGACGTCACTCCCGCAAATGCGCGCGGGAGATTTCCTTTCCGGCATGGGTCGCCGGGGACGGTGCTTCAGCCGAGGATCCCCCATGCGCATGCGCCGCTGAGCAAAGCAGCGCATTGCGAGGGGAATATCTCCTAAACCGTACAGGTTTAGGAGATATTCTTTATACCTACAGGTAAGCCTTATCATAGGCTTACCTGTAGGCAAAAGTAAAAAAAGTGGGTTTACAACCACTTTAAGACTGCATTTCCCCCTGGAGAAAATATAATCGTGCTTTGTTGTTGCCTTCCTCTGGATCAACTGTGGATATAGGATTGTGCATATAGAGGGATTCTATTTGTTTTTGTTTTTTATTATTACTATTTAAGCTGGATAGATTTTTTCCAACCTAACTATGTCCCCACAGTCCACATATTGCTTTGTTATACAAAGGAACCATTCTGGTAACTGTACCTGGCTGGCCCAGATGGCTCTTCTCGTGCTGAGCTCAACACAGTCTTAATGGTGAGCTCCTGCAATAAAGAAAAAAAAGAAAAGAAATCTAAAGCACAGAGAACAGTGATAATATATAATTCTTTATCTTTTATGTGGAAATATCACCTTAACATCTGTGAACTGTGACATTACGATTTCAGAGCTGCCAGGAAGTAGAGCTGGGAGCTCCTGGTAAAGGTTGGGAAAACAGACCAAAGATCCCAAAAGCACTTGGGCTTCAACACGTGGTGCCTGAAAAGAAAGAAATATCTAACTGAAGAGAAAAGTATGAGTTATACAATGACCTATGATACGTATCCAAACCCAAAATATGATCATATTACAGCTTACCAGCCTTCGATGTTGTGGCTAAATTTGCTCAGTTGGTGGCGATTCAGTGATGTGATTTCTGCTGAAAGGGCAGATCTGAGGTGAGACCAGCAGATCCTTTCCTTCAGTAGAATGATGTGACCAAACGCCATCTCCAATAAGTAGCATTTTATTTGGGAGAGATAGACCTTTCATCATCCCTTACTGATTAGTCCAAGCAAAGCCACTACTGTTTGCCAACATTTGCGTAACTATAAGGCCGGATTCACACTAGTGCGGTGCGAATTTCAGCTCTCTTATCTCTGCAGAGCGATAAGAGAACTGTTCAGCAGATCCACTGCGTTTTAGCTGCAGATTAGCTGCGAATTTGGAGACCTGGGAGAGGGGAGGGGGAGGGGGGAAGTGTATTGAGCTGATTGAGAGAAATCCTGAAGAGAAATGAACACATCTGCGAATCAGCTGCGTACCCATAGAAGATAATGGGCCTGAATTCGCACCTGAGCCGCAAGACCTAAAATATGCACACGTTTTTTCAGCAATGCGCAGTGCGAATGGAATCGCACATATGTGAACCAGCCTCAATGAAAACAATGTATTGTGAGGGGTTAGCTCGGTAGCGGGGTGTGTGACCCCTTGGATGGGTTCACCACACACTGAATTTCTACAGACTGGCAGTCGAAGACCGTTGAAAACAAAGTTTCTGGTTTATTTTTCCATCTTGCTAGAAAACAATTGCAAGCATCCAAACAGCATAAACAAAATCAAACATAAAATAAATCCTACCTTCCACACAGGAACCTATCTATGAAGTCTAACACAGCCTACTGCTGGGTAGACAGTGCTGGTCATACAGCACAAAACAATAGTCTTTTGATTTTTATCACACAGAAAAATCAATGGTCTCCTCACCTCCACCGAAGACCTTCTGGCACTGCTCTCCTACCCACACAGCCTTAGGAGTGATGCAGCCAATTAGTGGTAACCCTCTGGACTTTTTATAGAGGCCTTAATTGCCTCACTCTGAACAGCTGGAGTCTTTCAACGCCCTTAGACCTTGTCTGGCTCTTCTCGCAGCCGACGCCTAATAATGATTAGTGTATTGTCTAAGCAAGGCAGAAATGTATGTCCCGTTTGTGACAACACCCACAGATTTACCTGACTTCCTGTCACAGTATTTAGAAATGTTCTGCGGTTTAAGCCGCACTCAATTCACATAGGTGTGAACCCGGCCTAAAGGTCGCTTCTAAAAGTTCATAAAATTCTGGCGTCCATTACTATAGTCCAGGTGTCGGCAACCCGCGGCTCCGGAGCCGCATGCGGCTCTTTTGCACCTTTGCCGCGGCTCAGGGGCACCTTTTGCTTCCCGCAGAGGACTTCAAACCGGCCGGCCCGACCCTGACAGGCAATGCCGGCCGGTTACACAGCGATTCCAGCGGTGAACAGTTCGGGCGCGCTGTGATAAATGTCCCGCCCTCCTCCTCCTAGAAGACTAGCTCGTGTGATAGAGCCAGTGCGCTGTCTGTCACACAAGCTGGTCTAGAGGAGGAGGAGGGCGGGACATGTATCATCGCGCCAGAACTGTGGGAGAGCATCGTGACAGCGGTGACACAGCACAGAACAGTAAGGCTGTGAGGGGCTTACAATGGGGGGATTTTTTAATGATGAGGATGATAATATTGGGGGGGGGGGTTGGGGCAGGCTTGCGATGGTGACTGATTTTATGATGATGATGAGGATGGGGGGGGTTGGGGGAGGCTTGCGATGGTGACTGATTTTTTAGTGATGATGATGGGGGGGGGGGTTGGGGCAGGCTTGCGATGGTGACTGATTTTATGATGATGATGAGGATGGGGGGGGTTGGGGGAGGCTTGCGATGGTGACTGATTTTTTAGTGATGATGATGGGGGGGGGGGTTGGGGCAGGCTTGCGATGGTGACTGATTTTATGATGATGGGGGGGGGGGGGGGTTGGGGCAGGCTTGCGATGGTGACTGATTTTTTAGTGATGATGATGGGGGGGTTGGGGCAGGCTTGCGATGGTGACTGATTTTATGATGATGATGGGGGGGTTGGGGCAGGCTTGCGATGGTGACTGATTTTTTAGTGATGATGATGATGATGGGTTGGGGCAGGCTTGCGATGGTGACTGATTTTTTAGTGATGATGATGATGATGGGGGGGGGGGGGATGGGGCAGGCTTGCGATGGTGACTGATTTTTTAGTGATGATGATGGGGGGGGGGGGTTGGGGCAGGCTTGCGACGGTGACTGATTTTTTAGTGATGATGATGATGATGATGGGGGGGGGGGGGTTGGGGCAGGCTTGCGATGGTGACTGATTTTTTAGTGATGATGATGGGGGGGGTTGGGGCAGGCTTGCGATGGTGACTGATTTTATGATGATGATGAGGATGGGGGAGGCTTGCGATGGTGACTGATTTTTTAGTGATGATGATGGGGGGGGGGGGGGGTTGGGGCAGGCTTGCGATGGTGACTGATTTTTTAGTGATGATGATGGGGGGGGGGTTGGGGCAGGCTTGCGATGGTGACTGATTTTTTAGTGATGATGATGGGGGGGGGTTGGGGCAGGCTTGCGATGGTGACTGATTTTTTAGTGATGATGATGATGATGGGGGGGGGGGGGGTTGGGGCAGGCTTGCGATGGTGACTGATTTTTTAGTGATGATGATGATGGGGGGGGTTGGGGCAGGCTTGCGATGGTGACTGATTTTTTAGTGATGATGATGATGATGGGGGGGGGGTTGGGGCAGGCTTGCGATGGTGACTGATTTTTTAGTGATGATGATGATGATGGGGGGGGGGGTTGGGGCAGGCTTGCGATGGTGACTGATTTTTTAATGATGATGATGATGATGGGGGGGGGGTTGGGGCAGGCTTGCGATGGTGACTGATTTTTTGATGATGATGGGGGGGGGGGGGGGTTGGGGCAGGCTTGCGATGGTGACTGATTTTTTAGTGATGATGGGGGGGGGGGGTTGGGGCAGGCTTGCGATGGTGACTGATTTTTTAGTGATGATGATGATGGGGGGGGGTTGGGGCAGGCTTGCGATGGTGACTGATTTTTTAGTGATGATGATGATGATGGGGGGGGGGGTTGGGGCAGGCTTGCGATGGTGACTGATTTTTTGATGATGATGGGGGGGGGGGGGGGTTGGGGCAGGCTTGCGATGGTGACTGATTTTTTAGTGATGATGGGGGGGGGGGGGGGTTGGGGCAGGCTTGCGATGGTGACTGATTTTTTAATGATGATGATTATGGTGGGGGGGGGGGCTGATGGTGATGTAATTAATGATGGTGGGGCTGATGATTTTGTAATGATGATGATGATGGTGGGGGCTGATGGTGATGTAATTAATGATGGGGCTGATGATTTTGTGATGATGATGGTGATGATGATGATGGTGAGGGAGGGCTGATGATGATGGTGGGGGCTGGCTTGCGATGGTGAGGGGAGCTGATGACTTTTTAATGATGATGATGGTGGTGGGGGGGGGGGGGCTGATGGTGATGTAATTAATGATGGTGATGATGGGGCTGATGATTTTGTAATGATGATGGTGAGGGAGGGCTGATGATGGTGAGGGGGGATGATGATTTTGTAATGATGATGGTGAGGGGGGCTGATGATGATGGTGGCTGATGATGGTGAGGGGGGCTGATGATTTTGTAATGATGATGGTGAGGGAGGGCTGATGATGGTGAGGGGGGATGATGATTTTGTAATGATGATGGTGAGGGGGGCTGATGATGATGATGATGGTGGCTGATGATGGTGAGGGGGGCTGATGATGGTGATGGTGAGGGGGGATGATGATTTTGTAATGATGATGGTGAGGGGGGCTGATGATGGTGAGGGGGGCTGATGATGATGATGGTGAGGGGGGCTGATGGTGAGGGGGGCTGATGATGATGGTGAGGGGGGCTGATGATGGTGAGGGGGGATGATGATTTTGTAATGATGATGGTGAGGGAGGGCTGATGATGATGATGTTGGTGAGGGGGGGATGATGATTTTGTAATGATGATGGTGAGGGGGGCTGATGATGGTGATGGTGAGGAGGGCTGATGATGATGATGGTGAGGGGGGCTGATGATGATGGTGAGGGGGGCTGATGATTTTGTAATGATGATGGTGATTGAGGGCTGATGATGTTGGTGAGGGGGGATGATGATTTTGTAATGATGATGGTGAGGGAGGGCTGATGATGATGGTGAGGGGGATGATGATTTTGTAATGGTGATGGTGGGGGGGGGCTGATGGTGATTTCTAATTACGTCGCTGTTTTCGACCCCCCGGTAGGCCAGCCATGGATAAAGGCAAGAAGAGAAAAATTTCTGAAGAAAACAGAGTGTTTAATGATACATGGACAGAATCATTTGCATTCTCTACTGACGAGACTGGTTTACCAGTATGCTTAATATGTGGTGAGAAATTTGCAAACAAAAAGTCGAATATTGCAAGACATTTCCAGAATAAACACACAGCCTTTGCTGAAAAATATCCAGATGGAGATGAGAGACGAAAAGCCGTTGCAGAACTTATGAGGAAGGTTAATATGAGCAAAAATACTTTCAAGAAGTGGGTGAAGTCTGCAAATTCCACAACATATGCTAGTTTTATGGCCGCTCAGGAAATAGTCAAGCATGGGAAGCCCTTCACAGATGGAGAGTATATGAAAGAAGCATTCATTAAGATTTCGGAACATCTATACATGGACTTCAAAAACAAGAATGAAATTGTGCAGAAAATCAAAGACATGCCTCTCTCTGCGAAGACTGTCAAAGACAGAACCCTAAAAATGGCAGAAAACATTAGCAAACAGCAAATTCAAGACATTAATTCAGCTGTGGCGTACTCCATCGCCTGTGATGAGTCCAAAGATAAAGGTGATATTGAACAAATAGCGCTGTTCTGCCGATATGTGAACTCTTTTGGGCCACAGGAAGAACTGATTGAGCTGATACCACTAAAAGACCAAACAAGGGGTGAGGATGTCTGTAAGGCTGTCCTGGACTTTTTAAGTGCTAAAAAAATAAACACCAACCACCTGGTCTCAGTGGCTACTGATGGGGCACCGAGCATGAGAGAAGCACATAAGGGCTTTGTGGCTCTACTGCAGAAGGCACTGGGTAGAACGCTGCTGTCATTTCATTGCATCCTGCACCAAGAGGCATTGTGTGCTCAAACATTTCCCCCGGAATGCACAAAAGTGATGGATGTGGTCATTCAGATTGTTAATAAGATAATGGCAAAGGGTTTAAACCACCGCCAGTTCCGTTTGCTATTGGATGAGGTGGAAAGCATATATTCTGACCTCCTGTTCCACAACAAGGTCCGGTGGCTGTCTAGAGGCGAGGTGCTAAAACGCTTTGTCACATGTTTGGAAGAAGTAAAAACCTTCCTGGCCAGCAAAGAGATCACCTTTGCTGAGCTGGAACAGCCAGAGTGGCTGGAAAAATTGCATTTTATGGTAGACATGACAGCACATCTAAACACGCTAAATACAACCCTTCAGGGGAGAGGAGGCACAGCCCTGCACATGCTGGAGGAGGTTTTGGCATTCGAGCGCAAGTTGACAGTGTTTGTCAAGGATTTACAGAGAGGTACACTGTCTCACTTTCCCTCTTTGAGAGAGTTCAAACAAAGTCACGATGCGATAAATTTGGAATATTTCAAGTCTGCAATCACCGCAATGCAAAGTTCGTTTGGGAAACGATTCTGTGAGTTCAGAGAGGAAAAAAACACATTATCCTTCCCTGTCACTCCCCTGGCGATCGATCCTTCCCTATTGAATATGACTGCATTTGCAGGTGTAAGTCAACCTGATCTTGAGATGGAACTGGCCGATATAGCCGACAAAGATATATGGGTGTCCAAGTTCAAATGCTTGACTGCTACTCTTGAGGATGTTGCCCGTCAGAAGGCCATTCTGGCTCAGAATCATAAATGGAGTGATATTGAAAACCTTCCCAAACAGGACAAACTTGTGTTCGAAACATGGAATGCCATCCCCAACACTTATTTAAACATGAAAAAGTATGCATTTGGAGTCCTGTCGATCTTCGGCTCCACATATGTATGTGAGCAGGTCTTCTCCAACATGAACTATATTAAAAACAAACATCGATCACGCCTCACAGATGACAGCTTGCAAGCCTGTGTGAAAATGAAGGTGACGTCTTACAGCCCTGATGTGCAGACACTATGCACTGAGGTTCAGGAGCAAAAATCCCATTAACCAGGTAAATTAAATATTTTAATTAGCTATTAATTTGCAAAAATATATTTTACATTGTTAAGGGAAAAAGTCCTTTTTTTTTCTTCAGATTGACAGCTGACTGCACGATCCTGTATATAGCATTAAGGTAAGAAACAATATATGCAGTGTTATATTTGTTTAAAATGTCGCAATGGTTTTGCGGCTCCCAGTTTTTTTTTTCATTCGGAAACGGGTCCAAGTGGCTCTTTATGTCTTAAAGGTTGCAGACCCCTGCTATAGTCAAACAACTGTTTTGCTATAACTAGCCAAACTGCTACTTGTCGGCACATCATTTCCATGTTCCATAATATTTGATGTGTTCCATTTGGCAATCTTGTTTATTATTCCTAAAGCCCAACTCCAGGAAAATGTTTAATTCCAAAAGTGCATTGAGCATTCGTTAACATACTCCATAGTCTTGATCCCAAACACCTCTTTCCAAGCCATCCTGCAGTGTAATCGAACAATGTCACAGTAACTTCTATGAACAAAGCCAATATCCTGCCCTGGGGAACCAGACATTTTTTCTGCTCATTATCTTGTTGGACACTGATCCCCTCACTGCTTTTATTAGTTCTCCTGCCTCTTGATAGGATCCAGCTGTGGAAAGTGTCACATCCACAGATAAATGTCCACATCATGTAGGCAGCGATTTCGACACCCAAAAAAAGGACCCCAGGAAGTAAACAGAAGGATCATCATGTGACCATGATCTCAGTTAAGTAAAATGGACATTTGTATGTTTTTTTTTCCCCCCACCAATGGTTAGTTAAAAGTGGGATTGGAGGGGGTTGAGAATATCTTGGAGTTGAGTTTTGAAAGTCAAGTATTTAAAACAATAAACTACAACAAACTTAGGACTAAGGAGGACCTATGTAAAATGTGGTACAAAAAAAAAAAAAAAAATCAGGCTGCTTTCATTACAGCAGTTAGAATGGAACTAAAATCTAACAAAAAAAAAAAGTTATAGTCTTGTTTAAGTATTTACTATTTAGTGTGATCAGTTTTTAATAGGAGAGAAAGGGGACTAGTAGGATTACCAGGGAGCAATACAAAGAACAGGACACATTCTCATACAAGCATACCTCCCAACTTTCTAAGAAGGGAATGAGGGACACCTATAAGCAAAGGTATGTAGGCAAAAGGATACACCCTCTGGCACGCCCCCTTAAAGGAGAATATATATATATATATATATATATATATATATATATATATATATATATAAATATAAATATAAATATAAATATAAATATATATATATATATAATATATATATATATATATATATATATATATATATATATATATATATATCATACATAATTGGTTAAACCCACAAGTGTTTTTTTACCACTACTATTCCTTTATACTGACTTTTGAAATTTACAAATGCAGCAATTTGGATGAAAGGTTTAGCACCGGGAAACACTTTTTGAAAGATAAAAATTGCATTTTATATACATCTATATAGATCAGACCAAAATGAGGGACAAATGAGATGGAAAGAGGGACAGGGGGACATTGTTCCAAACCAGGGACAGTTGGGAGCTATGTACAAGTACATGGTACAGCAGGCACATACCAGGAATATGAAGTGTTGGGGTAACAAACACTTTAACCCTTTAGGAGAAACTCACTCAAAATTTAATTTTTGTTCCAGAGGATTCCTAAAATCTGACTTGTATTTTACAGCAGATTTTTGGGAAAATCAGTGAGCTAACCACACAGGCAGTAAATTAAATTTCTTGAGGCGTTCTGTATACCAACTGGGTCCAGAAGGCCTCTGAGTTGCCATATTGCATTGAATTTTACAGAATGACAGCACTGTAGACTGAAAAGGAAATGTGATTTTTAATAACATTAAATTAAAATATGGCTTATCTTACAATTGAATAAGCTGTATTTTTTCCCACAAAAGTGGAGTTGCCCTTTAACATAGAAAGTACAAAGTGCAGATTTTTATACTCCAAAACAATGGCAGGGTGATGCTATATGTGACACAATGCATTTCATTGCAAAACAAAATTTAGTTGTAATATGAAGTGTATACTGGAATTGTACAGAACCCCAAATACAAGCGCTTTCCTATTTACTGTAAAATTTAGCATAAGCGGAAGGAAAACAAAGCATTTCCCAAGTGATGACGGCAATTGATCTTACATTTAGAGAAGGTGAGGCAGCCACTCTCCCTGCTGCTACAATGAAGTCCATAATTAGGAGTGTGGCTCCTGGGAGACCCAGAGAAAAAAACTGAGGTGAACAGTGCTTGATAATTGTATTAACAATATCCTGTGAGGGAAAATAAAAAAAAGTACAGCAATGTCAACCATTTTCTCAAGACACAAAATCAAATAAATGAGCAATTCCAGGCAACATGTAAAACCAGTCAGTAAACTGCCAATGCAGGCAAACAATTATTGCAACTGTACTGAAGCTAAGATAGAACTGTGGCCAACTGCAAAAATATGTACTACTGACTCAAATTATAAGTGCATCTTACAGTTTTGTAAAGTCCCATCAATACCTGTTGATTTTGCCAATCACCTAATGCAGCTTCGTGTGGTGATATGGCAACAATGCTGCACACCTCCTGAATCCAGAGCATTGTTGCTACTTTCATGTAGGCTGTGTCTGCGCGCACTACAGTGGGATGAGACGATAGAGGCATGGCTGTCAAAACTGTAACCCCCTTTCTCCTCCTCTTCCACCCACCAACACTCTCCTTATTCTGTGAGATTATATTGTGTTCCTTCCTTTTTCTTTTGCTTCCCCCTTTCTTCTCCTCTCCCTCCGTGAGTCAGGAAAACTTCATGCAGACATCAGTGCTCTGGATTAAGACAAGTGCACACTATAGAGGAATATGCTTTGTTCAAATTTTTGTGGGCAACCCCTATGTGAAGTTAATTTCTCTAAATAAAGACTGGAATTAAACTTTATTAATCCACTGTATTATTTTTTTGCAATAAAAGGCAGATGGCCTATATTATGGGCAAAAGGGTACCATTTCCTGGAATCTCCAACCAATCCAAAACACGCGTTAAAAGAGTGGGGGAAATACAGGCGTCAAATACCAAGTTAGCCACAGTTACTACCTCCATCCAGTATCTAAACAGTTTGGGACAGCACCAAAACATATGCACCAAATCCCCATTGTTCCCGAGACACCTCGGACAGAGTAAGGCTTCTCAAGCCTATACTTATACAGCTATTCTGATATCCCTATACAACCTATGTATTAAAACATAGATGTGACAATCGATGGGCATTTGATAAATAGAGAGAGTAGGAGACATTTTCAGTATGGAATCCCATTGTTCTGCTGAAATCACACCTTCATCTTTTTCCCATTTTCGTTTGCTCAATAAAGGAGTTGGTTGTATCTGGGAGTGAAGACGACTTAAATATACATTAAATAGACATTACCCCGCTTAGCAGTTGCCCAGAGCACTGTATTTTAATACTGCAGCTGCTGACTTTTATATAAGGACACTTACCTGTCCAAGGATCCAGCTCTGTCCTTAACCAAGCTGATTATTAAAACGGCTTCAGGTGAAGGTGTCGGCATCTTAAAGCGGAGGTTCACCCAAATAACATCAATATAAGACCGAATTCGTTATACTGCTAACATGTACAGTAGGCATTTTTTTTTTTTTAGGCTGTACATACCTTATCGCTATTTTCAATCCGGCTTCTGGGTACTCACTCCCGCGGGAGTAGGCGTTTATATGCTGAGCCGCAATGTAATCTGGGAGTTCACCCAGATGATTGATGTCCTTCAGAAAAAGTTTCCCCTGGTGGATAAGGCCCCCCCCCCGTATTGCGTAGGCACGTCACGAGAGTCACGGAGTTCCCGAAAGTAGCCGAACATGTAGAGCCACGAGTTAGCTCTACACAGTGCCTGCGCACCGACTAGGAGCCGTGTAGAGCTGACTACGCAGGCGCCGTAGAGAGCTGACTCGCAGCTCTACATGTTCGGCTACTTTCGGAAACTCTGTGACTCTCGTGAAGTGCCTACGCAATACAGGGGGGGGCCTTATCCGCCGGGGGGAACTTTTTCTGAAGGACATCAATCATCTGGGCGAACTCCCAGATTATATTGCGGCTCAGCATAGAAACGCCTACTCCCGCGGGAGTGAGTTCCCGGAAGCTGGATTGAAAATAGCGATAAGGTATGTACAGTCTAAAAAAAAAAAAAAAAGTGCCTACTGTACATGTTAGAAGTATAAAGAATTTGGTCTTATATAGAGGTTATTTGGGTGAACCTCCACTTTAAGTATGGAAAACAGGCAGTTTCCTACTGTGCATGCCTGTGATAGGTCCCAGAAGGCTGCGTGAGGCCAAACATCCAGCTCAGATCGCCATGTCGCATTTGACCCAAAAAGTGCCAAATGTGGCAGTGAAGAGGGGGAGGATGCCAACAAACTTCTCCTTTTGGGTGAAGATCTGCTTTAAGCAAACAGGCAAGAAAAAGGGCCTGTATCAAATGAGAAAACATCACAGCCCACGTGTTATGAAGCCTAAGCTTAACCGGCCTCAAAGAGCCAGAACAGCACCTCCTCTATCGAGACGGTTAAGGGGTACAGAATTCAGTTTTAACAAAGAACTGAGCCTTGATGCTTCCAATGTCAGAGTAGCTAAGCCTGCAGCCCAGAACCCAATAATCTAAGAAATTGTGTGTGTATATGTTTATTTATACCAGTCAGGGGCTCCCATTGCATAATGGAAGTAGGATTTGTACTGTCCACTCACCACAAGCAAGTTCTATTTTTCTCTTCTAATCTTAAAAAGAGATTCACAATTTGGTAAAAGAGCACAAATACATCAGTAATGCTAGGTAACCACTTTTGTGGGTTGTATTGCTGATATCAGGCTAATTAGAATGATCTAAAGCAGTGGTTCTCAACCTGGGGGTCGGGACCCACTCGGGGTCAAATAAAGCTTTGCCGGGGGTCACCGTATCTTGAGCTGTTCCTGAAGCCAGCGCCACTCTGCCAGCCTTTTAGCGACCACCCAGGAGGGCTGTCCCTGGAGCCTGTTGCCACCCAGCTGGGCTATTCTTGGAGCCCACAGCCGCCCACTCAGCCTCTTCGCAGGTGCCATTCAGTAAATGGCATGGTTGGGGGCAGAGACTAGAGATCAGCTGACTGGTGAGGAATGTGAGATGGGAGGGGCTGGAGATCTCCTGATTTCGGCATCGGTGTCACTGCTACGAGACACCACAAAGTCAGAGACACAGTGAAGCTGGAGGCACAGTGAGTAACAATACCTGTGATTATAGTTCCCATTAAAAGGGTGCGCTAAATGTCCGTGGGTTAGGGGCGCAAATTACTTGTGTTGCCTTGGGTGCTGACAAACCATGCTACGAAAATAATTTTACTGTTAGGGGTCCCCACAACTCGGGAAATTTTATCAAGGGGTCACGGCAATAGAAGGTAACAACAAAATATCCAGTTCCGTATACCTTGCACTAAAGCCATACATGTCGCATACAATCAAAGCTAGGACAAAGAAGTGGGTACCTGGTCAGTATGGAGTAAACCACAGTGCATAATATTAAAAAAGTGCGTTAAGAAGTCCCGGTTCGGAGACACGTCCTGCCGTCTCGTCATAATTTTACAGATTAATTTGTAGGCATGAAGTTTCCCTTGTTTGTATTTTTCTGGCAGCATTGTGGCCTGAAACACAAGAATGGCAAGATTTCACACAGTGCTACAAGTTTTAAAATTAACCTAAGACACACTGAACAATATGAAGGCTCAGTAAATGGAAGGGGATCATGCTTTATTTTTAAAGGTAAAGTCAAGATTAGCATATTTAGCTGCCTATATTCACCAAATATTCCATTGTTACTGAAAGTTGTGTAAAGTATTAAATAAAAGACTAAGGAATCTGACCTAGCTAGAGAATTTTACAGCCAGAATGGGGCACTTTACAACATTGTACCACAATAAAAATCTTAATAGAAAACAATAATACATAGTAGCAAAAAATAAAATGTAGACCTGTAAAATTTTAGTTATAGTAGTGGTCAGTGGATAAGTGCCTCTCAAGTTGGCCATAGATGGATCGAAGTTTATCCAGTTCAGCAAATACCGGCCAAATTTTGATCTTTGGCCGGTCCCGTTCAAGAGCAGTTAATCTACTGATCAACTGCTCACAAAGGGGCTTGTTGAAGTTTTTCATCTTTATACATTCTATGCATTAAAGCGGTTGTGTAGGCTAAAAAAAAAATTGCACCGCATACTAGCTCATTATAAAATACTTACCTTGGAACGAGGCATCGGTACCGCTGCCGGTCCACGCCGAGGGAGATGACATATCCCCTTGGCGTGTCTTCCAGGTATCGCGGCTCCAGTGCTGTGAGTGGCTGCAGCCGCGATATTGTCACTCCTGCACATGCGCGTGGGAGACTTCTTTCCGGCAAGGTCGGCGGCTGCTGGGCCTTAAGCCGAAAACCCCCAGTGCGCATGCGCCGCTGCATTCAGCGGCTAGTTGCAAGGGAAATATCTCCTAAACCGTAAAGGTTTAGGAGATATTTTTTTTACCTACAGGTATAGGCTTACCTGTAGGTAAAAGTAAAAAAAAAACCCTATACAACCGCTTTAATATAAAAATAAAAACCTGTGTGCAGCAGCCCCCCCCCCCCCCAATACTTGCCTGAGCCCCATCTTCATACAGCAATGTTTCAGGACAGTCTCGCCTGCTGGGACTCTCCCACCTCATTGGCTGAGATGGCCAACTGCCCCCCATCCCTGGAGGATACAAGTGGAAGAAGACACCTGAATGCCAAGGGAATTTATTTCTAAGCCCCCGGACCTGTGGCGCAACTATACTGGGGCTTAGTGCGAAAGATCGCCGTGCAACAGGTCAGTGGGACTGGGGGGGATTAGGGGGTCCTGTGTAAATTTACCTTACAGATTTTTCTATATAGTTAAAAATGATAAATATTTACATATGGATTAAGCTACTTTCTCCTGTTCAAAGCTTTAAATCTCAAGGTGTCTTTTGTGACTAAGCAATTGTGTCCGGGCAAAGATTGCATGGCTGAAGTTTGGACTCCCTCACATAACTACACGGACACATCTTTCAAACAGACAAGAACACAGCGCCAACATTTTGTAATGTCCGGTTTCTCTGATAAACTCATAGGTCCTGTAATCTATGGTGTACTTTAAAACAAATCATCAATGGAAATGTCTAAATTGCTTTCACACAGAATACAAATGATTATGTATAATAGATGATTATTGATACCACAAAGAAAGTATTCAGTCTACCTTGAAAAGCCAGGGGGTAAGAATCCTCAGGGGTGGGATAAGTACAGGTGGGGGAGGAGAATACTGATTATCCATAGAGATTCCCAAATTGTCCCGAATCTGGAAAACAGAACAAAATGTTTACATTTAAACTGCAAGGAAATTGCTGGGGCAGTTTGTAATAAAAATAATTTGACGTGTTTTCATAGTTTCACATGGATTATACTCCAATTAAATGGGTTTTGCACTTATGTAAACAGTCTGAATCAGTCTCTCATTTCATTTGTGTTCAGCAATTTGATAACTTGCCAATTGTCTATGTAATACATTCCTTCTGTGTATGCTATATTGTTAGCATTGATGGTGTTACTTTATAAAATTTACCAATCAAATCGGGACTACATAATCATGGCACCAACATCCCTTTTACTATTCCATGGGAAAAACAATACAGAATTGACGATGAGACTTTTAAAGTGATACAAAAAAAAAAAACAACAAGACTTTACAAACAAACATGTTATACTCACCTCCTCTGTGCAGTGGATTTGCACACAGCAGTCCGGATCCTACTCTTTTCGAATCCGTATTCTGTGCTCCTGGCCCCTCCCTCCTGTTGAGTGCCCCAACAGCAAGCAGCTTGCTATGGGGGCACCCGAGCTGAGCCACAGCTCCCTGTGTCCATTCAGACATGGAGCTGTGACCTGGCCCTGTCCCCTCTGTCCCCTGAATGACAGCAGTGGGAGTCAATTGCGCCACGCTGCTGTCTCGGAGGAGGAGAGTCCCAGGCAGCTTAGACACTCCTGCAACATCGCTTGATAAAGACAGGCACAGGTAAGTATGGGGGCTGCTGCACACAGAAGTTTTTTTTCTATCTTAAAGTGGATGTAAACCAGATTCATGATATCTGACCTGGGCACATATATCTGTAGTGTTTATCTATCTTCAAAGCTCCAAGTCCTGCGTGTTTCTGCCGTTTCGTTTCTCTGTTATCAGCATGATAACTTCTAACAAGTTCTCTGTCAACCAACATAAAACCAGCCTGAAATGTGTGTTGTGGGAGGTTGCTATAAATAGATTAGCAGAGAGCTAGTCTGGTCACAGCTCAGCTTTGAAAAGTATCTTCCTTCCTCTACCTATGTGGAGGGGGTGTGCGTCTTTCCTCCAATCAGCTGTCTCCCAGTGTATGCCAAGAATCCACTCCTACTACTGAAAGAGGAAGTAAAAATTCTAATCCAAGGTCAGAATTCTAAAGAATATAGCAAGCTGAAGACAGCAGATATACATGTAAAACTTTTGTAGGGAGATTTGTTTCATCCCTGTGCATCATCTGAGGCTGTTCATTTCACTGGATATATGTGAGGGTTTACATCCACTTTAATGCATAGAATGCATTAGGATAACAAATCCCTTTAAGGTGCCAGATGTTACTTTGTGCCCTATTCAATACTTCTAAAAACAATTTTGGATTTAAAAAAAAATCATTAAAACTGCAACGTATTGGTGTAAAAATTTCCATACGATTTAATGGACAAGTATTTTCTTTCACTTTTGGTAATGCAAAAACAGAAGAAAAACTGATAAGAGTAAAGGGGTCCTTACAGGGATTGTAAAGGCAGAAGGCTTGTTTATCTTAATGCATTAAGATAAAAAAAACTTCTGTGTGCAGCAGCCTCCCTCATACTTACCTGAGCCCCATCTCTATCCAGCGATGTTGCAGGAGTGTCTAAGCTGCCTGGGACTACCCTCCTCATTGGCTGAGACAGCACTGCGGCTCGATTGGCTCCTGCTGGTGTCAGCCAATCAGGAGAGAGAGAGAGAGAGAGAGAGAAAGGTAGGGACAGGTCACAGCTGTGTCTGAATGGACACAGGGAGCTGTGACGCGGCTCAGGTGCCCCCATAGCAAGCTGCTTGCTGTGGGGGGGCACTTGTCAGGAGGGAGGGGCCAGAAACACAAAAGAGGGAGAGAGAGTATCCAGGCTGCTCTACATAGAGAAGCTAAGTATGACATGTATGTTTGTTTTCTTAAACAAGACTTTAACAGAACAAGCATTGGCATTGGCATATTTGGGTAATGACAACACCTGCATCTCTGGCACCCCTTTGTATACCTTCAGCTTTCAGTTGAGAAATCTCCCGGCCAATACTGAAATTGGGTTGGGGTTGGGGATACAGCACTGTGCAGGAAGCTGTCACATACATGTCAGTTTCCCAACACAAACACAGCTCGCTTTGATTATTTGATTACACATTTGGCACCTTTTTTGGTAGGGGGGAAGCAGGTACCTGGATTTGACAGGTACCCACTCCCACTTCGGGTCCGATCACCGCGGCAATCTGTGTAGAAGTTCGGCCCCTCCTTCCTCGCAGACTTCTGGAATACATCAAAGTTTCCAGAAGACTATGGGACCAGTCACAAAGCACAGCGTGAGCTCGCACATGTGCAGTAGGAAGGCTTCACTGCTGGTTTCCCTTACCCAAGATAGCTGCACCTACACCCAAAGCCGATGAAAGAATCAGCTCGGGTGTGGACTTTACTGGATCTCTGGACTGGTAAGCGTCCTTATATTAAAAGCCAGCAGCTACAGGATTTGTAGCTGCTGACCTTTATTTTTTTGGGGGGAGTTTGGAGCTTCTCTTAAGGACTACCTGAATTTGCTGCACGTGTCAGTAATGGTACCTAGAATGGCACAATTGCTTGTCTAACTTAGATGCAGGTAGTTCTTGTGGGAACTACTGTCAGAAAATTGGCATTAGGACTACTTTGAATTCCCCTGAATGTTATAAAAAGGACCTGGCTCATCATATTTTTTAATAAATGCAAAATTATTAAAGGAAAAAAATAATTGCAGATAGATAAAGTGCAATCCGGTAATGTTTTCTTCTGTTTTGTCATAAGGCAAGAATTGTTAGGTGCCTTGTGCAAATCTATTATATTTGTTTCATGTCATTATAAAACAAAAAATGTCAGTGTGTAAAAATGAGGATACGGGAATTGTACAGGAATAGGTAACATAGATATTTATTTTTTTACAAGTAGAACTCCAATCATGAATCATTAGAAACAGCAATGCCTGTAACAGTTTCGTTGGCTTCCCACAAAGCACAATAGCTCCAATGTTGCATGTGGGAAAGTTTACAGATAGAGTGTGTGTAATGGCTTTTTCTACCACTTGTCACCAAAATTAAAAATATATGCAAGTAAATGTTTTGTTGCTCCACTTAAGTTAGCTCTACTGGTCATTAGAAATAAGTAGACACTGCCTAGTGATTATTACAGGAATATTACATGAAGAATGAACTGTATCCCAGCTGTACAGACCAGGAGTTGGGCAATAAATTAGAATACATATGTGCTTGAGCTTCTGCTTTTCCAGCTATACAATAGTGCCACCTAGTGTACAAATGATAATAATGGCATAAAATACTATAAGTAAGGAACTGTCATATAACAGCATAAAATACTATAAGAAAAGAACTACTAAACAATAGTTTACAAAGAAAAAAAAAAAACGTTCTACCCATGATTACAACAGTTACATCTAACAAAATGCATATAATATATATATATATATATATATATATATATATATATATATATATATATATACACACACATACACATACACACACACACACACACACACACATATATATACATGCACCGTATTTTTCGGCATATAAGACGACTCTGCATATAAGACGACCCACTAATTTTCCAGCCAAAATGTTGGTTTTGGGATATAAGCAAACCTAAAAACACACGATTCAAGCTATAACCTTTATTAACCCCAAAAAAATGTTGTCCCCCATTATTTTTCACATTGCGGGGGAAATACTTTTCCTGACATTATAGCCAAGCCCCATCAACATTCTGCTGTCCACTATGCAAGCTTTTATTGGCCAATGAGGCACTCTCACTGGATGGTGGGTGACAGTCTGTAAAGCATAGTCATCATGTTAAGAAAATTCAGGCCCCAGTAAAGTGAGAATGATTCAGAGGAGAGCATAAAAACAAAAAAAAAAAAACTTTCCTGCTAAAAAAGTTAACAGTAGGTGTACGCTCCGAGGCAGAACTTTGACTTTTAAAAGCTTAAAAAAAAAAAGAAAAAAAAAAAAAGAAAAAAAGAAGAAGAGGAGTATAAGATGACTTAAAATCCCAAGCACGATTATAAACTTGGTCTCAGGTGACAACATACCTTGGCTAGGTTCTGCCAGAGTTCACACAGGTAATCAAACACCTGGGCATGGATCTCCGGATTGCTGATATTATTGACATCTCCCAGGATTCCCAGCATCCTCCTCCACATAACGGTGGACACATCTGCATGCCAGCCAGTGAGTGTGCCACCTGCCATCACACTGCAGCTTTCCTGGGGAAAGTCACAGGGCTCTGCTTAAAAAAGAAAACAGAATTGAGTGCATATTAGAAAAAAGAACCATGAAGATGTAGTGAATAAACACCTATGTTTGGCTGTGATGTTTAAATGTCTTTTAGCAGAATTTTTTTAACTGCGTTGAGTCACTAAACCTTGTTAGTCACATAAAACACTTGAAAATACAACTCTGATTCCCAAAAAGTTGGGACGCTGTGTAAAATCTAATGAAAACAGAAAGCAATGAAAATCTAAAAAAAACATATTTTATTCCCCCAGTTCACACATTCAAGGTGGATGGAGGAATCCTCACAGGTGCACTATAGTATTCTACAGCGTGACTTTGCGGCCAGAATACGCTAATCAGCGCTGCAGTTGATTGGCTGCATGCGTTGATGGAAAACAAATTTTCCAAAATTCCCATTTGAGAGGCATTGATCATTAGGTCTATAAATTCTGCATGGACCCTCTGCACACGGCTTTATAGCCTTCCCAGCAAACTATGAAATGAAAAACAGGGATTTTTAGTTCACACATATTGCAATACATGTTTAAGCCGGCCAACTACGTCAAAGTAATTCCTCTTACGGCCAGTTCTACACTGCTCTGCCACTGCAAATCCCAAGGTGGACACCATGCCAACATGGGGCATAAAGACCCAAGGTGGGAGAGAGCTATTAGGTTCAGGTCTGGTCACTGACCTGCATTACAAATAGAAAAGATATACCCTGTACTCAAATCCCAATAGCTTGTACATGCATTTAACCACTTGCCGACCGCCGCACGCCTATTTACGTCGACAGAATGCCACGGGCAGGCAGATTGGCATACAGGTACGTCCCTTTAAATCTGCCGCCCAGTGGGAGCGTGCCTTGCTAGTGCGGGTCCAGGGAACTCGATGTTCCCGGAAGTCCTGTGTTTGCGGTCGGCAAGAGCAGAACAGGGGAATGTCTTTGTAAACAAGGCATTCCCCTATTCTGCCTAGGATCGGGAATGGGATCGGAAACAATCATCAGTGACAGTGTCACGTGTAGCCACGTCCCCCTACAGTAAGAATCACATCCTAGGGAATACTTAACCCCTGCAGCGCCACCTAGTGGTTAACCCCTTCACTGCCAGTGACATTTTTACAGTAATCAGTGCATTTTTATAGCACTGATCACTGTAAAAATGACAAATGGTGTCAAAAGTGTCTGATGTGTCCACCATAATGTCGCAGTCACGATAAAAATCGTTGATCGCAGCCATAACTAGAAAAAAAAAATATTATGCCATAAAAAACAGTTCCCTATTTTGTAGAAGCTATAACTTTTGAGCAAACCAAACAATTATTGCGATTTTTTAACCATAAATATGTAGAAGAATATGTATCGGCCTAAACTGGAAAAAAAAATAAAAAAAAATATATATAATTTTTTGGGGATATTTATTATAGCAAAAAGTAAAAAATAGAGATTTTTTTTCAAAAAATTGTCGCTGTATTTTTGTTTATAGCGCAAAAAAATAAAAATAAATCGCAGAGGTGATCAAATACCACCAAAAGAAAGCTCTATTTGTGGGAAAAAAGGACGCCAATTTTGTTTCCGAGCCACGTTGCACGGCCACGCAATTGTCAGTTAAAGCGACGCAGTGCCGAATTGCAAAAAGTGGCCCGGTCTTTAACCACGAAAATGCTCCAGGGCTGAAGCGGTTAAACTATCAGGTGCTAAAGGGGTGTGACCACATTTTAACACTACAAATTCTGGATGGACCCTCTGCACACTGCATATTTTGCTGGAAAGGGTGTATAGCAATGAAATAAAAAAAAAAAACGTGATTTATAGGGGGGATTACTTTTACGTAGTTGGCCGGCCTAACCACTTAAGACCCGGACCAAAATGCAGCTAAAGGACCTTGCCCCTTTTTGCGATTCGGCACTGCGTCGCTTTAACGGACAATTGCGCGGTTGTGCGACGTGGCTCTCAAACAAAATTGGCGTCCTTTTTTTCTCACAAATAGAGCTTTTTTTTGGTGGTATTTGATCACCTCTGCGGTTTTTATTTTTTGCGCTATAAACAAAAATAGAGCAACAATTTTGAAAAAAATTCAATATTTTTTACTTTTTGCTATAATAAATATCCCCCAAAAATATATAAGAAAAATAATTTTTCCTCAGTTTAGGCTGATACGTATTCTTCTACCTATTTTTGGTAAAAAAAAATATCGCAATAAGCGCTTATCGGTTGGTTTGCGCAAAATTTATAGCGTTTACAAAATAGGGGCTAGTTTTATTGCATTTTTATTAATTTTTTTTTTTTTCACTACTAAATGGCGGCGATCAGCGTTTTTTTTTCATGACTGCGACATTATGGCAGACGCTTCGGACAATTTTGACACATTTTTGGGACCATTGTCATTTTCACAGCAAAAAATGCTTTAAAAATGCATTGTTTATTGTGAAAATGACAATTGCAGTTTGGGAGTTAACCACAGGGGGCGCTGATGGGGTTATGTGTGACCTCAAGTGTGTTTACAACTGTAGGGGGGTGTGGCTGTAGGTGTGACGTCATCGATTGTGTCCCCCTATAAAAAGGGATCACACGATCGATGACGCCGCCACAGTTTACGCACGGCTCTCCCCGTTCTTCAGCTGCAGGGACCGATCGCGGGACTCCAGGGGCGATCGGGTCCGCGAGTCACGCGATCACAGAGCTTCGCGACCCCACGGCTGGGCTTAAAGGACAACGTACATATACGTTGATGTGCCCAGCCGTGACATTCTGCCGACGTATATCGGCGTGAAGGGGTCGTTAAGTGGTTAAACATGTATTAAAATTTGTGTGCACTAAATATCCAGTTTTTTCATTGCATAGTTTGCTGAAAAGGGTGTATAGCAGTGTGCGGAGGGTCCATCCAGAATTTGTAAGGTAATATGTGGTCACACCCCTTTAGCGCCTGATAGTTTAAATACATGTACAAGCTATAGGGATTTAACCACACGTAGTTTTTTACTCTTTGATCATTAGGTCTACTCCTCTTGAACAGAAAGATGGATCAAAATTCTGTCAGTCCCTGCTGAAGCGGATGGTTTTTGATCCATCTATTGCCAGCTCAAAATTTACCCAGAGAGGAACAGAGCATTAAATGATGACTCTACCCATTCAAAGTTAAAATAGGTTATAACTTTAGATATAAAGTACTGGAGGTATATACAATCCTTTATTTTATCAAAGTGCCAAAACCTGCATTCATTCTCGTGCTCCATTGGCAATATATTATATCGTTGTTAACCGTTTATTTAAACCATGTTTATGTCGTACATCAGGGGTCTCCAAACTTTCTGAACAAAAGGACCAGTTTACTGTCTTGCAGACTTTGAGGAGGCCGGACTGTGACCATTGGGAGTATAAAAAGTCCTTGCTACAATGTATCTACAGAATGCCCCATCATTGGTATTAGTTGGAGAAATAGTGCCCCATCGTTGGTGCCAGTGGGAAGAATAGGGTTCTGCCATTGGTGTCAATGGTAGGAATAGGGTCCCATTAGAAGTTTCAGAGGGAAGAATAGTGTCCCTTTGTTGGGGAGAATGGTAGTAATAGTGCACGATTGTTGGTATCGGAGACATGAATCATGCTCTACTGTTGGTGTATAAGGAATAGTACCTTGCATTAGTGGGAGAAATAGCACCCCAGGGGCCTGATAAAGGCAAGCAAAGGGCCACATCCAGCCACTAGGCCACAGCTTGGAGACCACAGCTGTACATGAAGACAAACTGTTCAATGTCTGGAATATTTCTGCAAACAAACTATTTTGTGTCTTACCTATTTCATCGGGAGTTTGTAGGACCGAATGTTGCAGTTTTTCGTGCAACTCTGCCTGTTCAGCCGTCAGAGGAGCTGGTGATGGTGTCTGGGAACGTGAGCCCTGGGCAGACACCGCAGGAGAGGCATTTTCAGAGCCTGCATCAAAAAGAATTCAAGAGATTGGCTAATGGAAATATATGAAGCATGAGATTGTTTTGACGATTTATTGAGTAGCTGAAATGACAAACCCCCCTGTTCACACTAGTGCAACTTGTCATAACAAGTAAAAAAAAAAAAAAAAAAATGAATAATAAAAATGCCATAAAACTACCCCCTATTTTGTAGACGCTATATTTTTTGTGCAAACCTACGCTTATTGCATTTTTTTTTAACAAAATAAGAAATTAGATTTTTTTTTCCTATATATATTCAATATAGCAAAAAGTACAAAATATTGCTTTTTTTTTTCAAAATTGTCGCTCTACTTTGTTTATAGCACAAAAAATAAAAACCGCAGAGGTGATCAAATACCACCAAAAGAAAGCTCTATTTGTGGGGGAAAAAAAAGGATGTCAATTTTGATTGGGAGCCACGTCACACGACCGCGCAAAAAGTGGCCTGGTCATTTGGCAGCCAAAGTGGTTAAAGACTGTGGAAGTACTGAAAATGCATGTTAATCTGCCAGAAATGCTCTTAACTCCCAAGACCTGTTGTAGGAGGGAAACAGCATTTTTATTGATTGAGTGGTGTCAGCCCTGCCCAGTTTTCTTTAGCTAAACTACTCAGACCCAGCTACTCCCCCATCTCCACAACATGAAGACTAATTATTCAGCAGTTCAAGAATAAGAACTTTGAGAGCCAATTACTCGCCTTGAGATAACTCAAGTGTGCAAAAGACTCAGGACAGCTCTGAATTTCTGACATGATCAACAGATATTATTTTCACTCATCTAACAAAAAAAAGGGATTTTTAATACAGCTTACCTGTAAAATCCTTTTCTTGGAGTACATCACGGGACACAGAGCAGCATATTCATTACTAGTGGGTTATATGGAGTACCTTCAGGTGATGGACACTGGCAATCTCAAACAGGAAGTGCCCCTCCCTATATAACCCCCTCCCATAGGAGGAGTACCTCAGTTTTGTAGCAAGCAGTATGCCTCCCAAAATGGTCCCCATAAGAGGGGTGGGAGCTCTGTGTCCCGTGATGTACTCCAAGAAAAGGATTTTACAGGTAAGCTGTATTAAAAATCCCTTTTTCTTTCTCGTACATCACGGGACACAGAGCGGCATATTCATTACTAAATGGGATGTCCCAAAGCAATGCTTACAATGAGGGGAGGGAGACATCTTCCCAAGACAAAAGGATTTAATTTAGAGATATACTTAAATCATAATAAATCCAACTTAGTTGAGAAAAAAATAATTTTAAATTTTACTCAAAGGGGAGCCCCCGGAATCCGAGGGTCTCAAACTGCAGCCCGCAGCACTGCCTGCCCAAAGGCTGTATCAGTATTCCTTCTTACGTCCAACTGGTAGAACTTTGTAAACGTGTGGACAGAAGACCAGGTTGCCGCCTTGCAAACTTGAGCCATAGAGATCTGGTGGTGTGCTGCCCAGGAGGCGCCCATGGCCCTAGTAGAATGAGCCTTTAATGATAACGGAGGAGGCAACCCCTTCAAGCCGTAGGCCTGAGTGATTAACTGTTTAATCCACCTCGAGATGGTGGATTTTGCAGCTGCCTGCCCCTTTTTGGGCCCATCCGGTAAAATGTACAACACATCTGTTTTCCGGATCTTCTCTGTAGCTTTAAGATAGGCCTTCATGGCCCTGACAATATCCAAGGTATGCAGCAACCCTTCCTTTTTGGAAGTAGGTTTAGGAAAGAAGGATGGTAATACCAAATCCTGGTTTAGATGAAAACTGGATATAACTTTTGGTAGGAAGGAAGGATGAGGACGGAGAACGACCTTGTCCTTATGTAAAATAAGATATGGTTCCTTACAGGATAAGGCTGCCAGTTCCGATACTCTCCTGGCGGAAACCATGGCAACCAAAAAAAACTAAACTTCCTTGTCAGTAAAACCAAAGGAATTTCAGCCAACGGCTCAAAAAGTTGTTTCTGTAAACTTGACAGAACAAGATTTAAATCCCACGGACAAAGTGGGGATTTAACTGGAGGATTAATACGTAAGACCCGTTGAATGAAGGTCTTAACTAGCGAGTGGGTGGCCAGCGGCCGCTGAAACCACACTGACAAAGCTGAAATCTGTCCCTTGATTGTGCTTAATGCCAGTCCTTTATCCACTCCTAGCTGGAGAAAACTTAATACTCTATCGATGGTAAATTTGCGAGAAAGCCATCGCTTGGACTCACACCAGCCTACATAGGCCTTCCAGACCCTGTAATAAATCACCCTAGAGACCGGTTTCCTGGCTCTGATTAGGGTAGAGATTACTTTCTGAGACAGACCTCTACCCCTGAGAATCAGGGATTCAGCTTCCAGGCCGTCAAATTTAGATGCCGTAAGGCAGGGTGGAGGATCGGACCTTGCGATAGCAGGTCTGGCCGTAGAGGAAGAGTCCAAGGGTCTCCCACTACCATCTTCAGAATTAGTGAATACCATGCCCTTCTGGGCCATGCTGGAGCTACCAGGATAACTGGTATGTGCTCCACCCTGATCCTGCGCAGCAGGCGGGGTAGTAACTGGAGCGGGGGGAAATGCATAAAGAAGTTTGAACTGATGCCAAGGGCAAACTAACGCATCGGTTCCGCAGGCCCTGGGATCCCTTGTGCGGGACATGAACCTGTCTAGCTTCTTGTTCAGTCTCGATGCCATGATATCCACGTCCGGCACTCCCCATTTCTGGCAGAGTGTCTGAAAGACCTGTGGATGCAGAGACCACTCCCCCGGCAACAGAGTCTGGCGACTTAAGAAGTCCGCCTGTAGGTTGTCCACTCCGGGAATGAATATAGCCGATATGCAGGGCACATGGGCTTCTGCCCACAAGAAAATCAAGCTCACTTCTTTCTGAGCGGCTTGACTCTTGGTTCCCCCTTGGTGATTTATATATGCCACCGCCGTGGCATTGTCTGATTGTATTCTCACCGGGAACCCCTGTAGTTTGGACGTCCAAGCCCCGAGGGCTAGTCGAGCAGCTCTGAGCTCCAAGATATTGATGGGCAACTGCTTCTCTGCCGCTGCCCAAGTGCCCTGGCGAGTGCAACCATCCAAAATTGCTCCCCAGCCTATCAGGCTGGCGTCTGTGGTTACTATCTTCCAGGTCACAGGACTGAAAGTCTTTCCCTTCAGGAGATTCTGAGGGTTTAACCACCAAGATAGACTTTGCCGCACTCTTGGTGAGAGTGGCAAAGGAATTTCTAAGGCCTGAGGCCTCTTGCTCCATGCTGACAGGATGGCTGCCTGCAGGATGCGAGTGTGGCTCTGAGCATACGGTACCGCCTCGAAGGTGGCCACCATCTTACTTAGTAGTCGCATACATAGGCGAACAGTTGGCCTTTTCTTTCTTAGAACTATTTGTATTAGCTCCTTGATGGCCTTGACCTTTAATAGGGGTAGGAACACCTTTTGTTGTTCTGTATCCAATCTCATGCCGAGATATTCCAGCTGCCTTGTGGGCAGGAATGCTGACTTGTCTCGATTTAGGACCCAGCCGAACCTCTCGAGGTACTGAACCGTGAGGGCCACTGCTCGTTCCAGGCCAGGAGACGAGTGGTCTACGACCAAGAGGTCGTCCAGGTAAGCCAGGACCGTGACCCCTTGGGTCCTTAGATTGGCTAGGATTGGGGCTAGGACCTTCGTGAATACCCGGGGGGCCGTAGCCAACCCGAAGGGGAGCGCCACAAATTGGAAATGACGCTGAGCCACCGCGAAGCGTAGAAATACTTGATGTGGCTGAAAAATTGGCACATAAAGGTAAGCATCCTTTATGTCTATGGACGCCATGAAGTCGTCCTTCTGGAGCACGGCGACAGCTGACCGAATAGTTTCCATCCGGAATGAGCGGACCTTTAGGTACGCATTTACTCCCTTTAAGTCCAAGATTGGCCTGACATCGCCGCTGGGCTTTGGGATAATAAACAGGTTGGAGTAGAACCCCAATCCCTGTTCCCGGACTGGTACTTCTACTATCACCTTCTGGCATAGCAGATGATTCAATGCCGCCATCAATGCGGCTCTTTTCACAGGGTCGCCTGGTACTCTTGACTCCTGGTAATGAGGAGGAGGGAATTTTAGAAATTCTAGTTTGTAGCCCGTGGTCACGGAAGACCGTACCCAGCAGTCGGGAATGCTGGCCTCCCAAACCTCTGCAAAGAGACGCAGCCTTCCCCCCACCATCGTGGGTGGGGGCGCCCCTTCATAAGGCCGACTTGGGGGCTGGCTTCGCAGACTTGCGGTACCACTGCTTCTTGCCCCCCGTGGCTTGGCCCTGCGGCTTATTGTTAAATCCTGATCTTGCAGGAGGCCGTCGATACTGCTTGGTATTAGAGGGCCCCTGCCCCGGGGAGGGCTGGCGCTTAAATGCGGGCCCTCGGGCCTTCTTCTTGACTGGCAAGAGAGTGCTTTTGCCGCTTGATATAGTCTGAATATATCTATCCAGATCTTCTCCGAAGAGACGTCCTCCATGGAAGGGAAACCCTACCAGGAGTTTTTTGCACGGGGGCTCAGCCTCCCAATTCTTCAACCATAAGAGCCTTCTCATATGGATTAGAAATAAGGATAAACGTGACGCCTGCTGGATGGAGTCCTTGATGGCATCCACCGTAAAGCGTATAGCCCTGGGTATATCCGAAAATTCCTCTGCCTGTTGGGCAGGGATCAGTTTAAGCATTTGCTTAGTCTTATCTGATAATGCTTGGGCAACTCCAATAGCAGCCACAGCGGGCTGAACTATCGCCCCTGCTGAAGTAAGGAGGCCTTAAGTAATGTTTCCAAGCGTTTATCAACCGGATCCTTAAACACCTGTAAATTTTCTACAGGGCAAGTTAAAGATCTGTTCCACAGGAGATGGCTGCGTCCACCGCCGGGGGCGCCCACCTCTTGGAGAATTTCTACTCCATAGGATATAAAACAGAGAATTTTTTAGGTGGTAAAAAGACTATCTGGCTTGATCCAATCCTGAAATATGACATCCTCGAGTAGAGGATGGACCGGAAAAACTGCGTTGCTTTGAGGCGCTCTTAATGAGCCTAAAGCTGAAACCGCCGATACCTGAGGTTCTGGTATGGGTAACTTAAATGCCTCATGGACCATGTCCGTTAAAGCTTGAACCCACAAACTTTCCCGTTGGGAGGTTGAACTAGACTCCTCAGTATCCGGATCCTCGATCTCTGAACCACCCTGGTCCAAAACGTCAGGATTATCCAATTCCCCTAGGGAAAGGATCTCTGAGTCTGAGGGTTCCTGCTCGGGTGACGGAGACCTAGTCCGCTTTCTACCCGATATAGCCTTAGCTATTCTTTTTGCCATTCTTTTCTCTAGTTCTCCTAAAGAAACAGCAAGCACCCTCTCAGTGACAAAGCCGGGGTTGGACTGAACTGGACCAGCCCCAGCACCAGATCCCCCAGGTCCCATCAGGGCGTGCCCTGATATGTCCTGTGGGGAGAGCAGCGGCATAGCCGTGTCTGAGCCCTCGGATTTTGCGGGGGAATCCCCACCCTTTGTACCCTCTGACCCAGAAGCCATGGTACAATACCGAGGCACACCTGCTATCACCCAGCCACAGACGTAGCTAAGGGGATCTGCCGGTTTGGGAACGATAGAGACTAACGCCCAAACTGAGAAGGGAGATCAGAAGTACTTTCCCTTTTTCTTCTTCCTTTTTTTTTTTTTTTTTTTTTGAAGAGGAAAAGAAAAATACTCTGTCTCCTAATAAGTATTGCCAATAGCCATCTGCTGAAAAAAAGGAAAAGGAAACCTATCTGTAGGTTTGACAGTCTATTCTTTAGAAAACGACTGTAATCTTTCCTTCCGCCACTGGGTGTCCTCAGCGAGCTCCGCTCTGCGTCCTCCTCCTCTGTAACTCAGGAAGACACTGAGCTTTTGGCAGCTACTGGAAGGGCCTCCCCTTCCTATATGTAAATCGCCGCCCACAGGGATGCGCCCCCACCCCAGCCAATGGCGCGAAAAACGTTCATATCTCGGGCACGCGCGCGCCCGTCGGCGGGGGCCATCGCACATGGAGGAGGACGGAGCGGCGCAGCACCCAGGCAGGTAAGCCCTCAGGTAGGTCACAGACCTCCTCTTAGCATGGGAAACACGGCTCCTGTATTTCACAGAGATCCCACACCTAGCGCAGCAGACCCAGCTAAACAACACTTACCAGGGAGGACACCTATCACTGGGGGAAAAAGATTTGAATCATCCTGTCTCTGACCATAGACATAGTGATTCCTTGCCAATGCAGAGCATACCCAGGCCTGACCCCCTGTGCACCTCCCTCCAGGGAATCTGCTAAGAACCAAGTTCCGCAGGCTCCCCAATACTTACCTGCTCCATGCCGCAGGACTTTTGCACAGCAAGAGGTCCAATCTTCCCCCATCTCCGTGGGTGGCGTCTAGACCTTCAGGCCCTGGGTTCCTATGAAGGAGCCACTGTCCTGGGCCCATATAGCACCCTGGCAAACGGGAGCTTTAGATGCCCAAGGTTCTAAGTCCTGGGCCCAGGGTCCAGCTCTCTAAAAAGAGAAGCGTTATGGGCAAACCCCATGGCTTTGGGGTCCGGATACTGTCCACTTTAGCACTGAGGCCATTGGACAGATCCGGTTAGCCTGCCTTGATCCCAAGGATGTGGAGGCAAAGCTAAACCATGACCAACACCTAAGACACTGGCGAAAAAACTGAGGTACTCCTCCTATGGGAGGGGGTTATATAGGGAGGGGCACTTCCTGTTTGAGATTGCCAGTGTCCATCACCTGAAGGTACTCCATATAACCCACATAGTAATGAATATGCCGCTCTGTGTCCCGTGATGTACGAGAACGAAAACACTTTCAATGTCATATTTTACAGACCAAAAAAGAGAGAAAATGAGAGAAGCTAAGGGTTAGGTGGAACCAGCCAACTTTCAATAAACAAAGACAATTTTCTGTCTATCAATAGCTGCCAACGTCAAACTTTTAAGCTGTCTGCAAGGGGGAGGCTGGTCATCAATGCTCACCACTAAGGATGAGCTCCAGCGTGTTCGCATGGTGCACGTGCAGAGCCCGCCAGGAAGTGTGCACTGCGCTGCGCTAATGACAGCCAGGGAGACATTTCTCGATCTCTGCAGCCGAGCATGGGGAAATGTCTCCCTGGCTGTGATTAGCGCAGCGCCATGCAGACTTCCTGGCGGGCTCTGCACGTGTACCATGCGAACACGCTGGAGCTCATCCTTACTCACCACTAAGGCCCTTCCACTGACCACTAAGATAAGAAGTCATTTTTCTACTTAACACTAGTATAAGGGGACACTACAATTCTCAATATCTGTGTTCCTTTTCTGGGCATTATTATTTTTATAGTAATAATTAAATTTAGGTACTGAGATTGTATAGAAGGGGGCATTACCAATTGATCTGCTCTGGGTATCAAATACACTAGGAAAGCCACATTTTCCTTCTCCGATTTATATTTACAATATACTGATCAACCCAAAGTATTGTGAGCTCCAGACATAATAATTTAGCAGGGGTTTCTTAAAGCGGATGTTCCGCCAAAAAAAAATATTAAAAGCCAGCAGCTACAAATACTGCAGCTGCTGACTTTTAATATTAGGACACTTACCTGTCCTGGAGTCCAGCGGCGTCCGCAGGAGAGGACGAGCGATCGCTCGTCACCCTGCTGCTCCCCCCTCCATCCACGCTGGAGGGAACCAGGAAGTAAATCGCTCCGGCTTGACTGCCCGGTTCCCTACAAGGGCATGCGCGAGTTGCGCTGCGCCTGCCGATTGGCTCCCGCTGTGTGCTGGGAGCCGAGTGTTCCCAGCACACATCGGGGGGGCGACGGGTTGTGACGCAATACCTGTGAATGCCGGGCCGGAAGTGGGTGCAAATACCTGTCTTTAGACAGGTATCTGCACCCCCCTCCCCCTGAAAGGTGTCAAATGTGACACCGGAGGGGGGGGAGGGTGCCGATCAGCGCGACTTCACTTTAGGGTGGAGAACCGCTTTAAGACATAAAAACTATTAATTTTATTAAGTTTCTCCATGTTAAAGCGGAGTTCCACCCAAAGGGGGGACTTCCGCTTTTCGGAACCCTCCCCCCTCCGGTGTCACATTTGACACCTTTCAGAGGGAGAGGGGTGCAGATACCTGTATAATACAGGTATTTGCACCACTTCCGGGTATTGACTCCCACGGGAGCCAATGCCCCCCCCCCCTTACAAACACAAAAGTATCGGCCATGTTAGAGTGTGTACACACTGGCAACTAGGAATGTTATCACAATGCACCAGGCAAGAGAATTGGATGCATCTTTTCTGGCCCTGGAAATGCATTCTTAGCAGGCTGCTTCCATTGCAAATGCTTTCTATTGTGAATGGACATGCAGTACACATTAGCTTGGTCTAAACACACCTGCAACGCACAGGTAAGTTATCATAAGTTAGCAGTGATACAGTCTACTGCAGAGGTTAGTGAATCTTGTATTGCCCTACAGGGTAGCTAACCGAAAGAATGCATTTTCTTCCTTCACCACCAACTGGCTTTATATAGCAGGAGAACAATCTCGCCAATACATTGCAGGAAGGCATTTATCAAGCTGGTAATCTATTAGATTGTAAGCTCTTATGAGCAGGGAACTCCTAAACCTCTTGTATTTTATGGTATCTGTACTGTCTGGCTTTATAGTGTAAGGGCTGCACAAACTGTTGGCACTATTTAAAATGAATATTTATTACAGGTACTTGTATAGCGCATTCAATTTACATGCTTTACATGGTATGGTACATTCACATCACTCCCTGCCCTCAAGGAGCTTACAATCTAAAGTCCCGAACTCACATTCATGCATCCACAAACTAGGGCCCATTTAGACATGATCAGCCTATAAGCATGTCTTTGGAGTATCGGAGGAAACCCACGCAGGCACAGCGAGAACATGCAAACTCCAGGTAGGTAGTACCATGGTTGAAATTCGAACTGGCGAACCTAGTGCTGCTAGGAGGAAGTGCTAACCACCTAGCCACTGTATAACAATAATAAATTGGCCCAGTCTTCAACTCTTCCTCAGAAAATTACAGCTGCACAACTGTGGCTATAAGATTCAGATTACTTTATTAGCGTGTTTCCCTGAAAAAAAGCCAGGGTCTTATAATCATTTTGTCAGCCAAAAACATACTAGGGCTTATTTTTGGGGTAGCGCTCGCCATGCAATGTGCCATCTTCCCAGTGGTTGGAAAATTACAGAATCCCCTCTTTTACAAGATCATATAAAGCAAAAGGTACGTGTTACTGCAATGCAACAGTGCAAATACCTCCTCCATGGCCTGCCTGAGCTGTCTTCCACCACTCTGAGCACTGCAGCGGGAGGGGGCGAGATCCCCCTACTGACATCCGCTTCAAAGGCCAGCCTGAGCCGTCTTCCATGGCTACTATAGTGCAGAGAGAGGGAGGCCGATATCCCCCGCTGACACCCAAGAGAAAGGGAGATCAGCCGAGTCCTGCTCGGCGCTTCTATGGCCCGCCCTGAGCTGTCTTCCCCGCTCTAAGAAATGCAGGGAGGGGGGCCGAGATTCCCCGCTGAGAAAAGAGATCGGAAGAGCGCCAAGCGGCGTCGCACCGAACTAGGGCTTATTTTCAGGGTAGGGCTTATATTGCAGCCCTCCTGGAAAATAGCGCTAGGTCTTATTTTCATGGAAACACGCCAATAAGAGCACATATAGTGTATATCTGAAAATGAAACTTAAAAAAAGATAACGAGTAAGTCCAATTTATTTATTTTTGTTCCAGCAAGTATGCCAGGAACTAGTTTGCTTATTTTGCAATAAGAAACTTTTGGCAGTAGCCTATAAGAATATGACAACTGACAACTTAAAGAAAGTAATGAACTGGTTACACTTTTGGTTTCCAACCAGTGATCAACTTTCAATGAAATAAGCCAAAATGTAAGATTGCATTTTTAAAGGAGAAATTAAGCTACATGGATGGGAAAGAGTAAAAGCCAATTTAAAAGCGGTTGTATCCCGCACATGAAGGAAGAAAAAAAAAAAAAAAAAGGAAGCCCCTGTACAGGAGCCCATTCCATGCCGAGGGAGCAGACATCTTGCCCTTGGTGTGTCTTCCGGGTTTGCGGCTCTGACGCCACGAGTGGCTGAAGCCGCGATTACGTCACTCCCGCGCATGAGTTTTCTTCCCAGCAAGGTCCGGCAGCATCTGCCGGACATTCAGATGGACGTTCAGAGCGCATGCACGGTTGACGTCAGGGGCTGCATTTAAAAGGGAATATCTCCTAAACCATACAGGTGTCAAAATGTCAAATTTGGGTATACAACCGCTTTAAATCTTCTGTTTAAAGCACCCTATTTTTAATTTTTTGTTGCATTCTTTGTTTGACATGGAGATGCATTGATAGAATGATACAAGTATGAAATCATTTTCACAAACTTGGCGTACATACAGCACATTTAGAAACTGCACACAAGACATGCTGCAACAAAAAAAAGTACAGATTAACACGATGTAAAGTCCCAATGTATTCTGGATAAAAAATAATACAGATACATTAAAACTCCAAAATGTTTAGAGACTGAAGAAATGAAATGAGCCAATGTAATGTAAGCTTACCTGCTGGAACCAACATTTCAGCACACAGGGCCTGCTGGTTTAGGCTGCAGTTTTCAGAGTCAATGTGAAGTGCATTAAGACTGACCACGTCCTGCTCTTCTACACTGAGCTGCACAGACCCAGAATCTGCTTCCACTGTGGTAGGGACTGCAGACTCATTCCCAAACGGAAAGCCTGCTAAAATGCAAAAAAATTACATACATTAGCTCCTATAGTTAGTCCTTTTCTAGACGTGTCAGATTTATTGTCTAACTATAACAGAATAGGAAGAAAACCATCAAGCTAACACAACATATTCGCTGGGCCTGACCAGAACACTCTCTTTACTATGATAATATATGGATGTTTAGACCCAAAATGATGCAAACAAAAGTATGGGAATTTTTTTCTTTAATCATACTTACACCTAGGTGGATGCAGCATCGGTCCCGATGCTACATTTGTCCCTTGCCGGCTCCAAGGCCGAGAATCGAGCGATCAAACACTGATGATCACTCGGATTTTAGAGCTCTGTGAGCAGAGAGCTGTTGACTGTCAGCTGAAGATGGATCACAGGAGTGCAGAAGATGTTTCACTCCTGTGATCCACAGAAAAAGTACTGCCAAACAAGCTTTGGCTGTACTTCACCTTTACCAACACAGCGCATTAGCAGTACAATGTATATACACATAGCATATAACGTCATAGCATATAGACAGTTAAATACTTAAAGGATCACTAAAGGAAAAAAAATTTGGGCTAAAATGCACTACAGTATCGTATAAAGTCTTAATAGGTTATTGATTTAGGTTTTAAAAATGGTGACAAGGGATTAAATCCCTTCATATCTCTTACCTTCTGCTATCTACTTTCGTTTCTGCATTAGATTTCCTCATTCTCGGCGCTCGTTCATAAAAGCGACGTCGCCGTCATGCTGGGAACTACATTTTCCAGAATCCTTTGCGCATCGCGCATGCGCAGTTAAAAAACCGGGACGCGCACTATGTGCAAAGATTTGAATAGCCCACCCACTATACCGCCCAGCGATGGATCACACAGGCTGGCTGAAGTGTGGGCGGGCACAGTGAGAGAGGGGGCTGGAGGAGAGAGGGGGCTGGAGGAGGCAGAGCGCACCCACCCCCTTCCATTCGGCTGTACTGCAATTAATGAAAGAGAGGAGGTGCTGGGGTGTTACAGACACACGCAGTAATTCACACCTCCTTGCAGTCTGGAAGACGTACACAGCGTCCAGACGCAGAGATGCAGTGTACAGAGGAGGGAGCGAGCACGTTACTCCCCACAGCAGGAAACCTCGCTCTGTGTCTTTTCTCAAACAGACAACCAGGAAGTGGGGAGAAGAGACAAGCCATAGAACAACATCTGAGCAAAAACGAACAATGAGGACATGAAACCAGGACTGCACTAAGGTAAAGGAAGCAATTTAGCTAAAAAAAATAATCTTTTAGTGACCCTTTAAGCAGTATTATTGGCATAGTCAGCAGGATATGCAAAATCTATTCTCTTATGAGGATGAGGGCCTCATTATCATGGTACCACTGGGAGCAGATCCGGCACTGACTGACTAGCTTTTATAACAGTGCAACTTTGCTGCCCCCTCAAAATAACTCAACACACAGCCATTAATGTCTAAACTGCTGGTAACAAAAGTCAGTACACCCCCAAGTAAGTGTCCAAAATGGACCCAGTGTCAATATTTTGTGTGGCCACAATTAATTTTCCAGCACTGCGTTAACCACCTTGGGCATGGAGCTTCACAGGTTGCCACTGGAGTCCTCTTCCACTGCTCCATGATGACATCATGGAGATGGTGGATGTTAGAGACCTTGCGCTCCTCCACCTTCTGTTTGAGGATGCCCCACAAATGATCAATAGGGTTTAAGTCTGGAGACATGCTTGGCCAGTCCACCACCTTTACCCTCAGCTTCTTTAGCAAGGCAGTGGTCGTCTTGGAGGTGTGTTTTGGTTCATTATGTTGGAATACTACCCTGCGGCCCAGTCTTTGAAGGGAGGGGATCATGCTCTTCTTCAGTATGTCACAGTACACGTTGGCATTTATGGTTCCCTCAATGAACTGTAGCTCCCCAGTGCCGGCAGCACTCATGCAGCCCCAGACCATGACACTCCCACCACCATGCTTGACTGTAGGCAAGACACACTTGTCTTTGTACTCCTCACCTGGTTGTCACCACACACGCTTAACATCATCTGAACCAAATACGTTTATCTTGATCTCATCAGACCAGAGAACATGACTCCAGTAATCCATGTCCTTAGTATGCTTGTGTTCCGCAAACTGTGTGTGGGCTATCTTGTGCATCATCTTCAGAAAAGGCTTCCTTCTCGGACAACAGCCATGCAGACCAGTTTGATGCAGCGTATAGTCTGAGCATTGACAGGCTGACCCCCACTCCTTCAACCTCTGCAGCAAAGCTGGCAGCACTCATACGTCTACTTCCCAAAGACAACCTCTGGATATGATGCTGAGCATGTGCACTCAACTTCTTTGGTCAACCATGACGAGGCCTGTTCCGAGTGGAACCCGTCCTGTTGAACCTCTGTATGGTCTTGGCCACCATGCTGGAGCTCAGTTTCAGGGTTTTGGCAATCTTCTTATAGCCTAGGCCATCTTTATGTAGAGCAACAAATCTTTTTTTCGGGTCCTCAGAGAGTTCTTTGCCACGAGGTGCCATGTTGAACTTTCAGTGACCAGTATGA